>NC_057850.1:173500647-174117038 GCF_015237465.2 Chelonia mydas | reverse complement strand
CATAGAATATCTTATTTCACTGGGAGAATTGGTACTAGCTATACATTCAAAAGCACTTTTATGCTAGTATAAGTTGCATCTACAGTAGGAAGGTTTCTGGTACAACTATACTGGCAAACCTTTTCTAGTATTGCCTATACTTAATTCTCAGAGACCAAGAACCCTGACAAGCTATGCTGGATAAAGACACTGAGCTGTAGTGGATGCAGACATGAAACATTTTAAAAGCAGTGCTGGAAAGCAGAGTCCCTCACAACATACTACTAAGCTTTGTTTTACACCATCACCTGATTCCTAGGTATGTAAGCTGTATGAACTTAGAATGGCTAACTCATCAGTAAGTGGGTGTAGGTAAGTCTACACTACAGCTTACATATTTCCTCCCACTTTGATCCATATTGCTTTCACCATGTCAAAAGAGAATAATAGATACCAGATCCGAAGAGCCCATTCTCCTCACAGGCCTCACAATACAGATTTGCTACGGGACTTCTAAAGTATTCTCTGAAGTGTACAATAATGAATGCGTGGGCATGGAGTCCTCTTGTTTTCACAGCATATAACCAAGATAAGGAGATAGGCTGAGATTTCCAAAAGCCAGCACGGGGCTTTAGACAGTCATTTCCTATTTTAATAAGGACTCAGTGTCAACATCCCTTGAGCAGCTTTGAAAAGCACGCCACCTTCCCCTTCCCTCTCCCCCAGTTCCACTACATAGAGTAAATGGGTAGCTCCCCCACACAATCGCTCCATGGCCATCCACCCACACCGAGTTGGTTCCACTGTTTTGGAACATTCTACAGCTCCTGCTGTGCTAAGTGAATTTCATGCTTCATGACGAGAGCAGTATTTTTAATCATAAGTATCTGAGTCTCCTACAATAATCAGGGAGCATTAATGACTATAGCACAAAATTTAATTGATGTTAATTTGTTAGAACAGTGACTCTTATTTGCTGAGTACATTTGCCCTTGGTACAGCAACATGCTCATTTATAAACATCAACATTACCGTTAACACTAATTGTAAAATATTGATTGAAAAAATTGTTAAACATCAAAGTGCCATTAATATTTGTTGTCATAAAGACAATTAAAACAAAAAATTATGCTGTCCTATAAAGAAAAGCAACTACATATTTATTGCATTCACTTTGCCAGTACAAATATTGCACTAACTCTGGGAAAGCGTGCATCCAAATGCATAAATGATGTACCTGAAAATCAGTAGAGTTGAACGAAACAGTCATTAGTATTAAAATCTTGTTCAAACACTTGGCAGGGAATTTAGCCAACATTTGCACGTTCATATAACTGAAATGATCAATCAAACTACAAACTGAAGGAGCAAATGTGAAGTAAACTGGGTTTTATGCATCTGAATCCCTGAACTGCATATTAAAGTTTTCACCCACTATTCTTACTTGTCACAGAATTACCGTGGGCAATTTATCAGCCAATAGAGCATGGTTTCTAAATGAAACACCTTCCCCTCCTCCATTCGTAGTTTCTTGGGGTGTCCAAATAGTTAAAGATTCAGGGGAAAAGTTGGGGAGGAAAAACCTCTGTTAATTGATCTGCCTGGCTGGTGATGAGAGACAAATGAAGCCTGTCAGAAAGAGTAATAAGCAAACGCTGATGAGCCGGAGAAGATTTGCACGAGCCCCAAAATAACACTGGGCTGGGCCAAATCTTGACTTTTAAGAAAAGTTTCCAGCCGTTTTGTTTGCTGATTTATTCTGAAAAATGTAATCAATGTGAACAGCTCTCTAGGGTTGGAAGAGGCAGGCAGAAGGGTTCCAGTTCTGCTGTAGGAGACTGGTGGGGGTGAACCAAACATCAAATACACAGAAACACAGGATGAAGTCTTGGCCTTATTGAAGTCAATGGGAGGATTGCCATTGACTTCAATGGGTCAGATTTCGTCTCCACACACTTATTTATACAAAGAGTCAGTTAAATTTGGGTGTATCCCCAAATCACCTCACTAACCCCTCCCAGAGTTCTTAGGCTGACTCTCTGCATAGCAGTATGATAATGGTGGACTGGAATAAATTATTTTAAGTGGAGGGAGTGGCAAAATATACTGTGGCCATCTTGGCTTGTTAAAATTTTTAGTCTTCTCTGAGGATGGAACTAACCCAACTGCTGCTGGCTCAGGGGTAGATACAGTCTTTAGGTACAGCCCTAGGGTATACAGTGCACTAGCCCAGGAAGCACTGTGCTTTCAGAGACACTTCTCTGCTCTCTTTAGGCACAGTTCACTCCTGCTTTCCCCTTGTTCTAGAGGGTAGGTGTTTGCTGCTGACCTAGGTCCAAGGTAGTCTTGCGCGTGCAGAGGTCCGAGGGAAGTTCTTGCTCCTCCTTTCTCCCCCGTATAGGCACACCATTCAGATCAAAATCTAGTCCACTAGAAAAACTATTGCCCCGGCACCTTCCGGAAGGGGAGCTGCCTTTCTGCCTTCCCCCCAATGCTGCTAGGAGCGCATAGAGGATGCACTACGTAGTCCCTCCACATACCCCTACCCACGGCTCCTGGAATACACGAGACAGACAGACAGACAGACAGACAGAAAGAAAGAAAGAAAGAAAGAAAGAAGCAGGGCTAAACTGCTGCTGCAGCACTATTCCTACCCCTGCAGCTACTGACACCACCATTGCTGCTGTGAGTGCTGGGGAGGGGTAAGCCCAGTGAGCCAGGAGATACTGGGGCAGGTGCCGGGGTGGAAGCAGCGGTGGATTTATTTGTGGAGAAGAGTATGTGACTGGTGGATTTTTGGAGGAAGGCAGGAGGAGTATAGGATTGATGCAGTTTGTGGAAAGGTGGAAGGGGTATTTCACTCAAAGAACAAGTTGCCAGGTGAGTCAGAATATTATTGAGGGAACCACTTGGTTAAAGTCTTGGCAGCACAGCACCGGAGCTGAGAGAGGTTGCCCCCCACCCCTCTATTGTGTTTAGCATCTCTCACACCACCTGTAGAATTGCCATTGCTGTAGCTGCTATGTGTTGGTGGTGGGGTGGGGGGAAGTTAGTACATGTATGCAATGCACACATAGTGTAAAGTGAAACTTATTGTCATGCTCAGTGGTTGGCACTAATGAAGTCAGAGAAGTGGGAAGTCAGTTATTTTCCCTCTTCTAAACAGCAACGGAATTTAAACCAGCTCGCTTCTTATGGACGTGATTCAAAGCCCACTGAAGCCAACAGAAAGGCTCCGATTGACTTCAGTGGGTATTCGATCAGAGACCACACACAACATTTTACTCAGATTTAGATTTCTGAATTCTGTCCCAGGTTCTATAGATTTTCAGAAATGGGTGCCTAAATATATGGATTGATTTTCAAATGGGCTGAGCAACCCAATATATCTCACAGATGACAATGGAACATGGGCATGCTTCGCACCTTTGAAAAATCAAACCATTTTTATTTAGGTGCTTAAATATGCATGTAAGTACCTAACTTTGGGCATCTATGTTTGAAAGTTTGGATTTGTGTATGTGCGTATTAGTTTTTTACTTGAAAAACTGGATGTTTACTTGTATATAACATGGAATCCAGAATTTTACTCATTCTAGGGCAAATGCACTCACACACAATGGTGCAGGAGAATTTACCTCTAAGATTCCCATTGTGATAAATGGAGACTGAGAGCCATGCATCTGGTACTACAGACAGCAGGATCACACATAGTCAAAAAACAATTAAGATGTACCATGTACCCTTTATTCTACTGAAAGCTTTCTTGAACTGTCCACATTTAAAGTGTTTCTGCTTGCAATTCAGTGCATGAAGATTGCAAACTTCATTCTTTCTATTGTACAATTCAAGTTTAGCAGACCTCTACACTGTAATTTCAGAAATCCAAGCATAACTTACCTCAGGAGGAGGGTACAAGTGACAAAACGGTTGTCCTGCATTCTGTTTACACAGCTTAATGGAATGGCATACCACATCAGCATTCATTTTATACTTTAACCTACAGGGAAATGGTGCACAACAAAGACCATTAAGCTCTCCTGGGTATTAGGAAATATAAACTGCTTCAATGGAAGGGTGAGTATCCAGAATACTAAGACCCTTAACTCATTTTATTATCATCTTTAAGCTCAGTTCAGTGTAGCTACCTGAACATAATTATTTTCTCCCATTGCATTTTACTCAGCATTTAAAACCAGATTCTAGGGCTAAGAAGCCCTGAGCTTTATATACTGCCCCTGAATCAAATATACTATAACTGTACTCATTTTTAAGCAACCATACACGTGACAAAGATTTAAAGGACTCCTCGTTGTTGTTTTTTAAAAGGATAAAGTTAATCCAGATGCAATTTGGCTAGTACAAATTTTCAACCCCTGACAACAAAATAACTAGAAATCCTTCAAACCTCTAGTCAGATACAAGTGCCAAGATTGTTTCCTTCTTTTGGGACAAACCTCTGGATTTATAGAGAATTAAATCAAGATGTTTGATTACTGAACTACTTAGCTCTGTAGCATGGTCTCCGGGCTAGATTTTTTTTTAAAAAAAGCCCCAAGGAAGTAGAAAGTAAAGCAAACATTCATTTAATTAATCTTGCAAAGAGAACTTGCAAAGAGGAATAAATGATCTACTTTTATTTTTAAAGGAATTTAAATTAGTTTGTGGGGCTCCCAAGTGCTCAAATCAAGGTCAGGGGCTGGAAGCAAGTAGAGGATGACAGTTAGAAAGCCCATTAAGGCATAAAAGGAAGCTAGGGAACAAGCGATTAAAATATTATGACCCTTTAGATGATCTCCCCCACACACCACTGGTTCAAGAAATTTCTTCCACAGCCAAATGGACTGAATTTCAAAAGGTAACAGAGACAGGTGGACCTGATTTGAGATTTACAGATGTAAAGATCTATAAAAATGCTTAGTAGTAGGAGCTAGCGATAGCATTTATTAATTCATTCAGGGACAGCTTTATGGGACCAGAGCATAGGCGATCTGGCCTAGCAGGCACAGCCAGGCTGAGGTCTGCTCACCAGGAACAGTAGTTGCCAGGCAGGAGCTGGAGGAAGCACAAGCAAGCAGGTTCCATAAGCAAGAGTCAGGGTCAGAGTCAAACTGGACTAGGAGACAGGAGATCAAGCAAAATCTGGTGTCGCAGCAGGCCAAAGTCTGTATGGTTGCCCAGACAACTTTCCTGGGGTTAAATAGAGTGCTTGGCCAATCAGAGGTTCCTCAGAGTATCGCCACTCTGAGTCTTTTGGGTGGCACTTCCTGTGGCGCCTATTCTCCATTGTGCTCCCTGGCTGTGCCGCTGCATGGCCCCCAGGGGCGCTGTGGGACTATCAGCCATCGCAGTCTCTGCAGACCCGGTTTTAGTCCCTGGGTCCTTACAACAGCTAACTTCAGTCTACTGCCCAAACTACCTAATCGAGTGTCTCTCTGGAACACCATATATATAAAAAAGAGTTATTCTCACTCTCATACTAATGGAACTTGAAGAGTGAAACCCCCACAATTCACACTGACAATACATCAGTACATTAAAAACCAAAAACAATCCCTTAAAACAAGCAAACTTTAGATGAAAAATTACAGTTTAATTAGTACTTACAGTTTAGTTAGTTCTGGTCCATAAAGCTCAGCTACCAAGTAACAGATGCCTTGCAAGTTCAGTATTTCTGGAAAACATACATTTTTGAAACAATGGAACATAATTAAAGATAGTTTTACAAACCCATGAAACACAGCTGGACTTGCTTTGTCAAGGTAAATATCAGGTTATTTTAGAGAAAGGCATGTGCTCAGTCAGTGGTTTCAGCACATGACTGTGAACCAGAAAATTCTTCTAACCAAGGCTCTGATTCTTTGTGTGTCAGTAGGTGAGTCATACAGAACTATTGTGAGAATTAATGTTTGTTAAGTGCAATGATGAATAGCATAATGTAAGCGCTAAGAATTATCATAATATTTATTAAAGAGCATCTTCTAAGCAGTTTAAGGACAAAGCACTTGTTATCTTATATTGTAACTCAAAAAGAAAGCAAAACAGATAAATCAATGTGCAGAAAATGATGTATGAGTTCATATTACTGCTGGAATTACTTAATGTCTTCAAGTATTTATGCAGGTAAAAAACTCGTATCTTTAGTATAGAAATAATTTTGCAATGAATAACAGAAGGAGTAATTATAGTTTAGCAAATAGCTATCGTGTTCCTTTTTTCCTTTCATCTTTCACATTACTATGGCCTTTCTAAATACTTACTAAAATCTCATTCTTTTAAGTTGAACAAATAAGGATACACATCGAAATACGGTTTATAAAAAAAATCTTTAACAACATATTTACTGAAAAAGACAAGTACTTGGACTATCATATATTAGCCTTGAGGGAAAAGCGATGCACTGCTATGAGAGAAACTTGAGTTTGAATCCAGTTATAATCCAATACTAGGGTCTGATCTTGTAGTTCTGTGGAGGAATGGGAGTATTTCCTGCATATAATTGGACTCAGGCCTGATTCAGCAAAGCACTTGAACATATTGTTAAATGCATCTCTGTTCAGTACAGCACTTAAGCATGTGGCTAACTTTAACCAAGTGCTTAAGAGATGTGCTGAACAGGGATGTACTACTCAATTGGGGCTGTAATGCCTACCAGTCTCCTGTATCTTGTAATCAACAACTGGATATCAGTTTTTGCTTATTAATAAGCAGTGAAGCATGACTCATAGCCAGACATTAAAATAAAGGTGCATTTACTCAGATATGTATATGGTAAATGTGGCAAAATACATAAGCAAGAATAAAGCCCACAACTCCTAGGACTCCAGAAAGTAGCTATGTTCAAGTCTCCAGTCACCTCCCCCTTAAACACTGTTCCGCAAACTCCTATGTATCTCTCTCCTGTCGGTCTTAATGTGCCCAAATAAACACTTAGGATCCACCAATCAAAGTAGCTATCTTTCCTCACCCAATCAGATTTATCAGAACCAACATCCAGCTGGAGTGATCTATTCTGAGGTTCTTCCCCAGACAAAAAGTATTTCCTTCCAAAACACCGCTAGGTTTTAAGACAACACTGGATCTGACTCTCCTCTCACTCCCACCAGAGTAAATCAGGAATAATTCCACTGATGTGAACAGAGTGACATCAGTGTAAAACCTGCATAAGTGAAGGGAGAGCCAGGCCCCAAAGGTTTAACAATGTAGCTGTGAGTACATAAATTAAATACCCAACTACCTCTTAATGATAAGGTGCTGATGATAGCTGCAGGAGCTACTGCAGCTTACCCTTCTTATCCCATGTTAAATATTGTATTTCAATCAAGTTATTAGACTCATTTATTTGCCTCCTTTGCCACATAATTTCTTTTGATTGGATTTTTATAATCAATCTGCTGGTTAAAAATGGGTCTCCTGACCAGTATTAGATTTTGCTATTACCCTCCTGAAAGGGCACATGCAGTGGATAAACACAATCCCATGTCTGCTACCATCACTGATTAAAATACCCTTGGTAAAGCTAGCCAGCAAGCCAGCTGGCTCTTTGAAGTGTCCTGTAAGAGAAAATAGCTGGCTTCCCCAACATCTCCCATGGCGGACAAAAGCTGACAGCATCATCTAATGTTTCCCGTTGAGGAGACAAGCCAGCAGGTTTGTACAATGTCTCTTGCCCAAGAAGAGATAACTGGTTGGTTCAGTCTCACTAGCAGCTAGGGGAGGGGTTGGTTTGGCTTGCCATCAACTCTAGAAAGTAGACATTGGGGAGCTGGCTAGCTAGAGCCGTTTCTATGCACAGAATTCCTTATGAGCATAAGAAGCTCAGCATATAAATATCCAATGGCATAACAAAACAAATAATGACTGGCTCCAAGGGGAATAGCAATAACATAAAACTGTTCTATCTCGGGGCCTCTCCTTTTGTCCCTCCAGGCCCACGAACATGATACAGTTCTGTGGTGACTTAGAATCCTACTTTTGACGTCTCTGACTCAAAAAATATTTCCAACACACCTCTGAACAACATACTAACCCACAGAACCTTCCTACCAACCCTACAAAAAGAAGGATTCTGCGTGGACTCGTCCTGAAGGTTGAAACAACAGACTGGATTTCTACATAGATTGCTTCCGTCAACGTGCACAGGCTGAAATTGTGGAAAAGCAGCATCACTTGTCCCATAACCTCAGCCATGCTGAACACAATGCCATCAACAGACTCAGGAACAACTCTGACAACATAATAAAAAAGACTGACAAAGGAGGTGCTGTCGTCATCATGAATAAGTTGGGATATGAACAAGAGGCTGCTAGGCAGCTCTCTAACTCCACATTCTACAGGCCATTATCCTCTGATCCCACTGAGGATTTCCAAAAGAAACTACACCATCTGCTCAAGAAACTCCCTGAAAAAGCACAGGAACAGATCTGTGCAGACACATGCCTAGAACCCCGACCAGGGGTATTCTATTTGCTACCCAAGATCCATAAACCTGGAAATCCTGGATGCCCCAGCATCTCAGGCATTGGCACCCTGACAGCAGGATTGTCTGGCTATGTGGACTCTCTCCTCAGGCCCTACGCTACCAGCACTCCCAGCTATCTTCGAGACACCACTGACTTCCTGAGGAAACTACAGTCCATCGGTGATCTTCCAGAAAACACCATCCTGGCCACTATGGATGTAGAAGCCCTCTACATCAACATTCCACACAAAGATGGACTACAAGCTGTCAGGAACAGTATCCCTGATAATGTCATGGCAAACCTGGTGGCTGACCTTTGTCCTCACCCTCACCTTTGTCCTCACCCATAACTATTTCACATTTGGGGACAATATATACCCCTTCAAGTCAGCGGCACTGCTATGGGTACCCGCATGGCCCCACACTATGCCAACATTTTTATGGCTGACTTAGAACAACGCTTCCTTAGCTCTCGTCCCCTAATGCCCCTACTCTACTTGCACTACATTGATGACATCTTCATCGTCTGGACGCATGGAAAAGAAGCCCTTGAGGAATTCCACTATGATTTCAACAATTTCCATCCCATCATCAACCTCAGCCTAGACTAATCCACAAAGCGTTCCATTTCCTGGACACTACCGTGCTAATAAGCGATGGTCACATAAACAACACCCTATACCAGAAATCTACTGACTGCTATACTTACCTACATGCCTCCAGCTTCCATCCAGGGCACACCACACGATCCATTGTCTACAGCCAAGCTCTAAGATATAAGCGCATTTGCTCCAATCCCTCAGACAGAGACAAACACCTACAAGATCTCCATCAGGCATTCTTAAAACTACAATATCCACCTGCTGAAGTGAAAAAACAGATGGACAGAGCCAGAAGAGTACCCAGAAGTCACCTACTACAGGACAGCCCCTGTCATAAATATAAAGGGAAGGGGTTAAGAAGCTCTGATACAGTACTATAAAATCCTCTTACCTGTAATGGGTTAAGAAGCTCAAGTAAACTGGCTAGCACCTGACCAATAAGGGGACAAGATACTTTCAAATTGGGGGTGTGGGAAGGCTTTGTCTGTCTGTCTGTGTGATGCCTCTGCTGGGGACAGATCAAGAAAGCAAGCAATCCAACTCCTACAGAGTTAGTAAGTAATCTAGCTAGAAAATGTGCTAGATTTTCTTTTGTTTTTGGCTTGTGAAATTTGCTGTGCTGGAGGGAATGTATGTTCCTGTTTTTGTGTCTTTTTGTAACTTAAGGTTTTGCCTAGAGGGATTCTCTATGTTTTGAATCTGACTGCCTGTGAGATTATTTTCCATTCTAATCTTACAGAGTGTTTCTTTTATCTTTTTTTGTTCTTCTAATAAAGTTCTGTTTTTTTAAGAATCTGATTGGGTTTTTAGGGTCCTAAAAACCCAAGGCTGGTCTGTGCTCATCTTGTTTATTCCCAAGTCTCCCCAGGAAAGGGGATGCAAGGCTTGGTGGGATATTTGCGGGGGGGGGGGGGGGGGGGGAGACGTCTCCAAGTGGTCTCTTCCCTAATTCTTTGTTAAATCGCTTGGTGGTGGTAGCATACTGAATCCCAGATACGAGGAATTTTGTGTCTTGGGGAAGTTTTAACCTAAGCTGGTAGAAATAAGCTTAGGGGGTCTTTCATGCTGGTCCCCACATCTGTGCCCCAGAGTTCAGAGTGGGGAAGGAAACCCTGACAGGCCCAACAAAGAAAATAACAGAACACCACTAGCTGTCACCTTCAGCCCCCAGCTAAAACCTCTCCAGCACATCATCAAAGATCTACAACCTATCCTGAAAAATGATCCCTCACTCTCACAGATCTTGGGAGACAGACCAGTCCTCGCTTACAGACAGCCCCCCAACCTGAAGCAAATACTCTCCAGCAATCACACACCACACAACAAAAACACTAACCCAGGAACCTATCCTTGCAAGAAAGCCCGATGCCAACTCTGTCCACATATTTATTCAAGTGACACCATCATAGGACCTAATCACATTAGCCACACCATCAGGGGCTCGTTCTCCTGCACATCTACCAATGTGATATATGCCATCATGTGCCAGCAATGCCCCTCTGCCATGTACATTGGCCAAACCGGACAGTCTCTAAGCAAAAGAATAAATGGACACAAATCTGATATCAGGAATCATAACATTCAAAAACTGGGAGGAGAACACTTCAACCTATCTGGCCACTCAGTAACAGATTTAAAGGTGGCAATTTTGCAACAGAAAAGCTTCAAAAACAGACTCCAGTGAGAAACTGCTGAGCTTGAATTAATATGCAAACTAGATACCATTAACCTGGGTTTGAATAGAGACTGGGAGTGGCTGGGCCATTACACATATTGAATCTATTTCCCCATGTTAAGTATCCTCACACCTTCTTGTCAACTGTCTAAATGGGCCATCTTGATTATCACTACAAAAGTTTTTTTCTCCTGCTGATAATAGCTCATCTTAATTAATTAGCCTCTTCCTCGCCATCTTTTCATGTTCTCTGTATATATATATGTATAATCTCTTCTTATTATATGTTCCATTCTATGCTTCCAATGAAGTGGGCTGAAGCCCACGAAAGCTTATGCTCAAATAAATTTGTTAGTCTCTAACGTGCCACAAGTACTCCTGTTCTTTTTTTAGGGTAAATATAGTCTTCTTGGATTGTACATATTACATTTAGCATTTGGCTTCTGGCAATATACCACAACCTCTGACCAATATTTGATAATTATGTCTTCAGAGTCAGTCAGTATTTGTACTTACACATATCTCCTGCTGTGTTGTATGCACACAGATACAAAGAGAAGAATACACATAAGTCTTTTTTATAGAAACAAGCCTTGCTAAGGGAAAGAGGTTCAAGTAAAAAATGTTTATTTTAAGAGGGTGAAGAATATTGACCTTAAAGGAAGTTAGATTAGGCCAACAGAAACCCAAACTCCCTTTAGTTCCTCTGAAAACCGAATTGTTGTATATTAGCTTTGTTTTTGTTATTCATGAGGCTCTTCAGGCATATCTATAATAACAGAATTGCTCCTTCAGCTTAAATGGTACCTTTTTCTTCAACAGCGCTGCTCCCTGAGTGCATTCAAAATAATATCTATTTACTTGAGTGATAAAAGTAAGTTTTACTGCTTTTTACTCTTGTTAGCTCTGCAGAGCCTATACATCTAGGAGAGAGAGAGGGCTTGATTGCATTCTGACTCATGCATCATCCATAGAATTGTTAACAAATTTCTAGTCCCAGGTCAAACGTTTCCCTCAAGGAATAGCAATAGCATCCATGTGCCTCACTGAAGATAATGAGGTTGCACAGATGTAACTTGAAGGGATGATGGGGTTATATACATACAGAGGAGGGCAGAATTTGGCCTGTAGAATTTTTACACTTACAGTGATGTATAAACCAGAAAGAATGCAACTTGACCTTCAGAGTAGAGGGCAAGTTTACAGGTCTGGCAGTTAAAAATAAATTTCATCACTTGTACACTGAACAAATTTGAAATAGATTCACTGTGTGAAAATAAACATAGAACCATAGTGTGTCATCTTTACAGAGCCTTTTTTTTAAAGAAGAAAACCATAGTTTTACAGCAATATTAGGGTTTATAATTGAAGCTCTATCGTTATCTGCCTGTGATGTCAAAAATGAAAACATGTCTCATGTAACAGGAACTGACTGACCATCATTCGACTCAGCGAATGACCTCTAGCAAACCCTTCTCCACACCTTAGAAAGCATAGAATTATTATTCTACATGCATCCTCCATGAAACTAGGGACTAAAGAGAAAGATATTAGTTTTTCAGAGATGGAATTAATAAGATACTGTATGAAAAAACTCTTTAATGAAAAATCCTAAACTGTCTTTTTAAATTCATGAAGTTAGAGACAGCTTCAGATTCATAGATTCCAAGGCCAGAGGGGACCATTGTGATCATCTGATCTGCCCTTCGGTATAACACAAGCCAGAGAACTTCCCCAAAATCATTCCTAGAGCAGATCTGTTAGAAAAACATCCAATCTTGATTTAAAAATTGTCAGTAACGGAGAATCTACCGTGACCCTTGAGAGGTAGCTCTCCTGCTTGCCTTTTGTGAACAGCACCTCTCCTCCTTCTCCCCCTTGGCAGCACAGCACCTGCCTGACCTCGTTCAGGCCTTGGCTGCCCATGATACGCCATCTGCATGCTGCGGATTGTGTTACTGTTGCACAAGTGCAGCCCCTGGGTTACGTTTTGGACGGGTGAGTGAGGTACGGTTCCCTACCAGCACTATGGCATATATCTAGTCCATTTTAAAAAGTTACTTTAAAGTAATTGAATGTCTTACACCTGCCCTTTAGTCCCTCTGCCAGTTTTTGTGACTTTACAACAGTTTATAACAGTTTCTTATTTCTGAAAGTGTTTTCATCTTCCCAGTTGCTATGTAAAGACTCGCACAAATGTCACGGGAAACTGACTGAATATACAGTGAAACTGGCTATTCTTAAAGTGCTGACAAATATACAAAGTAAACAAACTGAGGGTATTATATGCAAGTATCTTTGGGGTGAAATTCTGGCTCCACTAAAGTCAGTGGGAGTGGTCACTGACTTTAGTGAGCTACAATTTCACCTTTGATGTCTTTCACATACACTATTCGTAGATTTTGTAACAGTAGTGGGTAAAACATTTTCAGATTCAAATGAATTTTTAATTAACAGTGAAATACAGTGGTACCAGCATAACATATAGTGTATTTGATATTTACCAGGTAGATAGTTGCAGACTCTCTCTATTGCTGCTTTTGCTGTACAGTTGTGAAACATTGCAAGCTGTTCAATTACTGATACCACAAGCACACATCCTGCAAACAAGCAAAAACAAAGAGATCACTATCTCATACATATGACAGGATTAAATAGAGTGTGAATATAGCCAAGTGGACATGAACCATTGGGTGTTTTGTTTTTTGAGATGTTCCACGGATGATAATATTTCTGGAAAAAAAAAACCCACTTTATTTCTAACTTTTATTAAAACAGTGCTACTTATCAAGCCAGAGGTTGGATGCAATTGGTAGATGAATGCACAAAACAGCCTGAATTTTATATAGCCATATTTAGATCTGGTCAAGTCGCCCATCAAAGCTGACATTTCAAAATTTGTTTTAATTCTGAATCAGAAGAAAACCAGAAATTTCCTGGAACAAAATCTTTCTGAAAAAAAAATTCATTCCAATAAAATCAAGATGTTTTGTTCAAACTTTGATTTTTGTACGTTATATCATAATTTATCATATAAAATAAATTTCTAAAAAATTCACTTTGAAATAAAATATCAAAATGCTTTTTTATCCAAAAAATTTTAAGTTAATTTTTTCAAAAATCTACATGTTCCAGCAGAAAGTTAAGATTTCTACAAAATGGTATTTTCCAATACAAAAATATTTTGTTAGCCACATTGGTGAGAAACACTGTACAAACAAACTAATTTCTAGGTTTGATTCTTGTCCCTAGTGTGAACCCACCTGCAACTAAGAAACAAACTGAGGAAGGAAAAAAAATAGTCTAGTGATCCAACACTATTCCAACAGACAGTATTGTAATCAGCATCTTGGCACTTTGCACATAGCTGGCAATCACATGCCCAAGGTTGATTCACAGTGACTTAACTGTTACATCTTCACAGCATGCACCTGGACAGAAATAGGCAAAAGCTGAAGGAAAAAAAACTCCTGCATGACTGTAGATTAGAAATCACCAACCACAAATATAACACATCAAACAAAACACTCCGTTGACAACATGGCATAGTCCTGCACAGGATCTCCATGGGAGTCAATGGAGGTTCTACACACAGAGGACTTGCAAGAGCAGGCCCCAAGACAGCAAAATAAACATTTGCTAAGGCCGAAATATTTCCTAAATTCACCATGCTCCCTTTATGTGGTTGTATAGGGGTCACTTTCTGAGCTCTGGTAAGCTCAGGGACTGCTCGCTGCTGCTCTAGGCTTGTGCAAGTAGGAACACAGCCTTGCCTCCATTGCACCAGACAGCAGAGAAAGGCTGGTGCACCAGGGGAAATGGCAAGGAAGGAGGGAAGAGGATCTATTTAATCCCAACAGAGCACATTTCAGTCTCCTTGTGTGCAAGGGGAAGCACTAGAGAGCTGTGCCTTTGAGAGGTCCAGTGTCTCTGGTGCTCCTCGAGGAGTGGCTCCACATTGGCCCCTGCACAGAGCTGTTGCTCAAAAGCCAAACATAGCTCCATATAAAACTGTGGTACCTGTCATTGGATCTCCCTTCAGTGAGGCTAGGGGGTGAATGATCTGCAATTTTATAAAGGAGTCATGTTAGATGATGCAAAGTCTTAATAGGCAGCAGGTTTAAAACAAACAAAAGGAAGTATTTCTTCACACAACACAGAGTCAATCTGTGGAACTCCTTGCCAGAGGATGTTGTGAAGGCCAAGACTATAACAGGGTTCATAAAAGAACTAGATAAGTTCATGGAGGATAGGTCCATCAATGGCTATTAGCCAAAATAGGCAGGGATGGTAACCCTAGCCTCTGTTTGCCAGAAGCTGGGAATGGGCGACAGGGGATGGATCACTCGATGATTCCCTATTCTGTTCATTCCCTCTGAAGCACTTGGCATTGGCCACTGTCGGAACCCAGGATACTGGGCTAGATGGACCTTTGGTCTGACCCAGTATGGCCGTTCTTATGTTCTTATGTCTTGACCAAAATAATCAGCAGACCCTTCCTTGACTGCGAAGTTCAAGTCAGGCTTAGGCTATGACTCCCCTGAAACTGGGGCTGTGATCTGCAGCTCATGTAGCTGTACCCTTGCTAGCTTTAATCTAATTAGCTCACTAGAAATAGCAGTGAGGACATGCTGGCCCTGGCTGGACAAGAAAGTACGTACCCAGCAAGGGAGGAGGGTTTGTACAGCGTTTGCTGATGCCATCGTGTCCTCACTGCTATTTTCCCATGAGCTAGCTAGATTAAAGCTCTCATGGGTATGTCTACATGAGCTGCAAATTACATCCCTGGTTGCAGTGCAGACAGACTTAGAGAGTGTACCTGTGTAGTGACAATCAGTAGCACAGGCTGTGTGTATTCTAGGAGCTAGAGAGCTGGAGAGAATTCTAAGATCTACTTGTTTCCAGCAGCCCAAATAAAGAATTCCCTTTGTATTCAATACAGCTGAGTCCTGTCTCTTTTCTCCCACCAGGGACTACTGAGGAGACTCAGATCTCAGGTTTTTGTTTGACACAAAATAGAGATGCAAAATTCAAATACTGATACAGATCCAACCTTTCCCAAAGCTCAGAGCTATTAACATTCAGGCTTTTGGTCAGGCCTATATCTAGTAAGGGGCAGATAAATTCTCTATTGATGACCCTGCCACAATGTGCTAATAAACCAAACAAGGTGTTATTTTCCAACATAAGGCTGCAATATTCTTCATGGGCCAGGTTATGAGTTGGAAACTGGTGGAGAAAACATACCACCACTGGAAATTATTAGGCCCAATCTCTTTATTGAGAGTTTTTATTACAAGGTAATATAATTCTATATAGAGAAAAGCAAACTTTATATTTTATAGGAAGTAATTCAAGGACACCAATGGGAATAGCAGGGAGCTCACCATCTCATAGTAGACATAAAAAACCCTGCTTCACTATACTTAAGATCATTAAACAAAACCCTCAACAGGACTCCTTCACAGATGTAATTTAGAAGGCATGCTAATTATAAGAATGGATACTTACACAAAACAGAGAATAAATTGAGACAGACACCAAGGAAGAAAGACAGCAGCACATTTCAAGGAATTAGCACTTAATCAAAAAAAAATCAGTTCATAATGAGGAAAATATCCCAAATAATAAAGACCTTACCAACAAAATCAGAGACCCAACGTCAATGCCCAAAGCAGACATACCGTACATCCTATACCCACCGTGGAAACCCTGCTAGGAACATATCCAGGAGGGACTTCTATATACCTAAGGCCCCCACCACTGTATGTCTGAGCACCTTACAAATATTAGCAAATTTACACTCCCAACCCCTATTGCTTTTACAGAGATTAAATAACTTGCTCATACTTACATAGGAAATATGTGGTAAGGCTAAGAAGTAAACTTGTCTCTTGAGTACCAGTCCAGTGCTTTAACCACAGGACTACCCCTCTTTTCACAGCCCTCAGTCTAAAGAGTTTACAGTCTCAAAGACAGGAGTAGAAAGATGAGATGCACTAGCCAAACGAGAGGCAGGATCTGGCTTTGATATTTCTAAAAAGTAGTAGTTATTATTTTTCATTTTTATTGTGTGTGGGCCTTACTGAAGAAGTGACTCTTCAGGGAAGATCTGAATGAAGATGGGACACTGGCTGGGAGAAGTGGGTTCGGAACGTCATGCATTGCATTCATGGCAGCCTGGAAAAAGTGCAAAGATGGGAGTGGGAGAAGAAAACTATGGGGGCATCGAGGTCAACACTGTTGGCAAAGCAAAAGGCATGAGGGGAGAATGTGACAGGAGACAAGAGCCAAATGTAGGCTCAGGCAGAAATGAGCACAGCCTGGAATTCAGGGCAAAATGTTCAAACTGATGCCCTGGCAAGGAGAACCTGATGAAGTGGTTCAAACAAGGGAGTGAGAGGATCTATTGGCAAATTCCAAGGCTGGTCACATTCACAGAGAAAAGACATATTCTCCCCTACACCCCCCCCCCCCCCCCCCCCGGGGCCCAATGTAGGTAAAATTTGCAGAGATTTTCATTTAGATTTTGAACATCTACTTCCTCAAGCTGAGCAACCTGTCACTTTGAGCAGCTGAAGGTTATAAAGACTGCAGCACAGAAAAAATAATGTTCCATTTGTCTTTGTGATATAACAGAGAACTCCGCATTTTCACTGCTCTGTCACCACGTAAGCCCCTGATAGCATTCCCTCTGTATCTCCTGTACACGATATATTCATTTCTCAATTAAGACAGCAATAAAGCGCACATCTGCTTTTCTTTCAAAGCACTGTACTGTAGCCATTTATAGCAGGGATGAAGTTTCAGTCATAGCCATGGTTACAATCCTGTCAGTCCTTGTGGAAGTCTTCTTCCTACCTCAAGCATCTTCTTGCACTCTATCAGGCAGGAAGGAACTATTTGCTGTTGTGGTTAGGGATCCATATAGCTGCCATTTAATGTAACCAGTCAGTGTGATACCATACGCTCATTGATGATGTGATTATATGTTGTAATCATAGCATGTTTGCAGTCATGCAGAAAGGGGAGGATGTACATCCTGTGTCATGTCACTTCTTTTCTGGTCTTCACAGCTGTACTGTAGTATCCAAAAACTGAACTAAGTATTATATTCACTTCATATTTCAGATGCAGCAGCATGTCAATAAGATGCATGCAAGAATGTTAATTACATTGTTACATGGATGCATGTCCAGATTGCATTCTGATATACTACAGAAAGATTTATTTCAGTGTAAAACTAAGACTGATAGAAAACAAATCAACATAATGATTCATCCTTTCCTTCCCAAAGCCCTAGAAAAGAATGACACATGGTGAAGTTATAAATATTCCCCAAGTGGATTTTGGGAAGTTCAGGGTGGAATTCTGATCTCTTTAAATTATAAGACACTCAAGGCAGGGACTGTGCCTTAGTGCACACTGATCATACCATAATCATAATGATACAATCCATTTTTCTCCAGGCATATACTAGTAACATCAGCAGTGTTCACTTTTGCTACAGCCTTTTTTAAAAAACACTTCACAATAAGTAGACAAATCATCAGCTCCTCACACAGAAATATTAGCAAATCTTCATAAGACATTTATGGTCAGTACTCTGTTGGCTAAAAATGGAAAATCATTAGGTAGATAAAAAGGAAATGAGGGGGGGGGGAAAGAAAAAGTCAACTGCCTTTGAAAACCTGGTGAAATCTCACTGCTTTAATCACTTCTGCTGATGTCAGAGAATATTTTCAGAGAGTATATAAGCTTTTTAATACCGTGGGCTCAGTGGAAAAGCAAGTTAACCAGTTTCAGATCTAGAAATACCTGTTTATAGCTTTTTTAATTCAGCAAATTGATATTTGATTTATTTTTCATATTGTGGGAGGCACATATGAAGCAAGTTTAATTGGTTCCACAATTGAAGTTAAAAACTTGCATTTATGTTGTAGTTGTGTGGGATTTTCTTTATAAATAAGATTCAAGAAATGGACTGTTCCATGGTACTTGATAATAGGTTTCAATGCCTTGACAGGTTGAAGAATGTTTTCTCTAGGAGAAATGCATTGGTATTATAATGCTTACTAGCCATTAGAAACTAGACTCTGGTATTAATAAAATACCTGCCTCTTTTAGAGATAGTTTGTCCCATTTGCTGTTAATTTATGAGGAGATAAGAGGAAACCATAACCATTTTACTCAGCAGCAGTAATCTGAAAATTCACATGTCAAGGAGCACTTTTCCCCATGTATTTGAAAATAGTGTTTAATAATAAAATGACATTACCAATAGACTAGAAAAAATCATACCCTTATAATAAAACCAGAGCAAGAGAGATTCATTTCTTGGCCATGCAGTCTCTAGCAATCTCAGCAGACTGTTTAACTTAATCCACTTCTGCAGCAACATACAAAAGAAACTATCATTAGAATTATATCTATGGCTGCTGTGAAAGTGTCAAGGCACACAGAGTTGCCTCTTTAGTTTTCAGGTTTCCAATTTCAGATAAGTTTTTGTAAAGCCAAGACTTTATCAAATGGATTCTCTGGCACTCTGCATGAACCTACAGACCTTCAGGTTACTGACTGAGAATAGCCTGTCATCCTTTACTTTGATCTAGGGTTCTAGACAATGGAGTTTTTCCTCACCCCTCCACCCTTACTGAACTCCTAGTTAGGCAAACCGCCCCTCTGAAAAGTGCAGTTCAGACAGGAAATGAGAGAAAGTTTCCAGGCAGATTGCTTCCAGCATTGCACAAACTCTGTGGGCGAGATTGTGGCTAGCCCTTTCACAAACACACATGGTGGTGAGGAAACAACTAGCTTCCCCTTTTAGGCCGCTAACGATGCTTCCCCTGTTATGCAGCTCACCCAAGCTGAGGTAGCACAAGTCTCTGTACTTGGGCTGGGGTGTAGATGGAGGGGCTACCCAAAATGGCAGTCCCCGCGCTCAGAGGAGTGTCAGGGCTGCGACTAATTTGTTTCCACTGGGAGCAACGCACTGAAAAGGCAGCGGGGAGTGGAAGGAGCTATGGCTCTGCCTTTCCAGCCCCAAGGAGCCAGCCAGTTGTGCAGCAGAGAGAATGTTGTACCCCATAAAGGGGTGTTGCAAATTATTCTCTGCCCCTCGTGCTACTGGGATGCACAAGGAGGCACTCTCTCTAAAGCGGTGCCGAGTTGTGAGAGGGGGGTGGCAGTCTGTGCAGAAGAGTACCTACATAATGAACACCATTTGGCGGAAAGGCACAATATTCGGTCTTCAGGGGTATCTTTTTGAAACTTGGACTATAGGGCAGTGTCTCGAGAATGGGATGAACTCCACTCCAACAGAGAACTCCACCCTTCCCCTTGAACATGAGTAATCATTCCTAGTCCTCCCTCCTCCAGAAGCAGTGCAAGGTGTAACAGTGTGTACTGTTTGCCCTGCATGTGTCTACTTGCATTGACTTCATGACTTCATTTACATATTGTCTTCCCACCCTACTGAGCAAACCCAAATAGAAAGACTTACTGCATGGGAAAGTCACTGCTGCACAGGCAGCTGGCATAAAACAGTTTTGTTAGTAAGTTGTGTCTTTCCCTTGTGTGTTTAAATAAGACATATGCTGCTGCAGAAGGAAGTCAGGAAACTCTGATCACTCCATATTAACACTGTAATAGCTGAACTGGTGAGATGTGGAGGTACCATTTGCTACCCAGGTGCACTGAATGTTCAGGAGCCAAGCTAACACTGGCTGACTCCCCTCACAGTTGCTCAGAATCAGCCGCAGAGGGGAGGGCTATTTCTTCTCTAAGGGATAGATTTTTGCTCAGTAATCGATGGGGTCAGGAGCGAAGCACCCTGCAGAGAAGAACTGATTGCTGGCTCCATTTCTTGCTTTCTCCACCCCACTTCCAAAGATCCTAAGCCTAGCCCTGCAGAGCTCCCGTGGAACAGCATCCCCAATCGCCAGTGGGCACAAGCCTGCAGCAGTCCATTCTTCCTGCTTTCCACTTTGGGTAGAGATTGTTTTTGCCTAAGGTGCCACAAGTACTCCTTTTCTTTTTGCGAATACAGACTAACACGGCTGCTACTCTGAAACACAAGACAGCATCTGATCCTATTTCCCCATGTTAAGTATCCTCACACCTTCTTGTCAACTATCTAAATGGGCCATCTTGATTATCACTACAAAAGTTTTTTTCTCCTGCTGATAATAGCTCATCTTAATTAATTAGCCTCTTACTCCACCTTTTCATGTTCTTGGTATGTGTGTGTGTGTGTGTGTGTGTATATATATATAATAGATATATAATTTTCTTACTATATGTTCCATTCTATGCATCCGATGAAGTGGGCTGTAGCCCACAAAAACTTATGCTCAAATAAATTTGTTAGTCTCTAAGGTGCCACAAGTACTCCTGTTCTTTTTGCGGATACAGACTAACACAGCTGCTACTCTGAAACCCATCTGATCCTAGTTATTAAAGAACATCCTCCATAAAATGAGTTCAAGTTCAATGGAAAATAAAGACAGATCTAAATATACAGCAAAACCTCCTGATTTCTATCTGTAAAAGAGTGACCCTTATAAAAATGAATATCCATTCCCAAATGTTGTATATATCTTAAATGTTTCCTATTGATATCAAGAACGAAGATTTTCTGAAGCACACTGAGCACTTCTCCCATTTCATGCAGTTGTCTGGCCCCTACCACCTTGCCTTCCCATACACCTGCATTTGGACGAGGAGTCTGGTTGTCTTGACCTCTCCTATGTTTACTGGTATTTTTATCTTCTTCAGCTGAATAGATTGGTAAATTAGCTAAGAGCTGGGGCTGATAATATATGGTTTCAACAGGCACAACATTGTTCTAAGTCAATATCCCTTAATCTATTGTATTTCACAGTTAATACAATACTTGTCCAAGTTTCAGAAAACTCTGTTACAAAAGGAGCCTTAGGATATGGAGGAAAATCAGGAAACAGAGTTAATAAAAAATGTCTTGGCTATCTCAGTTGGAGTCCTTAGGGATGATTAATACAGCATAGAGTGTATAGCCAGAGAGGGCTCTGAGACATTTCTGGAACTGTACTTCTGAAGAGAATTTGTTGTATTTTGACTTGCTTCAACATCCTGGGCTAAAATTATCCCAGAAGCAAAAAAAAAAAAAAAAAAAGAGAGAGAGAGAGAGAGGAAACGTGATCTAATGGTGAAGGCACTTGAACTGATTTTCAGGTGAAAGTGAAGTCAATGGAGATGTGACAATTTACACCAGTGGAGGATCTGCCCATGGAGTTGTGAGTCTTGGAGTCTATTCTGTCAGAGACTTCCTGCGTGACTTTGGACAAGCCAATTCCCAAGGCCTGAGTTTCCCCATCTGTAAACAGGCTCAGTGTTTGTAAAGTGCAATGAAATCCTTGAAGGCAATTATAAAATTATTATTTTATAGGGCTTGTTCACTTTCCCCCCTACCTGCTTCCTGATAAGCACACATGCAGATGCATGCTATTCTATAGAAGACAGTACATCTGAATTTCCATGTGGCCAAATGTGCATTTCCCCCCACAATTCCTCCAACTCTGCATCACTCACTGTACAATGGATTTATATGGGCCTTGTATGTCAAAAACCTCACCTACCAGGCTACCCGGAGGTTTTATGGCTTTTGAAGAAAAAGTACAAAGAGACCTGAGTTTGGGAGGTTCTGAAGGACAAAATTCAGATTTTAGTTTTCCATATCGTATAGGCATAATATGTAAATACATTTGATAGAGACACTGATGTGATTGTAATTTTAGGTACCCACTTTTAAAAATGTTCGCATAAACTATACATTTCCCCCTAAATTTGTTGTGTTACGCAACATATTTTGCATGTTAAATACATATGGCAATACACAAATTTTATTTAGAATATCACCAAATTTGTCAATTTTCATTATATTTGAGCTATGCTGCATAATGTAATGTAGTGCATTACCATACATTTAAAATATTAATATCAATATATTGATATTTTAAGTGTATTGCATCTCAGTAGATGGCATAAAAACCTAGGAACATCACATGTGTCACTTTTCTTGTTTACCACAGTCACTCTGAGCATCATGCAATAGCAGGGACAGAACTCTAATCTTACTGCTCAAAAAACAAAGGTCTGTATTTATTATTCTCTCTTCTAGATACCATACAGGGGCCATGATATAGATGCGGAAAGTTCTGATTCCACCCAGTAGAGGTCAGTGGTACCTATCCACATTGGCAAAATAGATGCCTGGTGCTACACAAGGTATATCTGAAAGATAATCATTTAGCAAAATATATAACAAGCATTTCCAATGGACTTTCCTCGTTGATATTGTTTAATATAAAAATGTGTGTGTGTGTGTAATGTAAGAAGTGATGTTCTCTATTCCTCTTTTCTCTGACACCCCAATTATGGAAAGCTTCCCTCTTCAGAAAGGTGCTTAAGCACATGCTTAAAGTTAAGCATGTGCTTAAATCCCACTGAAGTCTGAATTGGCGTCAGAAAGGTTTGATCACATCTTTACTTCCAGTTTGTCCTCAGTCTAATGAGAAAAAACCTACCACAGTAATTATTGATGCAGTAACACCTAGAAGCCCCAGTTGTTCTAGGTACCGTATATATACAAACATACCAAAAAGATGGTCCTTTCCCCAAAAAGCTTACAATTTTAACATATTATATGCACAAAAGTAAAGAGATTCAAATGTAGGACTCCCCAAACCACCGAAATGTGTTCACTGAGTACATGCAATACTTCTGATGACTCTATAAGGAGAAAAGATATATATACACAAGCATTTGGTGGCTGAGTTACACCTATTATGTGAATCATAAACAACTTTTCATCACCATATCATTCAAATGGGCCAAAAAAGAATGTTACTAAAGGTGCAAGGGGGAAAAAAAACCAAACTTACCTTTGGGCTAAGAACAAGTACAAGGAATTTCAACCCCAAGGGTGATGGGTAAAATGTTCAAAAGCACCAAAATGTATGTAAGTATGCTACATACATTCTTTACAGCACTCATTGTTATATGTATGATTTATGGTCACTGTCTTTCGATGAGATTCCTAAGTGCCTGAGTCACTTTTTAAAATGGGACTTAGGTGCTTTTGAAAATGTTACCCTATATTTCTTGAAATTTCTCTGAAAATAGAGGCTTAGAATGAAAATATCTATTCAACTGTTGGTATAGTATCACTACCATAGTGCTATATATATGCCTGGGATTCATATATCCATATCTCAACCAAAGGGAAAAATATATAGCAAACATTTAACATTCACTACTGGGTATGGGCCAAATCCTGCTCACTTTCATCTGTGTAAATCAAGAGTAACTTCAATTAAGTGAATGGCTTCACTCTGCATTTACACTGGTTTACGTGAGATCAGATCTGAATCTAGCCTAGACTGTCAGCCTAAAATGAATTATGGTTTTACACTGATGCCAAAGTATGACATTTTACAGCACTCATTGGTCTATACATTATGTTTTATAGCACACTGCTTCCCTAGACAATATCTACACAGCCATTTTGTTTCAGCATTATTATTAAAAGCCTCTCACTGTGTTAGGTATGTGCCACTGTATTAAATTATCAGGAACTGCAAACAACATTGATCTGAGATTTGGAATTTACTACTCTACAGTAAGAGATAGGGTGGGTGAGGTAATCTTTTTAATATCCTGGGACCGACACAGCTACAGTTACACTGCATACGCTACAGTAAATTATTCAGTCCTGCATCCACGCCATAAAAAGCACAGCTAGACAGTTTTAAAAGTTGGATATCACACAAACTATCAGGGCTGCAAATTAACGCTTTATAACACAGGAGAGCCTGGAATTATGGGTTGGGTTTTTTCTCTGCTTTTCTGAAGTTGTTATTGTTATTATTAAAAATATACATGGTTTTAATATGGTGCCTACCGCATCTTCCCCCCTGCCCCCAGAAGTTAGGTTCTTACAGATGAATGTGAGAGGTGGTCCAAGGAAGTTGATGAGAAGAATGAAGCAGAATTACATTGGCCCTGGTAAAGCTAAAATTGGCCTGTGTGGCTGCTGACCCATGCAATATCGGTCAGCTAGAGAAGATTAAAAGAGCTGCTGCCCAAACATATTGTGCTGTCTCTGACTAATAGCCTCATTCCACAGGGCAGCCAAAGGGGAGCTGCGAAGGGGGCTGTGCAAGCTGAAGTTTTAAAAAAAATAAAATGTGCAATTAGCAAGAAGTGCCCGGCAACTGCAACATGCAGTCTCATCCTTACAAGAGACTCCACAGATCGTTTGCACAGATCCCCCTACAGCGCTCTCTGGCAACAGAGGAGAGAACAGAAGCTTATTTTAAAAATCACTAGCAATGTAAAAATATACAACAGAGATGCAAAAGAAGAAATGACAAGAGACAGAGAATGTGATGTTCGACGTGGCCAACAATAATACCAGGTATTCAAACTGTGGTTAGCAAATATTAACTATTTATTTCCCACCACAGATGGGGAAAATGGAGACATAAGAGGTTAAAGGCCACACTCTCAGCTGTGCGTGTAGTAACTTGCTCGACAAGTTGTCTCATTGAAAGCAGAGGGCTACTCTTGTCAAAAAGTACACATGAATGTTAATAAGGGTTTACAAATCTGGTCCTAACCGGCTTTTTGAGGCCACACAACAAGATAGTGGCAAAGCCAGACTCAGAACTCAAGGGCTCCTAACTCACCTATCCTGCATGCAGAGCCCTAGGTCTGGGCCTCTATAGGGAAAAGCAGCTGTTTCCCTATAGCTGTAATTTAAATATATAAAATAGGCAGCAGTTTAAACCCTTCTTATCTGTCATGTGCAACACAAAGAAGAGCAGAAGGAGTCCCTAAATTGTTTGTAATGTCTTTATTTTAAAATACAGCATCATAAAAGTCCTCTTTTACATAGGACTACATTGAAATTGTGAGGATAGTTTTCATTTTCATAAGTATATTCCCAAAAAGCCTTCTGTAGATTGAGGAACAGAATTTTTAAACTAGTCTGGCATGTGATTGTGTGTGCAAAATGCACACACAATTATATGTATTATTTTTGTGCTATTATTAGGACTGGATGAAAGTTAACTGTCAAAACTGATTATTGATGGAAAATTCAGTTTTCAAAAAAATTAATTGTTTTGAGAAAAATGCCTGCACTCTGCAGAACATTTTGATTTTTTATTGAAAAATCAGACATTTGAAAACAAATATTTTGACCAAAACCCAAAATATTGATTTCAATATCCTGTCTTGGTTCCTCATGGGAGTTGTATCTTGGTTTCCTCTGCCTCTGACCTCCTCCATGGGCTTCTGAGGTAAACAACATCTCCCATGATGCACTGTGGCCACTTCCCCTCACCATGAGGGGAGAATACAGTGCATCATGGGAGATACAGTCTGACCTCAGAGCCTGGACTACAGAGGAGACCAGATGCATGAAACACCTGAATTACAACTCCTATAGGGTACCATAGCAGCATTCCTGAAACAAAATCTTTTGATTTTCAGTTTCACTGAAAAGTCAAACTGTTTAGTGGAAAATTTCAACAATTATCTTTTCCCCCAGTTTCCACAGAAATTTTTCACAAGGCTCATTTTCCAACCAACTAGTTATTACCACGGTTACACATGTAAATCAGGTAAATTGCACACACAGGTGCACTGAACTGTCCATTCAAATGAGCAGTTGCCCAATTCACTTATCCAAAGGATGTAACTGTCTTGGAAAGTTAACCACCAGTTGGACAGCTAACCTGTCTGAAAGTCTGCTACTCAAAGAAAATCTTCCTATATATTTTACAGTGGGCATTTGCACTGGAGAGTTTGCCATTTCCTGTTAAAAATACTGCTTCATCTTATATCAACATATGATGTATATGAAAATGGGAGTCCTGTATGATTCTTCAATCTCTCTCACTCCTGTCCAAAACAGAGAATTCAGTTAATAAGTCTGTGGCTTAGGGAAGCTGTTGAAGAGGAGTCAGAAATGATGTCCACACTTCCCTAAGATAGATAGATAGATAGATAGATAGATAAAAAAGAATCCTATCTTCCTTGCTTTTAAGCAGGTTAGTTTTATTGACTTAGGGACTGATTCTTCTCTCACACCACTTTAACTCCAGGCACTTCTGTGCAGTTACTCCTGCTTTACACCAGTGTAAGTGTAAAAAATCAGATCCTCAGAGCTTTGTTGATTAAAGGGAAGAAACATAAATGGCTTGTCATTGTTTTCAAAATTAATACAGAAAGCGGGTAATAAGAAGTTAAACCACAGGCATTGCAGTCTGGGATAACCAATGGTTGTGTGTGTACGAAATTACAAAGCCTCTCTTGCAGGCCCCCTGCACTTACATTTTTAATGATCTTAACAGCACCAATTTAGCTTGCAGAGTTTTCAGGGGCATGACAATCTGTTTTGGTCATGAGTCAAATTCTGGTGTCATATAGATGGTTTCAGCACAATTAGTGATTTTCTCTACATCAAGAAGAGTGATCTGGATTCTCTCTCTCTATGCACAAAGTGTAGGGGCAGAGTTTTGAGGGTCTCTTCAAAGAGGGAAGAGATATTAGATGGAGGGTCAATGATGTTAGGGATGGGATGAAAGTAGAATTTACTTCCCTTGTATTCCAGTGCCTTATGCAGCCAGCTAAGATTCAGATGCTTACCATGGTGATGGATGTGGTATTCAAAGATAGATAAGATAGATAATGGCCTTGTGCAAAAATTAAAGGGACACAAACTTTTACAAAAATCACATATTGTAAGCAAACTAAATCCCTTACCCATGTTAAAACCTGAATTATTAAAACTGAAGGAATTTAAAAAATACAATTTACTTTTCACTGTTTGTATTGTTTGTTTACCATTTACACTGCTGTCTCCTTGGACAGTAAATAGCAATTAATTCCATTTTGCTATGTTTACAGTTCGTTTCACTTTCAGGTTCCCCATGCTTCAGTGATTGGGTTACAGACACTGCAGGGCAACATTTATTTGTTGAAAAACAATTATTCCTATTACACATTTTTAATTCATGGAAAAGTTTTCTACTCATCTTAAGTTTTGCAAAAGCTTGTTTTTACAAAGCCTGCATTTAATTCTCCGTTTCCGAATCATAAAAGTAATTTTATAGCCTCAAAATAGAGGATTCTTCCTTGTACACACAGAAACATAACAAAACTTGTATAAACAGTGTGAAAACTGATATGTGAATCCTATGGGAACTAATTCAGTGAAAACTGAATTATCTAGAGAGGGACAAAAAAGTGTCTCTTTGGTCACAAAGCAAATTGATGTTTGTTTTGTCACTATATGTCAATTAAAATAAATCAATAAAAGCTGCACTCCCTACTTTAGTTGATTCTCCTGCCTACTGCACTTTAACCACAGATGTCAGAAATGCTCCGAGATGACTCTGACATTAGTACTTTTATCAGATTCGCTACACCTTGGGAGTAAATTGACCAAGTCCATGTTGGGTGAACATCACTCCACCCTCATAAAGCCCAAATCATCTCATATTTGGTTAAGTGCATGGACCCTGGGTGTGTGCATTTAAATCACATCTCAACCTCCATGGCTACTGGTTCAGCATGCAAGTTGGAAAAGGAGCTGCAAACCTCCATGCCATTTATACAGGTAGTTAGGACCACTGAATCCATGTATCTCAAGGCTTCTTCCTTAACACTTCTCAATGCTTCCCTTTGCGCTGGCCTTTCAGACCAGAGCAGACACATCCTCCGAAGCAGGTAAATGCTTAAGTGATGCAAAAAGCCTTGCACAGGCCCTTCACATTAGATGAATTTCACCCTGAACACCAGGAATATATTGTCAAACCCAAAGAAGCACTCACAGAGCTCTGTGTCCCAAACCTAAATGTATTTCTTAAGAAGATTTTGCCATGCAAAACCAACTGAGATGAAACTTCTGTTTTTTGAGGGTGTCTTGGGGGAGGGGAAGGGAAGTTCATCTGTACAATAAAATAAAACATAGTAACATACATTCAAAACAGCCACAATAAATATTAAAAACAATCACATCCTGTTTTCGGTTCTCTAGCTACTAGGTGTGAAAGCCAGTATCACCAATACTTCCTGCAGACCAAGGGTATGAATTCTATCAAACAGCAGCTCCAAACCCCATGTTAGCCTTGAGAGTCTTAAAACAGTTATTATTTGGGCTAAGATTACTGGTGGTTTGCAGCAGCGGCAGCTGTTGAAACAGATAAAGGATGATTTATTACGTGCACAGCTAGCCTCTGTTTACCAGTGTAATAACAAATGAACGAACAAAGCAAGCAAACAAAACCTGAATACATACCAAGACAGGTGTGTCCATTGTCACTCCCACCAGAGACCAAAGTTGGTTGGGCTCTACCAGAGAGAGGTGAGGTTGAGATGTCCTTCAGTGGAAGCATGAGGAGGAAAAGGGAGAAGAATAGAGGGGGAAACGCCTGCCAGGACCCCCTCATCCTAGAGAAAGGAAGAAAGAACGAACTGTAATATAGGAAGAGTACTCAGGGACACACATACCCCTAATACTCAGGGAGAGAATGGCACACCTGCTTCTCAGTCATAATCTGACAGAAAGAAACTCACACACCCTCCCTGCTACACAGGGAGCGTCTCTTTCACCCCCAGCTGCTCTTTTGGTGCTCAGGGAGAATCTCACACACACATATATTTCCCCCCCCCTCCCCCCACACCCCTCACTGGTACTCAGGGAGGGTCTCTTCCTCCAATCCCCAATTACTAATATTCACAGACAGTTGCACAGCCTCTCACTAGTATCCAGGGGTCTCTCCTCCCTCATAAGTACCTAGAGAGGCTCCCCCTCCCTCACTAGTACTCACACAACATCCCCCCTCTCACCAGGAACTTAGAGAAAATCAGTAGGACTGTACCCCCTCCTCCCCACAGCTCCCCCACACCTGTATTATCCCTTTCTCTTTCCCTCCTTTTCCTTCCCTGCTGGCCCTGGAACAGAAGGGGGCCCGTATGCACTGCTGTGGCTCTGGGCTCTTCAGCCACTTGCAGCAAGGGCAGCAGCAGCGGATGACTAACTGATCATAAAACCACAGCAAGTGCTGGAGCCGCTCGGCATTAATAAGGCAAGACACTCCCCGGTACAGCTAGTGTGGCAAAAACAAAACACAAAAGAAAAAAGCCCAGAAAAAAATAATACCTAACCCAAACTCTTCCAGTAATATCTCAGCCTGGGCCTTCCACTTTCAGATAGAAATAATGAATATTAATAATAGAAGAAAATACCCTCTGAGTTGGTGACACACTCCCTGCAAACAGCTCAGTCTTCTGTTTTCTTCTTCCCTTTTTCTTAACAAGTGTAGTTTGATCACTGTGGGGGGTGGCAATTAGGCTGTAGGGTTCCCAGACCAGTGTTTTACTTGTGTCATTCTGCTGAAGTCTAATCATGAGGAAAGAAAAGAAGCCAAGCCAAGTTGCCAACATAATGGGAACAAAGGGGATGCAGGGAGCTGACTGGTTCAAAGCAGACTTGGACATCTCTATTCTCATCAGTATTTTCAAAGTTTGTTTACATCCCCCACCAGTGTCTGAGGGTTAAAAAGCCAGATACACTTACTACTTGGACCATCTAAGCAACTGAAGGTTTGCTGCCTGTTTTTCAAATAAGGTTTGAAACAAAAATTGAAGTAAAGTCCACCTCTGCCTGCAGCAGAAATGAATAGTGAAATGATAACTTAAAATGGCGTAATGGCAGAGATGGAATGAGCCCAAATGTCTTAACTACAGAGGCCTTAGGAGTGGGAGGAAGGATGGTCCTCTGGGTAAAACACTGGATTAGGTCTCAGGGTTCATTTCCCAGGTCTGCCACTGGAGTTGCTTGTTCTCTCTGTGCTTCAGTTCCCCATCTATAAAATGGGGCTAATCATATTCCATTTCTCCTACTTTTTGTCTGTTTATTTTTCCTTTGGCTTATAAATTCTTAGGGCTTAGCCAGCCTCTGGCAGGGTGGTACAAGAGGGCTCCAATCTCAGGTGGCACCAGTGCTTAAAGTGGTCTAAAAAAAGTGGGTGGGGATCACATCACCTTCACATCTGCCTGACCCCCACCCAGCAATTAATTCTGCCCCTAATCACCAAATCAGTCCTGTCCCCACAATCCTCACATTAGTTCTACTCCCATATCTATTCTGCCCCCCCCCCGCCCCCCCGCTTCCCCTCTCCTTGTCCTGTAGCTCCTGGAGTTCTTCACCCCCTCTCCCAGGCTGTAGCAGGCTGCAGTGGGGTCCTCCCTCTTCCTTCCCCAGCCAAGTGTTGCTGCGGTGGAGAGGGAAGGGAATGGAGCCACTCTGAGCTGCTGGGCTCTTTCTGCTCCTTCACCCCTCTTCCCTCCTGTGAGAAAGGTGTTGGATTGCTGAGAGGTGGGGGAGAGATCGCTGATGGATTCCTGCAGCAGGCCTGAATGGCTGCTCTACCCCAGGAGACAGGCAAGTGGGGAAAGCAACCAGTGAGAGGGCCGTATGAAAACTATACACTCCTTAGCAACCCAGGTTGCCGCCTAGAAATTGTATTTCCTGGGCCTGCAACCCATTTTGACCGGGCGTACTTTAAGCTCTAGTTGGGGTCTCTAAGTGCTACCTTAGTATAAACAAACAGTCACAAATAGTGTTGTCTTTCTTCCCATAAGGAACCTAGTTAATATAAAAGCTAGACAAATATTTATCAAAGAGGGTTCAAGAACTGAACGTTTGTCTTCATTTTAAGGAACAAAAAGACGTTCAAATTCCGATGCTATGGCTGCAAAAAGGTTTATTCAAAAATGTAAAATGGATGCACCGCATGGTATATGTAATTTCATCCTTTAAACCGGAACTCAGCTCTACTCAGTACATTGCCCTTAATGAACATTAAAAACAAAATAAATGTAATAATTAGTACTTGAATTTCTCAAGCCTGTCTCCACATATTCTTCTTCTTGAAGCTGGCAATCTTCATCGTGAATGGCCTCTATTTTCAACAGCAGACAAGCAAATATGTTAGTGTAAATTACCTTTTCAATATGCCAGTGCCTGTAATCTGCAGGGATTGTTTTCTATCTCAATAAAAACTCACTATAAAAAGACATTATGCTACAGTGTCTGCATCTCCCTTAGTCCCCTATTAAACCTTTTTAACACACATATTAGTTGGTTCCCAATAATACTTTGAAGTCCTTTAAAACCATGGATACTGGCTCATAAGAAGCTGCTTCAAAAGCCAGAGCTCTCATACTCATGCTGGAAAATCTTCCTAGCACCTAGATCTTTTGAACTGGTTCCATTTTATATCTGCAGCAAAATACAAATCTAAATAACATCACTGCCACTTAGAAAATAATTACATACATTGGCCAGATACTCAGCTGCTGCTGGGGATGTAAGCCAGGAAAGAATATAGTTCTCATCTTTTATCAGTTATTTGCAGTGTTGTTGTAGCTTTTTACAGTTATGTTATTTGTTACACATATGTGGTGTTAGAAATACTGGTGCAGTGATGCAGAGGTCTGTGTAACAAAGATCTGAGTGTTTTTTCTCTACATTTTATATATTTTCAAAGCTATTAAACCAATTTAAAAAAAAAAAAACCTCTTAAAATGCAGTCTGACTAGGCAAATACGGGATTTACATGGTCAATTTTAGAGGCCAGGCAAAAATTAACTCAGCTACTCACTCTTTCCTTTTGCCAAAGGTATTTTGAAGGTAAAAATGTTAATAGCAGATACTTAAGGCACTTTGACATTATCAATTTACTGGTCTTTATGATCTATATATTCACTTTAGTACAGCAATGAGGGAACAGGTAAAATTGCAAACGTCTTGATAAGTAGCTCACGAAAGCTTATGCTCAGATAAATTGGTTAGTCTCTAAGGTGCCACAAGTACTCCTTTTCTTTTTGCGAATACAGACTAACACGGCTGCTACTCTGAAACCCTTGATAAGAATGTGAATGAGATTAATGAGGAAAAAAGCCTTGAAATTTCTTCCAAACTAAGGGCCTCAGACCCATTCCTGACTAAAGACCTCTCTACGCTGCCTCAACACAAATAAATAATAAATAAAACAACTACAATAGGCAAAATTCTGCCTCCTACAGGATGCTAGGGAGAAGGCCTACTGCCTAGAGACACTTCTGTTATCTAATCTTCATCTCCTGTTTTTCCCAGCACCCTGTTGCCAAATACTGCTTGATACTTGCATGGGTGCATTGGAGGATAGAGGAAAGTGCTCGCTGCACCTTCATCCCCCTCCCACACACCTGCATTGAGTCAACTGTGTGTGGGTAAGAGATATACACATCAGAAGGAGGCTGGGGAAATTAAGCCTATGTGTGGCATTAGTCTTGCCCTAAGCAGGAGGTGAATTTTGATGTCTTAACAACTAGTTGGGACTTTACTTCTCTATTCTCCAGATGTGAAGGATGCCTGACTCCACACACATTTTCTATGTTGCAGCATCTCCTCTCTGCCCCTGCACACGTTGAGCAGTAACATACTCTGCCTCATTAATTTCACTGGGACTTCGCATGTAAGGATGGTAAAATGAGTGCCTGAGAACTGGCAATTCCCATCTGAATGTTAATTCAGAATCAGCAACAATAGTGATACAGGGTCATTTCGCAACAGCTGCAAGGCCTGGACTTAAGTGGCAAGCACTGCCAGCCAGATAAATCCCAACGGATATCTATCTGTATCCATAGGCCCTAAATAACTTTGAAAAACTGGCTGTTAGTCTTTCTCTGTCCCAGTTGCCCACCTGTGAAATGGAGTTGATAGTACTCTCTACCTCACAGGGATGTTGTGAGGTAAATACAGTAAAAGATTGTGAGGGGCTCAGATACTACCGTAACGGGGGCCATTTAGGATATGCCTACACTGCAGTGTAATCCCTAACTAAATACCTGACCCTGTGCAGTTCTGAGCGTAATAGATGCTAGAGTTACACTGAGCTTCTTCAACTCCTATTTCAATCACTAGGAGGTGAGGAGCCCATGCACCATCTTGAAAGAGACACTAAGGACCTCCTAGGACTAGGGATTTCAGGGATTCTCAAACTTCATTGCACCGTGACACCCTTCTGACAACAAAAATTACTACATGACCCCAGGCAGGGGCAAGGCAGGGCAGGGGTGGAGCCTGAGCCCTGCTTCCATAGGCTGAAGCCCTTCGTCTTCAGCCCCAGACCCCAGCAAATCTAACACTGGCTCTGGTGACCCCCATTAAAATGGGGTTTCAGACCACTTTGGGGCCCTGATCCACAGTTTGAGAAACGCTGTGTTAGACATATGGCACAAAACCAGTTTAAAGTCCCTTGGATAATCTAACCTGCCGTTGACACAGAGAAAGCCGTGGATACTGATACTGAACATGTCCTGTCACTGCAATACCAGCTCTTCTACTTTCTAGGCTGCAACTGCACTGGAAAATTTAGGACTTGTGATCCACCACCACTGCAGCTCCACCAGTGATAACAACAATGGCAACTGCAGCGTAGACAGGACTCAACCCTTTTTATCACCATGTTGTGTCACCCTGCTGTTGTAAGAGTGCTCTAATATTTGTATATATGCCAAAATCGACAAGGTGGCAGTTGCTGGCACTCAAGAACATGCAGCACAGTTCCTGGGTATTAGAGGACTCAAAGCTTGTCGCCGTACACTACAAATGGTTTCCTTTGCAAAGCTCTTTACATCAGCTCCCAACACCTACCATAAGGAAAGTCAGATGACCGGGGGCAAAAGCACTGTGCCCTATCTACACTACAGACTCCACTGCAGCTGACACCGATGAGGATGCAGTAGTGCTGAATATTGGATCCTAATTTTCCTAGGGTGGATAAGGCTTTAAATACGCTATTCAACATTCCCAAAGGAATAACAATTGAAAAAATATATATTCAGTCTACTCTAATCTGTTGTATTCGTCACCCATTATCATTATAACTTTCTTGTTTTGATAATATTTTGATTATATTTAATTTAAAAATATGTAAGTCTCTCTCACACTCAAATATATTGACAATTTTATAGTTACTTTGGAAGGCCTCTCTTATTGGACATGTTATTTGCTCTTTTTAAGTGAGCGGATATGTACCTCATGTTTTAGAAATCTGCCTACGAGATATAAATCCAGCAGAGAGAAACCTTTAGACCAGTGATCACCTTGCTCCCTTTTCATGTTTTTATTTTCATAGTGGCCTTTGACAGCTAAATTCTCACTGGTTCATTGAGTTGGATATTTTTCATTACCACTCTTACAATTTCTGGGACTGTCATAATCATCTCTGTGGTTGGCGCATTATCGCTGGCATGGATGAACATTTCCAAGGCCCCATGTGGATTTTCTACAGTGCCACATCCAAGTGAGTCATTTCCCCACTCTGGTTTCCTTATCAGTTGCTGCTTGTGGTTCAAGTTATACATCGCTCTCCGACTCTCTTTCAATCTCCGTGTCATTCAAAACTCCAGGGAAAGCATTCAAACCAATATTGTTCTACATTCATCTCTGAGAATGTGTTCTGACCTATTACTATGCTGTAGAAGAGGTGATTATCCTTTATTCTGTAACCTTTAATGAAATTATCTGTCTCAGCCTGCAAGAGCTGTTGACATCTGTGCTTTTTGAAATGTAAATTGCTGACATTACTCAGTTCAGTTTCAGGTGTAACAAAATATGTGAATCAAGACATTTAAGACTTTTAGAATGGAAGTGATGATATAAAATGTCTCCAAATTAACAGCATATGTACCGCATTTTTAGCCGATTGTTCTAAGTTTGTAGATACAACCATTATCGTTATTTCAGTAACAAAACACATTTATAGCACCATAGGGTTGCATGTACAGCTTTAAATACATAAGTCCTGATCCTGCATTTGGTTCTGTGCTGTCACAGAGTTTTGGCTGTGTGGCCATAAATAAGACATAATTCCTGCTTTACTAGTCTAAACACATGATGAGTTAATGAGAACAAGGGTGTGGAGGTTATTGATGAGGAGATGATGATGGGAGGAGGGATTAACAAGAACATTTATGTCATATTGTAAGTAAAACTTGAAACACTGGACCAGATTCTCCACAGCCTTGCACTTGATATAGTCAATTAATCCTATGCAAAGTGGGTGTAAAACACTACCAACTCAGAATGGTAGCATTTTACTTTCACGTCATACTGGTGTAAGTGATTCATATGTTCCAAGCCAATAGAGAATGAGATCCATGAAATCCATCCTTGCAGAATTACCACTGTACAGTCAGTTTAATCAGAAATGTAGCAACTATTTCAATTTTTACTGGTTCTGGTCAAAAACATTTACAGGTAGCATCGTGTGAAAAGTATTCGTAGTTGTGAGTGTAACACCTCAAGGGCTGATTACATTTTTTCCATCTGGGCTTCGCTCCATTGGTGAAAATAATATTAACAGTACTCCCTAGTCTTTGTCAGAACATAAGATATCTGTAGATAAAAGACCCATTAAAAATGGTAACAATTACTCCACAGTTTGGTTTGTGGCACAAACATGTCAAAATGGGCATTCTTAGTGTAAACTAAGGATTACAACATTGTTTAAATGTATTGTTTGAGCTTTGTGACTGTGTTTTTTTGTGCTTATAAATGGGACATATGTTGTGCCTATATAAACTGTATTGGTGGTAGTATAAAAATATCAAAATTTGTTTTTTAAAGAGACATTTCCAAGTGACACATGTATAAATACGCAGAGCCATTACAAGATGATTTTTAAACTATTAATTAAACAAGCAATTAGTCATTCAGCCATTTACAGAGTTTCCATACTGTACAGGAAGCCTAGCCATATTAATGTGCTCAAGACTCTTAGGATTTATGACAGTCCCCTGTCGTAGGCAGGCAGAATCGAACCTGGGATCTCTGGAGCTTAGTGCATGAGCCTCAACTGCATGAGCTAAAAGCCAACTGCCTGTTAGCTAAGGCTGTAGAGCCAACTCATTTTATCTCTGTCTTCAAGTGGTCTCAGTGCCACTAGGTGGGACAGAACACCACACCCAGAAGGTGTGTGGGTTACACATACTCATCCAGTTTAAACAGTCTGAATTTTAGGAGACTCAGTACCAGTTATGCACATAGCAAAAAGGTGAATCTATCTTTTAGTTAAACACTAAATGCCACATATTCTTGTTGTGCTAATGTTGTACAGGTTGATAACCTTACACAGATAATCCCAGTGCAAATGATAGTTCAGCACACAAACCTTGGTCTTCCAGGTATTTTTGCAGAAATCTGATTCATGAATAATCTGCATTTATCGGTCTATTACATGATTCCAAGGCCAGAAGGGACAGCTGTGATCATCTTGTCTGACCTCCTGCATAACACAGGCCATAGAACTTCATTGATATAATTCCTTTTGAAATCGAGGCTGAGCATATGTCTTTAAAAAATCCATATTTGATTTTAAAACTGTATAGATGCCTAAGTCTCCTTTCACTTACAGCAGTTTTATGCTGATTTAACAGCTTTGAAATCAGTGGAGTTACTCCTAGTTTAATCCTGCCTGTGTATATAAAAGCAGAATATATGGGGACACAGTCCCAATTACTATAGATCTGAGCACCTCACAATAATTAAGGAATTTATCCTCACAGCACCCATATGCACAAGGGAATTACTTTATTCATATGTAGCTCTTTCCTCACTCCCTTTTGTTATTATGCTGGTTGCAAAACTTTTGGGCGTGCCTGTTTGTTCCAGAATCATGATAGATTTTTCTCTACGTAGGGTTTATTACTGTTAGAAAGAAAGAAAAATTCTTGCATTCCTGAAGAAAATATAACACCACTTGCTCAGGCACTTTACTGATTTACCTGATAGGATAAGTGACTAGAATTCACTAGACTAGAGTTTGGTAGAGTTAATTCCCCTTTTAAGAGGCCTAATCATGGAGATTACCAGTCTGATTCTTCTCTCACAAACCACGAGTAGTACCAATGAAATCAAACCAGTGAAATCAAGGTAGCCGTAAGATGGTGTAAATTAGAAGAATCAGGCACTGTATTGTACTTTCGCACTCCACCAATCCCTTGAATGCAGAATGCTTCCTTCCACCTGGTCTCTGGTATTATTGCCCAGGTTGGAATCATTAAGTCAGCCATCAAGATACTGTACTTTGTGCTCTGTGGGATAGCTGACTGGTTGGCTGACTCCCCCTCTCATTACTGGCCTTCTGCAGTCCTCTTTCAGCTGATTTAACTAGCTGATTCAATGAAATATAAATAGTATTTCAGATAAATCAACACCTCCTTATAATTCTTTTCTAACGCTTTTTCTAATCTCACTTCTGGATACATAAAAAGAACCATAACACTCTCTGATGAGTTATTGAATCCTTTCAGAAACTTGATATATGCTCAGTTCAAGGTTTATTAAAGTACGAGGCGTATAGGCATATGCATTAGCAAAGTCTAGCCAAGTAAATTATTCCTGTCTGTTTCAGCGTTACAAATCAATTGATCTACCACACTAATGTGTTCCAAGATTTTTGAGAGCAGGCACTCCTTTTTTGCACAGAGGTGTCCAAATATATGCTGATTATAAAAAGGATTTTTTTTAAAATCAAGCTTAAGCAGCTGAACATCAAGATATCAGAAAGACTTATTATTCAGTTTTCTTATCCTAATTCTGTATTCTTTGTCTATATACTAGTGGTTGGTACCATATAAATATCACAGACCAACAAATAGAGAGAGCAGATAATTTTATCTGTAGTTATACTGAGGTGGGGAGAAATATTTTCACCCAGATCTTTTCTTAGCAAAGAAGTTAACTGTGTACTATCCCCAGATTCTCTCACTTCATTTTATTTATTTGCTTAACGCCACTCATCATGCAGGCTCTGAGTCCATATTTCATATTTAAAGCAATAGGCACAATTTAATAACAAATGTCAAATTAAATAGACTCCAACTTGATCATGAAATTCTTTGCCTTCATCACAGCCAGCTCCCACAAAGACAAAAATCTGAGTAAACAGATTGGCTTTACACTGTGTCTGGAAAGTCAACAACTTGGGGCTCAGTCCTGCAAACCATATCCACCTGAGTAATTCCGTTGACTAGGAAACTCAGTGAGACTTCTTATTACTTTAGAAAGGACATTTCAATGAGTGAAGTTTGCAGGATTGAGCATTGGGGGGTCTGTCAGGCCAAAAGGGAAAGCAAATAGATGTATAGATTCATAGATCATAAGGGACCATTGTGATAATCTAATCTGATCTCCTGTGTAACACAGGCCATACAACTTCCCTGTATTAATTCCTATTTGATCTAGAGCATATCTTTTAGATAAACATCCAATCTTGACATTAAACTTTCCAGTGATGGAGAATGCACCACATAGACACCCACCACAGTTTTGGGTCACTTTTCACTAAATCCTCATGAAACAAATTTAAAAACAATGAAAGAAAGAAAATGGGTACATTCTCCTTGAGAGAACACAGTGTATGTCTCTTCTATAGCAAACTGCATTTGAACTGAACACAAAATGGCAGTGGCCTTCAACAAGGATCAGATTCCTAGAAATTTAAAGGAACACTATTCAGGAAACAAAATCATAACAATTACCCAGAGGTATACACCACAGCTTATTGCATACTTTATATATATATATATATATATATATATATATATATAAATTTTTCAAATACAACAAATATACCAAAATACCAGATATTGCATGCATTTCTAAAGTACCTGTTATTTTGTCATCTGGTGTATCTGATGAATGATACTTCAGATTCCCACTAGGGGGGCTGATTCTGAACAGAGCAAGTGTAGAGCATTGCCTGAAATACAAGATAGAAGGTGACGTGCAGAATAAGGAGTGTACAGAACTCAATCCTGCTTTGAGAATTCTTCGGTGAGATCATCTGTGTTCCTGATTAGTGACAGACATAAGGCCCAAAAGGAGAACACATAGTTAAATGTTTCATTATCATAAGCATCTACTCCTAGACAGTATGAGGATAGGTGCACGATGCAGAATAAATAAAATAGGTTGCCTAGATGTCCATATCTTCTCAGACACATCCATTTTCTGCCCAAGCCTCTTCCCTTTTTACCCTCTACACTTCTGAGCTGTAGCTTGTGGGACTGGACACTGCTCGCTGTGAAGTACCAAGGCAACAACTTTGCCTTACATGCACCCATGAGTATCTTGCCCCGGTACCCATCAAATACAGTTTTGTAGAATCAAGACCAAAGGCAGCTATACTATGTCCTCGCCTCCCTCAGTCAGAACAACCTGCTCACAGGGAGTGGCTATCTAGGAGCATGTGGCCCATAGGATTCCATAACTCACGCTGCACAAAGAGATGGGGATTGTTTGCTCAGATGGTGGTTGAATTGGGTTTAACCATATCTCCAGTAGAAGAAAATTCCAGTTAAGGGGCCTCTGTTGAGAAAGTCTTTCTTCTTCCACGCAAGTTCTATAGATGCTACTTTCTTAAATAACTTTTACATTAAAATTTTAAAAAGTTGACAAAGTCATGACAAAGGTAGAAAAATTAGTCAAAGGTAAGTAAAACAGAACAAAGAAGATTTAAACATTAACATTCATTTTCAAAAGGGACTGAGTGATTTTGGGTGGTTCCATTTTTGGTTGTCCAACTTGAGATACTTTAAAGAGCTTGGTTTTTAGAAAGTGCTGTGCGCTATCCCTTTAAAGCATTTCAAGTGGGGTACCCAAAATTTGAAGCACTCAAAATCGCTGGTCACTTTTGAATATTTCAGCCCCCACATTCCTCCATATATGTACTGAGAATTCTAAAGATTACACAAGGAAGTTAAGAAACAATTGAAAGTAAAATAAAGGAAGTTTACACAAGACAGTAGGATAAGTAGTGGGAAATATTTCCAAAACATATTACCAGTGTCACTTCCTTCTTTACATGAGTACAAAACACTTGCAGGCTCTAAATCTATTGACACATCATAATAGTCTAGAAAATAATGTCATGCTGTACAGTGATGTAAAATTAATTATTCATGTGTCTACATCTTTCATTTCTTTAATCCTAGATACAGCAGTTTCTTTTGATGGCCAGAGGAAGTGAACATAGTCAATGAAGGTGAAAGAAAGCTGTAACTTCTGTCCAAAATTCAGTGTCTATTTTTATCAAACTTTTGTTTGTTTGTTTTTTTCCCAGAGACACAGCACAATCCCACATAAGAATGGCCATACCACATCAGACCGGTTGTCCATCTAGCCCAGTACCCTGCCTTCAGACAGTCACCAATGCCAGATGCTTCAGAGGGAATGAATAGAATAGGCAATCATCGAGTGATCCATCCCCTGTTGGCCAATCCCAGCTTCTGGCAGTCAGAGGCTAGGGACACCCAGAGCATGGGATTGCATTCCTGATCATCTTGGCTAACAGCCACTGAAGACTATCCTCCATTAATTTATCTAACTCTTTTTTTTAATCCTGTTCTAGTTTTGGCCTTCACAACATCCCCTGGCAACAAGTTCCACAGGTTGACTGTGTGTTGTTGAAGAAGTACTTCCTCTTGTTCGTGTTGACTCTGCTGCCTAGAGATTTCATTGGATGACTCCTGGTTCTTGTGTTATGTGAAGGAGAAAACAACACTTCCTTATTCATTTTTCTCCACAGCATTCAAGATTTTATAGACCTCTTCATATCCCCCCTTAGTCATCTCTTTTCCAAGCTGAAAAGTGCCAGTCTTTTTAATCCCTCCCCATATGGAAGCTGTTCCATACCCTTAATCATTTTTGTTGTCCTTCTCTATACCTTTTCCAATTCTAATATATCTTTTTTGAGATAGGGCAACCAGAACTGCACACAGTATTCAACGTGTGGGCATACCAGGGCTTTATATAGTAGCATTATGATATTTACGGTCTTATTATTTGTCTCTTTCCTAATGGTTCCTAACATTCTGTTAGCTTTTTTAGACTGTGCATTGAGTGGATGTTTTCAGAGAACTATCCACAAAGACTTCATAATCTCTTTCTTGAGTGGTAACGGCTAATTTAGATCCCATCATTTTGTTTGTATAGTTGAGATTATGTTTTTTAATGTGCATTACTTTGCATTTATCAACATTGTATTTCATCTGCCATTTTGTTGCCCAGTCATCCAGTTTTACAGATCCCTTTGTCATACTTCACAGTCTGCTTTAGACTTAACTATTTCAATTAATTTTGTATCGTCTGCAAATTTTGTCACCTCACTGTTTATCCCTTTTTCCAGATCATTTATGAATATGTTGAACAGCACTGGTCCTAGTACAGATCCCTGGGGGACCCCACTATTTACCTCTCTTCATTGTCAAAATTGACCATTTATTCCTACCCTTTGTTTCCTGTCTTTTAACCAGTTACTGATCCATGAGAGGACCTTCCTTCTTATTCCATGACAGCTTACTTTGCTTAAGAGCCTTTGGTAAGGGACCTTGTCAAAGGCTTTCTAAAACTCCAGGTATACTATATCCACTGGATCACCCTTGTCCACATGTTTGTTGACCCCCCTCAAAGAATTGTAATAGCTTGGTGAGACACGATTTCTCTTTACACCAGACATGTTGACTCTTCCCCAGCAAACAGTGTCCATCTGTCCTATCCTTATTAAATACAACACTTGCTCAAGGAATTCCAAGTAACTCAGCTCCCTTGGAACCAGGTTCATCTCATTATGCTTCCCTGCACCATGCTAAGAGGATTCACCCTAATTACTTCAGTATTGCAGACTTCTTCCCTTGGGATTTCCACTGAGGGAGAATCGCTTTAATTTGCACCAAGGAGGAAAGAGAGAAGATACTGTGTCTACCCACATGCTCTGGTCTCTGGCCAGCATTGTTCAGTTTTGGGGGCTACGCTGGTCCACTGCAGCCAGCCTGCTCCCCCCATCCTAGTGAAAATTCAATGAGGATTAATCAGTAAGGGCCAAGTTAGGGCCTACACTGCACAGTGGTGCAGTGGGCTAAGGAAGAAAAAGACTAACCCCAATATGTTCCTCCCAGAACTTTTGGGTTTGGACTGCTAGGGGTAAAAAGGTGCTATGCACCTGCTACTCCACCCTGAGCAGGCAGGAGAGTCGATGGTGCCATGGTTCCATCTGCAATGTGCCATCCAGCTCAGCTGAGCCAATGTGTGTAAAGGTTAGTGATCTACTACGGGTAAAGGATGGTGGCAGCTTAGTGCCCTCTGGAGCAAAGGGGGAACAAGGACAGTATGATTCTTTCCCTGAACTGCTATGGAACAGGCCATGTACATGCCAGTCCTTATGTTGCACAAACTGGGAAACCACAACCTCGTCCTTAATGCTTATGAAAGCATGTTCAGGCGTTTGGGTAGAAGGTATTTGAGATATGCTAAGTGTGATGATTATTCTCTGCTCTTGCCCAAAGAGTGCCATTTTTGGGTTAGTATATTTAGAGCACTCTCCTCCACACTAAGCTCTAGCATTCAGCTATCACCTTGCTTGTGCATACAAGAAGAAATTCACCCTTCTCAACATAGATCTTGAGCAAACAAGCTTGGTACAAGGAACTGAGAGTGATTTGGGAGGAGGATGGAATTCATCCTGCCAATTGGTGGGTACATTAACTAAGACATCCATTTGAAGTGCTTCCCTCTTGACCAGCCTCACTGATGGTTATAGCCCATCTCTGCAGCATGGAATAGGAGTTCCCGTGCCCTTAACGTCCATAAATACCTTTTGGACATTAGGGGCAGGGAATTGCCATCATGCTACCTCTTTGAAAACTTCTGTGGTGCTTCGTGTCAGATATGGAGGCTGTAAGCTTATTGCTCCCAAGTCAATGAATTATTTACCTTCTCTTTGTGAGATATTAAAACACTTTCCAAATACAGAATGTAAGGACTTACTTAGGATTCAGACAAATGAGATAGTGGGTAAAATTTTACACTGTCACCAAATTGCTACCATACCAGGACCCTAGACCTTTTGTCACCAAAATGGTTCATGGCAGTTGCCACAGCTTGTAAACTAAATAAGTTCTACACTCTTTCCATTCTGGTCATTATTCGGAACTTGGCTCATATTAGTTCAGTGTGGTCATTCAGACCAGTCACACTTTCTCTGTATGGCACTGCCTGAGAGTCTTGAACCTCTTCTGTGGAGCGGACTGACTTTTCACGTTGCCGTTTTCAGACACCACACCAAGCTCCACCACCTCTGTCATAAGCTGTTTCTGAGATACCAACCCCCCTCAACAAAACCCACTTCTTGTGGTTGACCTCATGATTAACTTCTTGAGCACGTAAGACACTGAGGCTTCTCATCACTTTAAAGCTGCTTATTCTATTTATGGCACCTGGGACGTGCTGCAGAACCATACTGGCACAACGCGAACCCTACCCTTTGGGGGTTTTAGCGAAGGGCACTAGACAGGCGGAATTACTGTCTGCTGTGGCTGAAACAAGCTGAAGACACCACACACACTCGTGTAGAGAAGACTCACGTGCAGAGTGACTTTTTTGTCACATTAATGGACAAAAATTTGGAGTAGGAGAGTTGATTCCCCCCCCCCCCACTAGTAAACAATAAGTATTTAGTACTGAAGTTTATCTATTAGATATTTTTAGGCCATCTGGCGTCATAGTTACCTAAGCAGCATGAAGTGAAGCTAACAGAAAGAATTCTAGTGTATTTATATAAAGGGGAAATATTTTTTAAATTACTTATTAGAAGGAATAGAGCCAAACCCCTACTGCACTGGGAATTGCAGTTGCTCATGGTTGGACCCATGCAATTTCTTCTGGTGCTAATAATCAAATGTTAATTTCTATTGATTTTGCTTGCTATGTGATATCTAGATACACATGCTTCTTTTCCCACCCTGATTTCTTTCATTTTGTATCTTTATCCACTCCTCCCCCCCCCAAATTTTCTTTTGATAGTGTTGTTGCTCAGAGGTCCGGGCAGAGCTGGCAGTTTCTATGTGAGCTTGAGGCAGCTGACTTCCCAGTCTCACACTGTTCAGGACTTCCCCAGATCAAATGCAGCCCCAAATTAATTGTGAGCCTTTGAGGCATAGAATACAAGATGTGAAGATAGCAGCTGGTCCAGAAGGGAGTACTAGACCATCATAGTTCTTGTATGATACCTGGGAAAGTAGGGGCAGAACCCAGTTTGGATAGGGAAGACCCTAAGAATTCAGGTTAGTTTGAGGTTCAGGTTAGTTATTTTCTCTGAACCAGTTCATCCATCACTAGTTCGGATACAGATGAGCAAGCATATATACTGTTACCTTTCATTATATTTCTCATAGGATTTGAAATTGACTGTCTGTAGCCATTAAAGATTGCATCCTATGGCAGATTTTTCAGGATTATGGTCCTGGCCAAAATTCCAGTTCATACCTTCATTATTTATCTTCCCTACTGTTTAACCTACATGAGTTATTCTTCACTTTCACTTTTACAAACACCCAATCTTGCTGGAGCAGGATGGCTGCTGGGTTCCACGCCAGAGCTGGTTGTAGTTCAGTGGTGTGATCCTCTATCCCTACAATCTGTGAAACATGCTGTGAGCCTTCTGAATGAAAGGCATATGGTCCATGGGGTAGTTTAATAAACTGGGGGTAGACTAAACTTGCAAATGGAGCTATTTGTACTTTCACTGGTTAGCTGTAACTGAAGTACACACAGTTCAGTGTATTCACAATATCCACACTGATGTGGTTTCAGAAGCTTAGATCTGCAGCCACAGCCCTGGCCACACTAATGGTATCCTGAACTGGTTCCGTTGCAATGCACTCTGCAAAGGTCCACTGATCAGGGCAGGGATTGGGCAGAAACAACAGGACTCTCAGGACTGGAGCAGCTTGGCTGGCAAACCTCCTACGAGGTTCTCCTCTCTGCCCCATCCCCAGACATACACCCACATTTTGCACTGAACCTCTTTACCTTCTGTAGAATATTCTTTGTGTCAGGCCGAGGGGAGTATAGATATTATCGTTTTGTCGTCCTCCCGCCCGACAATTTCCGACTGGAATGTTTACATTTTCTCTGCCTTCATAGGCAAAGTAAGCAGCACTCCCTCCATGGACATTCTGGCTCCAGTGGAGCAAACATTTCTCCCAGCATCTGAAATGGAGCCACAAATGTGTCTCTTAGCTGAATAACTGAGAAAGCAAATTTCCATACTGGGTGCAAAGTCGCAAGGCAAATTCCATGCTCACAAACCTTGGAGGGACTACAGATGAGTGGATTCCTGTGTTCGGATCATTCTTTCCAGCCTTCCAGAGGCATGGGCTCCTCTGCTAAAAGTAGGTCATATAGGAGTCCCTTTCAGCTTACCTGCTAGATCTACCTTAGAGTGAGCTCAGCTTGTTTTCTAACGGCCTAATTGGGCAGTGAATTAGAGCATGACTTTGTTGTCCCTGGCAGGGTAAACGCTTCTGAGAAGACCCATCCAAGTGTAAACAAGAGCAGGCAGGGGACTTGTACAGAAATGGCACCCCAGGTCCTGGGATAATCCCTGCAGGGAGAAGAGAGGTCAAGCGGCAGAATGGACCACAGCAGCTTCAATACTGGCAGGACGCATTGAATTTCTGAAATCTTTATTATAACCTCTCATTTTAAAATATTACCTTATTGTTTGGGTTTGTTTGGTTTGTTATATATGACTATGAAGTAGACAAGAAAAGCAAAGTTAATACCAATTGGCTGGGCTATACACAGGATCCCCTATTTTCACAATCCTGTGGTTAGGGAACTAGTGACAGAAGCCTGGCTGCAGGATTTAAACTTTAATTATAAATAATGATGATATTTGTTATCCCTGTTGGTTACAGATGTAAACTTCCTGATGCGTCCTGATGAAGCATCATCTTTTTGAATCTGCAATATAGCCTGAAATGGTGGCTCAGTAGAGCCATAAGAAGTCCCCAATCAATTGGGCGTTTACTCTGAAACCTAATAATAACTTAATATCAACACTGTTAGCTATTTCAGTGCTGATGCTTTCAACAGAATCAGATAATGTTATCCACTGCTGATCAAGGCAGTGGTAAACTTTGAGATTTATGACAACTAGTTGCCATCAAGAGTTGCTGAGACAGGGTAACTAGGAATTCAAGCACTCACTAAAATATTAAATCACTTCTATCTCTGCCCTCAGTGGAGAGAAGATGCTAGTGCTAGAGATCCCAGTGCTAAAAACAAGTTCATTTGTTCCTAAGGGAGAAAAGCCTCTGCTGCTCCATACCTCGTTTTCTCCCAACATCTTCTAGAAGGCAATTATATATTATAAGTACATTGAACATTTGGGACAACATCAAATTAAACACATTCCAAAACTTCTACAGAATTTAATAGCAAACAACAAGGAAATATAACAACTAAGAACCGGAGTCACAGTGTGATCTGGTGGATAGGCACAGCACTCAGGAGACCTGGGTTTGAGTCCCGGTTCTGCGATCGACCAGCTGGTCAGACCTTGCACGAGTCATTTCACCTCTCTGTTTTCCTTCCCACTCTTTCTCTGGCTTTACAATTTGGATTGTGAACTCTTTGGGTCAGGGACTGTTTGGAACTCTTTGTACAATGCCTAGCACACTGGGGTCCAGATCTCAATTGCCACCTCCAGGCACTATTGTAATATAAATAATGATAACAGGAACGCAGTACTTGTGGGGCCTAATTACACTAATGATTAACAAAAAACCATACATTTACTGTCATGATCAAAAACAGCTTAGACTTCCCAACTACTGTCTGGGAGATATTGGAGTGTGAGGTGAAATAACTCCTATACACTGGCTCAACACCTCCCAGGAACTGGTTAGCATCACACAGGCTCATGCTCCAATGTGCATAAATCAGTTATAGATGCTTTAACTAGGAGAATTATTTAATAAGTGTGTCCCCTCCCCCAGAGGTATACAGCAAGAACACTAAGTTATAATTTGCACCAACTTTATAATGCCGTTAATTGCGTCTTTGTCTCAGATGCAACAGATTGGTCACAACACATCCTGATTGCTTATAATGTGGGGAGTTATAACATCAGAACAGGCCTTCACACTCTCAGTATGCAGGTGATGTGCGAGGCAAGGTATCAAATTTCCTAATGTACTCATTCGCCATTCAGGATCACGTCAGAAATCAATCGTTGCCCATCACTTGGGTCTTGCAGAACCGTTGGATAATTCTATCATACACAGCTTTTAGGTATGAATATATAATATCATACCTTTTAGGTATGAATATATATATATATATCCTACAGCTTTTAGGTATGAATATATAATATCTATATTACAATAGTAGAATCAAAATCTGTGGTATTTTACTACTACTCTCCCTTTAATGTAGGCAACTTATCCATTGAAAAAATTGGCTAACTTCTAGTTCTCATCCCAGAAACCATCAGAAATAAATTACAGCAAAGCTTAAAACCTCACCAGATCATTTCTAACTAGGTGGGATATGACTTACCACAAGCAAAAATGTGTTATCTTTATTTTTATTAGTCACAGAGCACCCTGGATTATAAAGCAGGGCAAAAGACAGGGTCGCTTGCCTGGAGGAGTTTTCAGTCTTGTGTTCCAGAGTTTGGTAAATTTGAAAGAGGTCTGAAAGAAATGGTGCATCAGTGACATTTAGTGGCGCCTAGAAAATATCCATTGAATGGGTTAAGGTGTCACCAACAGGGAGAGGGTTAATATTCTATTAATCTAATGATGATTTCACAAGAATTCTGTTCTCCCTGTATTTTATTTATTTAGATTTAAATAAAAAGGTGATTATGTAAGCCTCTAAGCACCCTAAAATGTAATTAGTAATACAGTAAATCCCAGCACCATTCAAAAAGTACTTTCCAACAGGAACTCAGCCAGTCAGCTAACTACAGAAACTCCTTTACACTCCTTGATCATTGTGCGAAGCATACCCCCATCACTCTCCTATGGAACACTCCACTGTTCTTCCACCTCCATTAGGTTAGACAAGGAAGGGTGATTCTACACAGCAGGCATTGAATGTCTCTGATCAGTTCATAGAAATCAGATTAAAAATATGGCGAAAGTGGGCTGTGCCAGGAGCCTTTCGTTCATTCTGGCAAGCTCTTCCTTTAATGTCTCTCAGCAATGCAACCCACGGCGAGAGGCACTGGATCACGCAGCAAGCAGACAGATTGCTGAAGGCTTTTGCATTGCAAAGCCCTGGAGCACTGACGTGTGCAGGAGAATTAGTGCATTGGGCAGATGGTGCAAAGTCACTCAAACAAGCTTCCCCTTCAGGGCAAATATGGTGGCTCTTCAACCAACCCACTGCTCTAAATAATGTCAGGGTCTTTGTTCATGAGAGATCAATTTTAAAAGGTCCAACATTGCTGTTTGTGTTAGTACCTGTTTCCTCAGAGAGTCCTTTCCGCAGTAAGACAGTGTCAAGGTTTCACACACACACACAAAAATGGGAGAGAAAATTATATCCCCCCCTTCTTTAGAAGGTTATTGATCACTGTACAAGCCTCCGTAAAACTAAACTGAATAAAGTAATAAAAAAATACAACACAGGCAACAATTCTCTGCCGACAAGACCTGGATTAAAATGCCAGATGTTTGGCTGTCAGCCTTAAGTACAATCTTGATCAGACAACCATCTTGAACAACTTCAGAGTGTTCCAGTGTCATTCTTCTTATTCATTTTTTAAACTCCAGCAACTTTAGGCACTCAGCTAGATACAAAATGAAGAGACTTTATGCTCCACAGAGCTTAAAGTCTAAGGGTATGTCTACCCTCCAGCTGGAGGTGTAATTTCCATCTTGGATAGATATACATACTCCAGGTCTGATTGAACTAACATGCTAAAAATAGCAATGAAGCCGTGGCTGCATGGACAGTTGGACAGGTATAGTAGGAAGCCCAGGGCAAGGAATAACTTGGGGACTTGATCCAAAGCCCATTGAAGTCAATGGACAGACTGCCAATGACTTCAGTGACCTTTGGATCCGGCCCTTGAAGGGGTTTGCTTTGTTTTCACAAGGGGCTCCCCAATTCCTTAGGCCCCCTTGGAAATCCCAGCTGTAATGTTTGGATTCGTTCAGTTCTCGTGGACACATGGAAGAATCATTTTAATGAGGGACTTAAATACAGGAAGGGGGTGGCTTGGTGAATCACAGTTGAGAGAGCATTCCTTGCAAAAGAGGTGGGCTGTGGAAAAAGGCATGGAGCCAAGGAATGGAGGAAACAAATGAGCCAGGGAGGTGAGCATGGTTGGCAGAGCACAGGGAGATGAGATCAGAGATGAGGGCTGGCATAGAGTTGCGTAGGGCCATAAGGTGAGGGCAAATGGCATGATTCTCCACTCTCTTGCACCTTGTGCAGTCATTTACATCTGTGTAAAGTGGGTGTAAAACAGTTCCATTTTGATCTGGTAGCATTTCACATCCATTTTACACAAGATATAAGGCAGTGGAGAATCAAATTGAAGAAGTGTAAATTTGAGGCAGAGATTATATTATTACAGAAGTGACAAAGTGACTCTATAGCCAAAGTTCCATTAAGATTTGCATTTAAATCAGGGATCAAACTTCTTTACTCTGTATGAAGATTATTATTTAGCTTTCTCAATTTATTGCACTTATTTCTCAGCACAGAATCAATTTTATGAATGGATATTTACTAGTAACTTGCCTCGTTTAATTGATAAGCATTTAAAAATTACCCCTTTTTTGAATGAATCCAAAGCTTTCTTCTGATCCTTCTAGGAAAGATATCCCTGAAATCTGAGAATTAAAAAATTGACTCAAGGATGATTCCAAAATCAAAGATAGTGGCTGTTTTCCTTGATGTGCAGTTTTTTTGATATATGAACAATATAACCATTGCTACTGACATTGCAACGTTTCTTACTTAGTATATTTTCATCATATTAATTTCTCCAAGAACATTTTGCAGGGACAACAGTAGCATGTAATTCACCCTGCACCAGTTATTTTTGATGGAGTCGTGCAGCATACTTTTGTAGGGTAAGTCACGTATAACTAGGCTGTTAGAGAACGCATTCTGAGGGCTGAGGTTTTGATCTGAGTGCACTTCACTGATGTAGTCACCAGAGCTGTGCAGAGGACAGAAATCCCATTTTACAAAGGATTTTGAAAGTTGGCTTCAAAATTTTTCTACAAACAAAAATTTCAAAAATAATTCACTTCAAACTAATCAAAATGTTTCATTTTGGTTTTGACTTTTTAAAAGTTTTATATTATAATACGAAAGTTAAAAAATTGAAACAAAAAGTTGTTTCAAACTGAAAAAACAAAAACAGTTAGTTCTGAAAAATGTTAATATGGGACCCTGGACTTCAGAAAAGCAGACTTTGACTCCCTCAGGGAACTGATAGGCAAGATCCCCTGGGAGAATAACATGATGGGGAAAGGAGTCCAGGAGAGCTGGCTGTATTTTAAAGAATCCTTATTGAGGTTACAGGGACAAACCATCCCGATGTGTAGAAAGAATAGTAAATATGGCAGGTGACCAACTTGGCTTAAGAGTGAAATCCTTGCTGATCTTAAACACAAAAAAGAAGCTTACAAGAAGTGGAAGATTGGACAAATGACCAGGGATGAGTATAAAAATATTGCTCAGGCATGCAGGAGTGAAATCAGGAAGGCCAAATCACACCTGGAGTTGCAGCTAGCAAGAGATGTTAAGAGTAACAAGAAGGGTTTCTTCAGGTATGTTAGCAACAAGAAGAAAGTCAAGGATAGTGTGGGCCCCTTACTGAATGAGGGAGGCAACCTAGTGACAGAGGATGTGGAAAAAGCTAATGTACTCAATGCTTTTTTTGCCTCTGTCTTCACGAACAAGGTCAGCTCCCAGACTACTGCACTGGGCAGCACAGCATGGGGAGGTGGTGACCAGCCCTCTGTGGAGAAAGAAGTGGTTCGGGACTATTTAGAAAAGCTGGACATGCAAAAGTCCATGGGGCTGGATGCGTTGCATCCGAGAGTGCAAAAGGAGTTGGCGGATGTGATTGCAGAGCCATTGGGCATTATCTTTGAAAACTCATGGCGATCGGGGGAAGTCCCGGACGACTGGAAAAAGGCTAATGTAGTGCCCATCTTTAAAAAAGGGAAGAAGGAGGATCCTGGGAACTACAGGCCAGTCAGCCTCACCTCAGTCCCTGGAAAAACCATGGAGCAGGTCCTCAAGGAATCAATTCTGAAGCACTTAGAGGAGAGGAAAGTGATCAGGAACAGTCAGCATGGATTCACCAAGGGCAAGTCATGCCTGACTAATCTAATTGCCTTCTATGACGAGACAACTGGTTCTGTGGATGAAGGGAAAGCGGTGGTCGTGTTGTTCCTTGACTTTAGCAAAGCTTTTGACACTGTCTCCCACAGTATTCTTGCCAGCAAGTTAAAGAAGTACGGGCTGGATGAATGGACTATAAGGTGGATAGAAAGCTGACTAGATTGTCGGGCTCAACGGGTAGTGATCAATTGCAGCGGGTATCAAGTGGAGTGCCCCAAGGGTCGGTCCTGGGGCCAGTTTTGTTAAATATCTTCATTAATGATCTGGAGGATGGTGTGGATTGCACCCTCAGCAAGTTTGCGGATGACACTAAACTGGGAGGAGTGGTAGATACGCTGGAGGGGAGGGATAGGATACAGAGGGACCTAGACAAATTGAAGAATTGGGCCAAATGAAATCTGCTGAGGTTCAACAAGGACAAGTGCAGAGTCCTGCACTTAGGATGGAAGAATCCCTGCACCGCTACAGACTAGGGACCGAATGGCTCGGCAGCAGTTCTGCAGAAAAGGACCTAGGGATTACAGTGAACGAGAAGCTGGATATGAGTCAACAGTGTGCCCTTGTTGCCAAGAAGGCCAATGGCATTTTGGGATGTATAAGTAGGGGCATTGCCAGCAGATCGAGGGACGTGATCGTTCCCCTCTATTCGACACTGGTGAGGCCTCATCTGGAGTACTGTGTCCAGTTTTGGGCCCCACACTTCAAGAAGGATGTGGAAAAATTGGAAAGAGTCCAGTGGAGGGCAACAAAAATGATAAGGGGACTGGAACACATGACTTATGAGGAGAGGCTGAGGGAACTGGGGATGTTTAGTCTATGGAAGAGAAGAATGAGGGGGGATTTGATAGCTGCTTTCAACTACCTGAAAGGGGGTTCCAAAGAGGATGGCTCTAGACTGTTCCCAGTGGTAGCAGATGACAGAACAAGGAGTAATGGTCTCAAGTTGCAGTGGGGGAGGTTTAGGTTGGATATTAGGAAAAACTTTTTCACTAGGAGGGTGGTGAAACACTGGAATGCGTTACCTAGGGAGGTGGTGGAATCTCCTTCCTTAGAAGTTTTTAAGGTCAGGCTTGACAAAGCCCTGGCTGGGATGATTTTATTGGGGATCGGTCCTGCTTTGAGCAGGGGGTTGGACTAGATGACCTCCTGAGGTCCCTTCCAACCCTGATATTCTATGATTCTATGATTTCAACATTGTCGGAACTTTCTGAAACAAAATTGCAGTAAAATTGATACGATTTAACAACGCATTTCAATGTCGACAAGACTGCATTTTCCAAGTTTCTGAAATTTTTCTGACCAGCTCTAGTGTAAACTCCCAGTATGGATGTGCTTTACCCATGTACAGCAGGGCTTGCAGAAATGTGGCTTAGCCTGGTTTCAAACTGGGGTAAGTTACATTGATGCAGCACAAGGGATTGACAAGAGGGGATGGAAAGGAAGGACAATTATAGCAGGTACACGAGCCCAGAGGCCCCCTAAATATCTGTAACTGGGGTGCAAATGGGGAGAATTGGGAGGGGTTGGCCCTATTACCAGGCCCCAAATTTATTTCATTGGTACTACCCAGCACAGCTGCAATGGGGGTGAGACTGGGGGATTGGACAAGTGCAGTTATAATGCTATAGCTACAGTGGCTCACAAAGCTCGAATACACACATGCCCTTAGTTACATGTGCCTTGTTACATAATTCAGCTCTTCACTGGCTGAGCGATGAGCAAGAACCTTCACTCTCACTTTTCTCCCGGATCGTAGACAGCCTGCAAAAATGGAGGAGGCTCTCCTGTCCTTTTCTGAAAGACTGTGGAGAAGTGCTTTCTAAGGTGTACAGGACAGGCCTTCCTCTCTCAGCCTTATGGCAGACCTTGCCCACTGTTCTTGATCATTGTCTTCCCCGTCCTCCCTTTGCTTCCACCCCACTGCAGCCCTCTCTTATTTTCCACTAATACATTATCCAGCGTAGTCATATCAATCTGTGCATGTACAGTTTTTGAAAAGATAACAATTACATGTATAAAATGTTATTCATATTAAAATATATACAGAGAACTTAGGTGCTGACACCAGGTTGGACAGTGGATGGGGTGCAGAAGGTGCCTTCCTGGGCTAGGGATTGATTGACGGTCTCAGGATCAGAGCTGTATGGGTAACAGGACTGGGGAAATTAAGGAGCCAGTGAAACAGTCAGAGCTGCTCTGTTTAAATGTTACGCTCTCAGCAGAGAGCGCTTTAACTGACACTCATGTTTTATTAATCATTGCTTAAAGCTTTACAAATTGCCAGGCTGCTGCTGCTGCTTCTCATGAAAAGGGGACAAATCTGGAGCTTGAGGGAAGAAGCTGGAGAACTGGTGAAAACTTTCACTGCTGGGAATGCAACCTTTTAAATGGAGATATAAATACGTGACTAGCTTTGCAGCCTCTGTCTCCAACCCAGAGTGCTTAGCCCCCAAATTTAATAATTTACATACATGTATTTAAAAAAACCTAGGAAATTCCTACACATAATCTTTGTTAATTCAGAGTTAACGTTGTTCCAGTGCATTTTCTCATGGAACTATAAACACTGAAAAGAAAATAATACTTTAAGGCATCTCTCGCACTTAACATAATGCAAGTCCCCAAGTCCATTGTCATGATGATACCCAATCTCACCAGCACACTAATACATGTACTTTCAGTTCAACGCCACCCTTGGTGCACACATTAAAAACATGAGAAATCACTCTACAATGCATAGCTTGTAACTAGATCATCTGTAATGTTCAAACTCAGCATCAAGAGCACATTTGGAGAGGAGAGTGGGAGGAGGAGACTGACTACATGACATTTAGAGACAAACTGATATGACACCGACATCTCTTGGAAAAGCGCCATTTCTTATTTGAAAAACAGTTTAGATTGAGTGCCACACGGATGGCAAGATTTAAAATTAGACTTACAAGTCTTCATCAAGGGAGAATCTAATTGCAGTGTTCAATCAGTCCACAAAATCCTACAATGACAATTTAAGCAGACAAAGTAATTCAAAACAAAGCTTGAGACGTCAGAGAAGATAAAGTTCTTCTTTGGCTGAATCACTTGGTGATGATGTACTCCACAAAGCTTATTTTCTCCTGTTCCATTATTTAGTGTTCTCATTGTAATACTCTCAAATCCCAATTTCCATGACATCTTCATGTTTATTTTTTTAACAGCAGAAATGCGTCCAGAAGAGTAACGACTTCAGTGATGTGCCATGTCTCACCTGAAATGTACTGCAAGCAGGCGGTAGATTGGACTTGAGAGGGACAGACACATAAAGCTCCTCACATTTAAAACATCTGGTCTGCCCTTTATTTAGCATGTTTTAAAAGTGCATAACAATTGACTTCCAAAAAATACAAGACATGAAGAGAAACAACGTCTACAGTAAAAGCTGAAATGCTCTCCAGCACCTATAAAAACAAACTGTCCTCAGTAGAAAACTTTATACTCTGAGTGTACTTGTTTGAGAGTTATTTCCCTCATATTAGCTCAGGCTGTGATCCCAAAAACTAAGCCGCATTAGACCCATTCTGTTCTTGGATAGGAGACCTTTGTGGAGTCTTCACCTTCTTGGGAAAAATATAATATAAATAGCTACAAGTCTGAAAGAGTCAACAACTCATTTAACCTTGACCTCAGCAGGCCCCTGAGAGACTTGACCTGCCTGAACCATCACTTTGAAGCCACCTCATTGAAAACGTGCAGAATTCTGCTGACACCCATTCTGTACAGAGTCCTACACCAACCAAGCAGTGCTTTTGGCAGTGTTTCATTGCTCTGCCTCAATTCAAATATCAAAGGTAATGGTCATTTCAAACTTAACATTATATTTATGCCCAGGTTAAGGTCCCTGCCAGAGCAGAGTAAAGGGGCCATAGCATAAATGAAAATCAAGCCCTATTATGTTTAATCTCTTAAAGTAACAAAAAAGCATACAAGTCCCATTACAATTTATGTAGTAAAATGATGCAGGTATTCACTTTTAATGTCCCAAATTCAACAAGAAAAGCCTAGCAATAGATAAAGCTGCACTTGTAATAAGCCCTGATTCAGCAACGCACTTAAGCCCGTGCTTAAGTCCCACTGAAGTCAAGTCCCTTTTGCTGAATAGGGATAGATGCAAGCATATGCTTAAGTGCTTTGCTAATCTGGTCAATAAATGACACCTGATGTGAGCCCTTTATTTAAATTTGCTTGTAATCCAAAAGAGACACCGAGTGACTATTGTCTTGATGTAGAAAACGTGGGAAAAGAGGGTACCTGGCTAACATTAATGGTTGGAAACTCCCTTCTAAAAGTATCTCCCAATACATTTCAATATGCTAATGGCCATGCATAGGGGTGCACTAGTATACTAAACAAGGGAAATTGTTCTCCCTTCAGCTTATATTCAAATATGGTGTTATAGGAAGAACAGTTCTTTTCTTTTGTTAAATGTTAAGCATTCCTCCCCTGCTTCTGGCCAGCTGAGTTATTCCTAGGTTGGTTAAATGATTGATCTTTAGAAACCTCCCATAACAGGAGGACAAAAATCAGAGGAAAATCCTTTTCAGTCTGCTGAGTTTTATTAGAGGAACAACTTTCACGTCACACATTAGTTTCCATCCTTTTTTCATCAACTAGTAATGAGCAGCCGAAACAAAAGAGAAAGGCTGGGAGATGATAGTATAAAAAATCCTCTTCCACTACCCAGACCCTTGGGTATGAACATAGATTAGCAGTTCTCAACCTCATAGAACTAGAGAGAGAGTCATTTTGCCCTTGAATGGAGTCAGAGAGAGCTACGAACTGATTGCAGAGTGGAATCCTGACATCATATTATTTAATGTCTGCATCATTGCCACCCATCATCATCCCATGTTGATGCAATATCATGTCACTAACAGCAAACTGCAGCATCAGGATGTCACTGGGATGCATTTTGTGGGAAGGGGGAGTGGTATTTCTCCTCTCTCCCTCTCTGTTTGGAGTACTGTGTAGGGGTCTCAGTGGCCCTAGTCTGTTTGGCCAGCTCTGTTTTGTTGCAGGTGGCATGATGACCACTCTTGTGGATCAGCACTCTACTTGCTTTGCCTAAGAAAAAGCAGTGAGAAGAGATCGGAGGTCAACCAGTGGATTCCACAAAAGCTCCATGCAGGGCCCCGACTGCAGCATGAGGCTGTGGACACACAGATGAATCATCTGTAAATAGTACATTTTGCACTTGGACTATTTATGTGACAAAAATTACACTATTCAAATAAAATGCAGTCATGGACAAAAAAGCAACAAAGAGGACCCTTCCAAAGAGGGAAAGAGTCAAAACCTATGCAGTTGTACAGGAAATCTAAAGACAGACTCATCACCTGTCGCCTGGTAAGAGGATGCTTTCCCCACAAATCCTAATGTTTAATAAAACAGGCCACCAGATTAAAGAGGGAATTACTGCTAAAAAGAACAATCAAAGGCTCTAGAGGACTCTCTCTGTGACACACGCTGCTTTCTTTTGCTCCAGGTTATTTAGTATTTTTGTTTCTCTACTTATCCTTATACTCAGTTTGGAGGCCTCAGACATTCCAAGATACATGTTTTTATTAATTCAGGTTTTTCTGAATAAGATGATTTGCTTTCCAAAAGAAAAATCACTCTAAAAACAGAAACTAAAATTGGACTTACTTTTACCACCTTCTCTCTCACTTTTATGGCTTTTTCAAGCATTATCCATGACCAACTTTGAAATTATACAAGCGATTTTAATGGTATTTTGTCTGCTGAAGATTCTTGAGTGCTACATATGAAAGCTTTCCCTGAACATACAATAGCATATGCAAAGACTTTCTTTTCATTCCCATATTTTTAAATGAACGTGAAGCAGTAGGTAATTTATTCATCTTTAAATGTTTATTTTTTAAAATATTAGCGAATTACATAATGGGGAAAGATATTGGCTTGATAGCTCTGGAGACTGAAAGGACATGTTTTCTCATTGACACTAAGGCCTTTTTATACTCCTCTGGTAGCGCCTTTAAAGTGGGAGTAAATCATATTAAATGTAATTTACGCCCATCTTAAGGCCCCCTTTTTTTCCTGTTGTTGATCTCTGTGCTTTTACTTTCCTTCTTTCATCCATCAGAGCAATGATTTCATTTGTTCTACACAAGCTTCTATTAGCTATTAACTTCTTACAAAAGCACAAAGATTGACAACAGAAAAAGAAGACTAAATAAAATAAAGAATAAAGGCAGATTAGAAAAGTCTGAATGGCCGAATGAGAAATGCAAAGAAATTGAACAATTGGATAAATAGAACAAAGTGAGATGTATCAAAAGACAATACTCTTCAATTACAGACGAAAGGTGATCAATATGACCTTTAAGGACAAAAATTGACAACTGACAATGCATAGTCCCTAAAGACAAGAACAAGAGATGATGAAAATAGATCCAGGAACTATATGGTCATAATAGACCTAAAAAACCTCAACTAGATATTAATCAAGTAAGCTCACCAATAATGGATGAAGAAATCATGGCAGCAATAGAGAGACTACTGAATGGAAAAGCACTGAGTTGTGATGGAATATCAGCTGAATTGTTAAAAGGCATAAGCAATGAAAACTTGAAAGCTTTGTTAAAGAGGACAGGAGAATTTCCAGAAGACTTTATAATCCATAGCAGTGTTCATTTTTGGGATTTAGATACACAGTTTCATTGTAAAGACTACAAAACAATCAGCCTACTATCACATGCCTCTTAAGACATGGTGAGTTGTTTAAGATACAATACAAGGAAAGACTGATAAGGAATTAAGCAAACAACCTTAGTGCTTCAAATATGGAAATAAACACCAATATGAACCTGAAGCTCATACCAGAAAGATCAGCTGAAATGGTGGAAAAAGTACACTTGTGTTTTATTGACTTCCAAAAAGCATTTGACAGAATCTACCACTATAAATTGCTCAACATAATGAGGCCTGTAGGGATTGCTGGATATGAACTCCAAGTAATAAAACAATTATACTGGAATCAGAAGGCAATTATAACGGAGATGAAAATGAAAATCTATAGTGATCAAAAGAGGACTGAGACAAGATTGTATAGTGTCATCAACTTTATTCAACATTTATAGCGAGTGATTAAATTAATTGAAGAAACAGAAGAAGATATTAAGATGAATGGAAAGACGAGTTAATAACTTTGATGAAGTGGGGATTTTCTCTTGTTATGTTGTGTGTGAGCCTATGTGAGTCTTACTGCTTTGCATAAATGCTGTGTGGGCCTCCGTTTCCGTGTGTATTGCACCAATGTCTAGGTGGTGGGAATAAGCATGTGTGACCTTTGCGGGGGTTGTTCCAGCTGCCTGCATGGATGCTATGGCTGCCCCTTCGTAACCTGAGACCCAGGAGGGGGATGTGACCATGTGATTCTTGGCCCAGGAAGCAAGACAAAGGCCGGAGGAGGAGCAATGGGAAGGGCAGGGGCCAGGCAGTTGGAAGTGAGTCAGTCTCGGCTGGCTTGGGGCTCAGAGGGAGGACCAGACCACTGGCTCTGGTTTCCCCTCCCCCGAAGATGGACTTGGCTGAAAGTCACTGATTTCTGTGCTAACAAGTTCTGTCCTATGCTGTGTTCTTGTCGACTAATAAACCTTCTGTTTTACTGACTGGCTGAGAATCACATCTGACTGTGGAGTTAGGGGGCAGGGCCCTCAGGCCTCCCCAGGAGCCCCGCCTGGGCGGACTCGCTGCGGGAAGCGCATGGTGTGGAAGGGGATGCTGAATGCTCTGAGGTCAGACCAGGAAGGTTGAAGCTGTGTAAGCTTCTTGCCTTGGAGACAGTACTCTCAGAGAGAGGAGGCATGCTCCCCCAGAGTCCTGACTGGTTTTGTAGGGGGTAGTTCCAGAGCATCACCTGGTGACTCCGTGACAATAACATTCACTACGTATTTGACAGTGCTGTTGGCTGAGATAGAAGAAGGTCTGATGAAGTTAGTGGAGATGATATATGAATATAACAAAGACTCTATGCATCCGAAGAAGTGGATTTTCACCCATGAAAGCTTATGCCCAAATAAATCTATTAGTCTTTAAGGTGCCATCAGACTCCTCGTTGTTTTTATAACAAATACTGTGGTCTAAAGTTGAATGAGGGAAAGAAAAAAAATTTGGTGGAATGCAAGGATCCTGGGAATATATGCAAGATTCCAGAAAATGATACATCCGTACAGCTAGTGAGAAATTATTGCTAGTTATGAAGCATCATTACAGAAGATGGAATATTGGATACTGAGGTCAGCACCAGACTAGCCAGAGTGAAAGAGGCATTCTGAAAGAATAAACATCTGATGAGAAGGAATATAAACCTGAATACTAAATTCTGACTTTTACAAAACTTACATTTGGTTTGTGTTAAATTACAACTGTGAAACATGGACATTCAAACAATTGATAATACAGAAACTACAATCCTTTGAATTCTGGTGTTATGCAAGAATTCTGAAAATATCCTGGACAGACTGTTTGCAGTGTTGTTGTAGCTGTGTTCATCACAGGATACAGGAGAGACAAAGTGCGTGAGGTAATATTGTTGATTGGACCAACTTCTGTTGGTGAAAGTGGCAAGCTTTTGAGCGCCACAGAATTCTTCTTCAGGTCATGGATAGACTGTGCAACCAACAAAAAGGTACTGGAACTTAGCAAATGCTAGTCAGAAATCTTATCCAAATGAAGATTTTATTTGCAGGGCACATTTTAAAAGGTTCAGTAGGCAATGTATGTTTATGAGCTCTGTAAGGGAAAGTTGATGGCAGAACATGAGGAAGAAAACAAAGATCTTGGATAGACAATGTGGTATTCTGGGTGAATCAAATGGACTATTTATCCACAAAGAGATTAACAGAGGATCATTCAGAATGGGCAACCATGGTTGGAAATCTCCAGTAATAGAGATGCCACATAAGAAGGCGGCCTTTTTACACTGTCTAAGTGGTACAAAGGGGCCTCAGGGTAAATGAGAATCTGGCTCAGGTGTCTCCTGCCTCCCCAATATGCCTCAAGTTTATTCCGGAGGGATCATCTTAATGTGGGAGGGGGATATTCTGTCTCCTTGACCATTTGATCCTTAGGATATTTTATGGTGCGGCCTGAGATCACCAAACAGCAGTCAGACCTTTAATCACCACTGACATGGGTGGTTTTTTTATCCTGTTACCTAGAAATGATATTTTTTTAATTGTTAGATTTTGTAAAATGCAGACCATTCAAATTGTTGCGGAGCATACATACGTACATATATAAAAAACAATGCCATGCTCCATTAGCCAACTGAAAAACATCCATTCGGCTATGTCGTCCGATCAAAAAAAGAGAAAGAGGTAACTGTCAGTCCAGGACAAAGGTGTACCCCTACTTCCATGCCCAATCTCCAAGTACCATTCCAAAATCCAGATCATATTACCAATCCTCCAAAGCAATCACGTGCCTTGAGTTTCCACCATTTGTGAACACTGATTATCTATGACGCAGCCTTGGCAACACTTCCTTACATTAAACATCTCCAGCTTTTACTCCATGAGTTTGAAATTTCCCTTCATCTTCTCTCAGATTGTGGCCCACAGTAACGTTTTGCTCTCCTGTTTATCTGTAGATTCTCTTTTCTTTTCTAACATCATTCACCATCTAAACCAATCTTATCTCTATCCTGTTAGATCAAAGTACAGTAGGCACATTGCAATTACAACCATATGAAGGTATCTTATTTAGGACCATCATACCTGAATTCATGAAGTTTCCTCTTCCTCCTTCCACCTCTAGGATGTGATCCACCCCCACCCATTCTGTGAAGGTGTCAATGTGTTTGGCCTACTCAAAAATTGCAGATGTTGTTGGAGCTACCAGAGGCGCAGACCATCTGCATGGAGGTTCTGTTTCTCAATTTACCCATCTAGCTTCATGGCACCACAGGGTCTGATAAAATCCCTGTGCGTGGGTTCACATATTAGAGGAGGAATCCATGCAAGTTAACATTGACTAAGACGTGAATTTTGGAGGTGGTGGAATCTTTACATTAGAGATTGATTCACCAGGACCCAGGCCCAGCACCTCCAGATCCCTGGCGCCTGACCCAGTGGAATACCTACAGGTAGGCAGCCAAAGGATTTGGAGAAGGGAGGAGGGGAAAAACGTGAAACAAAGCCAGCACTTCCTCATACTGTGCATCTGCAGCCTTGGTTTCTGGTTCGCTCCACTCAGGGAAGAGGAGGGAAGCATGTGGGGCTCAGATATTTCAGCAAATGAGAACCTAAAAATAATGGCCTACAATTGACTGTAATCGTACCGGTTTGCTTTGCATTTAGATTTGTCAATGTCTGCCTTTCAGAAAGGCTCACCTATCCACTGCAATGCAGATTTTTAGACTTGCCAATTGCAAAATTTGTCATCAAATAAATAAATAGTAATTATAATTAGACGCTTATGTTGCTACCATAGAGCATAAAGTTACGCTTTCCCTTTCCCCTTTGTAGCAGAGGCCTCAGACGTGCTAGAAATGACAGAGAGTAAAAGAGAACTTCAAAATAAAAAAAAACAAAGTTCCAGTATCATCACAACTCAGATTTTATTCAACAGCAAAGTTGAAGGAAATATTGGATATTTTACCCTCCCCGGACAAATGTTTTCAATGGATATTAAAAATAAAAACATCATCTCTAAATAAACTCACAATGTAATTCTTTTCATTAAATATATTTGTTTGGCCAAAGAACAAAACCAAAGTTAGAACCCGTTGTACAAAAACAAAAAAGAAATCCCTTGCAAACTTGTAACACTGTAGCAATGACGATGCTGATTTAGATGTCTCACCATTTTCATTAATCTGTGGAAACTATTATTTTACTTTGAACCAAAAAAGAAAAAACCTTGGAGAGCATCAAGCCAATTTTAGAGGCAACTGAGGCTTAGAATAGCTACAGGGAGAGAACACAACTAGTGCCTTCATTCACAATTTGTGCTAGTAATTTGGGAGAAATATAGGGCTATTTAAGAGACGGCAAAAAAAGAAGTTAGAAGCATTGCAGTGTTATAGTGCACAGTACAGCAAAAACCTGCAAACTACTCACTCTAGGAAACTATAACTCTGGCAGAGCACAGATGATGGAGACACTGTTGCCAATGTAAAGGATAATGACAGTGATGATGGTGCAGAAGTTTAAGTTAATACTTTTCATCTTTTTTTGGAATCAGTTGTGAGCTGACTGTTGGGATGGGTTGGGAAAATCTCGCTCTCTCCACCTTCCACTTACAGTAGCTGCTTCTCCTCTCTACCTCCCCACTTCCAGATAAAGCACCTGCAGCACCAGGTTTGGTTTCGTAGGCATGCAGTTTGGAAGCATCGTATTTTATTTAGAATGCCTATTCCAGCATTAAAAATGTAAAAGTTCCTCTGATGGACGCTGCTTAGTGGTCTTCGCGTTAGCCACATCCAATGGACTGCAATTAGAAGTTAATTAAAGCAATGTAGTTTTTGACTAGCAATGGGGGAGCTGGGAACAGGGGAAAGGAAAAGATGCAGGGAATGGAAAGAAAAGTGAGTGCTTTAACCATAGTCCATAATCCAAGGTGTGCGCATGTGGACTTCTCTCTCTCTCTTTGTTTAATCTTTCCAGTTATAATATTTCCAGTTTAAATGGGAGTTTCAATGGGCAGTTTCAGTTACAGTCATAAACAAAATCATAGTTGCTGGGCTCCTTTGGAATTGGTGGGGGAGCATCAGGAATCTGTATATTCTCTAAGTCGAGGAGACGCAGCTTTATCTCCATGCTGAGCAGTGTGTCCAAGTCATTTCGTGTCAGGTCACTCATCATATCCTTCCCAAGGAGGGCATTCAATCCATCGGTCCAGATACAGTACTGCCATGGAAGACAAGAACCTCCATTAAGTCCAGACCTGCTTTCCCATGCAAACAAATCAGCCAACCGCATCTTCTCCAGTGCATTTATGCTCAGTGACTGAAGAACACCTCTAAAATTAAACTAGACAGATGTGCTTAAGCACTTCTTTGGCTTAATTTTAAACATATTGATTAGCTAGTGATTTCAAACAACTGGTCAGAATATGGCAACAAAAATTCTGGGAAACAAATCGAAAGAAATGAAAAATATTCCATTTAAAAAAAATTGGGGGGAATTGCTCCTGCGTGGGTGGCTTTTTGTTTGGAAAATTTCAAACACAGTGAAAATTTTCTTTGTGAAAATTTCAATTTGAAAAAAGGCCTTTATTTAAAAAATTCAAAAAAATGTTGACTAAAAAAATGCAACCAGCTCTAATATTTGATAAACTAGAAAAATGTATACAGTAAACCAAGTAGTTTCTAAAAGACACTTCTCCTTCAATATCAAGAGTGCCACTTTGTAGCGTGATATTCTGTCTTCCCTTCGCACACTAATCAAACAAACAACCCATGTATTTTTAATCATAAACCATTACGAGCCTGATCCAAGTTTCATGTAGTCTAAGGGAAGCTTTTCATTGACTTCAACGGGAGTCAGATTGGACCCATGCTGATCTAGTATTTACCTACATGGAAAAATATATTTGCCATAAATGCTAATTATATTGTGGAAATTAAAATATGTATTATATGGAAAGAATCCTGCACTATCAGGGAGGTGGATTAGAAAACCTACTAGGACTTTTCAGATATCTAATTTTTGTGTTATCACAATCATATATTTGATTTTAAAATACATTTGATCTGATCATATATATTTCACATCATATATCCAGTATAGAAATACGTAATATTACTATGTACTATAAACTACATGCTGTATGTAGGTGAGGTTGCGTACAAATACATATTAAGTATGTGTATACACAAACGCACATACACAAGAACAAGGATACACAAACACACACACACACACACACACATATATAACCTATACATAAGCACCTCTTTATGTTAATAAATATGTATGGATCTATTTTCCAAAGCAGGAAACTAAATTACTTGCAGTAGTATGAAGTTAATCAATGTTCTGTCCTTCATAAAAACTAAATGTCAAGTTATCCTGGCATAATTCTAAACAGCTTTGTTTGGCCTGTAAAGAACCTCTTCTCTTGCTATCTCTCTCTCTCTCCCTCTCTCTTTTTTTTTAATAGGAAATGCAATCTCACTCCAAAGCTGACAGCTTGAGATAAACATAAGTTGAATAACTGTTTTAAATAAGCAACAAACCCAGGGGAGGTTGGTGAACAAGAGTCAACTTCTAATCAGTCACTTCCATTTATTACTACAAACCATTTACGCAACTATGAACAAAAGTACTTGAATGGTATCATCTAAAAATAAAAAGATTTCAATCATGAACTCATGTGTCCTAGTTACAAGGGAAAAATTAAATCAACCATAACTGAATTTTTATCTTACAAATGTTTCTGCTGGATTTCATGCCAAAGGATGGACTTTAAAATTAGCCAACTGTGTGCTGAAAGTTATAGCCAAACTTACAGATAGCTACAGCTGATTGTGTGCTGCACAAGAAAAGAAAAAGAATACTGATAAGAATCAGAGAAAAAAAATCTCAGCGTATGTCTACACTAGGAAAGAGCATGTGTTTTTAAAATATGAGAGTTAACATACTTCAAAATCCTTGAGTAAAATCCTGCTCCACTGAAGTCAGTGGCAAAATTCTCATTGCGTCAACAGAGCCAGGATTTCACCTTTAATGTAGACAAGGCAAGTTGTAGTGTTAATGTGTTAGCTGCTTAGTTGGGAATTTATGGTTAGAGCTCTGCGCGGATACAAAAATGTGGATCCGCATCCGCCAGGATAACCCGCGATCCGCTAGCCGTCTTTTACCTGTATCCGCATCAGCAAGCCACCTCACAAGGGCTAGCGATGGAGTGCGGGGGAAAGGAGCGAGTGGGGGTGCAGGGTCTTGCAGGGAAGAGGCAGCGGAAGGGTGAGGACTTGGGGTAATGGGTAGTACGGGATGGGACTCAAGGAGAATGGGCGATGCAGAGGGTGGGGGCTGGGGGCCTGGGCCACCGCATTGTGTGCTGCTCCTGGGTGCTCGCGAGCTACGGCACATGGCAGTGCGTACTGCATCACAGTGGGGCGGAGGGGTGGGGCGCTGGGGCCCCGCCTGTTCCAATCCCCATGGTCGGGGGTGGGACCTGCTGCCCAGAAGCCGGCCGGCTGGGATTGGGAGCGTGGCCAGTGCTGCTGGGCCGGGCCATGGTGGGAATGTTGGACCTGCCCGAGCTGCTGGACAGGAAGTGGCGCGGCAAGCACGTGCTGGTCAGCCCAGAGTCCGACTTGCTGCCCAGCCGCAGCTACTGGCCACCAGTCCTGAGCACGCTGCGCCCCCCTGGGCTGTCTGAACCAGATGCCGCCAGCCAGGCGCCGCTGGGGAATAGAGCCCTGTGTGGTTGTATCTGCATCCGATCCACTATCTGCAAAAATGGACTGCAGGTATCTGCGCATTTGCAGGGCTCTATTTATGGTTCATGCTGACCAGCTAATAAAGTTTCAAACTCTAACTTGCCCTGTCTACAATAGGATTTTAAATCGTGCTAAGCTATCATGTTTTAAATATACAGTTTTTCCCTAGAGTAGACAGGCCTCCAAGAAAGAAAAAAAAGCCGACCTGAAAATAAGATTAATGCCGAACACACAACTCCATGGTATTTTGCAAATACATAGTTTCCTTAAACATGTCTATAAGAAAGATTTATTGAAAATGGTTTTGCCAGGATTCTCTTTATCAGGAGAAGTAAAGGAATAATTGCAAAAGAAACGGAGGGGCTTTTACGTGTGGAAGCATGCTGGAAAGCTCTCCCTGTAACATCTGATGTAACCAAAGCTCCCTCAGTGCAAGCATCTCAGTGTGCTGGTGAGGGCAGAACCATAGTCCTCCTTTGGTTCAAATAGTACTGATTTGGAGCCCCTTCCAGCTCCTGGCAACGTTCTTCTGGCCACCTATTATGTGGGCGCAGTGGATGGAGAAAGGGACTCCTTGTCTCATCTCCACTTTGGCAGGTGAACCTAATCAGACATATATAATTTAGGAACTGCTAGAAATCCTACTGAGTTGGTAGAAAAATTCCAGCATTGATTCAGTGGTATTTCTTTCAACATACAAAACAGACTAAGAGCCACTGAAGAATCAACTCAATTTAATACAGACTAATTTTAATGAAGTGGCAGTGAAACCTAATTATAACCAGTCTCACAACCTTCTCTGTCAAAAAGCAGGGAGGGAATAATCCACCTTTTTTTGGGGGGGGGTATTCAGTGAAAACGGGCTCTCAGCATTCAAATGAAAAACAAATATGACAGTGTGATCGCAAAGTGTTCAGACCTCTGGATAGCAATGAGCGTTGACAGCTGGCTAAGCTCGATTGCCAAATTTAAAAGATCATGAGTCAGGCCCCCCAAAACCGTGATGGTAGCTCACACATCATGAGTTAAAAAATTGGGTTCTTTTTATTTGCTTTCTGTTTTTTAAGGCTTTAAACACACTAAATATTGAGAGACAAATCTCAAAAGTTGGGAACACTGATAAGTTAAGTTAACACTGCAAAATTAAGACCAATTATGACATATCCGCACCACCACCAGAAACTCGAGCTGGGTTTTTGGTGGGGGAACCTGTGAAGCTAAACGCTGCAGGAAGTACTGCCCACCAGGGCCTGAGTGGCAGCCCCTTGCAGCCAGCTGATTGGCCCATGCCTGTATATAAACTAGGAAGCCCTTACAGGGAGCTGTCTGAGCAATGACACTGACTGCCTGCTTCCTCCGCCTCCAGACCTTGCCTTGCTGTGAACCCCTGACACCGGTTCATGTCTGGCTCGGCTACTTGCCTTCTGTCTGCAATTCGGAGCCTCACTCTTGCTTCCTAGCATCCCGACCTGGCTCAACCCCCCACTCCGCTACTCGTCTCCTCACCACAACTTGGTAACTGATCCATGCACACTGGCTGCCCACTTCCCTGCCCTGACACTGGCCCTTGCTTTTCTGGTCACAAACGCAGACTTTTTCAGGCATGCCAATTTTGTTTTATAGAAGCTGGACAAAGTTGAAGGTAAAAACAGATGAGGATATTTGGGAAAAGATTACAAGGCCTGTGTTGGTTCATTAGAAGATGGCAGTAGTCATAGGCTGCATTTTCCGGTGGAGGTGACTGAAATATTTACTAATTTCCATGATAATTCGCCCCTAAGAGCCAACATGGACTATAATTAAATTGTTGCAGAATTTATGGCAGAAAGAACGCAATGTGTGTCCAGAGGTTCAAGAGGACTATGTCTTGTCTAAAACAGTAACTCTTAACAGTAGCTGAAGCTTTGGGAGCTCTAGAAACCTTATTGTCAACTTCTCTTAACTGAACATTTGCCATCAGATCACTTCCTGGAACGAAAAAGCTTCTAAGTGACATTGAAAAATTAATCCTCAGGAAAAGCCAAATGAGCACAACTCATTACTTCTATCAGAATTAACATCTGTTTGAAGGATTTTAGCCAGAATTGCAAATGTGAAAGCTGCATACCTAATGCACTTTAGTTGTCATTTCTTGTGCTAAGCATCCTTCTAAGTTTATATCTGGAAATCCCAAATTCTTTGAGACAATCATTTGTGATGCTTCCACCGTCAATTTGGAAATTGACCATTATCTTCCAAGGTGTATGCTTCTTTGGGGGTGGGCTGTTTTGTTTTGCTTTTTTATTTGCACCAACACCCACCAGCTCACAGAGCTATGTCCCATCCCACACTGTGGATAGAGCAGAATGTATAGTGTTGTGTGCCGGGGCATGCTTAACAACATTAAACTGAGAACGGGGGGCTGTGCCATTCAGTACCATAAAAGGCCAATGTGTTTATATCCATAAACTCCACTGATGGTATGGGAGTGCGGTCAAGACTAGCTGATGATGCCTGTTGGTGTTTAACAGTCTTGATAGTACAGGCCAGGGACGTTATCCTGAGGTTAATTTGATTAATCTGTAATCTTGTATGAATTGATTATTGATCACACAGGAGAAGACTGAAGTTTTATTTGTATTCACTTGGGAGAATTACCTACTTTCCAGTGATTAAGGTAGATTGAATTAAGAAGAGGAGCTCTTACCACACCAGGAAGGGAGGAGGGGGAGTTATGAGCGAGCACAGCTCTCCCAGAACAGAAGAGGGAGAGGTCTCTCTCTGTTTTATTATTATTTGTATTACTGTATCACCTAGGAGCTCCACTCCTGGACCAGGACTCTATTGTGCTAGGCACTGTACAGACACAGAACAAAAAGACTGTCTCTGAAAATGTATGATCTTTAGAGATGCAGGACAGCTGTGTTCCCCACCCCACCACACCCTGGTTTCCCCTTACTTTAACCTCTACTTACCTCATGCTTATCAGGAGCGATGAAATTCAGTTGGCCATTTGAGTCATACAATATAGAGAAAGCAAGCTCAAGCACCTCCTGGAAGAACACAGTCACAAAGAAACCCATATTAGAAGTCCATAAGAAAGAGTCATACATTCACACCTTGCTCTCTTCCGTCCCAACAACTCTGAAGAAAACTGAAATACTTTACCATACGCACCAGAATAAAATGATACTCACCTGAAATTCTGCTTCACTTCCAACCAATACTGCCATGGTGCCAACATATCACAAGAGACACTGACAACAACAGAACCAACACTGGGGCCAATGGGATTTAGGCAAGGCTAAAAATCTGAAATGAGTAGCAGTGACAGTGTGGGGTTCCAACTTAGGTTAGAGTTTGGGTTCTGGTTTGAGCCATGCCATGGCTAGGGTCTGACATCAGAGACACCAAAACCTCGCATAGCCATAGCCCCATAAGACAGATATCTCACAAGGACAGTTCATTTTGTGGTATTTGTGCCATCATTGATGCTGGAAATCTTACAAAATTATACATTCTCAGGAGATTTCTGCCATTTTGGTCGCCACCGGAACCAGAATGGGCAAATGTGTCCCATGTGGGTTTGGATCCAACCACACAGAGGGAAATCTCCAAGGAGCACAGAAGGCTGCCATAGCTGACTCTTCACCCTCCTCTCAGTCCATGTAAGCTCTAGAGCTATATTATAAACTCTGACACAACACTGGGTACATAATTGGTGTCTAAGAAATACTGTAATAATAAGGATAAATTAATAAGTTTCTCAATGTGGTTCACATTCTTATTTTCCATTTCAAATGGTCTTAGAGAGCATAAAGTGCTACAAATAAAAAATGTTAGCTCCTCCCATGCAGTAGCTGCATCTATCTGAGATATTACTGTTTTTGTGGTTCAGTTATAAATATCTCAAATAAGATTTTTTTTGAGGGAGGGAGGAGGAGGTTGGAAAGAGATGATCAGTTTTCTCCCCTATGTATCTGAACTTGGAATTTTCAAAGGAGCCTAAGGGAGACAGGGAAGCATGCAACCCCTATTGAAAGTCAATGGGAATCAAGTTCCTTTGAAAATGCCAGCCTATGTAAATAAATAGTTAGCATTTATCACAGTGACCACACTGCTAAGGCACTGTGGTATTTCCATATGCTGAGACTAGCAAGTAGATGTGGTATATCAGTTATTGTAGCATGTCTCAATATCAACTCTGACTAGTTTTTACCGCATGCTAACGGTCATTAGCGAAGTGACTAGTGTAGCCTCTACTTGGTGGATTCAGAAATATTCCCTTCCATATCATGGGGCTGGCTCTTTTTACCCCCTTGCTTCCTGGTCAGTGGTCTCATAACACTAATTGTCTTTACTGGCTCTCTTGAAGAAGGAGAGAAGAGAGGCATACAACTGTTGTTCCTACACTTCTAGAAGCTACAGGAGCGCTGCTTCCTACATTCATGATATTGAGGACAAAAATGAAACAACTGTAAATCTATGGTGGCTATAGCAGATATACCAGACTAGATTTGATCACAGGTACACAGAGCCAGAGTAGCTCCATTGACTTCAGTGGGGTTACTCCATATTTACAATGGTGTAACAAGACCAGAATCTGGATTACACACTTTAAATTACACCCTATACATACTTTCTGGCTGATCTGAAACTTCAGATCACTTTGCTACTGGTTAATTGTTATGTCGCCACTGCCTAAGGCTGAGGAGCACAAGCGGTCACATGCAGCTGAAACCACCATGTGAGCATCCTTCCACCTCATCCTGAGTGGTCTCATGGTTCCTACAGCCCACATCACAGGTTGGGAACCACAGGCCTATTAAGTCATCTTAAGTCAATGCCAGGGCAGGATGGTTCCCACAGTATACTACCTAGAATGTGTGCTGGTGTTCTTGTTCTGTGATAACCAAGATGAAATTAAAGAGAACACACGTTTCTGAACAATGTAAGTTAGATTAATTTCTGCTCACTAAAAATTCACCACAGATGGAGAAAGTAAATAAGTGTTATTTACTCCTTTGCATAACACAAGAACCAGAGGTCACCCAATGAAATTGATAGGCAGCAGGTTTACAACAATCAAAAGTAAGTATTTCATCACACAACGCACAATTAACCTGTGAAACTCATTGCCAGGGGATGCTGTGGAGGCCAAAACTGCAATGGGGTTCAAAAAGAATTAGATAAGTTCATGTAGAATAGGTCCATCAATGGTTATTAGCCTGGATGGGCAGGGACGGTGTCTGTAGCCTCTGTTTGCCAGAAGCTGGGTATGGCCAACAGGGGATGGATCATTTGATGATTACCTGTCCTGTTCATTCCCTCTAGGGCACCTGACATTGGCCACTGTCGGAAGACAGGATACTGGGCTAGATGAACCTTTGGTCTGACCCAGTATGGCCGTTCTTAAGTTCTTAAACTTGCCAAGTCAGCAAATGGAAGGGATGGCTGGGGAATACCCATGGCTAGATGAACATGTGTCTCATACTTCCTTGTTAAATGCCTTCTAAATCAAATACAATTCATTGGCATAAAATATATTAATATTATATGAGAAGCACAAATGAGCCTAATAGTGAGCCTTAAAAATTGAACCCAATTTAAAATGTGAGCAAGACTAAACAACCATGGATTCAAGTCTGCTTCTATCAAGCCATTCCAGTGTCACATGGCATCAAAATTCCAGTTCAGCTTTGTTCCTGTTTATTTCTATATGATCCCACTGGAAGAATACGGGCTGATGTTGGCCAATGGAGAAATGATGAAGCCACTGTTAAGAACATTCTGCCAATTCTATTCCTGTGTGCAACATTCTCATTCTCTCATTTAATTTTCTTTTCTGCCAGTGAATACACATTAAGGTGCTTGTTATATATATGTCATAACTTGATGAAGGTGTTCTTTTAAATCCTCTCCAATTGTGAAACTTCAACCTACGCTCCACATTTTGTAAATACAAAGAAAACAGGGTTTGTGAGATTTTGATACATGATTCTCAGCTGTCAAACTAAATTAAATTAAAATTTATTTAAGCAGTGCTGCAATATTCTGCACAGACTATTAAAATGTTGCAAACATTGTTCATACAGTCTGTATTACACAAGAACTCATCTTCCAAATTGTGTTATTCCTAAAGCAGAAAATGAGGCCACGGAAAAATCAACATAATAAATGGAGTAATGACAAAGATTATTACAGTCTGTACCAAAAACTGAATTCAACAGCTATGGATGTAATTATGTTACCTATCAATTCCCAATCTCCACATCTTTGGTTAGCAGCTTTATGCCAGTCCATTGCAATTTTACCCTAGGAAATGGAGCATTACTAACGGCTGAGGGCATACAAATCTGTAGCCCTGCTATTTAGCATTAAACTCTACTTAAACACTGCCGCTTTATAAAGATGACAAATTTTCATCACCCACTGTATGGTTTCTGTCTTTGTTTTTGTGGACAAATGAATGCCAAGATAAGGAAGCACTAAAAATACTTCATATATATCATATAGTTGCCACAGCCAAATGCTGTTGATGTCTCAGATGCAGCAATAAGTAGGAGCTGTGTGAAATCTATTGTGGGTATGTGTGTGTTTGTGTACTGATTCAGAAAATTAACCAGGAAAATGTTTCCTTGCTTTTTTTGTTGTTGTGTGGTTTTGATTTTCATTTGATAAGGCTTTTCATTTTCAATCAGGAATATTCTATAGTGAAAGAAGATGAGGGTACACTCTATATTTCAAAATGACTATTTTGCTCTATAAGCCAAATAGAGCTGATATTAGTTACCTGTGTGGGAAATATATGCAAACAGAGCTTCTGAGATGGTCTGTCCCTCCAGCCATCCTGCACTCATCAGTGTAGTATCTTAGAATCAGTTACAGAGGGAAAAGCTAGTTTCAGCTGTCTCTACCTGTCCTCATCTCCTTCTCATTGTACGAAAAGACCAGAGGTAGGGATGGATGGAGAAAGGTACATTGCAATGGTTACATGGGGAAGCTTTCACTGCACCCATCCTCACTGTGCCTGGCTCCAGATCTGTCATTAGTCCTACGCTTTCATGAACATTAAACACACATATTTTGTTTTCAAAATTAAACACTACTGAGGTAGGAAATCCTATTTTTAATATTTTATGCTTCAGAATCTTTCTAAGCATCACAACTAGAGGTGGATCAAAAGCAGAACTTCAAAATATTCCTAATGTCAGGCATTGATAGATTCAGATTCAAATCCCTTGGCTAGAACCCTGTGGTTTCAAGTCAGATCCAAAGCATGAGGGTCTGATTCCCCCACTGACATTCATCTGCAGCACATGTTGATGGAAGTCTCATGAATATACCTGTTGGTAAGGGATTTCCACCTTTAAAGATGGCAGAATTTTCCCAAGATCATTGGATTTCCCAAGCTCTCATAATTGGGAACTAACTTCTCAGCAAAAAAGGAAAAAAAAAAGCTCAAGATTTTAGCACTATGAAACCTGAACACTAGTGCTAGTTTCTGCTTCTTGACCCCAAACTCTGAAAAATATCCTAAACCTAAGCTGGATCTGAACACTGCCTCCTCTTCTCAATCCCACTGTAACACTTCACGCATCATTGCCTCCTTAAAATTCAAATATCACATCGCATCCTTTCATCAGCATCCATTTTACACCTGGGTTTTCTAGCACACCTCAATCTGAAATTACTATAAACTGGACGTAAATTGTATCTTTGCTGTGTGACAGGGATGCAGTGACAGATTCATCAGAGAATACGGTAAGCACAATTTATTTGGTTAATGAGGATAATTTTTCAGCAGGTAACATTGCTAGGCCACTCATCAATAGGTATTGCTACTCTGTTAGACTCCATGGAACCCACCAGGAGCCAGCACCACCTGATCACTTGTCCGTATGTGTTGTGTTTATCCACAATTATCATAGTGCACAGATGCCATGAAAGTTAAACATAGCGTTGAGCCCACTCAAGTATGCTTGTCTAATAATTTGACTCACATGGTCCTAGATCAAAACAGAAAAAGACAGAAAAATAGAGTGTGAGTGCGTGTGTGTGTGTTCACGTACAAATGGATTTGCACCAAGCCAGAATGCAGTTATTTCAGGAAAGGTCAAATTCACAGTCTTTGTACTCTGCAGAGTGAACATTTATAATAATTTGAAAGTCATACCTTATTTTGTTTAAGAGCACCTTTCTCCTTCATGTGAGGGCAGTCCTTCCCTGTCACAACTGCCTTTATATCTGCCACAGGTACTGCATTAAAAAAAAAGAAAATGAGTGTAACTAAAATGTGTAAAAGCTGTGCTGTCAAACAAGAGGCAAACTGATGTGTCAAAAATTCCAGCTACGATGCCATTACCAGAGTCTGCTGTGAAAAAGGAAACTAAGCAAAACAACTGAAACAGGCATCACTGAGCCTTAACATAAGGGATTCAAGTTTCACACGTCCAGATGGAAATGTGAATTAGGATTCTGCTTTCTCCCTCTTGTTGAGACTTTTGATGGAAAATGGATTTTCTGTAGATGTGTGTAGGCTTTATGTACACTCACACCTCTACACCAGAGGTTCTCAAACTGTGCTCCGTGGATCACCAGTGATCCGCGAGCTCTATACAGGTGGTCCGTGGATAGTTCCCTCTAAGATGCACGCCTAGGTGGCCACACACAAAAGAATGAAGGGCCACCCACCTAATTAGTGGAGCCGCGCAGGTGTGGCTCCACTAATTAGGTGCCCAGACCCTGGAGAAGACACACATGTAAGGTGGGGTGGTGGCCTTGGGGGGAATAGGGGGTAAGTGGGAGGAGTCAGTGGAGTCAGAAGAGGGGGTGGGAGGAATTGGGGACGTGCAGGGCTGCGGTGGCCAGAGAAAAAGGCAACTTTCCCCAGTTCCAGGGCTGCGGCTGCCAGGGAGAGACAGCGCTCCTTCCCAGCCTCAGCTCTGTGGCTGGGGTGAGAACCTCCTCCTTCCCAGCTCCAGCTCGGGGGCTGCCGCGGCGGGGGAGAGAGGGCACATCCATTGCACTAGAAAGGTAAGACTACTGATCTTAAAATATGAGTTGTGTGCTTTCATTTGTAGAATAAAAAAATGTTAATGGTTATTAAGTTTTTTTTATATAGCGCTTTTGTCCAAAGCATTTTACAATACTTAGCTAACGGTACAAACATTTGGAAAGCTCATTAAGTGGTCTGCCAAGACCCTCAGCAATTTTCAAGTGGTCCACACACAATAAAAAGTTTGAGAACCACTGCTCTAGACAACACATAGCAGGTATCTGTCTTATTAATTTAGATATAATTTTTTCATGTTGTTTTACACTTTATCCATGACTGGCTGCTCAATCACACTCTCGTGATTTTGATGGGGAAACTATATAAAGCTTAGAATGACCAACCATCACTGTTTTTTTTTTTAAAATCATTTTTAAAGTAAGTTCATTTAAAAAAAGTTTTGAAAAGTTTCACTTGTCACAGTCTCTGCAGGAGTAAACTTGGTGAGGTCACTAGAACACAGAGATAAATGCAACTGTGCTTCAAGTGGAAGTCAATTTTCCGGCAGTAATTACATTATGGAAAATCTATATACTCTAAATATAATATAGTCAGTGAATGACAGAAAGCTTCTACAATCTATAAATAACCCATTATCTTGTGACTTTGGAAAAGGATCATATGGAGCAGGATAATAACACGAAAGTCTGTCATTGCTTGAGTCTTTAGAGTCTCTAATGGAAATGCTACAGTAGAGAATGCATTTTTCCCCCGATGGACTCAGCAGCCACACGTATTTTATGTATTATATGTGTGTCTTCTCTAGTCAAGACAACAAATGGTTGTATCATTCACAGTGTTATGGTTGAAAAGACAACACAAAATATTAAAATACAGTGCAATTTTTAATGGATGTTTTTTACATACAGTAAACCACAAGAAGCATAAATTATTCCTGGGCTTATCTAGTCAACCTCTCCTCCTCCTGTCTACTTTAGGGTTTTATAGTGCCACCCATCACTGGAGTACCTAAGCAACTTCCTCATAGCAAAGATAGCAATACCCGTAGCAAAGTCCCTAGTGGACTCCATGGAGTCATTGGCACTTTTCTCTTTTTAGCGTCAACACTCTGCTTAGGGTAGGTTTTTTGAGGGGCTGGGAGGAATTTGGGAATAAAAGGGGGTGTGTGAGTTGTGAGTATCACTTATGGTGAAAAGACTTTCTCGAAACTGAAGGCTTTGTAACATTTCCTAAAGATGGTCAGACTGAATTCACCTGATCTCATCTGGAAGGTTGTTCCATAGCCGGATCCCCTGTACCAAGAATTATGGTTCCCAGATCTCATATGCTTTGCCCTGGGTTTTGTGATCTGTATTGTCCCAGAAGCATACAACTGTAATGGTGATTCATAGGTCAAAATTTGGTCTTTGATGTCGTTGGGGCTTGATCCATTAATCGCTTTGAAAATTAGCCAAGGCCTAAAACTGGCACTGAAAGCTGACAGGGAGCCAGTGGAAGATCTTGGTCATGGGTCTGACATAGTCTAAGCCATAGAAGAGGTGGGCAGCTGCATTCTGTACCAGGTAGAGCCTGTGCATAATCTTCACATTTACCTTCAGATACAATGAGTCACAGTAATCCAGCCTGGATATGACCAATGCATGGATTATTGTGGCCAGGTCCTCATCTGGGAGGAAGGGACCAAGTTTCCTAGCAAGCTGGATATGAAAGAAGGCATTTTTGAGAACTGATGGTACCAGTTCATCTAAACAGGACTCCCCTCTCTACAAATCACCTCGGTCTCATTTTCCTTTCCCTCATCCCCTTTCTGGTTCTCCCCCTTCTGCACTGGGGAATGAGAAGAGAGAAGGACCACTGTGTGTCCCGCTTTGCTCACTGGATGGCCAGGAGGAGCAAGAAGGCTTGTCCAAAGCTGGCAGTGGAGAGCACAGTAATCTTTATGTCTAGGAGAGGGTAGGTCAGTACATTCAGATGGTAGCAAATCTCTGTAGTCCCACATTATAGGGTGACTCGAAAACTAGGGAGACTGCACTTAGACACAGGTTTTGTAGGTTCCCAAAGCCAGTTCTATATGGCATGTCTAGAACAGTAGCACCTTATTATTGGGCTCTATTTACATGAGTTGGATGGTTCTCATGTTCCATTTAAATTAATTTCTAATGTAATGGCTGCTGTGATAAACTATGTGTCCCCCTGAGCCTGAAAAGTCTGTGGCACTCAAGGAATGGTGGCCCTCCCTCAAATTCTGTCACTATCTAATTCACTTGGTCATCTGACATACACATTTTATGGAGGTTGGGGCCCAGTCACTAAAGCCACAGTTCAAGAGTGGGGTTCACTGCCTCATCTTTCACTCCAAAGCTACTGTAATATTTTTGCCCTATTTCTCTAACTGCAGATCAAACAAATAGCTTTTCCCAGCACCAATGCTTTTGTGCAGCGATCAGAAACCCTGTCCTAGATTCTGACAAAGGACTCCAGTAAAAGCACGAAACACCCTTGAGGCAATTCTGTACAGCAATGAAAATAAGTGAATGTGACTGTAAAATGCCACTATGATGTGACTCCAGTTAGGTGTGTCATCTTCCCAGGCCAACACAAAGCAGCACCCAGACATTTTTATGAGATGGGGGCAGAACAAAGATTTTGATTTCATTATCCCAAAGGTTTGTGTTAATTGATTAATAAAAATAAATCAGTGTAAGAAGTTTAGGTTATTAAGTTACTTCTCTCTCAGTTTCCAGGCTGGAGAAATTTCCAAAATCTGCAGAATTATTCTTTTACTTCACTAAGGAAGCAGAATAAACTTGTATGAACTTTACTCACAGGTGACTGATACGATAATGCCAAGAATGACATTTATTACTAATGAGGACAAAATACAAGGAAATGATTTCTTACCCATTCTTTAAGTTTTAGTCTCATTTTATTGGGGTGATGTGTCACGACTATTATCTTGGTCATCATCAAAGACCAAATCTAGGACCTCCTGAGCTACAGTTTGAGCCTCTATGTCTTAAGCTAAGGGGGACACTTTCAAAAGGGGATGAGTTTCAATAGGTCTTGGGCTCCTAAATCCCTTAGGTGCTCTTGAAAATCTCTCTTTACGTTCCCTAGATGGGATCTGTGAAAGAGTGACATGCTCTGTTGATTGGGCACAGAGGAGGACACATAACCCACATTGAAAAGAGAGAAGTTACACCATTTCTCAGAATAGTGTATCATTTAAGTGCATGCAACCATTATAATCAAGCTAGTTGTCTCAACTTTTGAAAAAGACCTTCATCTGCTCTCCATCATGGATTTATCTCCCAGATACTAGACCATTTACAGGAGCAGGAACAACTGTCTTCACTTACAAAAGGTGTTTACTATTCCAAATTGATTTTATTTGACATCCGCAGTCTGATGAGGCAGTGAAAATGAATTGTGTTACTATGTAGGAAACATAACATTTCGAAACTAAAAGTTCAAAAGAGGACTCATCTGAAACCAGAGTATGCATTCCTCATGCATACTTTCCAAAACTTGAGAGTGATACATGAACACGTCAAAAAATGTCCATGCTTACTATCTAAATATTTCTGTGGCCTGCCCCCATCATGGTCCTGGAATATTGCTTAATCATTAATGTGTATGTTCTTACAATCCCCATGAGGTAGAGGAGAATTATCATCCCTGTTTTACAGATGAGGAAGTGAAGCAATAAGAGATTAAACAATTTTCTCAGGGACACAGAAGAAGGCTGTAGCAGAGTCTGGAATTGAACCCAGATCTCACAAGTTCCCGGGCCACAAGAGCACATCTATGCCACCCATGGATTCGCAAAGACAAGATCTGGCCACTTATTTTGGGTTTCAAAATGAAGCTAAACAAGAGAACTGAGGTGAACAATCCAAATGGTGGCATAAATTGACTGGAACCGGTCACATCCTTCTGGGTAGAGTTGCAATTGGATAGCCTTGAAAAAAATACACACTTTGCAAGCTCTACCATCACTGCAGGCGGACAAACTTTATAGACTGCCCAGAGGTCTGTACTTGAGAAGAACGCTTGTGACAAGATCTACCTTAACCAGAGGGGCATGGCATACTGGGCCCATTAATAGAGATATTTATATTGCATTGTCTTAAAGGCAAATAAGTAACTTAAAAATTAACTAATAGAAGAGCCAGCACATTTACATGACTTACATTTATCCTGCAAAGAATCATGAGGAACTTCTCCCTGTGGACTTTCTTCCAAGTCTCCGTAGTGCAAGACCTTGTGATTGGGCGATAATCGACAATACCAAAATTTGTCTGACAAAATAATACATTAAAAAAGGTTAACATCTGTTTTCATCTTCATCCACCAATAGCTTAGGAGAAAAGTTATTCATTTCATATGGTAAACTGCAGGGAAGTAGTATTGTGTAATGGTTAAAGAATGTGTGATGTGTTTTGAGGAGGGCAAGGACTTTGCCTGTTCACAATAATTCACATAATTAAGAAGAGTCTTTGAACTGGTCCTCTTGCAGCATTTCTTTTTCATTCAGCCACCATTTACGAAAACCAGTATTAAACAAGAACCCTTCTGGGAAGAGACTTAGGCTAACATTTTCAAGAGAAACTAGTGACTTTGGGTGCCTAACCTGAGATGCCTTTAAGGGGACTGTTTGGAAGAAGTGCAGAGTGCTCAGTAATTGAGAACCATACCCATTTAAGATATCTCAAATGGAGCACCCAAAAATGACTATTTACATTTGAAAACTGTGGCCCTTGCCTTCTGATATGCGTTATAAAACACCATGTACACTTACTGTGTTACAGAACATAATAATAATTTCCCTATGGTTTCAATAACTACATCACCAAGAGCCTTATTCTATAGATCAGGGATCGGTAACCTTTTGCAGCGGCCCACCAGGGTAAGACCCTGGCGGGCTGGGCCGGTTTGTTTACCTACCACGTCCGCAGGTTCGGCCGATCGCAGCTCCCAATAGCCGTGGTTCGCTGCTCCAGGCCAGTGGGGGCTGTGGGAAGCGGTGCGGGCCGAGGGATGTGCTGGTCGCCGCTTCCCGCAGCCCCCGTTGGCCTGGAGTGGTGAACCACGGCCAGTGGGAGCTGTGATCGGCTGAACCTGCAGACACGGCAGGTAAACAAACCGGCCCAGCCCGCCAGGGGCTTACCAATCCCTGCTCTAGATAACAAATAAGTCATTACTTTGTATGTCCACAAATGCATATTGTTCTCTCGGAGCCCAAGTATATTTACACTTCTTCCCATCTTCAGCTTCTTCAGTTATTATTCCTCTTAATATGTGCCAAGAACTGCTACCACTAATATTTCCTGGCAGAGCCAGACTAAAATACTAGCTAACATACAAGGTCACTGCCTGCCAATTCCCTTTTTGAAAGAATAACTTCAGACTCCCAGCCAGGTACCAAGTGTACCACAGCACCTCTAATAAACATTCCACAGTATGCTGTCAAAAATGCAATTTTGTTACACCTGAACTACGACTCGCCTAAAACTTTGAGCAAGTTGGACAAAATGGTGGTTAAAATGCTAGTGCCTGCCTAGTGGCTTGTCTACATCACCACTCCCATCATTTCTATCACCAGTGGAGTGGCACCATGGTGAGAAATTTTAGGGGAAAGGTTAGCATAGACACAGCCCCAGAGTACAAGACTAGCTTCATGAGCCCGACATTTTTAGGAATCCTGTAAGCCCCACTGTCCCTGCTTTAAAATAAATTAAACAATCACCTAATGGAGAGACATGATTGAACATCATAGATTTTTAAACTGTGCATGTGATCCCCTCTCTTAGCTATTTTTCACTGCGTATTAGCTTTTTTCACTCAGCAAATGTGCAAAAATATTTGGAAAATAATAAATGCAAATATTTTTCTATTTATGTAGCACCCTCTCCTGAAAGAACTCAGAGCACCTTATGAACTATGGTGAGAGACTCTAATTTCAGTTACGCAAAATTAATCTGGAGCAACCCCAGAGTTAATTGATTTACCTTTGTGTGCCTGGGTTTAGAGTCTTGTGCTATGTACATAAAGTGCCACTGAAACACAGCTATCCCTGGGATGGAGGGCTGCAGGTAACCAGCACATAGTGTGTTGCACAGCACTGGGGAGAAGGGAAGTTGCAGTCGAGAAACCAGAAGTCTCTGTGCTTACAAAAATTTTATAGGGGCTTCATAAGAGAGCAGACAGGGCCCTCAGTTTATATGGTCTTATATGAAGGACCCATAATAAACTGCTTGGCATTCAATTTATGAGTCTTGGAAGAATGTATGGTTGAATTAATTCTCCCTGGATTTGAACCTCTGGTTCTAGGTAGTTTTACCAGAAATGTTTCAAACCTAATGCTTAAAAAAAACATATCCTGCCCCCATCCAGCACTGGAACAACTTGTCCTTTTCGTTCATAAAAGAGGCATTCCTATTAAATACAGTATCAGGATATAATCTCTAGCTCTAAGAGCAACCTCATCTATTCATGAGACAGTTTTACAATTTTGGACAGTACACGAGAACATAGCTAGCAATTTCTTATGATTAAAAATATCCTTTCTTCCTATTGAAAGTCAGCATGACCTTACTATAGTCTCAATACCTTTGGGCAATGAGTAAGTGGATGGTGTCAATAAGGACAATTAATATGAAACATGGAGAGAATCATCAAAGACTATGCACTGGAGTTATTGAAGGAGCTAAAATGGACCAGATCATTAACATACTAATGATCAGAGTGTTTTAATAAACTTTTTCCAGCTCCAAATCTCTAAAAAACAAAAAGAAAATACAAATGCGAGTACTTACTCCTTTACATTATTTTTAGGAAGCAATGGTTTTAAACTAAGAAAGCCTAGCTAGGAAGGCCTGTAAAATGATTCCTAATGTCAAAAGGATAATTAAAGAACTAATAATCATAGACGGCCGCTCATCGTGTGTCCAGTGCAACTCTCCAGGAGTCCCATTCATAACTGCCGCCAGGGTAAAACTTTGCTGGCAGGGGAAATGGTTTAAATGAGACCTTCAAAAGGAACTAATGATATTCCGTCAGCTATATGGTTCCAATGACCATACTACCCAGGCTGAGAGAAGGGCAACCAGTATATTAACAATTGAAAACAGATCTCATTTTCCTTTTGTGTCTTGCCACACCCATCACAGCCACAGCTAGCTAGTTTTCAGCTTGATGCACCATCTTTAGGGATCTCCGCTTTACAAGGCATCATGTTGGTTTATAGGAGGTGTGTGAAGTAGTGCAGGTGCATGTTGCTATTTTACTACATGGTAGGTTTGGTAAATGTTTTGATTCAGTTGCTTTTTAAACTAAAGAATAAAATAAAACAGGACCCATGCAAAATGGTGCTAAGTAATAAGAAAAAGAGAGGACACCATGTTTATGGTGAGGACACAAGAAACGTTAAGCTGATAAAAATGCATTTTTTGTCTTCCAGCTCCAAATACCTATAAACAAATGAAAAGAAAATACAAGTGCAAGTTCTTACACCTTTTAATCATTTTTAGGAAGAAGCAGTTTTAAATCGAGAAAGCACAGCTAGGAAGGCCTGTAGAGCCTTTAAAAATGATTACCTTGGTATCGAGGTACTGAGCCGGGACTTAAAAGACTGGAAAGGAATTTCAAAATGGAACTTTAACTCTGCACTCTGTAGAGTTGTGGGTCTGTGCATATATCTGGAGAAATTTTTTCTTCCTTGGTGAAATGGTCAGATCAAAATTGGGCAGCTTGCATTTTGCCCTCAACACTTAGTCTTAGGCTGAGCCTGATTTCCTTTGGTAGAGATGCTCCATAGTCGAGGGCCCTTTGCTGAGAGCTGGGCACAAAACCCTTAATTTTTCATCTAATGTTATACATACACTGATAAAACTCTTCTTTAGAATGGGTGGTGTTGTGATAATTGGGTGTACAAATTTACCTTAATTGTTAGCCTAACTGGTAAAAAGTGGGTAATGGTTCAAGAATTATCACCATGACTTGTTACATAAAACTACTTAAGAAAAGATGTGAGAAGAAGACAGAAAGATTAAGCTAATTTAAACAAAAATAGTTTACTGATGCCACTGAAGGACTGTGTTAAAATTGTGACTGGTAAACCAGAGGAATAGAGGATCAGAAATCAGTGGACTAAAATTGGTTCTTTGGATATTAGGCCTAATTGGTGGGCGAAATAAACAGAGGATGGATTATTCCACTCATCACCTTTTCGGGGCCCTTAAAAAAAAAAAAAGAGAGACCTTTGGGGAGAAAAATAAAACTTTGTGCCATCACTGTGGGAAGGGTTGTTGCTGTGACACCAGACCTTGATATGCCAGTGGGGATGCTTGATGATCATTGCTGCATCAGTGAGGTAACCAGCCTGATACAGGTGAAATCTTGCTGTGTCTTCCCCTCCTTGCATGTTCCTTTTCATCCCCAACCCTCTCCCTCCTATTCTCTCTTTCTCTCAGCTTTTCATTTGATCCTGAGATTAACTGTATTGCACAGCACCAGCATGGTGAAATGAGATGGCCCATCCAGAAATGCTCAGCCTGAGAAGGACCACTGAAGGATAGGAACCTGACCAGACCAATCGGATGACATCCCTGAACAGGGAAGTGAGCCAGAGTCAAGAACATCCGCTATCATAGCCAACCTGCCAGTCCAAAGCATCCATCCATGTCTGACCAGTCACCCTCTATCCTAAGAACTTCAACAAAAGCCGTATTTCCCTGATCTTTACTGTTCTATCTCTTCTCTTCCTTCTGCATCTGTCCATGTTGTTAAAAGCAGGAAAGACTCAATATTTAACAGAAATAACACTTTCCTCCCTTCCAAGGAGAACTCTTCGACTGAAAAGAGACTTTAACCAGTATTTACCGTCTCTGCAAAGGAACTTTGACAGGTTTTTGATTAAGTTTGTTTTTCATAATCAGTCAATTTCAATGCTTTTTGCCTTGTTTTGATTTTTTTCTGTTCTTTTCCCTTTTCATGTGTTCCAATCAATACATTTCTAACCTTTGGCAAGAACTGCCTAATGTGATTCCCATTGTATTAAGCAGGCTGAGGTCTGTATATCAAACCCAAACCTTATTTTAAACTGTTTAATATTGGACAGTTTCAGAGTCATGTTCACACCTTTAACTCTTTAGGCCCATAAATTCATCTAAATTAATACAACAGTAGTTTCTGGGAGGATAACTTGTTGCTATAAGAAACAATATTGAGTGACAAAGAAGGGCCATGATTTATTGGTACTCACAACTACCATGCTATTAAAACCACCTAGCCACTTAAGTCTGGTTTGCTCATTCTCGTTGAATTACTGATGTTATTAGGGATACCAGCTTGATTACTAAGATTACAACTAGATAGATAATAATACAGTTCTCACAGTGCCTCTCTGAGGACTTCAGAGAGCTTTAAAAACACTAATGATCTGATCTTGGCAATCAAGTACAGTAAGTATTATTTTTCCCATGTTTACAGATGGGGAACCTGGAGGACAGAGGGCTTAAAATGGCTTTGCCCAAAGTAATTTAGAAAATGTGAGGCTGAACTTGGAATAGAACACAGGTTACCTGATTCCCAGTCCTCTGCCCTAACCCTAATTATTGTTCCTCCCTAGACCTGTACGCCGGAAAAGGTTAAATTTACTCATTTTCCATTGGCTCATTTTATCATCCCTTTACTTCACTATGCCAACTATCCTCTAGGCTTAACTCACTCCTGTGTGTGTCAGTGGGTAGAATTTTCAGTCCCATCCCAAAATTCATCCCTTGGGGAAGGACAGGCAGCTATCCATCAGGCATCTTGCCTGACTGGGCCAGGTTTAGTTTCACTGGGTTTATACTCAATCAGTATGTTACCGGGTGCTCTACCAGTATTTATAGCTGATGGAATCTTCTGTCTTGCTGGCCCCACTCACTTTGTGGTTTGTACTGAGTGCTTCAGATTCCCAACTACTGCTGTGACCCTCTTCAGGGCATATTTTCTGCAGGGGACTCAAAGCTTGCCACTAGAGGAAACTGGACCAGTTAACTGTACTTTTTCTATAAAATCTGAAAAAACCAGAACATTTAAACATCCCTCTTCCAAGTATATGACAGCTGGTGTAATTAAGTAGAGTGGCTAGAGAGTCTTCTTTTAGAAACCAAGTTTAAATGCTCTGATTTTTAACCTTCTAAAGAATTTTTTGCTTAAAATATTTGATCTTCAAACTAGAGCTGCAGGAGCCTGTTAATTAAATGCCATCTTGAATGCAGTGTTTTTGTAGCCATGCTGGTCCCATGATATTGGAGAGACAAGGTGGGTGAGGTATTAGCTTTTATTGGACCAACCTGTGTTGATGAGAGAGACAAGCTTTCAAACACAGAGCTCTTCTTCAGGTCTGGGAAATGTACTCAGAGTGTCACAGCTAAATGCAAGGTGGACCAGACTGTTTAGCATAAGTAGTTAACACATTTCAAGGGACCATTAAAGGTAAAGTGGCCAGTTAACACTTCTCCATTCATGAGTAGAGGGAGGTAAAAAAAAAAGTTAAGGGGTCTGTGTTCATAGAATCATAGAATATCAGGGCTGGAAGGGACCTCAGGAGGTCATCTAGTCCAACCCCCTGCTCAAAGCAGGACCAATCCCCAGTTTTTGCCCCAGATCCCTAAATGGCCCCCTCAAGGATTGAACTCACAACCCTGGGTTTAGCAGGCCACTGCTCAAACCACTGAGCTATCCCTCCCCCTCAAGTGGGTATATATTGGATTTATGGTTTATTAAAACAATGTCTCTACTCAGTCCATGATTTTTAGTATCTCGCAAAGTTACAAATTTAAGCTTCCGGGCTTTCTCTGTTGAAGTTATTGCCAAACACATCCATTTCATTCTCACCCATAATAATTTTACATTCAACAACAAACACTTTGTTCAAACCATGGGGGCAGCCATGGGTACTAGGATGGCTCACCAATGTGCTAACCTCTTCGCAGGCCACCCTGACAAAGCATTTCTGGACAAATGCCCAAGAAACCAACGATATACCTGAGATACATTGATATTTTCAGCCTCTGGCTAGATAACCTAAATTCCCTCATGGATTTTCCACTACAACTTCAACAACCACCACCCACCCATTATTCTTTCTCTAGAACACTCCCACACTAACATCAACTTCCCGGACACCACAATCAGCTTCAACAATAAAGACTAGTAAATTTGTTAGTCTCTAAGGTGCGACAAGTACTCCTTTTCTTTTTACGGATACAGACTAACACGGCTGCTACTCTGAAACCAGCTTCAACAATGGAACTCTACAGACAAGTATATACAAGAAACTCCTGGATCACCACACCTACCTTCACAGATCCAGTAATTGCCCCAAACACATGAAGAAATCTGTTATCTACAGCTAGGCACTCAGATACCACAGAAATACTCTGCGGAGAAAGTTTGGGATATACACCTGAACACACGTAAAACTGCCTTTACCAAACAAGAACATTTCACCAGAGAAGTAGATCGCGTCATGGAATGGGTCACTCAAATACCCTGAGAGAATCTGCTTCAATACAGAAATAACCCCCTTCCAACTGCACACCTCTTGTAACACCTACCATCCCACACTGGCACCCATATGGAGTATCATCAAAAAGTACAACCCATACTTAATGGGGGCCACATCCTGAAAGAAATCTTTCCTCAACCCCCACTTCTGGCCTTCAAACAACCCCGCAACCTCTCCATGCTCATCATCAGAAGTAAGCTCCCACAGACCAAGACACACCAACTTAAAGTGGCACCAGAACAACAGATACAACCTGCAGACACATCTCCACTTCGATGATGATCAACACCCCACACAACACACCTTTCAAGATCCATGGGTCCTACACATGCCTGTCACAATGTGGTGTACCTCATCCAGTGCACTAAATGCCCCAAGAAAAGTGTGTGTTTGAAATGTGACCATCATTATGCTCTTGAATGAATGCACACAGAAAAATAAGAGACAAAAACATCATATCACAAAGCACTCACTCAATATCTGACCTTAGTCCTCATCCTCAAAGAAACCTGCACCACACCTTTAAAGACAAACCTGGGAACTTAAATTCATCACTTTGCTAGATACTAAAAATCATGTACTGAATAGAGACACTGGATTTATGGCTTATTACAAGTCTATAACCCACTTAACCCTTACCCCCCACCTTGCCATCTTCTTTTTCTTCTCCCCCTCCTCTGACTTGAGGGGTGTTAATGGGCCACATCACCTTGAATGGCCGTTAACTACTTATGCTAAACAATCTGTTCCACCCTTGTATTTAGCTGTAACACTCTGAGTATATTTCCCAGACCTGAGGAATTCTATATAAACTTGAAAGCTTGTTTTTCTCACCAACAGAAGTTGGTCCAATAAAAGATATTACCTCATCCACCTTGTCTCGCTAAATGGCATCTTACCACTTTGTTAAATTTAGGATACCAGCTCTCAAATTGTGGTCCGGGGACCATTGGTGAGCACTTGCTGATGGTCTACCTAGTGTTGGCTCTTCACATGGTGCTGTTTCCAATTGCATTAAAGGCAGCTAAGATACATTAAACGGTTTCCTAATATTACCGTTCCATGTAAACTGTACGCTGTGGGTGCCACAACAGTATTATCTGATTAGGACCAGGAAAGGAAGTGGTCCACATGGTCACAAACAGGAGAAGAGATGGCCCATGTTCCAAGTTTTATACTGAAATACAATCCACACTGTAAACAATTAAAGAATCCTTGGGCAAAAAATTCGCACCAAGTACAGCCTGTGGTCTTGTAGTACTATTAGAATACAGGTAACTAAATGACCTTGCACATTTCAATATTGCTATGGGTAGATTCATCTTTTTTCTTTTCAATGTTTTGAATTTATATTCAAGTACTTTTTCTCCCTCTGTAAATGGTCTTTATTTATGATTTTAATTAACCTGAATATTTAGACAGAGATCATTGTGGCCTACATAAGACTTCTATGTGAGCCTTAATTAATTGATCTGCAGAGCTACTTGAGGTATTAGGCTAAACAATTACCCCTCAACAAACTCTCAGATTTCTATTTTTGCATTTTTATTTTTATAAAACAAGAGTAGGTGGAGGAGGCTGCCTGTAGAAAAGAAAATGCTGCAGAAACTAAAAGGAGAAAGGATGTGTTTTGAATAAACTATTTTCAATTAAAGCTGATTCATCTTTACTCCTGGTTAGTGGAGGCATTCAGCACAAACTGCAAAGGACTTTTTTCCCCTTTAAATTCCTATCGCAGGTCCCCTTCAAAAACATGCTGCCCCTGCGTTGTTAATTTCAAGGGTTATATAACCAGGCTTCCTCCTCCATGCAAAAATTACTACCCAAGAGTCTTTAGCTGCAGTACATAGTTTCCCACTTTATGAAGATTAAAGAGAAATTGTATGTTATTAAAGCCAAAAGGGCATTTCTTCCAAAATAATGCACCCGGCAACATGAACCATGGGTGTGCTGGGTGACAATGTCAATATATCTATTTTGCCCAATAAAACTCACTTACAGGAAGGCTTTTCTACTACTTAGCTCTACCAGAAATAACTTGGAGAGTTTCTGAGTGCTCTGTGGGCTTTTGCTTGGCTCTCTTCCCCTTTCTTTCCAGGCTAAACTATGGCAGCAGACAGATCACTCCACGTTCTGAACTGGCTAACTGCCAGACGACAGTCACCATTTTAACAAAATGGTGATTCATGAGGCATTATGCTCCGACATTACACAATGGTCTAAGAGCGCACAGTCTGTTTTTCCATTTCATTCTTCTTTATTCAGAAAGGTATCAGAGTAGCAGCCATGTTAGTCTGTATTCGCAAAAAGAAAAGGAGTACTTGTGGCACCTTAGAGACTAACCAATTTATTTGAGCATAAGCTTTCGTGAGCTACAGCTCACTTGGCTGTAGCTCACGAAAGCTTATGCTCAAATAAACTTGTTAGTTTCTAAGGTGCCACAAGTACTCCTTTTCTTTATACCAGGAAAAAGTTCTCATATTCTGTGGAAGCTTTTGGGGGTAATATATAGAGAAGTGCTCACTCTCTCTCTCTATTTTAATCAACAAGCTCTTCAGAAGTCCTGCTAGGGCAACAATCAAAGACTTCTTGATATAGTGAGAGAGCTCATGCTGTTACGATAACCCCATTTTCAAGTACAAAAGGCAGTGATATGACTGCAGATATTCCATATTCCATTTCAAGACCACCCCACTGAGGCAGTCATTGGCTTGGAGGATTTCCAGCTAAATCCAAATTTGAAAAAGATTTACCCCTCTGAGAGTGACAGAGTTTGCAAGCTTTCTACTCATTATTTCTTAAGTCAATTCTTTCAACCCACTGTGACTACCCATGTGTATCCTACCACCTGTTCAGACAACAGTCTTAATAGAAGTTTGCTCTGGAGTCTTTATCACAGAATAATGCCAGTTAATTATTTTTTAAATGGGCAATTAAATGGTTTTAGTTTCTGATGGGTAGCTGTGTTAAGATACCTCTTTGCACATTCTGCAGACTTGGAACATTTGCCCCAGGGGTTATATTAAAAAAAAAACATAAAAAGGATGGATCAAGATGCAGACATAATAAATCAGAGCAACTACATGACCTTACTGTTGTAACCATTGTCCTTTCTCCTTACTGCCCCCCATTGTTGCTGGGTTTTTGTTCTTTTTCCAGTTACTTATCTTGTTAAGACTAAACTTTCAGATTTGAGGAGATTGGCTCAAGATTGGCTCTTGTGTGCACACAAGAGAGGTGAGAAGAAGACTCATGGAGGCTTCCCCACTTCGCACCCATTATTATTAGCTATTTATATTGCAGTAGCACCTAAAAGCCCCATTCAAAGAACCAAGGCCTCATTGTACTAGGCACCACAGACACACGTAACAAAAAAGACACTCCCTGTCTCAAATTGCTTACAGTCTAAGTAAGCCCATCACGGTCCTTACTTTTTACTGGGCACAAGGTCTCTGTGAGTTTAGCATCAACAGCATCACTAGCTTCCATGATACCACCGTGTGGGAGGAGGAGCATATGCAAGCGCCTTTGCAAAAAGTGGTGCAGCAGCTGTCCCTGAATCAGTAATAATGTATGCTACAGCTCCTGATGGGGCGCGGTGGAGGGCACCCCCTTCGAAGTGCAGAAGTATCCTAAGGGCACAGTTATAGACCATAGGTAAGTCAGCTCTTTGGGGGAGTGTGGTGGGTTTCATTCACCCCTAGAGCACCCCATTGCCGTCTGGTCACAGTACTGCCAATCTCTTCGGCTACCAGTGTCCCCCTGAAGGCTGTCAGATGGCCTCTGTGGGCCTTATGTCGCTGGGCCCTTTAGGGGTACGACAAACTCAAAAATTAGAAACAGGTCTTTGCCCATCAGGGCCAATAATAAACAAACTAGTTTCTTACTCTTTCTGGGTTTAATTCCCTGCCAGGGATTGAATCAGCAGAGTTCCTTCTTATTCTCAGCCACTGACTATGGCCAATAATAGTCCCTGACCCAGCCTGGTTCCTCTGGCTGCAGCCTGTGGAGCATCCTGCCTTGCTCCTCTGGCTCCAGCTAGGAACTGACTTGTTGACAGCAGGCAGCTACCTTTTATTTAGGCCTGCTGAGCTTTGATTGGCTGTTGCTGGTCCCTAGCCCTTCTGACTGCCAGAGGCCAAATCTTGCTGGTTTCCAAAGGGTTGCTCTGTTCTTCACAGAGAACTGTTTTCTGAGGTGGGGTGCAGCAGAATAGTGGGGCCTCCAGTAGGGGGCCACAAAGGCCTGGTACACCCAGTCACCAGGAGGGATCATGTCTTTTATTTGCCAGCAAAGCAGCATGCACACTTATGGTGCTGCATAAATATGATACTAAAGCAATTAATTTGATTGTCCAGTATAGTTCTTTGCAAGGCATGGTGCAAGGAACTTTTTGACCAGGGGCCAGATTTTAAACTTGTGTAAAATAGTATAATTCTGTTGAAGTGAATGGAGCTACACCAATATACACCAGCTAAGAATCTGGCTCATGTTTTTTTGAACTGACACTAGTTTAAAACAATCCATTACTTAAAGAACCAAAAATATTCCATCTTTCCTTTAGAGATTTTCCCAAAAACGTTTTACCCAACCTCTTTCCTCTCTCCCTCCCCAGAACTTTGGTGGTTCAAATAAAACGGATCCCAGATCCAAACAATCCCAGGATTGTGGTTTGGTTTAGTTAAAACCAAAGCCAGGTGATGATGGCCAAACAAAGCAAGTCTCTTTGACCACTCAGCAACTGTGCAGAAGATGCTGCTGTTGCTGGTGAAAATGTACGTTACATGTCTCTGTGGATCTGTGTAAACATTTATAATGGCACACTGATGTTTTTTTTCCTTTCTGAAAATCCTGTGCAATTAGTTCATTACATATTATTAAACATTAAGATTATAACGATTTAAAGCTGAATGATTTGGCCATCTTTTCTTCATCTTCATCCTGGAAAATTTTCCAATTTGCAATTTTCCAAAAACATCCATCAGCTTTGGTTAAGGATGGTGCACTGCTTATCTTCTAGGATGAGAATATTGCAGGGACTATATTTTATGCACAGAAAGCTGCCCTTTCACATCAATCTCTAGTTCTCAAATATTTATCTCTCTAGAATCTACTCTCTCTAGAATCTACTCCTAGCTTTTAGAGTTTTCTAATTCATGTTGCATTTACAGTAAAAATAAAAGTATAGAAATGTGAATCTCATCAAAATGCGGGTGGGAGTGTCTGGGTGTATTGAGGCAAACTTTGGAACCAACTTTGGGTAGCATGTTGAATCCACAGTTTCTCATCTGAACTTCTGCTCCTGGGGAAGAAGGGAGCTACCATTAGGGGAAAACAATCATGTAGAGTGTGGTTTGGTAAAGTGAGCTGTACAATTCAAATCTGAGCAATGGTGCACGTAGCTGAGAAGATAATTTTTCTATGCCTATAATTTATTCATCCCAAGGGGCACAGGTTATGGATTTGAGTACTTTTTAAAATCTGCTAGCTTTTGAAATATTTAAGCATCACATTATGTTTAATGTAAATGATCATAAAAGAAGAAAATTAAGGACAGGAAGTGACTAGAGAGGGGTGGTGAGTTGTGCTCACCACAACTAAAAGTGATGGGCCTTTGATGAGGTATATAAATAATTAGTAGCACAATTTAAAAGCAGTCTTTTAAAAAAGAACGTTCAGGTTCTGAATACCACAGTGGCTGTGTGTTATTAATTTACAACCTTATTTTCCAGAGGGAGGTAGAGCTTTTGACCTTGTCATCAGCAGGGTACCAGAAGATCAAGAGAGCGTGCAAGGTATTTAGCTCTTGGTACAAAACCATTGCTTCAGATTTTTGTCAAATGCTAGGCCTAAAACGACTGGACCTATTCCACAGGTCAGAGTTCATATGAGGAAAATTCAAAAATTCCCACTGAAGCATAGGACACTCAAGAACGAAATTAACTAAAAGATTCCTTGGATAATTCCTTGTAAGAAAAGTCTTAATAGTTGGATCTAAAAACAAATACTGCCAATAAGTTATGCTCCTAAGCTAAACTAGAATAGAGAAATAACAGTGAAATGCCAGACTATCCAGGTCTGAGCAGTACCTTGTCGCCGTCGACTATTGAGTTTCCTAAAGCAGGTGCCTTCGACAAGTCGGTTAAGACGTTGCTGCTTGATGAGCTCGAAGATTTCAGGCTGAATCTTCTCTTTTAGCTCCCTGGAACAAACAATGCAAAACCAGGCACTTTTTAGATTTATTCACATACCATTTTTTCTCACTGAGTTAGACAGCCTCATGAGAGACTGAGCTTGATTTTGGGGATAGTAGTCTTACTCCAGCACCCAGTCTGCTTCAAGGAGGGAAGTTTGTCTAATGGCTGGCGTGCAGGAATGGGAGGTCCTATTCACATCACGGTCAGTAAGTCAGTATGTGGCCTAAGGCAAGCAATTTAACCTACTTGTGCCTCAGTGAACCATCTATAAAATAATACTTAGTATCATACATCATAAAGGCATGTGATACACCTCACAGGATTATTGTGATGCTTACTTGATAAATTGGCATAATCAGACGCAATGTTCTACGAAAGTGCACCTGTTATCATTATTATTTAGTACAAGAGAGAAAAGATAATGCAAGCTATACAGTCTGAAACACCAAGAGAAAATAGTGAGCAGTCCCAATTCCAGCTCAGACAAAATATAACTGATTATACTTGATTGTTTTTATTTCCATATCACTCTATGAATTTACTACCATATGGAGTTTGTTGAAAAGTTCCATAGATTTTGATACTAATGTGTATCTAGCGTTAAATGTTGATTTCAGACACTGTCTAAGGATGCACAAGTGACTGAATTCATTGGTTATCTCCTTACTTAGATTCATTAAGAATATATAAAGGAGAGGTTTAAACATCAACTTGACAGCAAATCTAGTAAGACTAAGATGTAACTGAATGTGTAGAGGGTTCATAAAACATGAAGGGTGTCAAGACCATAATTTTGGGTTGCTGAGTGAATAAAGTAATACCAGACATCATTCTGTATAGCAGTAATCACAGTCAAGACTCAGGAAAGGAGTGCAGTTTTAGAGGTGAACCAAAATTCCTCCCCTCTGGAAAACATCAGACTTTCCATCTATGTTGATTGCCATGTTTACTTATCACTTCATCTCACACGCTCTCTGCATGCAGAAACCCCACTGAAAGCATAGCAAGTTCTGTGCATAAAGATTGTGTCCTTAATCAGATAGGCCATAATCCTCCCAGGTACTAGTTAAATGCTTATGTATATCGGAACAGGAGTTCTTGATGCACAATCTGCTGTATATTTACAAGCTGTGAAAAATTGATCCATTCAAATATCAAGTGACTAGAACTATAGAAACAAACTACCTTTAGAAAGTGTTTTATTAGTACTCATAATTATTTTCAAATACCATAGTTTTCCCACTGAGAGCCATGGTATGAATATTCTGCATGGTATTTATATACTGTCAAAAGATTTTAGTGCTTGAATAGGTTTCTTGGTTTTCCATGCTCTTTAGGAAAGAGATGGAGAAAAGACCCCCAAATACAACAGCAATGAGACACAATCTGGATTGGTTTAGCAGTTCTTTAATACAGTGTACATCTCACTGAAATGGCCTCAAGTGTTCAAGCATAAGTATGAAGAACAATTTGATATTTACACAGTTCAATCCAGAAATTGGATAATTATCACTAAAGTACACAGAATAACAACACTATAGAAATTAGACATGAAAAACCTAAAAAGGTCATCTAGTACAGTGGTTCTCAAACTAGGGCCGCCGCTTGTTCAGGGAAAGCCTCTGGTGGGCCGGGCCGGTTTGTTTACCTGCTGCGTCCTCAGGTTCGGCGGATCACGGCTCCCACTGGTCACGGTTCGCCGCTCCAGGCCAATGGGGGCTGCAGGAAGCGGCATGGGCCGAGGGATGTGCTGGCCGCCCTTGCTGCAGCCCCCATTGGCCTGAAGCGGCGAACCACGGCCAGTGGGAGCCGCGATTAGCCGAACCTGTGGACGGAGCAGGTAAACAAACCGGCCTGGCCCACCAGGGGCTTTCTCTGAACAAGCGGAAGCCCTAGTTTGAGAACCACTGATCTAGTACATCCTAATGCAACTGGTCAGGCTCTGTGTTTCTTCCTCAGCCCAAGGACTTGACACAAATTGGGGGTCCTCTAAATAATAATACCTGAGAAAAATTAAATAACTCTTATTTATCCACTGCCAAACAGGTTTACCAGGTGGCTCACTGAATATAGAGAGCACATTGTCTCTGCTCTGAAGAGCTCACAGCCTACACAGACAGCGTGCAGGCAAGGCACAGGGGAAATGTGGACTTACAAATTAACAAGGTGACAGAAGTGATGCGAGGTAAATCCCACTCCCGTCTCCTCCCCTCCGAGATTGCAGTTTCCCTTTCGTTAACCCCCATGTTTCCTCCTCTCCCCCTGGAAAACATTGTTGCCCAACATAAACCAGAGACAGAGATCAGGAGTACTTGTGGCACCTTAGAGACTAACCAATTTATTTGAGCATAACCTTTCGTGAATTTGAACGCTAACCAATCCAAAAATAAATAAAACCCCTCAAAAGTGGCTCAGTATCCAAAGGCTTTCTTGCCATAAGAGAGAGGGAGGAGGGGGCCTTCTCTCTCTCTTCTGATATGGCCTGCACCGCAGTATCTGAGTGCCTGACAGATATAAATACCCTGTAATGCTGAGAAGTATTATTATCCTAGTTTTTACGGAGTGGGAAATTTGGCATGTGGAGATTACTGGGAAGATTTTCAAATGCACAAAGAAGAGACAGGTAACCAATTCTCACTGATTTTCAATGAGCCTTTGAAAATCTCCCTCTAGTGACTTAAGCCTAGGTCCTGTGCCTTTAGCATGAGACCATCTCCCCTTCTGCCTGGTCAGCCTTCACCCTAGTGTCGTCAGCAGCTGCTGCCAGTGTAAAATTGCTCTCTACCATACTTTTTCCAGTGCTTTGTCCAACCCTGATTTAATTTTCTTAAGCAACTTGGCACCAAGTACTTCCTTTGCAAGACTATTCCAAAACCTAATTCATCTCACTGTCAGGAAGGCTTTCACTCTTACTGCTTTCAGATTATATAAAACGGGGTTGAGTACACTGAGCAATCCTGCTAATTACTACCCACGCACCTAAATAAAGGACCTTATCCTCTGAAGCATTTAAGTTTCCTCAACCACTGAAGTCAGTGGGAGTTGAGGAAGTTCAACCATTGTAGGGTTGGGCCCCAAACCAGAAGAGCCACTCCACTTACTGGCAGAAATATCTCACTCTGCCTAATTTAAAAATCAAATCTGGAGAGCAGTAAGATAGAGAAACACAATTTTTAAATATATTTTTGGAACATTTTTATCTCATGATTTCAGAATAGCATAAGATCCAGTTTGTGCCTGGGGAAAGGGCAAGATAGCAAGGAAAATATGAGGAAGGGATAAAACAGCTGATTGCATTTTAGTTTCTACTAAATAATTTAATTTAATGATTTAATAATCACAAGGGTTAGTAAGTTGGAAGGGATCAAACACTTGAGACAGCCAAATAAGAAGGTGTCACTAACTTTATGATTCTCCCCATTGGTCTCAGCACACCATCAGCTACTTGCTTTTAAAACACACATCTAAGCAACTCATGGCTCACAAGATCTTTAGAAATTATTTTAATTTTTTAAAAAAACAACAGAGTGTTTTTAGTACCAATTCATCTGCCTCTAGCCCTGTACCTTTCCTACTCACAGCTCAGATTCCTTCCAATCAGCAACAGTCACTTTTTTTAGAATTGGGTATTTTATAGTGTTATAATCATTTAAATTACAATAGAAAAGTAATCCCAAAGCACCTTTCATCTGTTATATTGTATTCTCTCCTATCATTAATGCTTCCTGAACAGTTATTATTGACACTTTCCAGCCTAGCAGAAAATTATTAAAGATAAAAGAAAGGTATAAAAACCCAAATCCCTCCAAATGTTCCCCTCTGTGTTGCTGACTTACAAACAATCCTTCCCTAAAAACTGCTTCATTAACAAACTCCCCCTAAGCCACTCCAGCCTCCTCTTAAACATCATAATTTTGCCTTTTATTCACCCAGCTCTACTGTTATTTAGTGTGCCAAAGAAATGACCTAGTGCTTTGCATAGCAACATGGTCAGTAGAACTGCGTACACCCTTCCATCTTCTTTTCTTCTTCTGCTAGCCTTAATCCCATCTATATGGGGTCGGCACTTTTAGTCCTCCTTCTCCATTCCAGTCTGTCTTGAAGCAGTTCCTCAGAAACTCCGCAGCTAATCAAATACTTTTTTATGACAGTCATCCATCTAATTCTGGATCTTCCTAACCCTTCTCATACCCTCTGCTTCTAAATTTAACACCCTGTTTCCTATATATTCTTCCGATCTTCTTTTCACATGCCCAAAACCATCTAAGCCTGAATTTCTCTCAGCTTTTCTATAATTAATTCCACCATCACACTTCCCTTAATTCGGTCATTTCAAACATAATCCAGCCTGGTAACTCCAAGCATCCATTTTAACTTTTCCACTGTGTTCAAGATCTGCTCCTGCCTCCTCCTCAGTGCCTAGCATTCAGAGTCATACCAAAATGGATTTTGTAGATCTTATTTTTCAATTTGATAGGCACTCTCCTATCACAGATCATGTTGCTCACTTCTTTCCATTTAGTCCATGCCTTTCCTGTTCTGCTAAAAAGTTCCTTGTTGAGTTCATCATTATCCTTCACTGTTGAACCTAGGTTCTTGACTGTCCGTACCTTCTGGTAATGGTTGGGCTCCCAGACTTAGAATTCCATTGTTTTACTGCAAGGTATCAATGAATCTACTGACCACATAACCTGTTTTATTTCTGCTGATTTTCATTCTATTTCTTTCAAAAACACACCTCTATTTTTCTAACTCTTCTTACACTTCCTCTTTGCTCCCCCCCACCCCCAAGCACTACATCATCTGCAAAAAACATGCACTGGGGGGGCCACTCTCTGGATGTCTTTTGTAAGTGCATCGAGCACCAACATGAACAAAAAGGGGCTCAGGGCAGAGCCTTGATGTGCTCTGATTCTTACTAGTAACTATTCTATTTCTCCATTTGGCCTTCTAACTGTGGGTGCACCCCACCGTAGCCATTCAAAACTGATCAAATTCAAACATACCCTGTTTTCCTATGGATTTGCTGTTTTGCCAGAACTAGAAGTAGATTAAACTTGAGCTCTGATGTCCCAACCACACTGTGACCTTAGGGAAACAAATTCCTCCTTGCAAAACTGAGCTAATGCAATTAATAAATAAAATCATAATAATTAATAATTAATAAATAATGCAACCATTCCCACTTCAGACTCAAACAAAAGTTTATTTGGAGCACTGTAGTCCAAAAGTTTGAAGAGCTGTAACTTCTGTATTTTATATGTGGGAACACCAGCAAAAAGGCTCAGTCATGCTGGGTCAGTGAATAGTTACCATCCATTAGCCACATCCTAATACAGCTCTAAATAAGGCTACTGACTTTATATTCAGTGGGAACAATTTCTTTCTAAGTACCTGCAATTCTTTAGGTCTCTGTGGAGACCAAAACTACCTTCTCTGGCTCGTTCTCTCTTTTACACACAATGGATTCATGATTTTGTACTTGCGTCATTAGTGGCATCTACACAGTTTGTGAGAATTCAGTACATGGAGCCAAATCACAGGGGAAACTAAAAGAGCACTTTCCCTTCACAATCAAGAATAAGTGATCAGAGATGCAATCAAAATGGAAATTCATAGAATTTAAATCACCATGAATACAGCCATGATTGTTTAAATAGCTTAGTTATTCATTTCTTAAGCTTAACATTTGTCTTGGATCTGAAATGAGTTTCTTTAACATTTCCACTGCTTTTATTTGGATCATGGAATGCATTCATTACATTTTGTGGATGCAGACTTTACACTGTGACAATGATTAGCAACCCTGATATTTGGAATCAGAAAGCTTGTGCTGCACTAGCAAATTTCACCATGGTAGGCAAGGCTCAAAGTGAATATATATAGTATAAATAGTTGACCTGTATCGCTGATAAATAGTTGACTCACTGGGAAAGTGAGGAAAACAAGAAGCTTTGGGGACAGGTGTAGCACCACTAAACTGCTTTGAATCTCTGTGGGTTACAAAAGATTGGCAAAGAACTGCTTTGAAGTGTAGGGATGCAAATCCAGTTTTGAACAGATACAAGACTACAGGTGATATCAATTCTAACTGGGTGCTAGGTCCTATCATTCTAATAATGTGAAGACATAAAAGAATCACTGTCCCTTTGATTCCAGTTAGTATTATTAAAGTTTGTAACTCTGCTTAGTTTATGCTTTCACCATTGTCCTGTCAGAGAAAGGCCCGTGGAGTTTGCACATACATGTAGTTTTGCAGATAAACCAAACCCAGAGTCTCATACATGAATCCTCTTGAACTCCGGAGTGATGGAACTGAAATACCTAAATACAAATCCGTCTTTACAGTTTCGTCCCATTCAACTTCAAATGTGGCCAACGTTTCATGAAATTTTGGTTTAAGATGATGGAACTCTCACAGATTCTCAGCTGATTATCTCAAAAGGTTTCTGCTAGTCTGGATCAAAAGACATGAGATTTGAAGCACCACTGAAGATGAACCTGCCCCAAGTCACTAGTTTGGTTTCAAGCCCTACCCCAGTGCAGATCACATGTCATGTCCATGGCTCATCTCTAGGATTTTCACATATAATGGAGATGAAGACATTTTGAGAAGCAGACACAAGCTATAATAGAGATACCACAATTGATACGTAGCATTAGACCATATGAAATGGGTATTACACTGCATATATGTTAACAAGAAATCCCTAGAAATAAGTAACTGTACCTGACTAACATCAAAGATAACACAAGCAAAAGAAAAGATGACACTATCACTCAAACACTCTTTTAGGGAGCAAATTTATACTGGTGCTAATGCTCTGGGCTATTTACCTGGCTCAGAGAAGTGATATTTTGAATCTTTATGGGGCATTGGACAGAAGACAAAAATTCATGTTAAAAAAAAATGTGCACGCATAACAACACAAAGCATGGAAATGTCAAAGCATTATTTTCTGCAAATAAGTCACGCTAGGCCCTATAGGGATTAGCCAAATCTGTTTGAACTGAACTCAAAGAAACAGCTGAGATTTGCAGCAGAAGAAAACATATGCACTTCAGTCAGATGCTACTCCATTGCTTTTGAGCAGTGCTCCCTGGGCAATTTTTCCCCTAGGTTTCCCCTGAACAGTTCACAAATTTCATTCACATTTCTTAGTCCTTCCATGCAATAAGTGACTTAGAGAGGGGAAAGTACTTACAGAATTGGACGAGACTGGAAATCTTCCTGGTTCATCCTCTCGGATTGACGGATTTTCAAAATTTCTGTGTAACTTAGATTCTGAAGTTTACTTTTGAATTGGTCCAGAGAGCTAGGCTTGGTAGTGAGTGCTCTCATTATTTGCTCTTTCACCACCTGCATTACCTGTGGATGAAAGCAAGAAAGTATTATTTTTTTAACTCTTTGGTTTTGATTTCAAATAATATTCCAGTATATGCTGCAATTAGGTGGTGTGGAAAACAGGAGAATTTTAATAATTATCAATTAGTGATCACAAAGCAAATTTTGCACCACAGAGTGCAAAGGAGTTAACCTCTAACTGGATGCCACATTTAACAACAAGGGCTCATCTACAGTACAATAAATAATCCTCTTGGGGGACTCACTTACAATACAGTTATCTTCTAATACTGTTAAAATGCGATTCCTGTTTTCTAGTGTGAATGGGACTGTCATCGTCTTACAGTACCATGCTATAGCCCTGCTTTGTCCAAGGTTTGGGGACACAGGAGTAACAGAGGGTTGTGTCTCTTCTACACTATGAGATAGAACTACATGTTAATCATGTAAGGGGAACCAACCAAACGGAATGCCCCAACATAGTTGTTATTGTAGATAATTGTATAGTCTTTAAGAGTCCAGAGACTGAAGTCGCTCCCTCGTTTCTGCCAACGAAGCCCAGGCTGTGAGCCCCCTTCAGAAAGTCTACGTTGAGACAGAATGCAGCAGTGCAAACTGTTGGGGGTCTGGAGGTGGGTGGATAGCTCACAAAGCTGGGGAGCACCCATGAGAAGGGCTTTATAGCACTCCCAGTGGAGTTTAAAGCTGCCCTCCCCAGCAGAGGGCAGTAGCAAAGTCCGATAACTGCAGTAGTTTGCTCCACTCTGTACTTCATGTGGGGAGGGGAGCATCTGATATATATATGCAGATATAACTACTGTGTGATTATGATGTGCTTTTCTTTTTCATTCCAGTTTCCTCCCCCTTTGCCTTTCTTGAGACTATTTGGTTCAACCACTTGAGTTTCAACCTCGGCCTAGAGCGTCACTGATCTTCACACTGTTTCAGGCAACCATTACTTATTCACAAGGTGTAGAGTACATAGTGAAGGAAATGAAGATAGTAACAAAAGAATATAACATCAGGAGAGGGTGATCAATTTTCTAAGGTTGTCATAGGATTGCTTTTGAAGCAGTGCCATAAAAAAAATGCAGACGAAAGAATTAGAATGAAAGATGTCTGCACAACAGAGAGATATGTGCATATTAACTATTTTACCAGGAGAAAACTGTTGAGACACAGTTAACTTAGGGGATTTGTTTGGCACCAGTACCCATAAATATATATCATAGATTGATCTCTCTCTCTCGCTCTCTTTGCTTCTTTCCTCACTGCTGGTACAAATCACATACTTTGAAATGCTTATCTGATTCTGTCTTTAGGTGGAGTGGGGGAAAAAAAAAACCAGTTTATCAGACTTAAAAAGATTTTTCTCCCTCACAGCCAAGCCAGGCTGACAAGAAGGAGGAAATAGTAACATTCAGCCCAGATCAAAGCAGATCTGTGATAGGAATTAACAGCTGGGAAAAGAGGATAGAAAATATTCTTGCATCTTTTTTTTCTTTTCTTTTATTCCTTCGTCTTCACTAATATTTCTAAAAATGGAAGCTTGATCCCTTAGAAGACTACGCATTCTGAAAACTTTTCTTTTCCCAAATGTGTGTACTAACTCTTTTAGTTTCACTGCATCAACCTTGAAACTGTCATCATCTGAGCTGTGTTTCTGACATTAATTTCCTGAGATGCAACATCCCTTTTAGCTATGAGCTATACACTCATTCTAGTCTTGCTACCAGGTGCAGTAAGCAAATCGAAGCAATTAAAAAGAGATAAAAAAAGCTCTCTATTGCATGAACTACACACTCCTGAGCTTTTTGCAACAATCCATTTCCAAAAGATGATGCAGTTTTTTCCCCTCATAGTTCTGTCTCTTCAATCAGGCACAAGTTTACATTTCCGCATCTCCTTTCAAAGGGTCATTTTCTGCTGCCCTTACTCAGACGAGCCCTTTACTTTGAGTATGTACTTGCAGAGTAAGATACCACTCTTCATAAGTTTGGTAGACTGGCCCAAACAAAGTAGAGGGTCCTATCAATCAATCCACACATTTTAATATCCCTATCATTGGGCTATATCTATAAGATTTTTTAAGGATAACTCATCAGTAAAAAATATCTAGGATTCTTTATTCTATGTTTCAGCTGCTGTTCCTTTCACCCTTCACTTACTGTTTGCTTTCAGGTGGATGCTGTCTGCAGTCCACCAGATTAACTAGTTAAAAGTGGTCTTTCTACTTAGCTTATTGGCATGGGGTCAGTGATTGACTCGGTTGCCTATTTCAAAGAGGATTTCTCCATACTTTTAAATTGATCATTTAAGAGGAACAACTTTTCTTATTGGCTACTTTCACAATATAGCAAACAGATTACACAAGTCCAAGTACTAAATATGCCATCCCTGGCTACTGATTTTATATTACCCCAGAAATTAAATGTAAATGAGCACACTATCACGATGTTTGAACACGAAGGGACTGATCCAAAGTTGATGGGAATCCTCGAGATGACTTCAATGGGCTTTGGATCAGGCCCTAAAGGAGTTTCTGGAGTCTAATGAAAGAAACGTCCACAAAAGAATAGTCAGAAATGGATGCTCCTAACATAAGGAACAGGTATGCTGCTTATTCATAAACCCATATTAGAGAGACCAGGTTCCATCTGGTTTCTGGTTCCATCTTTCTTTTTCTGTTTTCTTGGCAGCAATTATAGCACCAGTGAAGGAAAACATGCCACCCCAGTTCAGTTTTTCTAATGAGCATGAACTTGGCCCTGGGTATCCTCTCTGTCTAGATTGTTACAGGTTCTAGTTGAGCATCTTTAACATTAAGACCTCAGATAGAACATGGTTTTAAAATACTGTAGTTAGCCCAGCTCTTATAGGCCCAATGCTGGACTGTTCACTGCAGTAAGTTTTACATCCAACCAACAGCCATGATTTCTGCACCTCGGACTATGCAGTAGCTAACTTTAAAGTACATTTTCGAATTGATACTTAAAGTTAGGCACCTAAATAAGTGGCCTGATTCTCAAAGATGCAGAGCACTCCCAGCTTACATTGAAGTGGAGTGCTCAGCACCTCAGAAAATCAAACCATTAATTTAGATGCTAATGTTGCAAACACATGCTTAACTTTAAGACGAGTGATCCCGTTGAACACTCCTGCTCCGGTATTTGCAGTAGCTGTTGTAATGCAAATAATGTGTGTGTTTTCCAGTGCTATAGTCTTGAAAGCTAATCAGAGGAGAATTGTTAAAGAACAACCCAGTCCTCTCTGTGACACCTTTCCCCCCAACAGCACAAGATGGCAGAGTCAACAGGCATGCCTTAAAACCTATTTATGTCTGCATCTGTAACTTTCACGCCATCCATCTGAAGAAGTGAGGTTTTTACCCATGAAAGCTTATGCTCAAATAAATCTGTTAGTCTTTAAGGTGCCACTGGACTCCTTGTTGTTTTTGTGGATACAGACTAACACAGCTACCCCCTGATACTTAAAACCTAGTGCACACCAGAGCTAAGCCATTGGGGTGATCATCTTCTTTTTAGTGTTAGTAGTGGAATGGTATTTAACAAGTCAACCTAAGTGCCATAGCTGCTAGTTGAGTCATCTCTCTAGCATTGGGAACCACTGCCAAGAACTTCTTATCTGCTCAAAATCTCTCAAGCTGAGTTGCTAGCTCTTGATTACTGCTGCTTGGGAGATTAACTGCTCTAAGCTTAGGATCAACATTTAAAAATTTGACCTTATAGGTGTAATTAAAGAACTCTTTTCCTCAGTATTTCTTAGGATATATCTACACTACTAGACCTATAGAGACACAACTGCAGCTACACTGCTGTAGCACTGTGGTACAGACACTTACTACAATGATGGAAGGGGTTTTTCCATTGCTGTAGTAAATCCACCCCCTTAAGGGGAGTAGTTAGGCTGATGGAAGAATTCTTCCATTGACCTAGCAACGTCTACACTGGGGCTTAAATTAGTTTACCTACGTCCCTTGTGTGTGAATTTTTCACACCTCTGGGCAACATAGCCAGGCCGACCTAAGTTTTAAGCATACACCAGGCCTCCATGTTGTTAAACATAAACATTATACATGGTCATTGCAAATGCATTTATATATATATATATATATATATATATATATATATATAGTTTTTTTTTTCCCATAAGACATATGCAGGATTAGATTTTGATGGGGAACATTTTCTCCATTTTGTATCCTTTTTAAAAAAATTTTTTCTAGACTGATGCCCTGTTATGTGGTGAGGCAGAACTATGATTTGGGCAGTTTGCTAAAGGTGGGCAACTTAACTGAGAATATTCAAAGAGTTGGAGTGGTAAAAAATTAAATATATTTTTTATGTTGTGGAGCACAGTGACTTAAGCCCAATTTACTTGTCTGGAATGAGATGGCGGTACCTTTCATGTCTATCGAATCTTACCTATCTACTGGATTTCTAAGTTGGCCATTACTATGTTATCTAACTTCATATACAACTTTTTAGATAGCTCTCAACATATCCTTGTTTGACCTCATCTCTGTCAAGTCACATTTTGATAATTCTATCTTCCCACCACTCCTATCTTTTTCTCTTTTGTTCTCTCTTTCACTTTCTTTTTATTCTCTTATCTCTTGACATCAGGATTTATTTCTATGCAAATAGCAGCTTGAATTTGATGCACAGAAATGACAAATGACAAAAATACGGCAAAGGATTTCTAGGAATGAAGTAATGTGGCTGGAAAGATAGGGAAGGAAGATGACTTCAGTAGTGGCTCATTGAATAGATTGGAGGGGGCAAGATAAGAAGAAAGAAGGTTGGAAAGACGGGTACAGATATGAAGAAGAAGGATGGCCAGGGCAGGGACAGGGGTGTAGAAGGGTAGAATGTTGTTGTTACGGCAAAGCTGTTATAGCTGCTCAGGGCTTTGGTCCTTGGAGCTCCGGTGTTATCAGCACTTGCAGAGAGTGCAACCTGCTAATTCAGCAGACCTTGATGTTACTTATAAGGAAAGACCAGTGGCATGGTTTGGTGATAAAGGCACTTGGCCAGGTTTATTGCCCTCAAGGAACAGTCCTAATGACTTGTACAACTTGCACAAGTACATTAACAACATGGCACGGAGCCAGCAGCAGGAGTCTTTGCTGTCCCCTCAGCCACACAAAGGGTTAAGGCAAGGTCTCCTGACATTTATAGATTAAGAGAAACAACTGGAATAAACAATTTACATACACCTTACGTGTTTTATGACATCTGTTTATTACTTCCCCTTGTACCTTTTTCCTGGCATTTCAGACAAAACATCCCTATTCATTATTTTGTCAAACCCTCTTATCTTGTGCTAGATTGGAGTATATTTGTATTGGCATTCTGGAATGTATTTACGCAACTATTTAGTGGCTAGTACTTTCTAGGAGTACTTATGTTTTAGCAACGCTAGCAGCAACTTTGCCAAGTTTATGTATTGGACAGTGAACTTGTAAGAATCTGCTTTAATACATGCCTGACTTTCATTCACAGCCTCTGGTTCAGGCCTAAGGTTTTGCACCAGGCCGAGTGCTCCAGGCTCTCTCTTTACTACGAGGGGTTTTTAGCAGTATGGATTAGCAAGAAAAGGATGGTTTATATTAAAAGAGAAAGAAGCAAAAGCACCAATGAAAGATCAGATAGGGTGGGAGAAGGGTCAAAGATATGAGAGACAGTATTACAATGGAGTTTCAATAGTGACAGAGCAGGAAAGCAGAGGAGAAGGATCTGGAGAAGAGATCCTGGAAGAAGATCAAATGAAAGGAAACAGAAGGGACAAAAGGAGGAGTAAAGGAAGGGGTAAAGCATGAGGGTCTGGAGACAGCCAATAGAAGGGAAATATCAACAGAGACTGGGATGAAGGAGGAGAGAGTGGAACTAATGTTGGAGGAGGGAGAAATGAAAAGAGGTGTTTAAGAATGTGTGAAATGCAGGATGAATGAGACTAGGAAAAGTACTTGAGAAGAAAGTCATAAGCAAGAATCTTGCAAGAACTAATCACAATCTGAATAATCCGAACAGCACTTCCTGAGTCCATCTCTGATTTAAATAGGAACTATTGAGGGATGAGAAGCATCTTTCTTTACATTTAATATGTACAGAAGGAGATGAATATTTGCACCAAAAATGAGACTTAAATCAGTCTCCTTTCTGTTCATCATGCCCCTGGAGCAAATGAGGCAAGAGATGACTCCTGAATGAGAAAGCTTTTCTGCCTAAGTAAAATGATGTGCAAAGTTAATAAGACGGTCTCTAAACTCACTTGTTAGTTAATTGAAATCATAGTTCAACCAAGATTACATTATTTCTCTCAGTATCTGACAAAGCCCCTTGGCAAAATAAAACATGCACAAATCATTTGTGGGTGGCATTTAATCCAGGGCTTTTACTAACAAAATGTGCTTAGCTCCTCAAACAAGTTTTCAAGGAGGGAGAGGAGACAGAAAAGAGAGAGAGCGTGAGAGAAGGGGGGGAGAAGGGAGAGAGAATGTCTACACATTTTAACATGATAATTAACATGCTAATTGACAACTGTAAATTCTAATGGAGACAGGAAACAAATATTTAGGTTAAACATGACTAGAAACAAATATTTATGTCCTAGAACAAATATTTGTGTGGTGCCTCCATCACAATTTACAACTGTCTTAGTAACATGTTAATTAATATATGTTCAAACAGGACTAAAAGTTCAGCTATAGATTTGTGTACCCACAGATTGCTAGTATTAGGGAGGGATAAACAAACTTTTAAATCCACAATATCCTGTATTAACTTAATACCAAAAACAGATACCAAACCAAGTTCAATTAAAATTACAGGACATGGTACTGCTCTAAATTACACTAGTTTATATCCCAAGCAACTACTGAATAGAACTGTTTAGAAAACAGAACTTCCATCCCATGGGAAAATCTGATATTTTGACTTTTGTTTTTGTCCTGAAATGGGATGCAAAGTTGAAATACTGAACATTCTCATGGAACGAAAAGATCCAATAAAAATTTGATTCAGGAATGTCAAAATGAAAAATTTCAAAAGTTTCAACTGAAATGAAAAGTTTCCTTCCATATGGTCAGCATTTTAGACATTTCCAGATGTCTAAATTATGATTAGAAACAAAACATTTCATTTCAAATTTTCTCATTAGAAAAATCAGAAAACATAATGAAAATGGACATTTTCCACACTATTACAAAACTCCATATTTCATCAGGAAACATTTCTGGTAAAATAATTTTGACCAGCTCTGCTAATGAAATGTAGATACTCTGGGTTTAACATTGGCATAACTGAGAGCAGTACCAAAATAGGAATTTCAAACTAAATGCTCACATTTCAGCTTTAATTTACATGAACAAGGGAAAATGACAATGATATGGCTCAAGGATGAGCTGGCAGCCCTCTTTTTAAATTTCCTGACCTCTGTTAATATGCATCGTGGCTTTAACATTTTTAAAAAAAATTTCTTATTTTAAAAAGAGGAAACCTTTACAGTACATAATAAAGGTTTCAGAGTAACAGCCGTGTTAGTCTGTATTCGCAAAAAGAAAAGGAGTACTTGTGGCACCTTAGAGACTAACCAATTTATTTGAGCATGAGCTTTCATGAGCTACAGCTCACTTCATCCGATGAAGTGAGCTGTAGCTCACGAAAGCTCATGCTCAAATAAATTGGTTAGTCTCTAAGGTGCCACAAGTACTCCTTTTCTTTTAGTACATAATAAAGTGTCCCTTGCATACTTTACTAGAGAGAAGAAACACAGCAGGTGAAATCATGAGCTGATGTAATTTGGAATAGCTCTGTTGAATTCAACGATGTGATGGCAATTTCCATTAGCTGAGGATCTGCCCAGGGTTTGCAAACTACGGAGTCAGGCATTTGCAAAGATGTACTATTTATCTGGATAAATTTATATTTTATTATGCATCATTTTTTTTAATGAGTAAGCGATAATAATTCTTAAGTAAACACCTATTTCAATATTCATATCACTGAAAAAAGCAATGAGCTAAAAAACTTGTCTACAGACAGGGGTGAAAGTGAGCCAGTAAGGGCGGCACCAGCCCATACCCAGCCCACATTAAAGCGCTGCTGCGTCCCTGCCCCTTTTGCCTCCCCTGTGGGCGGCCCTGTTGGTAGGGTCCGTACTGGCAGGGCCGCCAACAGGGGAGACAAAAGGGGCAGGGGCATTAAGAGCTGCCACAGCAGCGCTTTAAGGATGGTCCTTTGCCGCGGCAGCACTTTAATGTTGCTGGGCCCCCCCGTTGGCGGGGCCACCGACGGGGGGGAGGGGAGGGAACAACAATATTAAAGCGCTGCCACAGCAAAGGACACTGCAGCGCTTTAAGGTCCCTGCCCCTTTTGTCCTCCCCCCCCCCCCACGAACAGGTGGTGGGGGCAAAGGGAGCAGTTGCCCTGGGGTCGGCGATTTAAAAGGGCCCAGGGCTCCGGACACCGCTGCCACTACGGTAGTAGTGGCATCCAGGGCCCTGGGCCCTTTAAATCAACACGGCAGCCTGGACCAGGTGGCCTGGAAGGGCTGGCTGGGGGATGCCGACGACCCCCCCCAACCCGGCCCCTTCTGCCTGAGACCCCACCCCTCTGGGGGGCCGGCGCTGCCCCGGCCCCATACCAGTAAGTGTCCTCAGTTACTTTCCCCTCTGTTCCTTAGCACTCTTCCACTTAACAGTTGAGTGTTTTAAGTGATAGGTGCATCAATGATACCAAAGGTCCATTCAGTGCTGGAAGAATAAAAAAATTGTCATAAGAATTAATTAAATCATTTGTAAAATACATGAAGCAGTGAATAGAGCAAACCCATTCTGACTAGTCAGATCTTAACTCTGTGTAGAAAAAGTTATGATTATGTATTGTATAAATCCTTCCGAGTTCACAAATTACTGACCTGGCAGATCGTAGTAAGTGTCTTCAAGGCTGGTAGAGCCCAAACTCTGATTTCAGTTGTTGCACATGTGCAAATAAGCCTATATGCTAAAAATCTCTAGGAAATTATTTTAATTAAGAAAAAATTCTAACAAATAATGATAACAATTCTCTCTGGGGTAGGGACCATCTTTTTTTTAACTTGTATCTGTACAGTGTCTAGCACAATGAGGTTCCTGTCCCACAACTGGAGCGTTCAAGCACTATTGTGTAACACAAATAATAAATGACAACAATGCACATTAATTAATTTGCCCCTTTGTATTAAAGAACTTAAACAGTGTGATAAATCTCTGTCCTTGCCTCCATGGGTCCTGCGTTTCCTGGCGGATTTTGCTAGCCTCAGAGGTTCACTGTGACCCTCCATGTAACCCTTTTCTCTCTAGAGACAAGGGTCACAGTCTACTGAGCCATTTTCATCATAAGCCAGCGAGGGAGGTGAGGAGAAGTTATCCTTCCTTGCAGAGTCTCTGTTGTCTCGCAGTCTCCGTGATTAATCAGGGGGCAAAGGTGGGGGGGAGTCCGGGCCCACCCTCTACTCCAGGCTCCAGCCCAGGGACCCTAATAGTATCAGCTCTGGTAGCTGACCTTTTAGAAACATAACATGTACAATTCCCTGGGCTACTTCCCCAGCAGCAGCCCTCACTTCCTCAAGCTCCACTTCACCCTTACCTCAGGGCCTCCTTCCTTGTGCCTAATATGGTGTGTACTACTCAGCCTCTCCAACAGTGCAACTTCCTCCCACAGCTCCTGACATGTACACCCACCTGACTGACTGGGAGGCTTTTAACTAGTTTCAGCCAGCCCCTGATTGGCTTCAGGTGTCCCAATCAACCTAGCCTTCTCCCTCTCTTCTGGAAAGTTCTTAATTGGCCCCAGGTGTCTTAATTGACCTGGAGCAGCTGCCATTTCACTTATCCTGGTACCAGGGATTTGTTTAGCCTGGAGCTAATATATCTATCTCCAACTGCTTTTCCAGAGCCATCTGGCCTTGCCCCGTCACAACAGGAATACAGAAAGCAAAGCCCGTGAGGCTATTCTTACAAGGAGAAATATGGTAACAAAGTTGCCATATTCTGCTACAAAAACTGCATGAGCTTTCATTGTTTAAGCTGTGAGACCTGTGAATTTTTGATTGTTGGGAAGAGGTGGGGGACTTTTCTCAGATCAAAGAGAAGTCCCTTGAAGCCCACAGATGGCATAGGAGAATTAAGTACCCCCAGTAGTAAGTACCACTGATTTATCATACAGTTAATGCTGGTGTAATTGCCTGGCATCAATACTCAAGGGAATGCAAGTGCTCTAGTTTGACTGCCAAAATAATCTGTCATAACAGTTAGGGATGGAACAGATCTGTTAGATCACTAAGTCTACTGCCTTCAAGGACGGATACATTTACCCCAGAAGAGAGCATATCACATAATAAATCTGACGTTACAAGCAATCTTGACCAAAAGGCCAAGAAGCAGCAATAATTTTTCATCTGGTCCCTGCCACCCCCTGGCATGCCCCCTCACTGGCTTACACTCCAGTTGAAAGGAAGTATCTGAAACTAGTACTTCCCCTCAGCCCCCACTTCTACAATCCAAGGCCAGATCCTGAGGTCTTTTTTTTTTTTTTTTTTAAACTCTCACTCACACAAAACTCCCGCTGAAGTCAATGGGAATTTTACCAAAGAAGAACTGAGGAAAAACTTCAGGATTTGGACTCAAATGAATTCATTTTCCATAAATGATTTAACCCCCGCTCTCATCCCCAGCATTCCATTCTGGATTGACAACTTCTTCAAATGCAGTTACATCCTGGAACCAGTTATCATAATGAGTTCTAAACAGCTGGACAGAGGAGTTTATAATCTCAGTGATGAAAGACCTTTAGCTATGGTAACAGGAATGGCATCACTGTAACAAAATCACTGTACTTATTCTATGTTGTAAATCTTGACACCTATTAAGTCTGCAGTCTCTTTCATTCCAATAACTTGTGGCTACTTGCTGTGTGTCTTGGGACAGGAAAAATCTTTTCAGAATTCATTACAAGCCATTTGTTTTCCTTTAAAAGGATAATGTCAACCTCTGTAGGCTCTAAAATGTAGCAAATTAAAAATAATCAATCAGTCTCATTCGGAAGTTCCCCTAATGTCTCAGATGTAATTAAGCAAAGTTATATACACCGGACTGCTGCTAGAACGTGGGATTTGGGATCCATGCACAATACCGCGTTAACGCGGGGACTGCATTATAGAGGGGACTGCGTTAAAATGAATTCCAATTAAAGTAATTAAATTTGGGATCCATGGCCGAGACTGCATTATATGCGAATTCGCGTGTTCTAGCGAGGGTACGGTGTATCAGGATTTTCTTTTATTAACTGTCTTGGGTTCACAACGATTCAAACAGCACATGTTGTGCTACAGTGAACATGTCCCATGTGCACATACATAGTTCAGTATTTCTGTATGGGGCGGTGTGCAAGTGGGGCCAAATGAACTGAAATGCTATTCCTCTTCCTGCAGATTCTTAACTGTACTGTGAAACCCAAGTGCAATTGAGAACATGGGATGTAGTGAAGCCAATGGGCTCCACAGAGCAGTTCTACTGTCTGAGTGTTAAGGAGAAGGGGCAGGGGAATTTATATGGGATGGGATTGGGGCAAACAATGCTGCTTGGAGTGCACTGGAGCTGGAGCCTGCAGAAAGTGTGTGTGTTCTGTACATTTGACCACACAATATATCAGAATGCGGGATGACAGACATTTTTACGAATACCAGGTTTTTTAATACCTCACCCTGCATCAAAACTACGGCTGTCAAGCGATTAAAAAAAATGAATCATGATTAATTGCACTGTTAAATAATAACAGAATACCATTTATTTAAATATTTTGGATGTTTTCTACATTTTCAAATATATTGATTTCAAGTACAACACAAAATACAAAGTGTAAAGTGCTCACTTTATATTTTTTATTACAAATATTTGCACTGTAAAAAACAAAACAAATAGTATATTTCAATTCACCTAATAAAAGTACTATAGTTCAATCTCTTTATCATGCAAGTTGAACTTACAAATGTAGAATTATGTACAAAAAATAACTGCATTCAAAAATAAAACAATGTAAAACTTTAGAACCTACAAGTCCACTCAGTCCTACTTCAGCCAATCGCTCAGACAAACAAGTTTGGTTACAATTTGCAGGAGATAATGCTGCCCATGTCTTGTTTACAATGTCACCTGCAAGTGAGAACAGGCGTTCGCATGGCACTGTTGTAGCCGGCATCACAAGATATTTACGTGCCAGATGTGCTAAAGATTCATATGTCCCCTCATGCTTCAACTTCCATACTTGAAGAAGACATGCGTCCATGCTGATGATGGGTTCTGCTCGATAACAATCCAAAGCAGTGCGGACTGACACATGTTCATTTTCATCATCTGAGTCAGATGCCACCAGCAGAAGGTTGATCCTCTTTTTTGGTGATTCAGGTTCTGTAGTTTCCGCATCGGAGTGTTGCTCTTCTAAGACTTCCGAAAGCATGCTCTGCACCTCGTCCCTCTCAGATTTTGGAAGGCACTTCAGATTCTTAAATCTTGGGTCGAGTGCTGTAGCTATCCTTAGAAATCTCAGATCGGTACCTTCTTTGCGTTTTGCCAAATCTGCTGTGAAAGTGTTCTTAAAACGAACAACATGTGCTGGGTCATCATCCGAGACTGCTATAACAGGAAATATATGGCAAATGTGGGTAAAACACAGAGCAGGGGACCTACAATTCTCCCCCACGGAGTTCAGTCACAAATTTAATTATCGCATGATTTTTTTAACAAGCATCATCAGCATGGACGCATGTCCTCTGGAATGGTGGCTGAAGCATGAAGGGGCATGTGAACGTTTAGCATATCTGGCACGTAAATACCTTGCAATGCCAGCTACAAAAGTGCCATGCGAACGCCTGTTCTCACTTCCAGGTGATATTGTAAATAAGAAGCAGGCAGCAGTATCTCCCGTAAATGTAAACAAACTTGTTTGTCTTAGCGATTGGCTGAACAAGAAGTAGGACTGAGTGGTCTTGTAGGCTCTAAAGTTTTACATTGTTTTGGTTTTGAGTGCAGTTATGTAACAAAAAAAATATCTACATTTGTAAGTTACACTTTTACGGTAAAGAGACTGCACTTCAGTACTTGTATGAGATGAATTGAAAAATACTATTTCTTTTGTTTATCCTTTTTACGGTGCAAATATTTGTAATCAAAAATAATAATATAAAGTGAGCACGGTGCACTTTGTATTCTGTTTTGTAATAGAAATCAATAAATATGAAAATGTAGAAAAACATCCAAAATATTTAATAAATTTCAATTATTATTCTGTTGTTTAACAGAGCGATTAATCGCAATTAATTTTTTTAATCGCAGCTAATTTTTGTGAGTTAACTGCAGTTAATCAACAGCCCTAATCAAAACACAACCATCAGACCAAAAACTGAGGAGATCGTGGCAGACAACAAATTCCATCTGTTTTTGTATCTCTGCTCTTCATTGAAAAACGCAGAATTTTTTAACCATTTGTAGTTCTGATTCCGTCCAGAAAAGTGGAGTGGCACAGATTTGCATTTGAGTGTCCCTCCCCCCGCCCAATGCACACGTGTGTGAATGTGGACACGGATGGACACACACCAGTTCATATTTACTATGGTAGTCATTTTATGGTAAGTAAGTAACACACTGTACTTTTTATCACCTTCTGTTTCTTCCATTGCATATTGGGCTCTCTCTGCTTTCTCTTTTTGGAATTATGAAGTGTTCCCATGAGCATACTGGGTAATACCAAATATCACAACACAAACCATGCATGGAGACACATCACTTTATATTTCAAGGAAGAGACAGGCAGGGGAACCTTTATAAGTATGGTGTTATAGTACCGGGAAAAAATATAAAAGAGCATTGCAATACACTGTGTGGCAGCTGTGAACTGGGAAAAAAGCCAAAGAACACAGCAGAGAAGGGGAGGCAGAGCCGCATTGGTTGTTTCATAGAAGAGTGAGATACGAAGCCGGAAGAGAAGGGAAGCTGGGAAACACAGCTGTCTGAAGAGCACTGGGAACCAGATCTCACAGCTTCACCTGCTCTGCTTTAAGGAAGAGTTGCCAGCAGCTGTTATGGGGAAGAGCAAAACCTCACGTCATTTCACCTGCCATCAGCATCCATGTCAAGGAGCCCAGTCTGTTGAAGACTGATTCTAGTTTGCCTATCAACTGTCTGCTCCCCAGGGAATCAAGTATTTTGGGAGAAAAGGGCTCAGTATGCATGTGCACTCTGACTGATGTGATGGGTTTCAGTACTTTATGAGAGACAATAAAAAATAGGATTAATTATTTTAGAGACAGAGAGAACCCAAAACAAATTAATCCACAGCTTTTGGTTTATCAGTTCTGCAAGGAGGCTTAACAAAATTTCCTTCTCCTGTGGCACATCATTAATCATTGCCAAACTAAACATGATCTCAGCACGGTTGGTGGTGCAGCTCACTGCCATAACCTAATAAACAAACAAGAATGATGGCTGTCGGAGACACAGCATGTAGAGAAGGGTAGATGGTGAATTCGGGATTACATTTTTACTTTGATGGAAGGTGAAAGGCTGCTGCTGTTTAAGGCAATACAGCTGACATCAATTTCTAGATCCTACATGAAAAATAAAAGACTTGAGTGTTTTCTGCACTTGTTAGACACAGGGATTTTTATTTAACCAGGGTGAAATTCATCTTGGTGTCCCACATGTAAATCCCGTAATAGGGCACTGCTGGTGGAAGCCATGGGCACAGCAGACCCACAAGGGGGTCTCTCAGCATCCTCTGTACTCCTCAGAGTAAGTATGATCTCAAGGTTAATGTACTAGACTGGGAATCAGGAGAGCTGAGTTCAATTCCTGCCTCTGCCACAGACTCCCTCTTCGATGCTGGGCAAGGCTCTTAAACTTAAGTCACCAACTCAGATGCCTTAGGTCCCTATCTGTATACTGGGAACAATCATCCTTCCTTTCTCCCACTCTTGTCTGTCATGCCTATTTAGGCTGTCACCTTTTCAAGGCCGGGACTGTATTTCATTACGTGTATGTACAATGACTAGCACAATGGGGCCTTGATCTTGATTGCAGCCTCTAAGATGTACAATAATACAAATAATATACTATAATAAATAGTCACTGAGGAGATCTCTATGCCAGCTGTGCATACGACAGTGAAGATCATGGGACTAGGGTGAGGGGCCATGGGATTCATGACAATATAATATAATGGTCCTAACTCTCCACCCAAATTGTTGAGAGAGAAGCTGTGTTGCTTCCTGGTCCTAGGACTGAGGGGGTATTTCTTCATTACAGCTACTATGTATTCATCAGCATAAAGCCCAATTATCTGGGCTCCATAGAGTGAGCTGACTTTTTCCCTTAGTGAATTTGGTATGGTTGACTGGGGTAAATGTGGCTCAATTGTGGACATAATTTTAACAAAAAGGCAACACATTGTGAGCTTCTGAGTCAGAGGTCTGGTAATAACAAAATGGCTACTACTCATAGTTCTTCCCTGCCTTACTTTGTGACCTTGGGAAAGTCACTTGCAGCAACTCTCTGCTACACTTTACCCATCTGTAGAATGGTATAATAATATTTACCATATCTAACTCACAGTAGTACTGTAAGACTCACTCAGTGTTCAAAAAGCACTTTGAGATCATCTGATGCAAAGGACTATGTAGATTTGAAATATGTAGATTTGCTTTTGTTTCAATTTCAGAAGCTGTCAGATTGGGCTCCAGGAAAAGAAAAGCCCTTCAGGAAATCAACAAACTGAGCTAATGAAAATCCACGGGCAACACAGTATCCTTCTTAAAGGTATAGAAATCCTGTTATGAAATTACAAAGGTCACAAAGATAGTTCGCAATTTGAAACTTTCCACATAAAAGCGACAACAGAAGGGACTTCGCTATTGCTGTTGATTGCATGTGGAAGGAACTCAGACATTAAAGAAATAGGAGGCAATGTAAAACCCAAAGGTAGACGCCTGATCATTAAAATCTGTGTATTGACTGTTTAAATCAAATAGAGAAGTATAACTATACATATCTAGAAAAAGATACAGGCCCAGATTTTCACAAGTGACCGCTATTTGGGGTTCTTTCATTTTTGGGTTTCCAACTGGACACCTCTCAAACGAGTTTGGTTTTCTGAAAGTGCAAAGTTCCCACCCTCTTAAAATCTGGCCCCTTCTATGTGTCTCAAGTTAACTACTCCAAAACATAGGTACTCAAAATAACTAGTCACTTTTTAAAATGTAGGAAACAGTATAACTATATCCCTCCCAATAATATCATCTTCAAACACTGGTAGAGTGGGCAGCACGAGTTTGGAATTTAGATAGAGCTCCATTATTATTTCTTCAAAGTACAATATTTTAACACATACGGTGGGATGTGCAAAATGTTATGATTAATTAGGAAAACTTTCCTGGCTCAGAAACATACATATTGCTTTCTTCTGAAAGGCGATTACTAAAAGGAAAGCAAGCCAGTGAATACTTAGACTTTAATAACACATTGTCCTATCAACTCCTATGAGTTAAACAGCCCAGCTGCCATATGGAAACTAGCCCTTCAAAGCATTAAATCTTAGTCACAGATAGCTATGCTGAAAAAGAGGAATGATGAAAAGAAAACTATTGCACTAATAAGGCCAACTCTTCATTATGGGCAGAATAGTTTCCAATGGTTGCAAACAAAAAGGGCAGATTTAAGATACTGCTCAAACAAAGATAAGAAAAGCTCCATCGCAACAGACTTCACTTACAGAGCAATGTGAGCATGACCTTCATGGACAGAATGAGGAACGGCACTGCTTGACTTGCCTGCAAGCAGCTTTGCTCTGGTGCTGTTTAAGTTACACACAGTCCACATTTTTTCTATATTACATGTATTAACATGAAGCATACATACAGCAAGGGCAGAATTCTCAAGTTTTCATTGACACCCACATCAAGGCCTCCTTGACAGTGCGGGCCCGATTGGTATAAGGGCCAAGCAGCCTTAGTGTAACTCAACGTCACTTTTCAGGGCCAAATAATTAGAGAAAACCATGGGGCAAATTCATCCCTGGCATAATTCCACTAAGTCAACTGAGTCACACTGGGAATAACTCGATCTAATCTTCAGAATCTAAGGAAGACTTCTTCCCAACGTCCACCACTCAAAAAAAAAAAAAAGAAAAAAGAAAAAAAAACCTGAGGAGACAAAAAGAGGAAGAACCCAACTCAGCAATGCCCATGGCTAACTGTAAGCATGTGGGCAGTCCCACTGAAGTCAATGTTACAGTTAGGCATATGCGTAGGTACTGTGCTGAATCAGGATCCTAGTCACTCCACAGTTCAAGAATCTCCATATCCTGATCAAGATGAACGACAATGATCAGTCAACTGGGCTACACATCTGGTTGCACTGTAATAAGGACCCACAAACAATTTGTGCAGAAGGGATTCAAGCTGACTACTGGTATTCTCTCTGCTGTACATTCCTAGATCGTCCATCATTCTCACTGGCAGGTTAAGGAAGTGAAATGTTTCAGGAAAACAAAAACAAGAGAACTTCTTCAGAAGCAAATCTACTAGTTTTGGACAATAAGCTGCTTCTACCTTAGAAATAGTTTGTGTTCATTAAACACACACACACACAGAGTACAATGTGTTATTAAAAAGGAACCCTCTCTGTATGAGCCATTTCCATTTACAATCTCCTTTTCAAAGACAAGGAAAACTGAACATTTGGAAAATATTTTAAAATCTAGAATTCATAGGGTGGGATGCTAACAGAGAAGCCATGGATTCAATGTCAGGGCCTGCTCTCTCTCTTCGTTACCAATAGTTCTGGTTCTCAAGCTATAAATAAACAGTCCCAACACAGTTGTGAATATAAGGCCTGAATCTTATTTCACTAGTACCAGTGCAATTCAGGAGGAAACTTCACATAAGCCAACAGTGTAAAACTGGTGTAAGTGAAAAGGGAATCAGGCTGACAGGGAAAAACTCCCATTGATTCAGTGTGAGTTGGGTCTGATACAAAGGCAGGATCAATATAGAACTTGAGCTCTAAAACAGGGAACCCAAAACTCCTTCCCTCTCACGTGTGGATCCTGTTTTCCAGCAGAACCCTCCTCTGTTCCCCAGAAAGTGGCACTGATGCCCAGCATTTCTGATCATACTTGGCCACATTTATCTTGACTCCATTTACTGATATTTAGGGGAAAAAGTCACAAAGGAACTCTGTCACTTCTCTGAAACGGAATCAACAGACCCTGATTAGCAGTGAATTAACTGCCCATGTCTCCGGCGGAGCTACTTTTGCATTAGCGTAGATTATCAGCTCTTTGGGCCGAGACCATATTTCTGTTGTATGCGCGCACAGTGCATAGTACACTGGGGCCCTGATTTCTGACTGGCATCACGAGGTGCTACTGCAGTACAATAATAAACAACAACAACTAGCATAAACCAGTGAACCAGGTGTGATTTTTTTTTTTAACTTAAACCAAAGTACTGGTTTAAAGTACTTAAAAAAACAACAAAAAAAGCCCACATCAATCTGGTAATGTCTATTTAAATGCTCCTTTGTAAAAGTGATATAGCTTTTAGAAAGCTCACTTTTTTAAAAAGAAAGATTTCACACTTAAAAAACCCCACATAGATAAAGAACTATTATCAGCCTCCTCCTCAACACACTTTAGCAGAAGATTTATTTATTCCTGGGGTTTTGGCAGATTTCAGCCCACCTATTATTTGTCATGTTCTTCCTTTTTGGTCAATTTGTCATTTTAATCTTTTTTTCCCTCCAGACCCACTTCTCCTCAAAATAAAATAAAATAAAACAAAACATGAACAAAGAATAACTAGTAAAAAAAATGTCAAGAATATTCAATCATTTTAACATTGTGAGTTATTTAGAGAGAAAAAGAGTAACAACAGCAGAATATCAAGCCATCGTATTCTCACAGTTGGAGCAGTTCTGGGAAGGCTGAGAATTTTTTTTTTAAAATCCCCATTTCAGATTTATTTCTCTTGACTTTTATATATTTGTCAACAAAGAGTCAGAGTTTAAGGCCAGAAGGATCGGCCAGAAGGATCTACCAGATCTTCCTGTCTGACCTCCTGTATATCACAGGCACCAGCACCACCCAGCACCCGCACACTAAACCAAACAACCAAAATTAGACCAAAGTATTATAGCTCACCGCAGACTAGACTACTCTGTGCATGGGCAGAGAATAGGGATTGAGACATGAAAATGATTGAGATATACGCAGTTAATCCTGGTAAGTTACCCACACACTTGCTATAGAGCAAGGGGAAAAAAAACCCAAGGTCACTGCCAATCTGACCTGGAGAAAATTCCTTCCTATCTCCATATATAGTGATTACTTAGACCCTGAGATGTGATCAAGAACCAGCCAGCCAATCACCTGAGACAGAAAATGCGTGGTGCCACCTCAGTGTCATTGTCATTCCTGATGCCTCAGAAGAGAGATAAAATGAGTTTGCTCTACAGCCTTAACTAACAGGCAGTTGGCTTTTAGCTCATGCGGTAGAGGCTCATGCACTAAGCTCCAGATGCCCCAGGTTTGATCCTGCCTGATGACGACCAGGGTCTGTCGGCGTTACAAATGCAGAGGGGTTTTTTGTTGGGTAACAGGCCTGAAGTGGTGCAACATCTTGCTCCATCACACATCTCTACCTGCGAGAGGAACTCCTCCTCCTCCAGACTGCTATGTGACCAGCTTCCCTTTGCTGTTGGTTGTCACCCCCCCCTTCACCCCAAGTTAAGAATATGCTAATGAGGAGGTGGGACACATCATCAGTTAAGGATAGGGAGAGGAAAACAAAATGGCATAGAGCCCAGAGCTGCTCCATCCATGGAAGTGGTGTCAGAAGCTGAAAGGAGGCAGTCAGGCAAAGAGACATGAGTTTGGCAGTGAGGCTGAGGGGAGTTACTCTGGTGTTCACTGAGGACTCATAGGCAGGTGGGAGGACCCTCCTGTGCTCAGGGGCGGGGAATGGAGGCAGCATTCTCTGTTTTGGGGTGTGTGTGTGATGGGGGGGATATAGAGGGGTCAATGCTGTAAATGGCTTCATTTCATCACCAGTGTACCTTGTGTCCGATTTAACAAGCCCTCTGGTGAGTGAGTGAAAGATATTACTTGAACAGACTAATGTCAGTCTACGAAAATTTTATCTAAAAAATTTACATCCCGGAGGAAATTATTATTAGGGCATGTTCAGAAAGCAGATCCCCTCCAACTTCAGTAGGCAGCTGAGTTAATGAAGTAACAGGGTTAGCTGCTATAACAGCTGTAACATTGCATGCACGTGGCAAATCAGTCCATAAATCACTTACATCAGAATGTGGCCAGCAAGCTGCAGCTATATCTGACACTCTTGATAGCTTCCTAAGCAGTGATGTGATGCCAGCGTTGCTCTCCAAGGAAGCTCCGACAAGCATCTCATTGTCTGAGATGCAATCTGGAAACCAGTTCCTTCTGATCCAAGTTATAATGTCAATCTAGCCCCTAGTACCTCTCATTTCCACCCTAGTTCCAATCCCTCTCACCCATCACCTCACACACATTTACATTCTAACAAACTGCAGCAGGCACATGACTTGAACCTCCCCAGAGCTTACTAGATTCTTCATATTCTAAACCCTCCTGGTAGCTCTCCCCACTTCCCCCTCCACCTTCCTATAAGGAACGGCTCCAGGGATAAAGAGAATGTGACCTGGGGTGGGAGAGTCCCCTTTTAGGGATGCCATCACAGCCTGCTCTCAGTTGGGACAGGGCAGACAGGTGCATCCACAGGCACTCCTTCCTCCCAAGTGGTGAAACCACAACTGCAGAGATGCCTTCAAAGTCTGTGGCTGCTTTACCCACTCGGGCACCAGCATGGCTTGGGAGGGAGTGAAGCTTTCAATGACCCTTGCTGTTCCTTTCTGCCAGTGTGCTCTGATGCTAAACCCCCTCCCCTTCTGCTCCCCTCTTATTTGATCCTCTTCTCCCTTCTCCTCCATGTGAAAAGTAGCAGGGAGAGCAAACTTAACTGAGAGATCAAGCGGAGCAAAGACAAAGACCTTTTTAACAAACTCACCCCCCAACCCCCTGTGAGGAAGAATTTTCCCTGAAGTAATTGTGCCATAACTGCCTGTCTTAGGATTTCTTGCACCTCCCACTGAGGCATCTGGTACTAGCAAAGATACTGGAAAAAACAGGCCACCTACGATTGCAATTCCTAGGGACTACCCTATTTCTGCTCACTCACGGCTGTAGCTGCTCTTGTCAAAAAAAGTACATTATGGAAATATTTAAGTGAACTGCAATCTTCTGCTGCCCCTGAGCTTTACAGTTATTTCTGTTCTTCTAAAGCTACAGGAATAGAACTGATCCATACTGTTTGCCCCTCCTTTACAAACTATTTGGTACAAGGCAACCTATCTGTCCAAATGAGCTTCAATTCAGAATTTGGGAAACTGCCAATTGCTAAGACATTACCTACCTTGAAGAGTTATGTGTGTAATAATGTTGCCATTTAACTCTTCCTCCTCCTGACCTGCATCCCCCCTTTTAATGCACATTAATATTTTGAATTATAGAACTATAAACATGAGGGTTACAGATGTGTGGTTTTTTTCCCCCTTAAACATGAGGATTGTGGGTGTCTTAACAGGACATTCAAATCCTGTATTTGGATACACCAATTGGCATTTATACACATCTTACATGGTGATTGCAGAGCTCAAATGTGTGATATTCAAAGTGGATGTTCTATTAAGGTTCCTGCATTTGAAAATTGGCCTTCTTGTGTTTATCATGCAAACAATATTTCATTCAAGGTTCTTGCAACAAAAATCTCTTCCTAGCAAAGAAGTTTGCAAGCTGCACTGCAGCTTCTCTCTTTCATTTCCTTTGTGCTGCAGGAGTGAAATCAGTCTAGGTTCCACTGGACAGCAAACAGAACACTAGATAGGACAGACGGCTACCTGCTGAAAAAGCCCGCTGAGAAACCTGCATGCTGGAGGATGTCGCTCTAAGACAATCTAAATATAGTGACTGGAAGCCTCAAAGAGTGCATATGTCAGGTTTCCATCTTGCCAAAGACACTTTGGTGATTAGATTAGTTTAGTGATTATAATTCAATGGAAGTGTGGGCATATACACATGGGAGAAAAATCTATTGTGTGTGAGTAGATAGCTAGCTCCCTGAAGCTTTCTATATACCTATGTATATCTAAACACAGCACCACAGAGAAGAAATCCATGTGATAAATGTATCACATTCACAATTTACCACTCACCTTTGACAGTATCACCTGCTCTTTGCCCTGTAATCCACTTCCCTTTGGGCTTATTCTAAAATCCCAAATCCACAAACAGCTACCAACAGCCTCTATTTTCTTCTATAAAGTCAAGCTGACAGAGAAATGTTTCTGCTTTCTCGTCTCAAATACAGCAGACTCCTTCTTCACTCCCATACATAATAACTTAAAAAAAAAACATTTACAAAACATGCCCAAGTCCCAAGATGGGTAAAATTCAGCCCTGGGCTAGTCTCAGGTTGTCTAGATAAAAAGTATCACAGCTTTAAAGCTCCTTATCTCACAGTTCTGAAAGGCTGGAAACAGAAAGGTCAATGCCATTGGAAAAGGGAGATCCCCACCAGCTCCAGAACCCACACTGTACTCACTTCAAACTAGGCAGCATCATGAGATGCTGACATTTAAAATGGGAACATTTTTCATGTACAGAATGTTAGGTCATTCTTGGAGTTGTGTTACATTTATTTGTTTTAATTTCTCTTTCCCTCTGAGCCCTGGTCAATTGGACTCAAAGTAACTAAGGAATCCTAGCTTTTCAGTCCCAATAAACTCTAGTTCATTCCTGAAATAGTTTTTCTCTAACATACATGCTCTGTTATAGTCACTCACTTGGGAATAACCTGCGTAAGTCACTTGTGGCTTTGCCACTGGTAGTGGGACTCTTCCAAACTCACGCTGACAACACTTTTATTTCACACCATCTAGTATTCCCTATATAAAACACATAGGTAGAGGGAAAAAGAAAGAAAGAAAGAAAGAATAAGCTTATCTGTTCATTCATGGCTTTACCATTCCCGGGGGCACATCCTTAGTGTCATATAATGAAGACTAAAGTCAGTGGATAAAACCATTTTTATACTTTCGGGAGCACAGCAAGCATATTTCATAACTCTCTCAGTGTGCTTGAACATTTCTGAAAATTTAGTGCAGCAGAGAAGTTTTTGGCCTCATCTACAGTCAGGAATAGGCCCAATTAAGCCACTGGTGCCCAGTAATCGGTGTAATCTATGCTTAGGAGTCAATTGGTGCTTCTGGCTGCTAAGTGTACACAAGGGGAAGCTGAAGTTTGCACCAACTGAGCTAACTGGGGTTTAACATTGATTACAAGTAGCAGTAAATCTCCGTTAGTTCAGCTGGTGCAAACCCCTGATGTGGCCTCGTCTACATTAAGGGGTATGTCTACACAGCAAAAAAAACAAAAACAAAACCAAAAACCAAATCCACACGGGTTGACTGACTTGGGCTCTCAAGACTCCCTGCCATGGGTTTTTTTTTTTGCTGTGTAGATGTACCATGGGGGTCATTGCTAACGCAGCTGCAGCACTGGCTGAAGTGGGGTTATTACTGAATGCAGGCAAGGCGGTAGAATCTATAGGTAGTGTATTGCTTGCATATATCTGGCACTTTTCTTTCTATCACATCAGCTCCCATGTAGGAGATGCAATAATATCAGTGTAAGGATGACAGCAGTCAAAAATCCATCTCCTTTCATCAAAGTTAACTGCTTAACCCATTTCCTGGTAGATGATGGTATAGAACCTTGCACACAGTTCAGTTCTGTAGAAAATAGCTCTCCCGATCACAAGTGAGCTATGCTAACCCCTTTTCACAGTGTTTTATAGGGGTAAGTAGCTTCCGTTTCATTAATGAAACTCTAAAACCAACTACTGAAGCCCCACGGTGATTTCGCCATCCATCCCAATTATAGCATCAGTAGGGAAATCTCTCATTCTTAGCTGTCAGAAAATGGGCAGGTTCAACTCCAGACATGGAAGGAAAGCTGGGAAATGTATTCATTACCACACAACTTGGGGGAAAAGGGCACTGTTAAGAATATGCAGCCAGGCCATTCTGCCTGTTACTACAGAAAAATTACCTACTCATAACTTTGTCCGAACAAATGGATGCAAGGGCTGCCAGGCAGCAGCAACATTTGTTTAATCATAGTCTCTGGAAAATTAAACACTCTTGGTGCCTGTGATAGATCTCCCCCTCCTCTCTGTCCCTTGCTCTCTTCCCCAACCACTGTGCCAGAGCAGCTTTCCTCCTCTGCAGCACAGTGAAGAATGGAATACAAATGAATGTTTTAGACTCGATAAATCAATCTTGTTTTATTCACTCTCGCTTCCTCTGCTACTTTCTCTTAGAGATTTCATCCCCCTACTGTCCCCATCGTACGCGCGCACACACACATACAAATATTGCTTTGGCTTGGCCAGAATGTTGTTTCCTTCCTCCATTAGTACAAAACAAAACAAATGAACCTCATCAATACGAAGCTTCCCACAGTTACCTTATGCACTCTGGGTACTACTACATCATCAGCCTTCATACTGGCACCTCTCATGAATTCAGTTCCCACTTGGGTACAGTGGATGGTTATTAATTGTACAACATATTCCTTCCCACCCCCAAATAAGCAAAACAAAAACAACCTTCAACAGAGACTAATCAGGAAACACCTAATTAGCGAGCTCTCCCTACTCGTAGGATGCATTCCAATGACAGAGACCTACGAAATATGACGACTGGCTAACAGGAGAAAGTCCAGGGGAAAGGAGAAACCAACACACATTAGCAAAGTAACATGTATTCTTTTAATAAGGCTTCAATAATGCTGCATGGTTGCTTGAGGAAAGGGAATAATTACGATAAACAGTTCATAAGGTCCTCACGTCAGAACCCTGGTTCAACTCCCAAACAAAGTTCACAAAACAAAGCCTTTGGTTAGGATGGTGTCCTACAGCTGGAGAAAAAACCACCACCACCCACCACAGCTCACATGGTTTCTACTCCTCTCTCTCTGAGGCTTGGTCTACACTACCAACTTATGTCAGGATAACTACATTGCTCAGAGGTGTGGAAAATCCATGCCCCTGAGTGACGCAGTTACACTGATCTAACTCCTAGGGCAGAGAGGGCTTCTCCTGTTGACACAGCTACTGCTTCTCAAGGAGGAGGAGTACCTATGCAGACAGGAGAAGCTCTCCAGTCAGCAGTAGGTATCATCTTCACTAAGCACTACAGTGGCGCAGCTGCACTGATGCAACTGAGCTGCTCCAGCACTGTATGTGCTGATAAGCCCTCACTCAGCTTCCTCCTCTTGTTTATATAGCTCATCTCTAGGGCAGAACTGGGCCACTTTGTTTACATAACATGCTGTCCCAGCTGAAGGCTCCGGCCTGTCCCTTAAAGGGGTGAAATACTTCTTTACACTGCCCCATTATTTTGGTAACTACTAGGAGCGTCATGAGAACAGGAAACATTTGGCATTAACCATGTTTCCACATATATCACAGGATGCTATACTATGGGTATGTCTACACTGCAGAAAAAAAGAGTCCGTTCTTCACTCAGGTTAGCTAACTTGCTTTAGCTAACTCAGATTAAAATAACAGTGAAGACAGACATGGCAACTCAGCTTTTAACTTGGCCTAGCAACTCAAATTCAGCTCCAGGCTCCCCTATGGGATTTAACTTGAGCTAGTAACTCGAATTGCCATGTCTTCACTGCTATTTTAACCTGAGTTAGCTAACCTGAGTTAAGAACATACTATTTACATTTAACCATTGGCACTTATGGATCTTAACAATGACAGATATGTATATTTTTTTATTTCAAATGTTTTGTGGATGCATATTTATTCTGCTGGTATCATCTGAGATACTTGCAATAGGAAAACATTTCTATTCAAGTAGAAGTGAATTTGTAACTTATTCAGAAAAGTGACTTTGCAAAAATGGCATTGAGGCCCTAGGATTCCATATTTATTGTTCCTAGGGACTGGAATTACGAAGATATTTAGGCACCTAAAGATGCATACAGTATTTACAAAAGCACTTAAGCAAGTTAGGTACCTCACTCCCATTGATTCTCTTAATTGCAGTCCTGCAAACTCCACCTGAAATATGAAAGTCAAACTGAGCTGTTTCTGAGTTATGCACAGCCAGTAAGTAATGTTCTGCAATCTGAATATTGTTGTCCACTCTGTTGATGATGTGTAAGCATGAATAGAGTCTGTCTCACGCTCCCATAATTATATGAGCTCTGTATTGCTAAGAGGAGTACTAGAAAATAACATTAATAAATAAGAGGCTATGACACGAAATACAGAGATGTAGGCCCATTCAGTAACGTGGTGCTACTTTTAAATACTCACTTTTCAGAGTAGAACTGGATTAGCTCTAGCATTTTCTACTGTGAATATTATAATAAGAAGGCTACGTTTTCTGCTGGGGTAAATTAGCACATTGAATACAGTGGAGCTACACTAATTTACCCCAGCAGAGAATTTTGTCCAGTTTGCGTTCTGTGGGTGAGTTAAATGTTGGAATGAGAATCTGATAGTTTGCATTGCTGTCAGAAGCCTCAGTTCCACTTTGTGCAATTACGGCAGGGAAATTCTATAAAATGGGCAGAAAATTATCCCACCTCTTTACACTCAATTTGAATGTTGCATGAAGCATAGCTTGTTGTAAGCAATGTTGTTTTCACTGAACCCTCTATATTTTGATGTTTGCTTCTCATTGAGATGAATGAGGTAGGGAAGGCTGACTTTATCCCTTTGCTGTTGTTACTGCTATTGGACAGTCTTCTGTGAGGCTGCGTTAAAAGAATAATGGTATGAGACTTAGAATCATAGATTAGGGTTGGAAGAGACCTCAGGAGGTCATCTAGTCCAACCCCCTGATCAAAGCAGGACCAACACCAACTAACTCATCCCAGCCAGGGCTTTGTCAAGCTGACCCTTAAGAACCTATAAGGATGGAGCTTCCACCACCTCCCTAGGTAACCCATCCCAGTGCTTCACCACCCCCCTAGTGAAATACTGTTTCCCAATATCCAACCTAGACCTCCCACACTGCAACTTGAGACCATTGCTCCTTGTTCTGTCATCTGCCGCCACTGAGAACAGCTGAGCTCCATCCTCTTTGGAACCCCGCTTCAGGTAGTTGAAGGCTGCTATTAAATCCCCCCTCATTCTTCTCTTCTGCAGACTAAACAAGCCCAGTTCCCTCAGCCTCTCCTCATGAGTCCCAGCTCCCTGATCATTTTTGTTGACCTCCGCTGGACTCTCTCCAGTTTGTCCGCAGCCTTTCTGTAGTGGGGGGCCCAAAACTGGACGCAATACTCCAGATGTGGCCTCACCAGTGCCGAATAGAGAATAATCACTTCCATCTATCTGTTGGCAATGCTCCTACTAATGCTGCCCAATATGCCATTAGCCTTCCTGGCAACAAGGGCACACTGCTGACTCATATCCAGCTTCTCATCCACTGTAATCTCCAGGTCCTTTTCTGCAGAACTGCTGCTTAGCCAGTCGGTCCACAGCCTGTAGCAGTGCATGGGATTCTTCCGTCCTAAGTATAGGACTCTGCACTTGTCCTTGTTGAACCTCATCAGATTTCTTTTGGCCCAATCCTCCAATTTGTCTAGGTCACTCTGGACCCTATCCCTACCTTCCAGCCTATCTACCTCTCCCCTCACCTTAGTGTCATCTGCGAACTTGCTGAGGGTGCAATCCATGCCATCATCCAGATCATTAATACAGATGTTGAACAGAACTGGCCCCAGGACCGACCACTGGGGCACTCCGCTTGATACTGGCTGCCAACTAGACATTGAGCCGTTGATCACTACCTGTTGAGCCCGACAATCTAGCCAGCTTTCTATCCACCTTATAGTCCATTCACCCAATCCATACTTTTTTAACATGCTGGCAAGAATACTGTGGGAGACCGTATCAAAAGCTTTGCTAAACTCAAGATATATTACATCCACTGCTTTCCCCTCATCCACAGAGCCAGTTATCTCATCATAGAAGGCAATCAGGTTGGTCAGGCATGATTTGCCCTTGGTGAATCCATGTTGACTGTTCCTGATCACCTTCCTCTTTGGTATAGGAAAGACATTCTTTGTATAATCTCAAGTCCATAGTCTGCCTAACTGCTTGAGGAAATAGAAGGGAGTACTGTGTCCACAGTTATTAGTTCTATCAACCAAATTAGCATGACTTCGCAATCTTCAGTTTTCTCAGTAATTTGGCACATGATTCCTAGGTTTTACGGCCACAGAAGACTATTAGATCAGTTAGTCTGACCTTCTGTACAATTCTGCCTAGTTACCCCAGTACTGAGCCCAGTAACTTGTGTGTGACTAAAGCATTTCCTCCAGAAAGGCATCCAGTCTTGATCTGAAGACATCAAGAATTGAAGAATCCACCACTTCCCTAGAAACTTGCAGTAACAGCAAGCTTACCTGTGGGGCCTTCAACAGTGATGATAACAATACATTGATGTTAAAGTGCATCCACTACAAATTCTTTTGGACATAGGTCTGCATTAGAAACTTATGGAGTATGTTACATTATGCAGCAAAACACCCTAAAATGGGATATAATAAGAAAAGCAAACCTATAAAGCTGTAGGCCAATCATTTTGCAAGGTCAGACAAAATGAACAGATTATAAATGAGACAGATAAAAGACAATTATAATGCATGTATTGTCTATGCATATCATGAACTATATTCTCTAGTTGGACGACCAGAATTCAGATAAAAGCAGCGTATTATATTGCACCATATTTACAATCCATTCATAATACTCTGCTGAGCAAACAGCAGGAAGAAGATGCCCTGAAACCATGAGAGAACATCAGTGTCAGTTTTAGGTTGTTGTCTCGTCTGTGAAGATTTTCCTAGCAGAAATGTACACCTTTTGCCAAACCCAAACTGCAAATGCTAACTGTGGTCAAACATTGCAGTACCCCTGTTGGGCTACAACTGTTTGAAGAGCTCAGAGAAATTAGACTATGATATGCTAGGATGCTAGGTAACTGAAAGGATATCAGTGACCAGGCTTCTTGATCCTGACAGCTATTATGGCTGAAGAAATCTACGATGATGCTCACAGGCCCTCTGGGAAGCACGCAGCTGATTATCCACAAGGTCCCACACATTTCATGATCGGAGCCTAATTCTATGGCTATGTAATTGCAAAAAGCCTGAGTTATATTATTATTATTATTTTCTGTACCACATATGCAGTAGTACTATTAGGCTAGAATAACCATAACAGGGATTGCTAAGAAGAGAAAGAAGACACCTAATGCCACACTACTGTAGACTATTGAAATTCATTGAGATTTTTAGCCTGACTGAATTGTATACACCTAGACGTGATGATAACTTTCCATAGTATAATTTTCAATACATATGACTATGTAGAAGAAAGTTCATACCTGGTACATGTACACACATACCACATGGAAGGCCAAATTCAGGTGTTCTTCAAATTTTAACCACCAATGGGCATGTATGAATGCTGTAAAAGTGGGAACCTATTTAGATGCAGATGCTGCTCTATGTAGAGACTTCCATCCCAAACAAATTAGTCTTACCAGGACTCTGAGCAATCTGCATAAAATGTAGGGCATCCAACATGGAGTGTTCATGCTAAAACATGTGCTTATGTCTGCCTCTGGCCTGCCCTGAACTTCCCCCTTCCACAGTCTTGCTTACAGATGACTTTTAGAATGTTAACTCACTGTGGGTTTGGAGGAATCCAGATTGCTCCTCTAGAGTTGTGACTCACTCAGCTGCAACTTTTCCCATCACATCTGCACACACACACACAAGAGATGGCGTGAAATTGGCCAAAGATATATGGACAGTGTAACTGATATCACATTCTTTGTAACTCATGGGGGGAAAAGTAGGTCTTTAGTCTGGCAGTGTAATGGTATGTCTGAGCTATGCTGTACATCTGGAAGAAGCATGAATGAACTGATCTCCCTCTCTCACAAACAACATAAAGAAGAAAAAATGAAAATATACTCAAGAATTCCTGCCATGACTTATGCTTTATCATAGGCTCTCCCAAAGCCCAGAAATAAACTCATTTCAGTTTCCAGAGCCATTTCTGAACGAATCCAAATCCACAAAAAAATTAATCTACAATCATTCATTACCTATATGTGCAGTAGCCCTTCGTGGCCCAATCAGGATCAGAACCTCATTGTTTAGGCACTGCACAAATACATAGGAAGACATGGTCTCTACCCTGAAGAGTTTCCCATGACTGCATGGTGCTGCGCTTGTGCCTTCACAGAATCAAAGAAATGTAGGGCTGGATGGGAGCTAATCATAAGTGTTGCTCGAGAAGTAGGGATTGTATGATAACCATGAACAAGTATTTGAAGTCTGTAGATACTAAGGCCAAATTTTGTGCTCAGATATATCCAGCTAACCATGATTTGAGTGGGAGTTTAAGTGGAGCTCCTCACATACTTAAATGTTTTGCTGTACCAGGGCCTAACAGCACACATCCTAGTGCAGAATTAGACTTAAGTTACAGGATGGTTCAAGGGGGCAATAACTACGAGTAATGGAATGAAAGTGAAGAAAGGAATGTTTACGGCTGAATACCAAGAAAAGAATTTTAGACTGCGCAATCATGTCCTAAGGCACATGGAAAAGGTCACATGGCCTGGGTCATTTAAAGATGGACTTGGCAAATTGCTGTCAATTGCACTATAAAGAACAATCCTAGTCTCACAGAGGGTTGGACAACAAGATCTTTCTGATTTACAATTCATGTAATTCTACCCCATAGGAGATGTAAAAAATATGAAACTTAGTAAAAAATGTAATGCATTATATTCCTCTTTGGATGCACACCCAGGGAACCAATTTTGTAGCACAGCCAATAGCAACATCTATTGTTTAATTGGGACAGATTTAGCATAAATTCCACTTAATGGGCACGCAGTCAGCTAATGCAATTAATTGTATAAAAATGGCACAAAAATCTACAGTCTGGATTTTTATAACAGAATCTCCCAAATACAGAGTACAGGAAAAATAAAGGTAAAATAAAGATAATACGATTTCTTGAATTTTGGTTTTTATTCAGCAAAGGGCTACAGTTTTGTCATCACCTGAGGTCTTTTTAAACCTTATTTTTAAGGGCCGCTCCACTTTACTGGGGCAGTTGCTTAACCAGGATGATAAACTGTCCACTGGTGCAGTCCAATTTAGAAGACATTACTTCATCCTGCAAGAAGCATTCCTGACCTATTTTCTGAGCCTTGCCATATTATAATCTCTGTACGGAGTGGGAGGGGTGGAGCGGCTGCCTCACTGTGACATCTTGAGAGATACATTTAGATTCCAATACAGTAGCTTCCAGTAACACTAGCTGAACTATGTAAAATGATCGCATTAATCATACCTTCTACAGTCTCTTGCTCCTCAGCAGGAAGAATTCTTCCAACAAAAGGAAAAAACCACCCTCAATTCATTTAGCCTGGAGACATGGACAACTGCTGCTATTTTGTGTAGTTGCAAAAATGACAGCAGGCTCTGGCTGCAACTTGTTAAGTGCAGCTGGATCTAGAGCCTACATAAGAATGTTGTTATTATAAGCCTTTCTAAGACACCCGCCCTGGTAACAGCTAGGTGCCATTGCATAAATAACATGGAAGTACTTCATAACAAACTTTCCTCCCCTCATAGGGACAGCCATATAAGCAGACCACGTGCCATGAATTCCATGTAGTACACTATCCTGTCTCCAATGTCCAATACTTACAGGAAGGACACAAAATAAAGAGCACAGGTGTTGCACCAGCTTGGAGCGTCCTCGAGTCTTTAAGGAGTGGGGCCAAGGGGCCGAATCCTACAGGGCGCGGCGTGCACCCCATTAGAGGGTGGATACAGTTATACTCATATAAAAGTGCTTATACTGGTATGACTTATTCCCATAAATTAAATCCTATTCCATAAGAGAAGGGTAAGAAGCTATACTACTGTGGCAGAAAATCATACATTAACTGAAATAGTTAAATCAGGAGTTTTGACCAAGTAAGGAACACAGGATTTGTTCCTTTCTTTTCAAGCATAATAATCAGTTGCTGCATTTATCTCTACAGAGTATATAAAAACAAACCAAAATTTTCAAACCTGGGTATTGAAAATCCTATGCTCCCAAATCCACTTAGGCACCTAAACAAAAGTGGCTTAATTTTCCAAGGTACTGAACAGCCAATAGCTAACTGACTACAAGTCAGGTCCCTTGGCTTCAAATAAAGCACTTTTATTTAAGTGCCTACATTTGTATGTAGAAGCCTAAACTTCAGACTCCCAGGTTTCAAAATTTGATCCCTGCTGCATAGCTTTAAGTATACATAAGTATATATAAAATCCTGGAAATACCAAATCGTCTTAGCTGTCAGTTCTTCCCTCATCTATCTTTTGATATCCTATTCTCTCTCTCTTTCTTTACCTGTTAACGGTTTTCCTTCTGTCTGGTTTCCATTATTATTTAAGTATCTCATTTTCATACATACTTTCCAAAGCAAATTACTTTCAATTTTTAATGACATAGTTAATTATACATTATTGTAAATATGTATTTCTGATACTTGGTGCTTGTGTGGTTAACAAAATAAATTATGATAGACATTTCATTGTTAACATGTCTCAACACATATTAAAATGTAATTAAATACCATGGCTACAAAATCAGTTTTTCATCCACATTAAAAACATCCTACATGATTGCCTTTAAAATTACAAGTGAGCCATAAAAACAATTTTATAATGAATATGTAAGAAAGAAAGAGGAGGAGAGGCAGCGTATTTCTTACATATTCATTGTAAGTAGAAATGACCCACCCTGATAGAAATGTAGAATGACCCACCAATAAGTAGAAATGACCCGCCCTGATAGCCTGAAGGGTTGCCAACCCACCAGAATTGTCCTGGAGTCTCCAGGAATTTAAGATTAATCTTTAATTTAATATTATGATGTGATGAAACCTCCAGGAATATGTCCAACCAAAAGTGGCCACCCTAGCCTCAACACACTTACTCACTCCCAACTTATCAAATGCACTTCCTTACAGATCACTATAATTAAAACCATTCAGAAGAGAATGAGCTGTGAGACATACTAAAAAGGTAAACACTCTCAATTTTTTGTTTCCATTATACAAGCTAACACATGGGACTGCCGTTGTCCTGAATGTGAGTAATTTAAATGAGTGAATTAGAAATGGGAAGAGTACTTGGGATGAGTATGTGAAAGAAAACAATTAAATCCACCTGCTGGTATTTCTTGTTCTGTTTTTTCCCTTTATAGAATTTCAACAGCAAAGCACTGCGTTTTATTTCCTTTCAAAAACTTGTCAAGTTAAATTTATGCTGTCACCACCATCCAGCTCTCCCCCAGTCTCCATAAATAACCAACTCTTGGCTGCCTTGTCATTCTTGCATGTTAGGCTCAAACTAGAACGTTAAAAAAACCACTGACTTCATGGCTGACAATTACACACTTATTTTTCAAATGGCAGAAATGTGAAGAAAAGTCACCAGCCGTACTGTCCACCCAATTTGAGCTCTGTAGCCATAGAATTCTACTAACTTGGGATCTAACAACATGTATGTCCCAGATTGGAACCTTCCACCCTCTTTTCTAAGAGGAACAGGTAGATGGGAACACGTCACCCTGCTCTGGCTCCCCATTCAGTACTGGATCCATCCAAAGTCCTGGTCCACAACTTCAAAGCCTTCAACAAGTGAGGCCCAACTACATTAAAGGACAATCTCTTCTTCTGCACCATTTAAAGAATACTATGATTAGAAGATGTAACGCAGCTGATGATAGGCAGAAGAACACTTGCAGGAGTCAAAGCTATTTTTGATAAAGGGCAACCAGTCATGGAACTCTCTCCCACAGAAAATTGGGATTTATCCCATTTATGTGTGTTGCCTCCTTTAGAGCACACTGCAAGACACATCTGATTGAACTAGCAAACCTTTCCACAATAAAGGCAGCACTATTCTGAGCAGTGAGCTCTCTTCCTAAGTATCTGCCCTGAAGAAAAAACCACTTACAGAAATCAACCCCAGTGAGTGTGGAGAGAATATATTTTTTTCAGGATGACATTAAAGTTCTGGCATTTGGCATCTAGATATCAATGTGACACTCTGTACCTCAAAGTAGCACCCTGAAACCCCCACATTCATCACTGCGATATGATATGTTTTCTACAATGCACGCCTTGTGAGGTATCATTTGAGAAGTCTTGATCGGTTGAACATTAATATCCTGTTGAATTGTATGTACTATCATTGTATGTGTAGTTAGGAAGTATTGGAATATGTATTATGGAAATACGTTGTGAGGCAGGGAGATGCCCACAGCCAACCTTTTAGTGGCAGCAAAGGACCAGCCAGACATGTCCTGATGTCCCATTAAAAGGGAATCCACTCTCCCAATGGCCGTCCCAGAGACTTCACAGAGAAAGCATGTTGGCAGTAGAGACTGCCTGACCAATGGGAGCTGCCTGACTTCCATGTCATAGCAAGGATCTTTCTAGCAACTAGGAGAAAGTATAAAAGAGGGGAAATGACATCATCACTTGGCCTCTCTCCCCCGCACCCACATCTCAGCACCTGGAGGAAAGTCTGGAAGAAAAAGACTGAACTGGGTAAGAGTGGTCCCTGGCTGTAAAGAGAGTCCCGCCTGTGTACTGAGGAACTGTAACCTGCTTGTATAATCTGTCAGGGTGAAAAAAGCTGTTTGATTCAACTCTTGCTTAGACTAAAAGTTTAGGATTTAGAAAGCATGTTTACTTTTTATTTTCTTGAGGTAACCATCTCTGACCTTTATGCCTACCACTTATATTCACTTAAAAATCTATCTTTCTGTAGTTAATAAATCTGTTTTATAGTTTACCTAAAACAGTGTGTTTCCGTTGAAGTGCTTGGGAAATCTCAGCTCAGGTTAACAAGGGCTGTTGCACATCTACTGTCCTTTTGTTGGAGTGTGAACTAGGTAATGTGTTTACACTGGCCAGGCTTCTGACCAGTGCAAGATGGTACAGTTCTGTGGTGCAAGACTGGGGAGCTGGGGGGAATTGGCTGGAGCCTCTCTATTGATGGTTTATGAATGACTGGGAAATCATTCATGTAACTCAGCTGGGTGTGTCCCTGCCTGTGGATGGCTATGTAAACGCAGTGGCTGTCAGAGGCTTGTAGCTTGACATCAGCATTACAGTGTCAGAGGCAGCCCAGGTTGGTACATTTGAAGGGCTCAGCAGTCCCACAGCCTAGGGGACCCCATCACAATCAGGATAAATGGTGCACTAGAAATACATGGAGAGAGGGAGGGTAAAAAGAGACAATTGACAAGTTGGTTACCTGTCTGCATCACAGGATATAGGGCAAATCTTTAGCATTTATATAGTACTTTTTATCACCAATGAGCTTAGTAAATTTACATTTAGAGCTGGTCGAAAAAATTTGAATTTCAAAATTTGTCATTGAGAAAAGCAGCAACATTGTCATGAAAAGTTTAGGGAAAATTTCTTATTTTTTGACCAGCTCTAGTTATGTTACAGTTCCAACGAGCCACCTCTGTGTAAAATATGGGCTGGACCCTTTGGGGCTGTGTCTGCTTCCCAAGTGAGGACAGAGAGGATAGTTCCTGGTCATTACAAGGAGAAGTGATGGCACAGTCACTCTTTTTAACCTTAAATGCTATTAAAAATTCAGATGAAAAGCCAGATTCTTTTTTTGCCAGTTCATTCATTTATTGAGAAAATTACCTTTTTTTGCTAGAGATTTTCCGGAGCTGTGAACATTTTCTCTGCTATAGATACATACACCACTGTGCAGCAGGTTACGACCTGTATGTGTTTTTGGAAATATTAAACTTCAGACCTTGTCATCGACAAGCAGTTTGAAAATAGCTTGCTGGGGGCCAAAAACAGGGACATCATCATTTAGTCCTCCCAAATATTGGCTCCATCAAATTTACATTCATTTAAAAAAGTTTTATATCATTATTTGAAATTTAAATAAATAACGGCAACTAAAGTGCAAATGTCACACTGGCTCAAATAATAAATACATTCAATTAAATGAAAAAGATTTTTCTGCATCTGTTGTTGAAGGTGTCCAGACATACCCCTTAACAACCATAAGTAAGCAACTTGCAGAAATTAGTAAAAGAAAAACCAATCTCATAAATCTGTTTCCATAGAGAATTTTAAAGGGGAAAAATGTGTAGCTTTGAACAATATTAGAAAGGCTAACCATGGCATAAAGACCTAAGGGATTCCATTCTCCTATTGAGCTATAAAAACCATTAGCTTTAATGGAATTACATAAGTAAACTTCTCCACACTCATCAATATAACACACTCATCAGAGGACAAAGTACACGACTAAGAAATGCATGTCCTCAGATTTGCTTGCACTTCTTGGATGTGAATAACTTTTCTAGAACATTAATGTACAAAAGGCTCAAACATAAAGGCATTGGGTTTGCATTCACTTTGTCCAATTTCTGGGCAAAGTTAACTACTGAAGTTGATTTTTCAATTCAGCAATATGGTTCAGATACATGGAAAACACCTTTGGTCATTTCAAAAGGGGAAATAGTCTCCAGGATAGATCTTCTCATGGGTTATAATCATGCCAGGTGCATACATAATGTAGACATTCAAAGCATACAAAGGCTTGTAAACAGCAGAGTCTAGAAGCTATTTATTATTATGTAAATACTTTTCAAATAACTTGATGAACAGATAATCAACTTGCCTAAATCTCAGCCCTTTTCATCTGGGTCTTACAAATTCAAGGTGATTTAATGAAGATACTTAAGTCAAAATTTCTCTTACATACAAGAAGTTTCAGAAACCTCAGAAAAATGGCCATCCTGTCTCCATGACATTTATAATCCAGTTTTAGGGCAAGGGAGTAGGCTACATATCAGACATGTAGGTCAAAGGCTCATCACAAAACATCTTAGCTAAGGAACCACAATGATGTTCCATTTGCACAGTTTAATCTTAACATGACTTCCCCCTTTAAAAAAAAAAATGAAATAAAGGGCAAAAATCAACCCTGGATTTGAACCAGAGCAACTTGATTTATTATGCAGTGCTTGGAAGGCAGTGTGCTTTTAGAAATGGTTCAAAAGGTTGGGGGTGGATCTGTGAATAAAACATTGGGTGGCAGGGAGGGGGGAGGAGCAAAATGATTTTTACTCACTTTGGGGTAAAGAAAAGGTATGTATTTTATTTTTTAATTATACATAGGAATGTAAGCTTTGTGAAACAATCTTGTGAGACAATGCTAAGAAAGCCAGTAAGCAAAGCTTTGTCCATTATCACGCAATCACCACCAAACTCATAGGCTCATAGACTTTAAGGCCAGAAGGGACCATATCATGATCATCTAGGCTGACCTCCTGCACAGAACCTAAACCACCTACTCCTGTAATAGACCCATAATTTCTGGATGAGTTACTGAAGTCCTCAAATCATGATTTAAAGACTCCAAGTTACAGAGAATCCACAGTTGACACTAATTTAAAGTTGCAAGTGACCCATGCTCCATGCTGCAGAGGAAGATGAAAAACCCGCAGGATCTCTGCCAATCTGACCCGGGGCAAAATTCCTTCTCGATCCCAAATATGGTGATTAGTTAAACCCTGAGCATGTGGGCAAGAGGCATCAGCCAGACACCTGGGAAAGAATTCTCTGTAGTAATTCAGAGCCCTCCCCATCTAGTGTCCCATCACCAACCACTGGAAATATTTGCTGCTAGCAGTTGCAAATCAGGTACATACCATTATAGGCAGTTTCATCATACCATCCTATCGCAACATCGATATTCACCCAGAATTCATTTAGGCTATGGGTTTTCCTCAGAAGTTGGCTTACTGCCATAGGAATGGGGAAGTTCTATGGCTTGTGTTATATATGAGGTCAAACTAGAAGATCACAATGGTCCCTTTTGGCCTTGGAATCTATAAAAAGTACAGTCCCCCAAGAGACAAATTTCAGAGTAGCGGCCGTGTTACTCTGTATCCGCAAAAAGAAAAGGAGTACTTGTGGCACCTTAGAGACTAACCAATTTATCTGAGCATAAGCTTTCGTGAGCTACAGCTCACTTCATCGTATGCATCCAATGAAGTGAGCTGTAGCTCACGAAAGCTTATGCTCAAATAAATTGGTTAGTCTCTAAGGTGCCACAAGTACTCCTTTTCTTTTTTCCAAGAGACAAAGTTTCTTCATCCCTTATTTACAGTGATTTTACTTATCAGAGTTACTCTGAATTCAGACTGATGTGAAAACAGAATGAAAAAAAAAATAGAAAGGAATTCATTTAATATTTGAACAGTGCAATAATTGCATGTTAATTCTCATTACCTTTTATAAATTTAGAAGAATGTCAAACTCACCATTTTTACAAAATACAAATTTGAGCCATTGTTTGGTAATGAAAGTAGCTTATTATCCTAATGGAAACAGGGCATTGCTGGTTCCAAATATGCATGTACTACAAACTGTCCTGTGTACTCTTCACATTATTTCCTTGGGAAGTTGAGTGTATAATGTTTGTCCTAACATTAGAAATGTTTGTTCTAAACTAGCTGTGTGTTACAGTAAGTTAAAGTCTTCCTAGGTTAATCACTATTCAGCCCGTGTACTTATTAAATATGTTGCCATGGGCACTGTAACTGCAGAATTGGGAGATGAGCTCTCACTTCTCTGGAGCTGGAAAATGATTTTTTTATGTTTCAGAAACAAGGTGGGTGAAGTAATATCTTTTATTTGGCATATACTTGTCCAATGCAAATGAGGTTAGAAGGATAAAGAAACATAGTGTCTTCTATCTCTTCTAGAATTTCATTGCAGAAACACAGTCATATGTGTACAGTTTACTTTATTGCTATATGTGAATTAATTGCAGAGTTTGGGATAAAATACAACATGGTTTTACAAAAGGTTTGAGGAGATAACTGATTTTTTTAGACAAAGGAAATGCAGCAGAACTAATCTACCGGGATTTCAGTAAGGCATTTAATACCGTTCCGCATGGGAAATTATTAGTTAAATTGGAGAAGATGGGGATTAATATCAGAACTGAAAGGTAGATAAAGACCTGGTTAAAGGGAAGATTACAGTGGGTCATGCCGAAAGATGAACTGTGAAGCTGGAGGGAGGTTACTAGTGGAGTTTCTCAGGGATTGGTCTTGGGACCTATTTTATTTAACATTTTTATTAATGACTGGAATACGTTACCTAGGGAGGCGGTGGAATCCCCTTCCTTTGAAGTTTTTAAGGTCAGGCTTGACAAAGCCATGGCTGGGATGATTTAGTTGGGGATTGGCCCTGCTCTGGGCAGGGGGTTGGACTAGATGACCTCCAGAGGTCCCTTCCAAGTCTGATATTCTATGATTCCATGACCTTGGCACAAAAAGTGGGAGTGTGCTAATAAAATTTGCAGATGACAGAAAGCTGGGAGGAATTGCCAATATGGAGGAGGACCAGAATATCATACAAGAAGATCTGGATGACCTTGAAAACTGGAGTAATAGAAATGGGATGAAAATTAAAAGTGCACTTAGGGACTAGCAACAAGAATCTCTGCTATAAGATGGGGATTTATAAGTTGGATGGAAGTGATGGAAGTCACGGGAGGAGAAAGACTTGGGAGTATTGGTTGATCACAGGATGACTATGAGCTGCCAGCGTGATGTGCCCATGAAAAAGGGTAATGCAGTCCTAGGATGCATCAGGTGAAGTATTTCCAGTATAGACTGGGAAGTGTTAGTACCATTATACAAGGCACTGGTGAGACCTCATCTTGAATACTGTGTGCAATTCTGATCCCCTATGTTTAAGAAAGATGGATTCAAACTAGAACAGGTGCAGAGAAGGGCTACTAGGATGATCAGAGGAGTGGAAAACATACTTTATGAGTAGAGACACAAAGAGTTTGGCCTGTTTAACCTGACCAAAAGAAGGCTGAGGGGAGATATTATTTCTCTCTATAAATACATCAGAGGGATAAATACCAGGCAGGGAGAAGAGTTATTTAAGTTAACCAATGTGGACACAAGAACAAAGTGGTATAAACTGACCATCAATAAGTTTAGGCTGGAAATTAGACAACAGTTTCTAACCATCAGATGACTGAAATTCTGGAACAGCCCTCCAAGGGGAACAGTGAGGACAAAAAAACCTGACCGGCTTCAAGAATGAGATTGATAAGTTTATGGAGGGGATCATGAAAAGCATCCAGTCCTTGGGAAAGCTGGGGCCCCAGCCCCATCAATGGTCTTAAAGATCAGGACAAGGACCATAAACTGGATTTAGCGATAGACAGGAAGTTACAGTTCAGTGAGTCGAGCAACAGGGTTATGTGTTCTCATCATCCTGTGTTAGTTGAAGATGGCTGCTGCATCCTGTACCATCTGGAGATTATTTGTGTCATTCACTTTTATCCCCAGCCACAATATTTTGCAGTAGTCAGGTTTGGAAGTAACACACATACAGATCACAGTGGTCAGGACTACACCAAACACTTTGGATGGCAGAAGTCACTTCTACCTACTGATAACACTTGGGTGTCCAGATCCTCAAATAATCCAGGAGGACTGCTTTGATGACGGTAGAATAGATGGTCTCAACTCAGAACAATGCCAGGGTTTGGCTAGTTCTTCACAACAATTACCTCTTCCCACAATCACTGCCTCTGATTTATCTGGATTAAGTTTCAACAAACTATTCTTCATCTGTGTGCTTAAATTCACTCAGGCACTGAGAAAGCTGGGTAATGGTTTTTTGGCATGAAGATGAAGGAGGAAAGGTGACTAATCTGTATCCTGTTGACACTGAAGTCTACGATGATTCATGATCTCACATTGGGGTTTAACATACATGTTGAAATGGATAGGAGACAGTTCTCTTAAGATTCCACAGGCAAGTATTCACGAGACAGAAGAACAATTTCCCATCTTAACCTCTGATTTTTTCCTGCACAGTGTTGCCAAGGCACCTCAGTACTAGCCTGTATCAGGTCTACTGTTGCAATCCCAAATTTCTCCTGAGAGTGCTAATCATGTTGTGTCCAACTGCAATGGTTTTGTATTGCGGATGAATATCTAGTAAGGATCACAAACTCATTTTCTCTTATTTCCTAAACAGAAGATGATGTCCAACCCTACATTTTATCCATGCATACATTCATTAAGGCAGATCCTTAACAGATCCAACAATGGAGCTATTACTATTTACAGAAGCCTGAAGATTTAACCCATTGTTGTGAGGTGTTTGAGCTTGCTTTCTTTGAAAACGTGTCCCTCCCACCTCCAATTTAGATTCAAAAACAAAAACAGAGTAACCAATACAGTAAAAATACCAAGCAGGGGTAGAAATCTCGCTCAATCTTATGTCACTATGTAAAATCATCTTCCACCTTGTTTTAAAATTAAATACTGTGAATGCTACTTGAAACTAGATTGGGAGGAAAATATTAGTTCGCTGGAACTTCAGTCAACAAGCCCCTAATTAGAAAGAAACCATTATTAATGGCATCACATTGTGTTATATTTTCACAAGATGCATTTTTCTTTTGTCTCTGAGGAGACACAGGCTGGTATTTTATCCCTCTGAAGAAGCTTGTTACAGAAGAAGTGAGATTTAGAGAGGGAGAAAGAAGAGAGTTTGACTTCCGGGATGGCTCGTGATTATCTAGGTTACATTAAAATAACATATTTATACAGTGTGAGAGAAATATTTGAAGAAACCAATTGAGATGTTTTCAGGAACAATATGATACATCTCGACTAAAAATAAATATTTATTTTTATCTTTGGTTCATCATACTTGAGTCATTTCAAAGTTTATGGCCATCACAGCATCTAACTAGCCACAGAAGCTGTCAGATGTGCTGTCTGAGCTGAGGAAACTTTCGAAGACATGTTGTTTTAACAAGCATGAGCAAACCAACAGGAAGTGTGCTAGAAAGAAGGGATTGCCTGGGTATAAAGACACATTAATGTTATTTTATTGTTGGGCAGTCTGACATACCATGATGAGAAAGAGCAGCTTTAGATGAAATAAAATAACTTTTTCTTAAAAGATAAATGTAAGAATTCCTGTTACCTATTTACTGTACAGAAAACTGAAAATCAGTAGAACATAGGAAAAGTCTGCCAGGAAATGAATAGCAATGGTCCTTTAGTCCAGTAGCTTGTTATCATAGATTGCATAGAAATTTCTTCTTGATATCTCTTAATGAAATTGTGTCTTGGCACAGGAGGATTAACTAGTATAACCGCAGATGCTATCCTTACTCATAGAAATGTCAACTACTTTTAAACATCTTACCAATCTCTTTGCATACTAAGCTATTTCCATAGTCCAGTCTTTTCAGTCTCTCCTCATATAGAAAGCTCTCTCCAATTCCCCAGATGACTAATTCTTTCTGATTTTACCATTTCTATTTTTACTAGGACTATTTGAGATAGAGGTATGAAAAGCAAACTCAGAATTTAAAGTAAGGATGTACCATTGATTTATCTTTTTCTATGTTAAAACTATTTTTCTCTGTGTGTGAAAGACCCATTAAAACAACAGGAGAAACTAATATAAGTCTCCATCCAGCAAAGCATTTAAACATGTGCTTAATTTAAAATACAGTAAGTAGTCTGACTGAAGACAACAGAACTACTCACATGTTTAAACTTTAGCTAGTGCTTATGTGTTTTACTGTACTGAAGCTTAACTGACTGCAGGAGAAATTGTGAAACTGAGTATACACAAATTGCTGAAATGCACAAAGTAAACAAACTTGAAAAATGATTTTAAACAAATCTTTCAATGAGAGTAATATTGGGTGTCAGTTACTAAAACACGTTCAGGGAGATGAGATTTTTAACTTTATGGTCCCTTTAAAAAAATGTTTCCAATTGTTATGTTTGCAAAGAAAAGCTTACATTGATAGTCTGGTGGTAGAATGTCTGACCTTGAAGTCAAAGCTGAACAAGAAATTCAGACTGTCCTGCAAAATCCTAATGATCTTTTATCAGACCAACTTCTGATAAAGCTTTCAAGCCACACAGAGCTCGTGTCTCTCACCTAGAGAAACTGTTCCAATAGAAGATATTATCTCACCCACCTTGTCTCTCTAATATCCTGGGATTGACATGGCTACAACTACACTGCATTAAACCTAATGCTGACAGTTTAAACGTTAGGCCTATTTTACTGCTGTTCTTTTCTAGGTCATATCCAGCTACTGTGGGATTGTGGACAGAGTTTGCACGTGTGGGCAAGGACTATGGTGGAAAACTAAGTTTCCCTACCCCCAAAATCCAGCCTCTCCCTATTATTTTACAAAAGCCTTTGGATTTCCTCATGCTTTTTTTCTTGCCCCCTTCATGTCTCAGTGGCCTGGACTTTTGTGTACCACAGGAATAGGCTCCTTCAAATTACCCAATATAGATTAGGTAGAGTAAATAGGCTCTTCCAGGCTCCTAGCCTAAAGAAAACAGAGTTGCACATGCTCATTTATTATTAGTCTTTTTGACTTTTTTTTCCCCTTCCAATTTCATCTTTCATGTTCTTAATCTCCATCACTACTTGCCAAAGAAAAATGGTGAACAGGCACATAGCTCTCAGCAGGAGCTGCAGCAACGTTCAGAACAAGAAGAACAGCAAAGCTGACAGCTGTGCTTTTCTACACTGAGCACACTGGGTAAATCAATACCCCCAGCAGCCCTGCTGCCATCTGTGGAGTTTCTGGAGCAGACGGGTTATTTATAGAAACTTGTTTGCGCAAAGCCAATATTTACCTGTCGGAACTGTCAAATTTTGCAATCCATCTTTGCCATTTACCTTGCTGCTTTATATGTCAATAGTGGACTTTTTTCTAAAGAAAATACTGTTGCATTTTTAAAATATGTCCCCTCCCCATAAGGGCTGGTTATATTAATTGTACAGTACGAGTGCATCTGGCTTCCATGGGGCCTTTGGGATCCTCCAACATTGCTGTGAAGTTAAAGAGCTGTCAAAGTTGAAGAGTCTAATTCAGTCTTCTTGTTTCTGCAGCAGCAGTTCCATGGCATTCCCCTGCCAAGGCCAGGCTGAGATTTTATGTGAAAACCAGGAGAGGCTGCTCTGCTGAAAATCTGGCTGGTACTGTTACTGCCATGGATACAGCCATTATCTTCTGTATAAGCAGAGGGGAAACTTTCTTGGGAAACTATTTCACATTTGCCCTTAAGCAAAATCTACAGCTGTTAAGTTGCAGGAGTGAAATGAATTGGTGATCTCAGTCCAGTTCCTAGCAGATAGGGTCTACATCACAAAACCACGCAACTGTCCCCTGAGCAAGCAGCTCCAGCAACAAGACCTAGGACTAGGTGGACATGGAGAAGGAACTAATATCTCATCCCTGTAAGTAGCCCATTAAGGTCAGGATTGAGGCAAACTGATGGGGCAGCGAAGCTTGCTTGGATGTTGCCTGTACTGTCTGCTCTGTGGATATCCAAAGGACTTCATTTCCCAGAGCCTTTTGTGCTCTCTGAATTCCCTTAATTTTTTTTTCCTTTTTTTTTGTAAATCAGAGACGAAGATTATAAATGGCAAACAATATGCAACAGTTTACTTTTGATTACGTTATGTTTCCACTTATATACAGCATAAATGCTGTCGTCAGTGCTGTAGTAGCTAAGGTTTTAAAACCAGTTCCAGTTCTCTACAAAAGAAAAAGGACACTAAACTATCTAAACTACTACATGCCACAAGGGGCTACAACAGTGGTTCCCTAAACCCACCAGCAATATTGTTAATCTATCCAACGATACTCTTAGCCCAGCAGAAGAATCTGTCCTATCTCGGGGCCTCTCCTTCTGCCCCTCCACCCCTACGAACATGATACAGTTCTGTGGTGACTTAGAATCCTATTTTCGACGTCTCCGACTCAAGGTATATTTCCAACACACCTCTGAACAACATACTAACCCACAGAGACCTTCCTACCAAGACTACAAAAAGAAGGATTCTGGGTGGACTCCTCCTGAAGGTCGAAAAAACAGACTGGACTTCTACATAGAGTGCTTCCGCCGACGTGCACGGGCTGAAATTGTGGAAAAGCAGCATCACTTGCCCCATAACCTCAGCCGTACAGAACACAATGCCATCCACAGCCTCAGAAACAACTTTGACATCATAATCAAAAAGGCTGACAAAGGAGGTGCTGTCGTCATCATGAATAGGTCGGAATATGAACAAGAGGCTGCTAGGCAACTCTCCAACACCACTTTCTACAAGCCATTACCTTCTGATCCCACTGAGGGTTTACCAAAAGAAACTACACCATTTGCTCAAGAAACTCCCTGAAAAAGCACAAGAACAAATCCGCACAGACACAGCCCTGGAACCCCGACCTGGGGTATTCTATCTGCTACCCAAGATCCATAAACCTGGAAATCCTGGACGCCCCATCATCTCAGGCGTTGGCACCCTGATAGCAGGATTGTCTGGCTATGTAGACTCCCTCCTCAGGCCCTACGCTACCAGCACTCCCAGCTATCTTTGAGACACTACTGACTTCCTGAGGAAACTACAATCCACCGGTGATCTTCCAGAAAACATCATCCTGGCCACTGTGAATGTAGAAGCCCTCTACACCAACATTCCACACAAAGATGGACTACAAGCCGTCAGGAACAGTACCCCTGATAATGTCATGGCAAAACTGGTGGCTGAACTTTGTGACTTTATCCTCACCCATAACTATTTCACACTTGGGGACAATGTATACCTTCAAATCAGCAGCACTGCTATGGGTACCCGCATGGCTCCACAGTATGCCAACATTTTTATGGCTGACTTAGAACAATGCTTCCTTAGCTCTCGTCCCCTAATGCCCCTATTCTACTTGCGCTACATTGATGACATCTTCATCATCTGGACCCATGGAAAAGAAGCCCTTGAGGAATTCCACCATGATTTCAACAATTTCCATCCCACCATCAACCTCAGCCTGGACCAGTCCAAACAAGAGAACCACTATGGTGCTAATAAGCTATGGTCACACAAACACCACCCTATACCGGAAACCTACTGACCGCTATTCCTACCTACATGCCTCCAGCTTTCATCCAGACCACACCACACGATCCATTGTCTACAGCCAAGCTCTACGATACAACTGCATTTGCTTCAACCCCTCAAACAGAGACAAACACCTACAAGATTTCTATCAGCATTCTTACAACTACAATAGCCACCCGCTGAAGTGAAGAAACAGATTGATAGAGCCAGAAGAGTACCCAAAAGTCACCTACTACAGGACAGGCCCAACAAAGAAAATAACAGAACACCACTAGCCATCACCTTCAGCCCCCAACTAAAACCTCTCCAACGCATCATCAAGGACCTGCAACCTATCCTGAAGGACGACCCATCACTCTCACAGATCTTGGGAGACAGGCCAGTCCTTGCTTACAGACAGCCCCCCCCAACCTGAAGCAAATACTCACCAGCAACCACACACCACACAACAGAACCACTAACCCAGGAACCTATCCTTGCAACAAAGCCCGTTGCCAACTGTGTCCACGTATCTATTCAGGGGACACCATAATAGGGCCTAATCACATCAACCACACTATCAGAGGCTCGTTCACCTGCATATCTACCAATGTGATATATGCCAACATGTGCCAGCAATGCCCCTCTGCCATGTACATTGGTCAAACCGGACAGTCTCTACGTAAAAGAATAAATGGATACAAATCAGACGTCAAAAATCAGACGTCAAGAATTATAACATTCAAAAACCAGTTGGAGAACACTTCAATCTCTTTAGTCACTCGATTACAGACCTAAAAGTTGCAATTCTTCAACAAAAAAACTTCAAAAACAGACTCCAATGAGAAATTGCTGAATTAATTTGCAAACTGGATACAATTAACTTAGGCTTGAATAGAGACTGGGAGTGGATGGGTCATTACACAAAGTAAACTATTTCCCTATGTTTATTCCCCCCCTCTACCCCCCACTATTCCTCAGACGTTCTTGTCAAGTACTGGAAATGGCCCACCTTGATTATCACTACAAAAGGTTCCTTCCCCCCGCTCTCCTGCTGGTAATAGCTCACCTTAAGTGATCACTCTTGTTACAGTGTGTATGGTAACACCCATTGTTTCATGTTCTCTGCGTCTATAAATCTTCCCACTGTATTTTCCACTGAATGCATCCGATGAAGTGAGCTGTAGCTCATGAAAGCTTATGCTCAGATAAATTTGTTAGTCTCTAAGGTGCCAAAAGTCCCCCTTTTCTTTTTGAGAAAGGATTTCACTTTCAAATTCAAAGGAGCTATCAAATGCCTGAAGGTAAGCATTCTGCAGGATCACCTGTTCACAGTCTTTACATATTACAGTGAGCTCACAGACTGTGGCTGGGATTAAGACGGGGAGGGTTTAAGATCAATGAAGCATTAAGGAGCAAAAGCAGCATTTTTCCATGAACAGTTTAAAGAATAAAAGATGAAGTGACTGTCAAGTCAGTGACCTCTGGAGCAAATACTAATGTAAGTAGGACATTATAAATATTGCAGTGTAAGATTTATGTAAATGAAAGGAGGTAACCAGTAAACAGGGACAACAGAAAACCACAATAAGGTCTTTCAGGAGAGTTCTTTGTTTTTGTTTTAATATTAATCATAATAAATTATTTTACTTAGACCAATGCTTAGTGGGGAGGGAAAGAAGGCGAGGTGCAACAAGGATACTTCTCTCCCACACTACATAATTTTCTCCTCAGAAGGGACCCACTCCTGTGGAATGGTTTTGGATTGCTATTGAATATTGTTTAAAAAGCACGTCAAAGCCACAACAGAGTATTTTCTGCTCTTACAAAAGGTCTCTATAAATTGCCCCAGGATAGATGTTAGAGAGCTCACAAGAAAGCCACTTTTCAAATGAATGGAACTGTGTACATGACTTTTATCTGTGTGTGAAGTGGGGATGTGGCATGTCAGTACATGCCTCTCGTAACAAAGCAGAGATGTCGAATTATGAACAATGGTGTTTCTACCACAAAAATTATAGAGCACACGAACCCCCTTTTCCTCCCTGCCATCTCTCTAGTCTCCTGTTCTAGGCATCTGTGGATGAATCAATTCTTACTATCTGCAGATCTGCTGCAGAGCACGTTATGTGGACCAACGAGTGTTTATGAAAGAAGATGCCCTCAATTCACACATCACCCACATAGCTTCCCAGTTTCTACCTTCCTAGGTTTCTTAACTCACTCACTCTCTTTAGAGAGTACAATCAAACTTTCTTTTAATAACAGAACAATTTCTTTCTAATCAGAAGGATCTCTGTAAGCAGAACTGGGACTTTCACACCACTTAACAGAATTTTGCTGCATTTGAATTCACTATTAGTGGATTCCACTCTCATGCCAGGTGGATAGAATTGGTCCCTTTCCGTGCTAGGAGGGCACAGCCGATGTTTGCTCCTGCTGCCTCAGAAAACAAAACCAAGCACCATTCCGAGCAGACTTTGCTGGTGAAGCAGGATCACAGACATTAAGACAGCTAATGATGTTAGAGATGGTGGCAGGAAGTACAATCCCCAAAGCGAAGAGATAAAGTCAGAGGTGAAAGTAAGCCGGTATGCCCCAGTACGGATACTGGTAAGAGCCGGTGCGCTGTACCAGGACCGGCTTTCCCAGATGGCAATTTAAAGCCCTGGGGTAGTGGTGGCGGGGCTCCGGCAGGGATTTAAAGGGCCCCGGAACTCCAGCTGCCGTTGCCACTACCGCCCCGGGCCTTTAAATCCCACCGGAGCCCTGCTGCCGAAGCCCTGGGGTAGCGGCGGCAGGGCTCCAGAGGGGATTTAAAGGGCCAGGGCAGTGTGGCTGCCAGAGCCCCAAGCCCTTTAAATCTCCGCCTGAGCCCTGCTGCCGAAGGCCTGGGGTAGTAGCGGCGGGGCTCTGGCGGGGATTTAAAGGGCCCTGGAGCTCCAGCTCCCGCTACCGCCCCGGGGCCCTTTAAATCCCCGCCTGAGCTCTGCTCCCCGAGCCCTGGGGTAGAGGCGGCATGGCTCTGGCGGGGATTTAAAGGGCCCCGGAGCTCCAGCTGCTGCTACCGCCCTGGGCCTTTAAATCCCCACTGGAGCCCTGCTGCCGAAGCCCTGAGGTAGCGGCGGCGGGGCTCCGGAGGGGATTTAAAGGGCTGGGGCAGTAGCGGCTGCCAGAGCCCCAAGCCCTTTAAATCCCCGCCTGAGACCTGCTGCCCTAGCCCTGGGGTAACTGTGGTGGGGCTCTGGCGGGGATTTAAAGGGCCCCAGAGCTCCAGCCCCCGCTACCGCCCTGGGCCTTTAAATCGCCACCAGAGCCCTGCTGCCGAAGCCCTGGGGTTTAAGGCCATGCCTCTTCCGGTTAAGGCCACACCTCTTCCGGCTGAGGCCAGGCCCCCCTGCTCAGGACTCCAGCGTATGGGTCAGTCTTCTAACTTACTTTCACCCCTGGATAAAGTCATAGTGATGGTAATGAGGAGCTACAGTACGCACTGACGGTGAGTAAAAGACAGTCCTGGACTAGAGCCCGAGTTATCTGGCGTGAATCTAGACCTTAAGGATTTGAACATCTTTGTTACTGGACTCCTCTCAAAATTGTTCAGTAGCAAATGACCCACTTTACTGGGACAACAGATGCTAACGTGGGCCTGGCACATTTTAACCTTTCCTAGCATTTTCAGTTTGCATACTGTGAATTATTTTTTTCTGCTAACATAGGGGCTTAGAACAATCTGAATGCTGCTGAGTAATATTTGGGCCAGAGTGGTAACAATTTGAAACCACGTCCTACAGTCCTGGGGTGACTGAGACACCACAGAGGTATGGCTTATGCTCTAATATCTGGACTAATTCAAAACCAGAGGCCAAGTTCCAAAGTTCATACTCAAGGACCATATAAAGCCATACATTTGAAAACCAAATTCCCATCAAAATCCTGCTTAAAAACAGATGGCACAATATGGCCAACGTTCATTGTTTCAATAAGGGTCGAGTTAAAATCTGAGCAAGGACCTTATTCCAGATGTGGCCCGAGCGGCTCTCTCTCAAGATGCCAAAAGCAATTGGGAGGAAGGATGATCCTGTGGTTAATTCACTGCATTGAGGCTTAGAGGGTGTGGGTCCAAAATTCTGGCTCTGCCACATTCTTCTTGGATTAACTTGTGGCAAGTCACTGAACCCTTCTTTGCCTCAGGTCCCCATTTTTACAGATGGGAATAATACTTCCTTTCTTCCACCCTTTATCGATTGGACTTATTTAGCTGGTGAGCTCTTTGCGGCAGGAATTATGTGTTTGCACAGTGCCTGGCAAAATGAGTCTCTGATCTCAGCTGCAGCCTCTACTATTACTTGCTTGGTTACTATAATATGAGTAATAATGAGAAGTCCACTTAAAACACTTCCCAGATCATTTTTTTTCTTTTCTAGAATGAAGCTGGTTTAGACCTGCAGATTGGCAAGAGAGGGTTCAACACCCCAAATATGCTACTCATCTGTTTACCTCTAAATCAGAAACAGAATGTTGAATGATTGCAGACTTGGCCAAGTGTTCCAATACAAAAGAACAGACAATTATTTAAACAAATCAAGATTCTCCTGAATCCATGGAAAACATATTAGACATTAATAAAGCCTTTGACAGCACATTTCATAGTCTACCGCTTTTTAAAGACATGGATACTATAGGTTGGCTGAATAATCAAACGGTTACACCAACAAACAGATGAAGGAGGTGCAGGAAAAGGAAAGAGAAAGAAGAGGAAAGGGTAAGATGAGGAGGAAGAAATCCAAGGGAGATATAATAAGGGTGTGCATTGTTTTATGGAAAGTTTGATGAAGGAGGTTATTTTAGTAGAGGTTTTCAGAGAACTAGGGTTACTGTGGGCCAGATTCTGACATCCTTACTCATGTTGAATAAATAGTACCTTATTCCACAAACAGCCACCGAGAAGTCAATGGCATTACTTGTGGACAAAGGTGCTACTACTAAGTGTAAGTAAATGTATCAGAACCTAGGCCCTTTTGTTCTGAATGCTTTGAAATCTAAAATGCAGAAAATTGCATGTGGCATTTCAACATTTTCTACAAGGGAGACTTCTAAATCACATGGTTTAATGCCCCCTCAGCTCCACCCCTACATCAGACAACATTCTTCTCCCTGGCGAAGTCTAAACGTTGGCAAAAAACGTAACTTCAAAGGGAGTAAACAATGAGCAATGAAAAACCCCCAAAGAAGCCAAAACAATCCAGCCGACCATATGGGTAGGAAACTGAGATTCTCATCCCCGGGCAAGATCCACCAGAGCAATGTGCTGTCCACTGGCAGAGGCAAAGGGGGTAATAAGGGGCTCAGTGCTCATTTGCAGCCATTTCTGACATACCTGTGCACCAGTGTGGAAAAGCTAAAAAGTGCAGAGCACCTGAAACTCCACTATTCTGAGAGAAGCAGACTGTGGGTCCACACTATGGAAGCATTTTTATTAGACACATATGTCGAAAGACAAAAGGAATCGTGGAAGCTCAGCACGTCTCGGGATCAGGCTCTGAGGGCTAAATTTTTATCTGGGGTAACTTCATTCTCTTCAGTGGAGTTGGAGTTGCACCAGGGATGAATTTGGCCCTGAGAAACAACCGCAAAAGGGTCAAGGGAGCATATGAGAACAGTAGAATGGCTCATAACTAAGAATAACCAAAGACCTATGTAAGCTTAGATTAGCTTGAATGTCTCCCTTCAGTAGCTGTCTTTAATAGAATCAGTGGGTGCCTGCAGTAACAGCCTCTCTCTGCTTTTCCTTCTCCTATACAGCAGCAGTCTGGTTCATCAAAGCAGGAGCTAATCTTCTATTTTACAATCTTAAATGAGTTTAATGTTATATAAGTCAATGTTTTAAGACCTTAAAATATAGCCCAAAAGATCTGGTTAAGCAACTAAGTACTTGGAGATTTGTTCACCCTTTTTCTCTTTTTAAACAAATTCTATAAATGTATCTTTTAGCTGGAGAATAATTACATTTTTATGAAGCTGCTTTATGTTTTCTAGCTAATTGTTTCAGTTGTAGGTTGGCAAGCAATGTGCATGTTCCAGAAAGATAAAGCTGTCAGGTTCTAAATGTAACGGTGTACTTCAGGCTTACCAATGAACAGCATCCATTACTACATCAGCTACTACCATTAGGTAGGAAAAAAAGGCTGGAAGTGCAGAAACCTCAAAGGTCTACAATTTTTCATGCTGACAGATCTCTTCTTCCCTGTTATATTTCCATCCTCTTCTTTCTTAAGCACCGTTACTTCACCAAAAAGCAAAAACAAAAAACAAAACTAAAAGAACTACAACCTGAGATGCAGTGCCTACTGGAAGTCAGTGGAAAACCTTCAAGAGCAAATCCTTATGATTACTTCCAAACTGCAGTGCTACACATTCGCTTTACCACCAGCCTAGGTACTAGTCATTTCAAAAGCCCAACACTCTACTAGGTGCCAGGTTAAACTACTCTCTATTTAAAGACCATGAAGAACAGTGTTGGCTCTTGATGAGACATACACCACTGACCACAGGGGGTTTGGATTATTGTGCTTGTAAATCGGTGGTTAAGTGTTCTGAATTACTACAAGATTACAAGCAGAGCAGATATAATTTCATTCAAGGGCTGAAGTGCTGTTGTCAGACAGTCAAACACACTTTGCTCACCATGTCTATCTACCCTGAAAAATGTACATCAAGTAGCAGAAATGTGTTCTGTTCCTTCTTCTTTTCTTTTTAAATGTACAACATAAACTTTGTATAAGAAAAAATCTTCAGAACTCTGTACTATTTTTAGCAGGGAAATAAAATGAGTTGAATGGCTGGTAAAAGGTCCTGTGTGGAAACTGTATTTTTTATCATTTTATTTATATTTTTGGCTGTATTTTATGCTCATTTTAACTGAGTTTCTTTTCAAAAGATGCTTTTAAAAAAAGATACCGCAGATTAGAAAAATGACCGCCTTGTTTAAGTTTGCAAAGGCAAGGTTTGATAAAAAATAACCTGTAAAAATAGAGATCTATACATTTTGGAGAAGTTTGCATTTCCAATGATAACCATGCATTTGTAGGGCAAAATAAAATGTACAGTATTAACAGATTATTTATAGCATTTAGATTGCATTTAATAAATGCCCTTTTTTCCTTATCTAGACTTACAAATCCAGATACCTTGATTGCCCTCTTCCCCCTTGTGAAGCATGATAGATCATTTTCACAGACTTCTACAATGGAGTTGGACATTTTAAAACTACAGTAAAAGCAGCTTCTGTCCCACGTGCTGCTCTTCCTTTCAAAGGTACCTTACCTACTTTGCTTAAAGGCTTGGTTCCGCAACCCTTTTTCATATTGGCTAGCACAGGGATAGGCAACCTATGGCACGCGTGCCAAAGGCGGCACACGAGCTGATTTTCAGTGGCACCCACACTGCCCGGGTCCTGGCCACCGGTCTGGGGGGCTCTGCATTTTAATGCAATTTTAAATGAAGCTTCTTAAACATTTTTAAAACCTTATTTACTTTACATACAACAATAGTTTAGTTATATATTATAGACTTATAGAAAGAGACCTTCTAAAAATGTTAAAATGTATTACTGGCACGCGAAATCTTAAATTAGAGTAAATAAATGAAGACTCGGCACACCGCTTCTGAAAGGTTGCCGACCCCTGGGCTAGCACTTCCCCCTGGGGGGAATCCCCTTGAGATCAATAAGACTGTTCGTGTGAGTAAATACTACTTAGCACAAGTAGAGATCATAGAATCTGGCACTAAGTAAGCAGTTCCTAGATAAAAATGAAAGCTGATTTATCCAATATTAACTTTATTTTGACACATCTGTGTCTCTTTTGTGGTATTCTTTAATCCATTAAACACTGCACAGTGAAACCACTGACTAAAAATGTCCACACAAGGGCTATTAACGTTGTTAATGTGATGGCTGTCATCTCGGCCTACACACCAGAGTTCAGTTAGAACCGGTGATCTCCAGAGCTAAAAGCATGAACTGCTATTGCTGGAGCTCAAAAGCCAGTGCTCCATAACTGGGCTCGTAACAGCCTCATGATCTGCTATACAAGTGGGAACAGATGGGGCACCTGGAACACACACTTATCAGGGGGTTACACGACCACTGGTTCAGTCAGAGTGGTGTTAAAAATGGCGGAAAGATTTTTTTAAAAAAATGTCCCTAGGCCTTTGAGGCTTTGCTTTAGTGATCATTATTTGTACCAGTTGATTCAAAGAACAAAAACCTCACGCTACTCTACTAGTATAGGCTGGAGGTCAGAGGAGTTCAGGTGCAGGCTTTCAGCAAGAGCTCTGCTCATTCATTATATACCAGAATTATTGCTTTTTTTAACCACCGACTCACGGTGAGCGCCTCAGAGTTTTCCTTTTGCTTTAACAGAAAGTGCAGTTTGACATTCGGCACCCAGCTGTCTGTTTTCCTCCACAGGACAAAATGCATTCGCTAAAGATTGTGGGTGAAATTCAGTCTCCACTGATGTCAATGGGAGCTTTGCTATTGACTTCAATGGGGCCAGCATTTCTTTCTGGGATTTTTGTTTTGTTTAGGCAACTCCAGAATCCATAATCTGACTCTGATGTGTGTAAGCACCGAAGTCTGCTGCAAAGATTGTGCTGCAAAGCACAAATGTTGTGATCTGGGCCTAGCTCCCAGAAAACCTACAGCACTCACCCTTCACTGATCCGCTGCAGCACCAGCCACACAGAAATGTTCCACTTGGATCTTTACTATCAGGAGACACAGTATACACCCTGATCCCCTACACACTCTCCCCTTACCAGAGTACCTGTGCCTTGGACACAAGTAATTTGCGCTGAAGTTATACAGGCACTTGTGGTGGCTAGAATACAAGTGCATGATCAAAAAGGGTCAGAATTCAGCTCCAGGTGTCTGCATATGCAAGAGAAGGTCATGATGAAATGTACACAATTCTACAATCACAAGAATTATACAGCTCAACCCTACAACAAAGAACAATCACCTCTGGGATCTTTAGTTCAATAATCCTTTTAAATCACAGCTCAGACTAACTTCTGGGACACGTAGCAGCAAATCCTTAGTGTTTAAATTTAAAAGTATATAATTAACTGTGGTGCTTTCTTATATTTTTCAGGATGCAAATCATCATACATTTCTCCTACTGAGAAAAATGAGTCTTATCTACTAGCCAATACTCTATATTGCCAAACAGTATTTAAAAAAGTGAATATTTCCTCCTGGGGTCAGGCCTCACAGCACATGCTCTGTAATCCTAAAAGCTGCCATACAACCAGCAATTTGTTTGTCTTACAAAATCAGTGACAAAGTGCTGGTGCTCAGGTTTGTACCACTACACTGCCTGATATTTGCTCCAGTGAAGAAATTTCTATTTAAAAGTCTTTGGCTTATTGCATAAATATATTAAAAAATCATAGTCATTAAATTCACAGGGCCTGATCCTTATTCAGGCAAAACTGTTACTAGCATCAATGAGAATTTTGTCTGAGCAATACTACAGATCAGGCCCACGCCTCTCAAATAATGGTAATCTTGCAAGCAAATTTGGGGTGATTTATAGGTTTGTGCAACATGTGAGAATCAATTATTTCATCAACCTTAAGTTCCACCCATGACCAGGCTATTCAATTAGAAACCAGCACAAGTCCACTGGTTGCAGCTGTAGAGGGGACCTACATTAAGAACACACTTATTTCACACCATGTTGTTGCCCTTTGGGTTTTTAGGTTAAATCAAACCTGGAACTCAAAAGGAAGACTCAGAGAGTGACAGCCAATAAGAATCAAAACAGAAGAAAACATTTGCACAACTACTATGAATGGAATCCAGAGAGTTTTGCAAAGTTCTACTAAATAGCTATCTAAAAATGGTTTATTATGGCATTTAAAGACAGAAAAATCCTGGGCCAAACTTCTACATATGACAGAGCCTCTCACTGTACCAAAAATCACTGTACCTGTGCATGCAAATTGGAACTTCTGGCTCAAACTGTGTTTGTGCATGTTACCTTATCTGTGTGAAAGAACAGCCATTTGCGTAGAAGGGTGGGAGTTTATGGGCATAACATACACCGTGTAGGGCTGCCAAGTTTGTTTGGTCATATTCCTGGAAGTTTCATCACATGACATAATCTTTAATTTAAAATTAATCTTTAATTCCTGGAGACTCCAGGACTGTTGGCTACCTTAGTTGGGTGCATCACTGGCAGTTTGACCAGACAATGAAGTAGCAAAAACTAAGGGGAAAATCTTGGTCTCTTCTCTGTGGATGTGGAGAACCTTCTTTGTAGCCAATCCACTTCACTGATAATAGGGGAAAGGAGCCTCTCAGGTAAAGGGGTAGAGCCAGAGGTGAGGTCAGTAAATCTCTTTCTTCCCTGCCAGAGGGCAAAGTGAGTGCCACAGAGGCTACTCTACTCATTAAATTGGAGGACTGGCCAAGGAGTAGCTTTGCTCGTGCCCTGTGGCCAGTGGGAGAAGATTCTTTCACCCACTGTGTTCCCCAACATCCAGCTGAGTTAACTCAAGCTAGATGCTGGGGAGAGAATTTTGCCCTAGGTGACTAAAATTCCCCTCTGAAAATATTTGGGACAGTATCTATAGCGCACATTGCTTCCTCCTTCATACTATCTCACTGCCTGCTAAAGGATACTGAAACCAAAACCAAAGAGCTAGATTGTGGTGTGGGTGTAAGGGGGGCATATTACACATTTATAGAAGAACACAAGAATGGCCATACTGGGTCAGACAAAGGTCCTTCTAGCCCAGTATTCTGTCTTCCAACAGTGGCCGATGCCAAGTGCTTCAGAGGGAATGAACAGAACAGATAATCATCAAGTGATCCATCCTCTGTCGCCCATTCCCAGGTTCTGGCAAACAGAAGCTAGGGACACCATCCTTGCCCATCCTGGCAAATAGTCATTGATGGACCTATTCTTTATCAATGTATCTAGTTCTTTTTTGAACCCTGTTATAATCTTGGCCTTGACAACATCCTCTGGCAAAGAGTTCCATAGATTGACTGTGCAGTGTGTGAAGAAACCCTTCCTTTTGTGCATTTTAAACCTACTGCCTATTAATTTCATTTGGTGACCCCCTAGTTCTTCTGTTATGAAGAGGAGTAAATAACACTTCCTTATTTACTTTCTACACACCACTCATGATTTTATAGACCTCTATCATATCCCCCCGCCCCTTAGTTATCCCTTTTCCAGGATGAAAAGTCCCAGTCTTATTAATTTCTCCTCATTACAGAAGCCGTTCCATAACCCTAATTATTTTTGTTTCCCTTTTCTGTACCTTTTCAAATTCCATGATATCTTTTTTATGATGGGGCAACCACTTCTGCACACAGTATTCAAGATGTGGACGTACCATGGATTTATATAGAGGCAATATGATATTTTCCATCTTATTATCTATCCCTTTCTTAATGATTCCCAACATTCTGTTAGCTTTTTTGACTGCCACTGCACATTGAGTGGATGTTTTCAGAGAACAATCCACGACTCCAAGATCTCTTTCTTAAATGGTAACAGCTAATTTAGACCCCATCATTTTATATGTATAGTTGGGATTATGTTTTCTAATGTGCATTACTTTGCATTTATCCGCATTGAATTTAATCTGCCATTTTGTTGCACCAGTCACCCAGTTTATACTCCCTTGAGTATAAACTTAACTTCCTACACATTGGGATAAGCAAGCTCTGCAGTGTTGCTTTGTCCCCCTCTCACACAGGTGGGCAAGAAAGGTTGGGAGCGGATGGAGCCTCGACTCCATCCTCAAATGCGTGCAGTGGTTTAGTTACATCGGTGCTTTAGGAAGCATGCGCTGTGACTGGTATAGACCCATCACAGGTCACTACCTCCCCAGAGCAGCAGGGAAACTGTGGGAGGTGGGGGTGGGGGGAAGACTGTGACTCTCTTTACTGTAGGTTAGATCACAAATCAATGATCCAGCACAAAGATAGCATCAGAGTGTTATCACAGTAAAATTTCGAAGAATATCTAAAACCTTTCATTGTTTTTTTTTTTTTTCAATTCTGCAAAATTACCTTGGTGAGGCTAAGAAAGAAACACTGTCACATCAGCTGTATCTTACCCTGAAGCTACTCCATTAATTCTTAGCATCCGTGGATGTATTCTTTTTATAAGTGTGAATCCATTCAAATCTTTTCACCATCTCCCCCACTTTTAGCCATTCATTACCGTGGGCGCCAGTATAAAATGGCAATGCTACAGACATGGTTTCTAATTTTCTTTTTATCAGTCATAATGGTGTCTGGGTAGAAACCTTTTCTGAAGTGCAAATTGGAAGTGGATCCATAGGTCAGGCTGCAAGGTTATTTATATTCAAAAACCTCCCTTGAAAAACCTTTTGTGCGGCATCAAACATGCTTTAGGAGGTGGATCTTGAAACATATACCTGTAAAAGCTTTTCTCAGCATGATGTTTCACATTATGAGGCAACTAAAGTACAAAAAGAAATGAAGATGACTAGACTGTGGTTCCTAGCTATATAATGAGCACTTTCTTCACTACAACAATAGCACTCACAAATGCAGTCCACCAATTCAGATTCAAAGTACATTGTTTGACACATTAATTTGACACTGAACTAATATTAATCTTCTTTTTATCACAGTACAAGATTGAATTAGCACAATACAGTAGAGCCTTGACTTTCCAAATCCAAGCTAACCAAAGTTCTTGATTATCTGAAAGTCACACATGTTGTATCCACCGTAGGGTTGACTTTGGCATGTTTTTATAGGCATTACACTTTATGCACTGAATTCATAAAATGGATGAGCCTGCCAGAGTTCATACTGTAAAGTCTGCAGGAAAAGGGCTTTCTCTTGCAGAGTTTACAAGCTCTGAAGCCTCTCCCACTGAGCTTATAAACTCTGCAGGTTACTGGCACCCAGGACTACTGCTTATCCACCACTTTGCTTTTCTAAATGAACGTCATGGCCCTCATTATTTGGGGGGGATAACTGAATCTTTATTATAAGTGAATGTGTATACTGCACTCGGAAGTGTTGTAAAAAGGGAAATAATGCTATCAGTTTATCTCAGGTACTTATATGACCCCCATTACTAGAAAAGGTTCTTCAGCCTAGGTCTCCTGTATTTTAGGCTACTGTCCTCACTGATAAATCACTCTTCCTCTCATACAAGGGGACGATTGCTGCTGCTTTGCCAGCTATGGCAGTATTTGCCAACTGTAGGCATAGCCCCTCAGGGAAAGGAGGGAGGGCACTAGATGGTGGAAGGTAGGGCAGAAAAGAGGATCGATATTGGTGAGGAAAGCTGTAGGTCCCCAGAATCACCCCCCTTCCCTACAGACACTGCAAACATGCTGCCACATCAGCAAGGAAAGCAGATGGAAGCTCCCAGACAGTTACCCAATGTCCTGATATCACTTCCAGGAGAGGGGGAACTAATATAAAGATGGCTACTCTGCTTGATGCTGTTACTACTGTTGTCCCCTCCCCACCAAAGAGCAGCATTTCCAGTTGGTGGGGGGTACCTCTTACACTAAGATTGTTCTATACACTGACATCTTCTCTTTGCTGCCATCCATCGTAGCCTCTGGGAACCTCAGGACGGGATAGGAAAGCTCTAACATTTAAGGCTCCGCTGTATGCTAGTGATGCCTGCTGCCGTCCATCACAGTCCCCTCAAGAATGCCAGTGCTGGTTGTGAGGACGGAAAGAGGAGAATGTTATATGTTGGAAGATGCATTTTGTGGATGGCTGTGGCTTTATTTTATTATTTCGTATATTATTAATTTCTTGATTCTTATTATTATTTAGAAGGGGCTGTGGTTTGATTTTTGGTGTTTCTGGATCATTGTAGGAGGTGAGGGGAAAAGAGCATTTTTCTTTTTGTACCAAGAATCTGACTCCATACATTCTCTCTCTCTCTCTCTCTCTCATGTGAATGGGGTTTGGGATGGGCCTTTGGGTGATTTTTTTTAAATGTTGGTGTTTGATGTGTCAGCAGCTGGGATTAACTGGCCAAATCTCTTTGTGAATTAGTGGGATGCCAAAGGGAGTGGGGCTGACCCAGTGGAGATATTCTTTGCCTTCCCATCGTAAGTACATTTTTTAAAGGATCAGATGCATGGTATGCTTATTGAGGAAGGTGGCCCAGGGAAGTCACTGCACACTTCTAAGATGACCATAGATCAGTTAGGCCACCACACAGCACTGAAGGCATTTTTATGTTGATCGAAAAGAAGGTACCAAGTTGACTGTCCACTAGATATGGGCATAATCAAACAGACCTGGTAATGGTTATTGGGGTCATTCTGGATGAGTCTTACAAGGAGGTGATAGATGAATTGTTTTTGCAGCCTCCCTACCTCCCCAAACCCTCAAAGAACCCACTTCTGTTCTCATGGTGGTATAAATGAGAAGTAGTTCAACTGAAATTGATGAATTTACACCACTGTAAAACCTGTGTCAGAATGGGAATCAGGCCCTAGCTGTAAGAGAGAAAGTGGGTGACCCGACTAGAACTCGAACATGTATGTTTATACTACACAGTTCCAAATCATTCTGATTTGTATTGTCAGGCTTGCTTTTAAACCGTCAGGATTTAAGATCTTTGTAATTGAGAACAGTCAAAAGTGATCTTTTCAGAAAAAAAAATTAAGTGGATACAATAAAATTAAAACACTGGGATGGTTAAGCGTGCTTCTAAAGTTCTATGCTAAGCTGCACTCTAATTGCAAATGACATATGTGAGGTAAGGAACACGTGACTAGACCATTCCTGAACAACTGCCAAAAATCTTTTTGCATGTCACCTAGAGCTTTAAGACAATGCAGGAACAATGGCAGCTCTGTAAAATCTGCCAGAGTTGACAGTTCCTATTGTTCAGAAAACTTTTGTGAAGCATAGACGTTTTCTAGATTAATGCTGCAAAATGCTGAACAAAATGGGCGTCAAGCTAATCAATGGGCTTTGGTGATTCAATCTTTTGTTTTCTTGCTGTTCCATTTTCATTCTGTGCTGACTATTTCTCTGTGAGTGCGTGTGTACACTTGCACCTGTGTGCAAACACTATACAAGGTGTACTTGCGTGTTTGGAAAGAAAGGAGAAGAGGAATCTCTCTGTTATTGGGCCAGTATTTGAATTTGGACACGTCTTCTAAGGTCCTCTCTCTCTCTCTTTTTTTTTTTTAAACTGTAAATTAACTTTTCCTTAAAAACTTAATTTTTACCACAACAGTAAACAAAAAATAGAACCTGCTTTGATTTGAGGTTATCATCCATGGCAGTTTTATTCAAAGTAATCTGTGATTTTATCTTTCCCACTACTACCTGGCAAATGGAATTTGGCTTTACAAACAAGGCGTGTCAACTTATTTGATTAATAGGGTGAAAATAAACATGAGGTAGGCAAAAGGATGACACTGGTGGTTTTAGCATCAATGCAGTGAACAGTTCACCTGGGTTGGCAATGGCTACAGTGTTTCCACGGAAGTGAAATGAGGGTTATGTTCCAGGGAAAAATGAAATACTCCAATTAAATATCTTTAACTGTGTAAAAATATACAGAAACTGTGTAAAACCTGCAGCCATCTGCTCTACTGTTTCTCTGTTAAAGGAAGCATCCCTTCTAGCCTTCTGCTGTATTTGCCCAGTAAAGATTAATGTTATGTAAATGAGGCTCTCCAAGTGTACTACGAACCACAGAGAAATAGTTAACACAGTAAATGCACATATCTGAAGGCAAGTCGTGTCAAGTCAACAGCTAGGAGCAATTTACTGTACAATGTCTACTCCATTTGGTTTTGTATGTATTTTACTGTGTTCTTCTTGATGCAGGAAAGGGGAAACAATTAGAGGTCTTTGCAATAAGGTCTTACAGCTTATCTCCCAAGAAAAATGTAAGCAAAAAATGTGGGCCAGACTCACAGCTGGTGGAAACTGGTGTAGCTCCACTGAAAACATTTTTTAAAAGACACAGGAGCCCACTGAACAGTGTTTTCCAAGTCTACCCAGGAAATTAAAGCTACCCCAAGATGGCATCCTTCAGCACTATATGTCCTGATTGCTGCCAACATGCCACAATCCTCAGTGAAGTCCACCTGCTCTTCTGTTGCTGGAATCCTTATTGTCTGTGACTCTGACATTGGTTGCTTAGAGTCTAATATGCAGAATGCCTCTACTGACTGTAAACAAGTGTTCTGTATACCATAAGGCCAAAAAGCTACTTCAAAATGTGTCTTTAATTGCAGCACTGATTTTTCTAACTCAGCCACCACAGTGAGTTGAAGTCATAAGATAGACTGTTATGATCCACTACCCAAAGCTTAGCAATTAAAGGCTCTCTCTCCCCACCCCTTCCTTTTATCTGCTAATGTATCGGGATAGACAAGTAAACAAATCCCTTCAAACAAGGTTATAGGAGATATAGGAATTCTGTCAGTCAAATAGTATTTGGTTAATGATAGTGACTGTACTTGACACATTTATATTCTGTTTGAACTACATTTGTGAAGCATTAGCAAGAATTCAGATAACGTCTTAGCACTATAATAACCTTACAATATATCTCTCTAACCCAAATATTATCAGTCTTAAGACACAGCAGAAAGTAGAAAGCTTTGTTTTATGGAATTTAAGTGTGTATTTCAGTGCCTGTGAAAGGTGGTCAGAAGGACAGCTCTGGAAATTACAGCACAGAGAGGTAAACTCCAGGCACTACACCCAGCTGTCCTTCCAATCAGACAGGCCAAACCTGTGAAAAAAACGCAGAAATTGGGCTTGTTTTTGGTTTAATTGGCTTGAGAGTTGCTTGTTGGCTAGTTTTTGGCTTGTAGCTTGTTTGGCTTGTAGCTTGTTGCTTCTTTTTTTTGACCGACTCCCAGCAAGCAGGGGCAAGGGGCGAGGGGGAGCAAGCAGGGGTAAGGGGCAAGAAGAAGAGAGAGTCAGGGGTGCACAGCTGGCCCACCACATCCCAGACTGCATGCCGGGGGGATCTAGTCATGTAGAGTGTTGGGGTTCTTAGGGATTGGCTTGTTTTGGCCTTGTTTTTAAATGGGACTAGCTTGATTTTTGGCTTATTGTTAAAGTCGGGGTGCTTATTTACCGCGTGAAAGTTGGCAACTGTGCTTCCAATGTGTCTCAGCCCTGACACAGAGGGACCACCTCTAAGATTGCGAGTGAGCACCTCTCTCTGCTTAGGCTGTCATCTGTGGTGATGTTTTTAGTGATGAATAAGCTGCCTGGTAGCATAGCAGATACACTATTATCTCCTTTCAAGGATTTAGTTTTCATCACTTCATGCCATTTAGCACTGAGGGGAAATTTCCCCATAATAGACAATGGTTGCAAACATATCATCTCTCTTCTTTGCAAAGATCAGGAAAGTGACTTTGTAGTGAAACTGTCACAGAATATCTGGGGACACTATTTTAATAAAAGATGCCACAAGGATCACTGGTAAATGTAGAAAGCAGTGACCAATACTGTAGTGATCACAAACAGCAAGAATTCAAACTTAACCTATGGTCTTCTGGAATTAGCAATGAATTGTGTTAAATGTTCACAAATAATTAGAAGAGCCAACTCCACCTTTCATTAAGAGACATTTTGACTGTAGTAATATAAATGGAATCCTACATTCTATATTTAAAAAAAAATCATTTTTAATCAGAGAGTTCTTGAAAATCACACACACAAATTCCTTTTCCAGCCACAACATCCTAACCAGGCTCTATTTCAGGAGCGGACAAACTGTGGCTCTTTTACCATAAAAATGCGGCTCGTTGAGCCCCCCATTCCCTCCCCCCCCATTCTCCACCTACCAGACTGTGGGGGGCAGGGGAAGCTCAGGACCTCTGCCTTGCAGTGGGATGGTGCAGTAGGGGCTTCTGCCCAGTGGGAAGGTGTGTCTCAGGGCTTCTGCCCAGCGAGGAGGGGGTCTTGGGGCTTCAGCCCTGCGTGGCGCACCTGCCAGGGCTCGGGCTTCAGCAGGAGCAGGGCTGACGCTTCAACCCCCGGCTCCCAGCAGGTGTGCCCTGGCTCTCAAACTTCTGAAGATTGTCGTATGTGTCTCAGAGGGCCAGTAAGTTTGGTCACTCCTGCTCTATTCCTTGCACGGAAGGAATGAGTCTTGTATAGTACCTCTGCCTGCCACAATATGTGAGGAAATATCTAGAGAGAAAAACTGTTCAGTTTAGCAGTGTCTGAAAAGGAGACTCTTGGGATGAAATTTTCAGGCAGCAGTGTAGCACGTTAGATCTTAGTTCTTAGCATTGGGAAAGGAAATTGTGTGCTTAACTCCTCACGTGCACACACCATACTGAAAATGGACCCCTAGAAGCAACCTCATTCTGCATTTACATTAGGGTTGGTTATGATAACTCCCAAAGAGCATGGCCAGATGTAGCCACAAAGGAAAACTCTCCTATGTGACCCAGATAAATGAACTGCGCACTGTGAGAGTCATCCAAGAGCTTTGAGCAGCAAAGCTCTCAGTCCAACGAGAAGTACCTGATCAAATAGAAACAAGAATGGGTCAAATTCATGGCTGGTGTAACTCCACTGACTTCAACGGACTGATGAATTTGCCCCACTGACCCTAACTGTGCAGCATCTACTTAACAGGAGCTAAACTGACGAGTCACAAGAGACAGGAGAATCAAGTTCCAATGTATGCCCCCTCCTGAGGAAAGGAGGGAACTCTCTGTGCTTGCCCTGCACTCACCTGCTTAGTGAAGAAACAAAGGGCTCCTTCCTGTCTCAGAGCTTAAAAACAGAAGAGAGCTTGCTGCTGAAATTAATTTTTAAAAATAACTGAAATAAAGGGCAGTGAAGGCATGATTCACTATGTTGAGAACAGTGATGGATGATCAACAACTAATGATTGTTTTCGGCTGGATGTCTGAACTAGTGCCTTACAAATTATTATAATAATGTGCCTGCCGACAATACAACGTTGGTGACCACACAGGTGCAGCTCCTACTTTTGCGCCTGCAGTTTTCTGTAGTTTGGTATAAGAGATTCACTTTCTTTATTAAAAGAGAGAAACAGTCTGAATTACCTAGCAAAATATAAAACCCTTCCACATACTAATCCTAATTAGGCTAACCGATAACCCAAGGCAGTACAAACAGCTAATAGATAACTACTGTACGTCTGATGTCTAGAGACATTAATAAAACCGTATCTATCTAGATGTGAAACGAACACACAAAAAGCCCCTCTTTGTGCTATTTACAGTTGTTGCTAATCTGCCTTCCTCTTTCTTGGCGGATAAACTATTTATTGATCTGTTCTCAGACTGAAATAGCAGGATAAGTATACACAGAGATTTACTTACAGAGATCCTGTAGTTCCATCGTTCCCGATGACAAATTTGCCTCCTATACTATAGCAAGGAAATGACTTAATGCTTTCTATGGAAGGAAAAACGTGCTTCAATAGCAGATGGTCTCCGATGAAGCTCTTTAATGAGATCCGTTTTCAGTTTAGCTATGTGACAGGAGACCCCCTCCTTTGCACACCTTTGCCTGGTGTATACCTCAAGTCCAAAAGAATAAGCATGTAGCTTTGCTTATGTTTAGAGTGCTGGAAACGAATTGTGCTCCAATTGGCAAGAACATAGGAAACAGCAGCCAATCACAGCGAACCTCCATTTCAGGGAAACTCCTGCCCATTTATTTAGCATCTTCAGACACTATATTTTCTAGGAAGAGCGCCTCACTTCTAGTATCATAGAGAGAAAAATAATAGCTCCCTGTCTCTGTATCTCCCACTCCGTCAGCCCTCCTGCTATTTTTTAGGGCCTGGCAATTGTCTAGGGAGAGTTCAGACTCATATCCAGCTTCCACCTTGCTGGGAGAAGAGGAGGGGAGAGCGCCTGAGCTTAACAATTACTGATTCCATCACCATGGAAACAGACTGGATGCAGCGAGCTAGATTTGTGTAGAACATCTGCTGCCAGACTCATAATCAACTGCAATCTCATCTTTTTTCCACTCTCACTATTTATTTGATTGAGAGTTTGCTTTCTCCTTACATGTATGCTGGGAAAACACATACACATAGTTGCTTTCTCTTTACATACACACAATGTTAACGCATACATGCACATATAGACACAGACATATATTTGCTTCGCGTCTACCAACATACCATGAGAACATGCACATACATATACGGATGTGCACACATACATATATGTATGTGATGTGTACTGGCATGCCATCATGTACATATACACTGAGAGATAGACACATCTCTAGCCAGACAGGATTGCTTAAATATGTATACATAGATTGCTGATCTTAATGGTATTTTGGGTTTGATTATTCATTCTATCAATCACAGGACAAAAATAGATGTACAGGCTATGAAAATGTTAGATTTAGCTTCCCAGCTCTTCTGTGGGCCCCAGGAAATACATTACTGTGAAACTCACATGCAAACCCAAACCAAGAGGATCTACAACCTGATCCTGGGCAATTTATTTCTACTGCACAACTTTCTGAAATAACATTATTTTATTAGTGGTTTATAGGCACCTGTATGCCTCTTTTAATGATCGGCTCCCCAAATGGTCTTTAACATCCCCTACCTTAGCCCCCAAGTCTTGACTCCAGGTTCAGACTCACCTACCAACTACAACTAAATAGGGTTCATGTTCAACTGTCAACAGGAAAAACCTTCATCTGCCACGTGGATTGCAATTCAGAAATGTGGGTGACTCCTATCCAGCCCTGACAGCAGAAGGAGTAAGCATTGCCTGATTTGGGGAAGTAAAGTGGGGGATGCAATGGGGAAAAAAAAGAGGAATAATGGTCCAGTGGTCACTAGCCTGAGACTCAGGAGGCTTGGATTCAACGTTCTAACCACTAACTTCTGCGTGACCTTAGGCAAGACACTTAGCCTTTACATGCTGAGTTACTGAGTCTGTAAAATGGGAATAGCAGCCCTGCTATACCTTACAGGGGTGTTGCAAGGATTAAATATTGTAAAGTGCCTAGACACTATGGTAATGGGGACCATATAAATACCTCAGCTACACAGAAAGGGATACACCTCTCTGCCAAAATATCTACGTGAATGTGTTTGAACTTACTAAATAGAGAACAAGAAGGAAGTGGCCTGTTATTTGGAAAAAAAAATACTCAAGTATTCTACAGAACCACTCTATTAAGTATTATAAATGGCCATGTTTAAGAATCATCCGTGCTCACGTCACTAGGCTGCAAAGCTGGCACATAAGCATTCATTTTAGAGAAAACAAATGCTTTTTTAATCATGCACAACAAACTGGATTTCCTATGGATTAGGAGCAACTTTTCACATTTCATTACCTTTTCCCAGCTTTTGTTTTACTAGATATTTAAAATAATGCTGTCAGCCACTTTCTTGAGAGTGAATATCTTTATAAATCATTATCCAGCACTCCTGTCATTTATGGTCGCTCTTTTAGTTTTGAAACATTAAATTGCAGAAGGCAGCCAATTTGCATTTTGGGGGAGGGAAGGGCTAATTTATAGCCAGATTTGCTAACCAACAGGGTGTGCTGAAAAAGCCATCTTTATTTCTCCAGGCATTTGGAAAGAGGTTAGTTTGAGGGCAAGGGAAATAATGTGAAAGGTTTATCTTATTTATATGCAAGCAAATGTACACAAGCATTGCAATTGTTTATTTTGTTATTTGTTGTTGTGCTTTATGGACTATGTGGATTTAAAGCTTTGTTACCACTAAGAGCTTAGGATAGCTACACAGAATAGAAACAAACAAACAAATAAATAAACATAAAATAAAATGCAATTGGACACAGAAGGATCATCTGTCACAGTCCCAGTGAGCCTCTGCATAGTATTTTGCTTTTAAGGCAATATTAAATTGGAGAATTTTCTAATCAGATGAATAGTTCTTTTTACCAGTACTGTGGTATGATATACAGAGTACAAGACCATTCATTCATGCTCAGTTTGCTTAACAAACCACCATCACAGGCAAATATAATGATCAATATTGTTTTGAAGTATAGGGTGAACCCTCCTTTAGCCTCAGTTTCCATACTCCTTGGTCGTCTCCCCAATCCAACTGATTTCAGGGTAATGAGAAGAAAGAGCATCACTGATTAAGGCGCTAGACTGGAACTCAGGAGATCCATGTTCAAGCCCTTCTGCGAGCTTGTGTAAGTCACTTTGACTGTCTGGCATCTCAGCTTCCTTCTCTGTAAAATGAGGATAATAGCACTTCCCTTCCTTACAAGCATGTTTTGAGGATAAATACATAAGATTATGATGTGCTCAGATACTATAGTAAAGGGAAGCCATATAAGCACTGGTGACAGATGAACTATGAGGGCTCCAGGGATGCAAGACCAGACCCCTGGACCTATGCAGAACAGGCCCATACAAAAATTAAGGTGAATTCATCAAGTCAAGCAGACACAGCAAACGGAAGCTGGGGAAGATGTTTTGTAGGTAGGAAGGAGTGCAATTCGAGAACAGCTACTCTTGGCATTCTCCCCACAAGATTGTGGATTTCCAAGTGAAAATTCACATGGAAGTCACTGCATGTTGACTCAGCAGTAATTATCATTAGTATTGTCTTACCACGTTACAAGAGCAGGTCAGTACAATCAAGGGCATTACATCTCCAATTGGTGCTAGATGATGTTTGGAGCCTATATGGCCTCACAAAGAAGATAGACACTACTGAGATGGTGTCTGCACAGACTTCCAACAGAGTCACAGCAGCTGTTGGTTCTCTGTGGTGACAAAAGCTCCTTCTTTTCAATGGGATGATTAGTTGATAACTCTGCAAATACTGGGTGAATGTTTTGCCCACCCAATAGTCTATTTGCAAGGGTGAAGTATTCATTCTAGAGGCAAACCCATATCTTTCTTTTGAGTCTCTACTCCCTCACGCAAGCATTAATAACTAGGGCCACAGAAAATATTTAAAAACATATCAAAAACCTTCAAGTCTGATGATTTTTCATTCAGTTTGATTTAATGACTTTTTCTCCAAATTCATAAAAAAAATGAATTTTTCTCTCTTGAATTTTTTTACTAAAATTTTTTCCACACTTTTGATACTGTTTTTTACATAGAAATATGTGAGCTATCCCACAAAAAGCCAATATCGGAAATTTTACACACACAACATAGATTAGATATAGGGTGACCAGATGTCCCGTTTTTAAAGGGACAGTCCCGTTTTTTGGGACTCTTTCTTATATAGGCGCCTATTACCCCCCCATCCCCTGTCCTGTTTTTTCACAGTTGCTATCTGGTCACCCTAATTAGATGGATAGATAGATCTGATGGATGGATAGATAGATAGATAGGATAGTATTTTAAGTTATATATCACATACATTGCCTCCAGACAGATGTACAGTGTGATCTGTAGTAGCACTGAGAAAAAAATAAGATGCACATTGTGTGTGTGTGTGTGTGTACACCCCTTGGTAAATAAAATTAGCCAGGTCTACAACCATAGCGCCCAGTGAAGTCAGAGGGAAATGCAGAGGCACAGAGCATTTAATACTCAAGCCTATTGTAAGGAGATATGATTTGCTGTTTGGAGCACACAGCACTTTCCCTATTGAGATAGAATCTCCCTTATGCGGTATCCTCTTGCTCAAATGTACGTCTCCTGGAGATTAATGTATTTATAATTTGAGGAGTATGTAAGACTGCTCCTGCATCACTGGGCCTACACACCCCTTCCTCCAGTTTGCTCAGTTGTTGCATCTTATATATCTCTATCTTGCTTAAAGTGCAGCCTGTGGGTCAAATGTAGCCTACAGAATTGTACAATGCAGCCCTGATCCCCATACTGAGATGTGAGCCAAAGAGACTAATTTTTCAGCATGTGGTACTTCATCTTTATCAGAGCTGCTTTCCTTTGAGATGCAGGGGCTTCTAGCCTCCATGTGGTGCACCTCCATATTAAACAAGAATTCCGCTAGTTTTATACAAATAAAGCTTGACCTTTGGCTCCTGAGACGTTGGGCAATATCTGGAGAAATACACACCTGGTCTGTCTAGTAATGCTAGGATTGCAATGCTCTTTCATCTTCTCTGACAACTGAGGTCCTTCAACTCAGCAGAACATAGCACAGAAATCAATTATGCAGTGGCTGGGGAAACTGGCAAGATCATCTGTTAAGTCTTTTCCACCTCTAATGTCTATGGTTTATATGAAAGCTGGGATGTCGGCAGCAGGTGGGCTGGAGAGTCATGACTTTGGGGTTCCAGTTCCAATTCCAATGCTAACTCATTGAGACACTGAGGGCAAGTCACTTCACCTCAACACCTCTGTAAAATGGACTACTACTACTTTACTCACTAAAAAAGGGCTTGTGTGGATTTATTAATGTCTGCAAAGTTCAGATATCTATTAATAAAAATAAAAAATGAAAAATCATAAACTACAGATATTAATATGCATAACAACAATTAAAATAATAGCGGAAGTTTTCAATTATGCTTGGCCAATGCAATAAGCAGCAAATATACCCTTCAACTTTTATAATTTGTTGACGTCACATTCCTCTATAAACATGTGGTTTCACTACTTAGGATCTCTTTTGCAAGATGATTCCTATGTAACAGGAGTAGGAAATGAACAGACTTGAAGAAATAAATACACCAGCTATCAAGCTGAACCAAAATATGTACATGGGAAAACAAAAATGAGAACATCGGGTTTAAAGAACAGAGCAACCAAAATCCACAAAATGGTGAATATTCCTCTTCACAGCGGTTAGATTTTCAGGTCAGTGAATTTTGATATAAAGTATTGGGCACAGTCTGGTGATAATGACACTTGACCTTAGGACTTGAAATATCAAATGTTTATCTTAAAAAGCAACTCTAGAATGTGATTTAGGTTTGTAAAGGCCATACACAAGGGCAGTTTTTTATCCATCACCAAAAAACAAAACAAAACCCACAAACCAGCCCTGCAGCTCTCTGCAACCTTTAAATCTAGTCATCTCAAATATATACCATATATAATGGTGATTCCAGAACTATAGATCAATTATACATCAAGCCATTGCATAACAAATAGCTGAAGAATTCAGACCATCAGCTCCAGCATTTCTACAGGTAATATTCTAAGCATAAAATTACAATGCCAATTTGTAACACCAATTTGGGGTGTTACAAAATCTGAAACTTCGCCTCTCTGGGTGTTACAAGCCAAACTTCTACACTTGGGTTTTTGGATTCAACCAACTATATAATTTTGTCCAATGCCAAAATACTTAACCACCTTGTTGAGAAGGACTTCCATATATGTTAATCAAGTTAAATTTTTCCTTCTTTTACTCTCTCTGCTTTGAACACATTTGGCCAGCACAGAAGTAATCTTATACTGCTGTACCCTGATGCCAACAATGGTCTACGAGGCATCTGGCTTTAGCTGCTCCCCTAACACTCACTTCACTAATGACAAAGACTGAATTTACCTCTGATGCAGAGAGTCCAACTCCAAGAGCACCCTTTAAGGTTCTCTATTAGCATGAGGAGTAGTGAGCAGCATACAAGGGTGCTATTGATGCATTGATGGTGTTGCAACCAAGGGGAATAAAATAGATCTTTGCTGCCTGCTACTCACCCTCTCCCTCACACATGTATAAAACTGAATACTTGGCAGGAAGTGTGTATAAGGGTAAATGCTAGCAGAAATATCAACTGCTCAGTATTTTGTTATGCTCATCTTCTATTGGAACATGTTGATGTGACCTCTACTTGGTCACATAAAATAATAAAAGGATGATTTATTTGGGTCATTTGCTTTTTATATTTTTAAGAGTAGATACGAAAACAAAAGGAGAAAATAATTTAATAAAATGCTCCCAGAAGTGTCTGTGCTAAAATAATGACTCTGGAGCTGCCATGCTTCATTGTGTAAATAATCATGTATGTGTTTTTAATATGTTAATTACATAAATAGGTACTTTGGAACGATCTAAAGAGGAGATTATTCACCCCAGAGACTGCAGCAGTTTGTGTGTCAGTGCATCTGCCATGCAGGCACATTAAATCTGTTCACCCAAAAGTCTCACTTTTTTTGTTGAAAGGGGAAAAAAGTTACTAGTGTGAGAATTTTTATTACCCTGAAAACGCAGTCGTAAGTATTAATCTGATACAACATTAAGAACAGTGGGCCAGAGAACATCACTGAACACCTTATAACTTCTACAGGCCTTGTATGTATTTATATGAGCAGCTTTGGAAAAAATAGCCTTTTGATTTACTTTTTGTTAAAATTTGAACATTTTCTATCCTCTGCATTTAAAAGCAACAATCACATGTACAGCAGACGTTGGAGAAATTATATTAGTATGATTATGAACATTTCATTAATAAATTTATATCCTTCCATAGTGCCTTTCATCAGAGGATTTACCACCAATGAAGCCTCATCAGACCCTTACAAGGTAGGTAAATATCAGAACATACATGTAGAAGAGGGGTAAACTGAGGCATAGAAAGGTGATGGGGCTTTTCCAAGACTAAACATACTGGCAGAGCTGAGAATAGAACCCAGAAGTCCTGATGACTAGTATCTTGTTCAACCATTAAATAACACTGGCTGTCTAGAACAGCTCAAACTACCCTACAAATCTATCTGCCTTCCCCCAACCTTGGGAACAAAATGTATGCAAACATAGGCTGAATAGAAAATAATGCAATTCACTGTTTATTACTTGCTTGCTTCCTTAAATTGACAATATTGAGGGAAAAGTTTTGCACTGACAATATGAATAAAAAATGGTCAGACAGGGCAATACCTAATTACCTAATAAGCAAATATGCTCTATTTTTCAGACTACCCCCAGCATAGCAACATTCATGTATATGTATGTGTAAATGTGCATGCTTGCACACAAACACATATGCACACGTGTTGTGTACACACATGAATGCAACACATTGCACATACATATACATGAGTGTTGCTCTCTGCACTCACACAGTAGCTTCTTTTTTACATTGCTTGTTGTATCCGTGTTTTAAATGGAAGTTCCAACCAAGCTAGATGGACTGGGGGAACATCAGGAGGAAAAGCTTCAGACTCTCCACTTTGGAAACCAAGAGAAATGGAGGGGCACTGTCCTGATTAACAAATCAACAACAAAGACACCTGTGAAGGGAAAAACTTAACAACCTAATTTGATTTCACAGAATTTAAATATATATTATAAAAATAATGAACGACAATCTCTGAAGACCCAGAGGAGATTCTGAAGCTCTGACAGTGGCAACCTACATAATACCCGCCTTCCCGACATACCCTTAGCAAAAAAAATGAAAAATGCCCTATTCCCTTTGTTTTAGGGAAAGAGTAAGCAACTTCCCACCTTCCATTTTGCCTTGCAAATACAACTGTTGACTGAGCAGACTAACTATACTCCATTTTTATTCAGGACTAAAGTTTTTATGGGTATAGTATTCCACCTGCTTCAAAACATTTCGAGTGACTACCGAAACTGTTCCCTCTCTTAAGACTAATAGGAAGGACCAGCTGTTGGAAAGCACTCACTGAACCTCCTCTCCAACAAACATGTCTCACCATTCAGCCCACGCACCAAGCCCAACTGTGCGTGTGTGTTCTGGCTCATTTTGTCAAGGCTATCCCATCTGCTCTGAACTTCCTTCCAGTTAATGAGTCTTCCTCTAACTGATCTTCCGAATGCATTTTACTTCTCTCTTAATCATCCACATACTAAACATGCCATCAACACTGCAGCATCACCGTGCCTGCCATCACAGAGGCAAACCCCACCCTGCAATTCACTCCTCTTAAATCAAGCTTTCCCTCAAAGCATAAAGAATGTGGCTCTTTAGAAGATGCACACTGTATTCGCAGCCCCAGGCATTGCCTGTCAGCTGTGTCATGTGACTATTTGCCGATATGAGCTTCCTCAGCGAGAATTTTTATTTTAATTCAGATGATAATGGTTCTGTTGGCAAAGCAGCAAGGAGCCCATTACAACCACCCTGCCTTCAGTTGCTGTTCCTGACTGAAAACGCAGGCATCAAAAATTAAAAGAGCACTTGCAGGGATCTAATTTAATATCATCTGTTTTCTAGGAAGATTGTGCTCACCGCTCTGTGGGTGTTTTGTTGTTACAACTTTTTTCATCCTTTCCTATGTACATAGTAGCGTATGCATGCCAGAACAGCTCTTTGAGAGGCACTGTAAAATCAAGTTTTGTTAACCAATAAATTTCACCTAAGCACTATATCAAAGATCTCTCAACTCAGAAGGAAAAATACCAAAACTGTTGGGCCTCCTAAGGTTGATTTCAATTGACTTTTTTAAAAGAACAGTACTCTCTAGATTTTCCATAACAGTGCTAGATATTCAAGACCCAATAAAGAGACCAAACACCCCAATTTTACCTGGAAAGTCTTGGTTCTCCAAATGATGTCACAGTGTCCCAGGAATTTTCATTGGGACATCTTCATCGATCAGCTTATCTGGGAATTGTATAACTACAAAATGTACGTTCAAGACACATTTGCTGCACCACTATCAAATGTACTGTATACCCTTTTCACTCTCATCAGGTGGAAAGTGTTTACTGCACGATTGTTCAAAGCAAAAGCTTGTCAGAAATGAGCCAGGCAATGACACTGCAACATAGGTCTGATGACTCAATGACCTGAGCCTAGTCAGTCAAAACCCTCTTTCTGGTACTTCAGAGAGATAACAGAGGAGAGAGAAGGTGGACACCTGACAGTTACTCTGGCCCTCTGTGATCATCTGTACAGTCACCAGAACCATAGACCGGAGGAAAGTCAGAGCGAGAGAGAGAGAGAGAACACTCAGCTCTTTTTAAAAAACCTATTCTTTGCTCTAAGTAGAGTCTCTCCAACTCAGATGCAGCAAATCAACGAAAGCAACTAGAATGCAGAGAATCTGAATATTTTGTTACCCTAAAAAACAACATAATGGAACTGTGCTGGCGTATGATTGTGAAAATGCAGCTATCTGAATACCAAAGCATTTTACCAGAGTCGGCAGGCATGATGATCTTAGTGAAACAGACACAAAAAGGTCAAGGCCACACAGAATCAGTGGCAAAGTGGGAGCAGACCCAGGTTTTCTTCCTCCAGGTTCAGTTCCCTGTAGATTAGAACCCAAGCGTATTTACAGCACTTGGTCAGTATCTTTTTATCTGTTATATTTCCACTTTATGCTGTGTAGGGCTGCTTTAAATCCATCAGTGCCTTCATTTCTAAACATTTCAGAATTGGGAGAAAAATGATTTTGAAGAGATTTCAGTCTTCCTTAACTGCTCAGGGGGATATTTTCAAAGCCATATGCAGGGAGTATGCCACGTGACTCCCATTCATGTTAAAATTAGAGCCACCAAAATAAACCCCATATGCTGCTTTGAAAATGTACCTTGGTGTGTCCACAGAAAATTTCTGCAGCTTGATGGAACCTGCACATTTTCTTCTGCCTGTTTTTCTTTCTCCAGCCCATGAATATATTTTTAGCAGCTCTTAATTTTCTCCCCGGTAATACTTTGCACCGTTTTGAAAAATTACGTGCTGCTGCTCTGACTCCTGAGCAGCCCCGTTATTCTAATGGTCAGTTTAATAGGTACAGTATTTGCTTTTAAAATGTATAGCTTCCAAAACCACCCCTCTCTGAAATAGCAACAACTGGTTGATCCTGCCACCCTCACTGATCCGAGCTAGCCCCAAGGATCTGCTCCTGCAGCCCTTAGTCGCTTGAGTAGTCCCACCTACTCAGGCCAGGTGTGTTCACAGTCTGCAGGCATCAGGCTTCACAATGCATTAACAGAGTGAGGTTCAGCTAGATCGAGTCCCTGTCTCCCTTTGCATTTGCAATACCTTATTTGCACCCACAGTCGGGTCACCAAGAGATGGAAGTGCTCAGATTTCAAGGCCCCAATCCTGCAACCAAAACGTGTGCCCACGTCGACTCTCATTGAGAACAATGGGGCTGTTTATGGCATTTGCAGGATCCAGTTGCAGGATTGGGGTAGTTGTGAGTGTAACTGACCCCAGCATGTTTTGGTGGTAACAGCAAGAATTGCATACACTGCACTTACACACGTGTGTAAATACTCATAAATATTAGATTTGTCATGTACAACTGTAATCTTCACCGTCATTTAAAAATAGAGAAAAACATTTTAACTTAATTTTTCATTTGACAGCTCAAGTTCTCTAATCTTTCCTGCTTGTGGCTGCTATGCATGAAGGATAATGTAGTGAAAGATTATATGACTGCCATCTCTTAGCTTTCTCCTCATCCTCCTCTTTGCTCTCCAAATCCCAACATATTATCACTTTGCCAGTTTATAACAAAAATCCGTCTGACTCTGCATCTATCAACTTCATTATTTACCTATCATTTAAAAGCAAAGGGGAAAAACCAGTATGTATGCCAGACTTTCTGTCTTCTGAACCTCAGATGGAGATGATTCTTGAAGACGAGAAAGAACTATAAGAAGGAAGAGCAGATGCCCCAAATTATCTCTCCTTGTCTTGATCCACAGCATCGACAACACCTGAAGAACAAGGAAGCAGAACTGAACTGGGGGAAGGATCCTGACTCAAAGAAATTCAGCCAGTAAGACTGGTGAAACGTGGTGAGACACACTTTACTTTGCATTCACTTTAGCTTGTTAAGTAGGAATTTGTTGTGTTTTTACTTTTATTTTCCTATAATCAATTTTGACTTTTATGCCTCATTACTTGTAGTCACTTAAAATCTCTCTTTTGTAGGTAATAAACTTGTTTTATTGTTTTATCTAAACCAATGCGTTTGGATTGAAGTGTTTGGGAAATTCCATTTGGGATAACAGGATTTGAGCATATCATTTTCTATTAATAAAATGACAGACTTTATATGAGCCTTGTATTGTCCAGGAGAGAGCTGGGAAGTACAAGATGTACATTTCTGGGGGGAAGTCTGAGACTGGGAATTTGCTGGTGTTGCTCTGCAATGTAATTCATGGAGTACTATAGCACTCATACAATATAATTGGGAGGAACTTACTTGCTGCAGGCTGTGTGAGCAGACCAGGCGTGGTAGCTCTCACAGCAAAGTAGCGTAAGAGGCACCCTCTGTTGGAGAACTGGGGGCACACAGCTATCCATTGGCCCAGATTAGACCCTGGGTAATGTCACACCAACTTTTACCATACATGTGCTATATAAGTCTCCTATTTTAAGTGTAAGTGAAAACTGATCTCAGATATCACCATACAGTAACTTGGATATGCTGATATTCTAATGGTGACTACTGTATCAGGTAGAACCTTCTCTAGAGCCTGACCAGGAATTTTTGGACAGACCTTTTCTTGTTGTTGGAAAATGCTGATTTGTGAAAACAAACTTTTTGTGAACATCTATCAGTTTTGTCAAAACCTTCATTAGGAAGGTTTCTCAGGTCCTTGATAGAATTTCTCATCAAAGCCAGACAAAGACCCCAGAAGAAGAGGCCAGTAGTAAGGGCACACACTGGATCAGGCAGAGCAAGCCCTTGAACCCGGGTCTTCCATGTGAGTGCCCTAACCACTGAGCTATTCTGGAGTGGGGGTCTTGCTCTCTTCCCTCCCCCCATCACATGAGGAATGAAAAATTCTGAAACCTTGACACTTTTCACAACCTATAATTCTTGTTATCTGGCCAGCTCTACTCTTCTTATCTTCTTTAACGTTTGACAAATTACATGGTATTGGGTCATTCTATTTTTTTCTGCCTCATACTTGGTTTTAAATAAACAGTGATTATTTATGTATATTTCATATTGGACAATGAAACATGTGGCTTGTAAATGTGTCGATCTCCAAAAGAGGAAGCCACTTCTAAGCATAGCCAGCATGCAAATTGTATAATTAACTCAGCAAAAATTAAATTAAACTACTGCCAGTCCCCCAATTTGAATTTGATTATTGTATGTCCTCAGGATGGTGGCGTAGCAGAAAACTAATGAGAAAGTCCTGGCTATCGTAAAATCAACAACAGATATGGAAGTGTTACTATAGTACTAAAAATCAAGAAGCGTAGAGAAGGAAATTAGAATCACCAAATTCTTTCACATGGTAATAACTAAAGCAAATTGAGCAGCTACAAAACATTCTGTTCTTTATAGATTAAAGGCAACAAGGCAAAGAAAAGCATACGAGTGCAACAAAGTTTTGTACAGAGATTTTCATTTTTAAAAACACAGTAAACTACTCCCAACAGGTTTTCTCTAGCTGGTACCCATTCACACTGTGCGCATGTTGCGTGCGTCTGAGGTTTATCCACTCGCTCAGTAGCAAAATTCTTGTCCTCAAACAAACATAGTTGGCTAGTACAGTGCATGTGGAATTGGGTGGGAAAAAAAACGTGATTTCTTCATTATTAAAAGGTATTGTTTTTATTCGTACATGTAAAGGACACTTTACTTGGTCAAGTGCCCCGGTTCATAGTTAGGAAGAGGAAATTGTAATGTTTGCTTGATCTTGTGCATGTCTTTTAACTTAAATAATGCCCTTCAGTTTCCTTTCAGTAATGAAAATACATAGCTGCCAGCAGTCCCAGTTGTTCAGAACCCAGGGACTGTGGCTGTTGCTACAGCCTGAGGGATAGTTTTGCCTCCTATCACAAGAGGCCATTGAGCAGAGTAGTAAATAGACAGAATGAGAGTACCTATTGGGTGGTGGTGGAAAGAATCAGTTTGGCAGGGATAGCTGGAATATGGGACTTGGCCCTCCTCAGCAGAGAAATTGAGGAAAAAGCCACAGGTTGTGAGAAAAGTCCTACCATTCTTCCCTCCTCCTGCCCCCACCACCTGAATGAGCAGTAGCTGCAAAAGGACCTCTCTTAGCCCCTCAAGATGACAGCCACAGACAGGGATAAGTCTGTTGGGGGCAAGGGGTCATGGGGAGAGAAAGGATAAAGGGAGTCTCCAATGGAACAGAAAAGCATCTGAATTTCTGAGTGTTTGTTCTGAATCCCATTTTGGAAGTTCCTCAATCACTATTTATGTGTATTTTTTATAAAATTACAAAATGGAGTTCAATAGGGAGGAGGAGTTACGAGTCTGAGCATTCAGATGAAAAGTAACCTAAAATCCACCAGAATGGGTGCACAGCTCTTTGGCAGCTTCCATACGCTGGCTTAGCTGGAGAAGAATTCTTGGAAAAGAATTTTAAAATGTTGGCAACTATGAAATTGCCCTCTTTATTGCATACTTCTGTGTTTGCAAAAATTATGATGTTCCAGAATCCCATTTGGTGTTTTTCAGACACTCTTCTAACTTATGAAGTAGGCTGTCCTAAAGTAAGTTTTAGATGGTAACTAATATGCTCACACCATACAGGGGTAAACTGGCTTTCCAATTTCCCTAGGACATTTGGTCAAGCACAACAGGACAAACACTTATTCTTATAAAACGTGCCAGGGGATTTTGAATATCCATACAGAGCAGGCATAGTCCTGGTTTATAAGGCCCTACCACAAGGACCCATGTTAACAGCAGGGCAAAGGAAGGAGTGCTGAGTTAGTCCTGTTGCGACCTGAAGATTAAAGCACTCTAGGGACAGCTACAAGTGGAGTTGAGGGTGTGATTCCCAGCTCGCGTCAGACATACTTGCACTAGCTCTCATGGAGCTCTTGCGGAACTGGTGCACTAAAAATAGCAGGGTAACCATGGTAACACTGACAGGCAGTGGTGAGCGGTAGCACTGGTTAGCCACCCAGAGTACAAACTCAACCGGACCCCGCAGGTATGTACTCAGGGTGGCTAGCCCATGCTACTGTGGCTAGACTACTATTGTTAGAGCACTAGCTCAATGAGAGGTAGTGTGAGTATGTCTATGCGTGCTGGCAATCACAGCCCTAAGACCCAGTGTAGATGTAGCTTAAGATACACCTTCAGAGTGAATCATGTCACAATGCAGTTCAAACCATGTATGGAAGCTATTTCCCTAGACACTTGTGACCCAGGGACCTCGATGCCAACTGGCAACAGGCATAAGGGATATATAAGGGTTACAGGAATCCCCTGGGTCTGGTACCTACATTTTAGTTCACCCAAAGGGATCAAGTGAGATCTCTAATAAGTCTGTGTCACATTGGTCATCAATCTCACTGCAAAACACATGTACAGAGGTCATGGTAGTAGGAGTTATGTCTGTACTCTGAAAATTATGTTCTTCAGGTCTGTGTCTAGGGCCTGGTCACCAACAAATGTGAAAAACAGGTTTTCTTTCAGGCAAGAAATGTTTATCTGTCTGTGCACATGTAAATTAAGCATTATATCGTTCACAATGGGCCTCCACTCATAAATCTGAAGCAAATGCTAACCAAGGATTGTGAAATCTTCAAAGAGAGGGATTTAACAGGACAAGGTGAACAGCAGGAGTCATCCTGTTTAGGGTTATACAATGAACTTTGGAAACTATAATGGATACATATGAACTACTAGGCAGTCCTTAAAGCTGTGAGGACAAGGTGTTAGTGGGCTTGATCTTATGAGAAGGGGGATCTCAACCAAATTGATTGAAAATGATAGGGAAAGAACTTGGGGTAAGCTTTCTTGTAAGAGGTAGAGGAATACCTCGTTAATTAAGTTTAGTTTCTAGCAAGTGAGTTATGATTTTGTTTTATCTGTAACCATTTGTTTCCAATATTCATAGTCACTATCACTTGAATCTCTGTTCTTTGACGATAAACATATATTTATAGTGAAAACAAAAATAAGTGCTATGTATACAGCAGTGCTCTAAAATTGCAATGTACTGTTCCTTGGGAATAGCAGGCCTGGTAATTCTGTGTTTAGGTGGATAAGGGGCTGAACACTATAGGGAACACTCAGAGGATGCAGGGGTTGGTGTGCCCCTATTGCTAACCTATACAGAGAGAGAGAGAGGCCTTTCGAGGCCAGGAAGACAGTGCTTGTGTTGCCAGAGGCTGGTGGTTTCAGGGAGCTGATCCATAGCAAGCACAAGACAAGTACAAGATTTCCTCATGCTACGGGCAGATGGTGGTGAAGTGCCTCACAATACTGTGTACCCTGGGAAGTGTCACAATACTTCAGTTCCTTCCAGTAGTAGCCTACCAGCCTAAAATCCTTGATGCAAGTAGAGACCATGAGCATTTCAGTTTTCATAGTCATGTTGTTACTGTCCCTAAATGACGCAGAAAGTTCTTTAATCAGAGATTCTGGTTTCTATTCCAGTGATATTAACAATGGGATTGATATTCATTTCTGTACTGCCTCCAGTCTCCAAGGCAATTTGCCCATGTGACTTCAAATTATTTGTCCAATGCTGCAGTCACGACTTGCACAATGTTACATTTATCAGGTATTTCCCACTGACAGGTCTATTTCAGCTTCGTGCCAGGACATGGTTGCAACTCTGAAGACCTCAAGGAATTTTGACTGAAAAGAAATCCCATTGATAATCTCTCTCTTTATTGTTGGCATTTTTAAGAAGGCTTTTAAGTTTTGTGGGAAAGGAGAGATAGAAGGGGACACATGATACCCCACAGCCCTCAATATATGGTTTTTCTCTTCAGTGATAAAGCTTCAGAGCTGAACTCTTTTACAATTGCACATCAGCTTTGCCACCCCTAACAATGCCTAGCCCTAAAATGTTCATTAGCTCACGTTTTCAACAGTACAAAAATTAAGCTTCCTGCAGTAAGTACACACTGATTGCCCCCCAATCAGAAGAAGTTGTTTTGGGGGGGAGGGAGGGAATTGGGGCGGAGCGGAGGATGATTCTGGCAAAACATTCAAGCTGGTTTTAACTTACTGTGATTACCATTTTAAGAAAGTCACCATTCACTAGCTGTTACCACTGACATATCTGAGCAACAGCATACCCAGGCTTCCCCTTGTTCTCTCATCAGTGGTGAGCAGGGAACTTCCCCTAGTGAATAGGGGGCTTACCCATCAGCTTCTGCTGAATTTAAGGTTTAATTAAAAAAAAAAAAGTCTAGTATTCTAGTTGTGAAAAAAGCTTTCTGAATGTGAACTCATGCAGTACTGGCTTTCTGAGACCGCAGGTAATTAGACTGAATCAGTGAGGAGATGTGAACAACTCCCATTTTGCTCACTGGGTTAACTCATCTCTCACTCACCATGTCTCTATCCTCCAGCAGGCTACACTCATTTGTCTTTATCACTTTGAAGGCTCACCAACTCTGCTTACCCTGGTGCAGTGAGTAGTCTAGATCATCTGACTGGTGACCTGATGCACATTTTGTCAAACACAGGGCTGTTATCTCCTGTTCTAATAACAGTGGGAAACGGCAGTATCTCTAATTGGTAAAGGTTGGCTTTTTAATGGCAACTGCTGTATTTGATCAAGACAACATACGACATGTAAATTTCAGACGACAAACAAGGACACTTGTGTAAGGACAAAAAGAAAATCTTGCTTTGTTTAAAAGAAAAAGCCATCTGAATGATTTTCACTCCCTCTCTTCAACCACAGTGCTATTTAGATTACAATTACTTAAAGTGAGCCAATAATAATTTGAGTTCCTCTGCTACTCTAAGACAGGCTATAAAAATCTCATTGTCAGCTACATCATTCATCATGATAACCTCATTTCAACTGAAACAAAATCTCAGACGTCATTGCCCCCCTCCCCTTTTTTTTATTCGCCTATAATAAGGTCTACAGTCTAGGGAGCTTTCAGGCTGAACCATGCATTGTGATTTACAAAATGAAAATCTGGAATTATACGCTCACTGACATTTACATCAGTAGCAATTCATGCAGCAAAAAGCCATATGCCATGCACCTCTGATTTAACCAAATTATGGAAACATACATTAGAAAGAAGAAATACAAATTCAAAGATGAGGGGGGTTCTCAGGGTTTGATTTTTATCAGCACTTTAAACAGAGAATCACAGGGGCAATATCACAACATATTTTGTTTGGGTGACAGGTTATATCATTTCACTGACTGACTGGGACAGCCTGCATGAAAGTAACAGAACTTCTTCCAGTGCCAAACATTTGTACAGAGAGTACAAAAAAGCACAGTTAGTAGTTCACAGTACAATCACCCTATTGAAAGCTAAGGGTGGTTTATTGGCCCTATTTGCACCCACAGTGATGAAAATGAAGAGTGCTTTGAAAACACGAAGAGCCAACAGGTTTTTAAATGGCCACCTACAGGGTGTTAAAGCAGACCTGTATGAGATCTACAGTAATAAATGGTCTTAATTAGGGAATGAAAGAGCGGAATCCATTCAGTCAGGGGAGTCCAGGCTTTTAGAAAAGGAGACCCATCAGAAGTTTGCAAATATTCAACAGAACTCTTATGTTTAGTCTGAGCTGTGTTGCATGATAGAGAGAAAGGGGAAGCTAAGGATAGACCACTGTAATTCTTATTAGAAAATGAATAATAAACCACCACTGTAAAATAAAATAAGAAACTAAGCAGCAGGATGAAATAAATCTAAGACACTGCATATCAAGAGCAAAGATTTTATTTTATTTACCTAGATGCTTTGATTGTAATGAATGTTTTGTCGACCCACACCCTTTTGTTCCCTCCCTAGAGGGCATTCATCCACCTCAGAGGGCAGAGGTGATACATCGGGAGCCGGGGGGGTGTGGGGAGAGGAGAGGGGATGCCGGGTCAAGTTCCACCACAGCCGCTGCCGGGGTGGGAAGAAGGGGCGTGGCCAGAGCTGGCGCAGAAGGGGCAGGACCAGAGCCTCTTCTGGCCACGCTGGGACACTGCCCACTGCAGCGCAGCAGCTGCCTGGGAGAGTGCCTGGCTGCCCCCTGCACAGGCTCGACTTCTGGGGCCAGCGGCCGAGCAACCTGGAGCCCTCCCTCCTCCCTGGCATGCTTGCAATGAGCCCCTGTCCCTGGAAGCTGAGCCTGGGCAGGAAGCGGACAGCCACTGCCGCCCCTCCTCACCAGACTCTCTCCAAGGTAGCTGGCTATGCTGCATGGAGCAAAGAACGGGAGTGGGTCCGTCCCACTCCCTGCCCAGGCCTGGCTGCCAGGGAGGGCAGCCAAACGTGCTGAGGGAGAGCCGGCACAGCCAGAGGACAGAGCACCCCCCCCCTCCCCCTGCACAGGTAACGTAGGGTGGGGAGGGGGCAGGAACAGCCTGGGGGCCCCAGGCTGGGTGGGAGGAGGAGACATGTGGGGACGTCACATGTCCTCCCCTTTAGCTGGTGCCTCCCCCCACAGCATGGGGAGGCACCAGTCGTCTATGCCTGAGGGCCTGTCTACACTTCAGCGCTACACTGGTGCAGCTGTGCTCCTGTAGTGTTTAGTGAAGACGCTATCTACTCCGACAGGAGAGCATAGGTAATCCACTTCCACACCCTGAGCGACGAAGGTATACCAACGTAAGTTTGTAGTGTAGACCAGAGCTCAGTCTTCTCCTCATGCAAAATCACCTTTTCAGTGGAATACAATTTTTGATTTTTAAAAAACAACAACAATATGTAATAACCCAAGTACTACCTTGTTCTCTCTCTGCACTTCCTATTTGCCATATAATTGAAAGGTGAACTGGAAAGCAAAATAAAAGTGAAAAACTGGCCTCATTGAAGTCAATAGCAAAACTGCCATTGATTTCAATGGGGCAGGATTTCACCCTTAAAATGTTTTCCCCGTAACAATTCCTTCCTGATAAAGACCTACGTGATTATTTCAGTGTATCCTCTCCCACCCTGCTACAATCACATTAGAAATATAAAGCCCTCTCTTACCACTGGAGGACCTTGGCAAGGCCTTTGGATTACATAGAATAAGGGGCCACACAAATCTGTAGCCTGAGCTTTATTCTTAGCTCCTTACCCTGATAAAATGATTCACGTGGCTGTACTTTACAACTGCACGGAGCTCCCATGAATTCAATGGAACTCCATGCAGAGGTCACATAACGTTCTGCCTCCATGGATAATTTTACAGGATTACTGAATTGATCAGCATCCCACTTACTGCACAGCTCCAGTTATAGCCTGATGTGACACCACTATTTTAGGAAGGTCTTCCAAAGATTACAGAGCCACCTGGCAAAGACAAGGAAGTGACAACATGATATTTTCAGTGTAAAAGCTAGACTTTAAAAAAAAAAAAAAAAAAAAGTTATGAGCTTGCCTTTGCATATTATAGAGGGCAGAAACGAGCCAGCAGTTTTTTTTCTTATTGCTTCAAAGGAGGGCTGTCAAGCGATTAAAAAAATTAATCGCGATTAATCGCACTGTTAAACAATAATACAATACCATTTATTTAAATATTTTGGATGTTTTCTACATTTTCAAATATATTAACTTCAATTACAATACAGAGTACAAAGTGTACAATGCTCACTTTATATTTACTTTTTTATTACAAGTATTTGCACTGTAAGAAAACCAAAAGAAATAGTATTTTCAATTAACCTAATACGTACTGTAGTGCGATCTCTTTATCATGAAAGTTGAACTTACAAATATAGAATTATGTGCAAAAAAAACTGCATTCAAAAATAACATATTGTAAAATTTTAGAGCCTGCAAGTCCACTCAGTCCTACTTCTTGTTCAGCCAGCCGCTCAGACAAATAGTTTGTTTGCATTAGCAGGAGATAATCCTGCCCACTTCTTGTTTACAATATCACCTGAAAGTGATAACAGGTGTTCTCATGTCACTGTTGTAGCCGGCGTCGCAAGATATTTACGTGCCAGATGCCCTAAAGGTTCATATGTCCCTTCATGCTTCAACCAACATTCCAGGGGACATACTGATGACGGGTTCTGCTCACTAACAATCCAAAGCAGTACGGACCAATGCATGTTCATTTTCATTATCTGAGTCAGATGCCACCAGCAGAAGGTTGATTTTCTTTTTTGGTTGTTCGGGTTCTGTAATTTTCGCATCAGAGTGTTGCTCTTTTAAGACTTCTGAAAGCATGCTCCACACCTCATCCTTCTCAGATTTTGGAAGGCACTTCAGAGTCTTAAACCTTGTGTCAAGTGCTGTAGCTATCTTTAGAAATCTCCCATTTGTACTTTCTTTGCGTTTTGTCAAATCTGCAGAAAAAGTGTTCTTAAAATGAACAACATGTGCTGGGTCATCATCTGGAGACTGCTAGAATGTGAAATATATGGCAGAAGGCAGGTAAAACAGAGCAGGGGACATACATTTCTCCTCCAAGGAGTTCAGTCACAAATTTAATTAATGCATTATTTTTTTAAAGAGCGTCATCAGCATGGAAGCATGTCCTTGGAATGGTGGCCGAAGCATGAAGGGGCATATGAATGTTTAGCATTATCTAGCATGTAAATACCTTGCAATGCCAGCTACAAAAGTGACATGCAAATGCCTGTTCTCGGTTTCTGGTGACTTCGTAAATAAGAGGGCAGCATTATCTCCTGTAAATGCAAACAAACTTGTTTGTCTTAGCGATTGGTTGAAGAAGAAGTAGGACTCAGTGGACTTGTAGGCTGTGAAGTTTTACATTGTTTTGATTTTGAGTGCAGTTATGTAACAAAAATAAAATCTACATTTGGAAGTTGCACTTTCACAACAAAGATTTCACTACATTACTTGTATGACGTGAATTGAAATATACTATTTCTTTTGTTTATCATTTTTACAGTGCAAATATTTGTAATAAAAAATAATATACACTTTGATTTCAATTACACAGAATACAATATATATGAAAATGTAGAAAAACATCCAAAATATTTAATAAATTTCAATTCATACTCTATTTTTTAACAGTGATTAAAACTGCAATTAATTGCGATTAATTTTTTTAATCACAATTAATTTTTTTGAGTTAATCATGTGAGTTAACTGCGATTAATCAACAGCCCTACTTCAAAGTTCAATTTAAATGCTTACCATCTCATAAAACCCAACTAAATTAACTGTTTTTTTAAAAACAGGAATGCATTCTTTACAATATTAGTTCAGGCTGGGGTTTTCAAAAGGGCCTAAAGGAGTTAGGTTGAAGAGGATGAAAAACGTTATCTACGGGACAAGTGCCTTTGATCTGAACAACCCCAAATTTTCAGGTAAGAATGTTGAAATTTTAATCTGATTTTTGCATTCTGACCCATCTGTAGATACAAGACTGCATCTTCTCTACTTAACCTCCTGGTGCCTCTTGCAGTAATTGTCTTGGTTTGGCAATATAGTGGGATACTGATGTAGATCAGAAAGATATAGATAAACACAGATGAAGTTATATACCAAAGCCATTTTAAAATTAATAGCTGATGAAGAATACATTTGCTAAATGGATAAATTTCCAGTGCACTAAAAGGGCAGATTTAATAGAATATTGACCAGATGCAAGAAGAAATTTCTTAAATGAATAGATTTACCACATAACATACCAAAGTGCACAGTTTAAAACAGCAAAGCCCTTTTAAACCAATGGGTGCTAATGGAATAGACCTGATAACCTCACTGCACCCAACAGGTTTCTACTATTCTTGAATAGTAGTTTTCAATTAAAAAACTCATGCTTTCTATATATGCCATACAGTAGACTTGTAAAATGAGTTATAATTGCCAAGTGTTTCGCTAACTTCATGCACTGCACAATTAATAACAATATATTCATAGCAATTATCTGTTTCCAGTAAAAATGAATAGAGTGCTAATAGCCTCAGGTGGGTTAATTTAATTTGCACTAATCTGCTGGAGACTGAGATATACAACATTTATTCTACAGGAGAATTATTCATTTGCAGTATCTCCGACCAATATAAACAAAGAATTACCAAATGAAATTCTAATAAGGCTAACAGAAGGGTATAATCATTCAGCTATCCCAACATTTTCCCTAGTTAGATGCAAACACTTCATTTCTAAAGTCAACCCAGAAGAAATTACATTCACTGCTTCACAAATGTTGAAGTGCCCATAAGAAAACAATTAACACTTTTGTGAACATCTGTGAAGAGCTACTTAGCACACCGCTACTAAAAAGAAAAGCATGGTCTGCACACTGGATTTTACTTTTCACTTTTATTTTTCCATTACCTATTTTTTCCCTTTCAGGTGGCACTGCAGGTCCTTTAATGTTCCCTTTCTCTTTTACCTGTCTCCCCAACCCTCATCACGGTACCTCTTTCTGGCTGTCCATTAAGCGACTGGTTTCCCTCAGCAAAGGATATAAGCAGTTACTGTGATTCAGGACCTTTGAGGGTCCTGGTAAATAGATTGCAACCAGTTGGGGCTGCTCCATAAATCTAGCGGCAGTGTGATGCAGTGGATTGGGCAACGGGTAGGTCTATACCTCATTCTGCTATTGGCTTCCTGTGTGATCTTGGGCAACTCAGACCTAAAGAAGAGCTCCAATAAAAGATATTACCTCACCCATCTTGTCTCTCTTGAGCAAGTCACTGATATCCTTTTGCCTGTGTTCCCTATATATAAAATGGGGATAATACTTAGCTAACTCTGAACAAAACATGCTAAGTATTATTTCTACCAGTAGAGGGAATCACTTGAGAGTGATACAGGACACTTTCTCCTCTTTTTTCAGTGTTTTGTGCTGCCCCGTGGGAACAGAGTGAATGTGAATTTGAACTTAATGTTAAGTGGCATTTAGAAGGCGTGGTCAGTTCTTGTTGTTATACTCATGAAACTGGAATTCACCAAAAAGTCCAAAATAAAGCCCAGATTTCAGACAAAGTCTGTGAGCTCCACACAGTTTGTCATCATTCCAACCACACACTGTACCACCTTCTTGCCAGAGGATGCCTCAAGGCAGGTGACTGAGTGCTTGGTGCAGTGGCTCCAGGCTGACGACTTCACTCTCCCTGGACAGCCCCCATAGTCCCTACTTTCAAACGGTATTTGAAAATACTCTTTTCCCAAGTGTTCTCTATTCATCACAAGTAATGCTGGACCAAAAAAAATTTGCCTCCCTCAGTACATTGCTTACATAATTATTCAGTTTTAAATCCTGCTCTTGAACAATTAGTCATATTCTAAACCTGCCCTGGAGTAATTAATTATACATTCTAACTATGCCCACAACATGAAGTCACTAGAGAATCTGAGAAAGAACAGCATAGTCCTTTCAAATCCTCACCAAGCAGAGAAACAATATTTTTCATTTTTTATATTGTGCTCATTGTCTTTTCTGTTATCTTGTCATAGAACAAGGAAAAATGTTCAGAGTGTTGGAGTGTATCACCAATAAATGTCTTTTGTGGTCATCAAATGCCTCAGCGCTTGCTTTGGTATTTAATTACAGGATTCACAAAAGATATGTATTGCTTTTATCTGCTGCCAGTGTGAATGTTACCTATTAAATTTACTATTGACCAACACAGAGCACTGTTTGTTATATGTATGCAATATGTCTCATATAATTTATGTATGTTCTTAATATAATCTCACAAATGATCAATTTATGCCCCATTCCTGCACTGGGATCTAGTACCATGGACTGCCGTTGCCAGTGAGACATTCCAATAAAGTCACCGGGACTCCTCATGGATACACAGGTCTAGGGCCTTATTGTGGTTCGCCTACAAGCAATAGCTAGGAAGATGTATCTGTCTTGTACAGTAATTTGAAATTACAGTTTTAATTGAACTTTGCAAAGTTTATAGCATATAGCTTTAATTGGCAATGAAAATATATCTTCAGTATCTGAGAAGGATGACCTCAAATGACTACATGGTAAAATGTATGAATTATATTTCTGCAATGAGGGAAAACCTTGACAATAAGACATCTTAACTCTCTAGTTTTTTTTAAAAAAGCTATAGGTTTAGTAATTTATTAGATTCCCTCCTGCAGCAGTTGCTTCAATCAAAGCAGGAGCTGTAAGAACTTTAAAAGCTTTGGATTTTGGTGGTCCATGGCTTTATCTTGGGAAGGACATTTTGTCAGCCTTCTTGAAATGATATAGTCTACACCTTCATTACCACTAGAAAATCTTAAATGTGAATACACTACAATAGATTTACTCCTTAGAGCTGTACTATGAATTTTCTTGACTACCTGGGTGCTGTGGTTTCTGCAAGACAGAGACTTTTGTATATTTATTGAGTGAGAACCATTTGAGGTCAACAGTAAGTCCAGGAAGACTCAGGATTTACAATTCCAATTGAACAAGAAGCTGCCAAGAAGCCTTAAGTAGAGCAGTCTGATGGATGAATGTTCATGCAAGACAACCAGACAGGTCCCTTTGAAATGCTGAACAGTCTGAGTCTGAGTCACTGCAAATGGTTACAGTAGTTTAATACTTTGAGAAAGTGTTTATATTTAAGAATAAAAATAGTTGATTTATAGCCTCACCAGATTTTCAGGGTGAAAACCAGGATTCTTGTCCTGAGGGAGAAAAGTTCACATTCTATGGTTTTACTGGGGATGACAGAGATTTGAACAGGAGATTCTGACATGCTAGTCACAGTTGAGTCAGGAGCCACCGACTTACATTTAGGCTCGCCGCTCTCAGAAGTCCCTAGAATCTCATACTCAACATGGATGTGACTCTGTGTGTGGAGGAGGACTGGCCTCAAGGGGCTGCTCACAGGGAGACTTCATGGAGGCTGCAATGGTGACATTATCATATGACAGACATGGGGGTGATCCATGAGGTGCATATGCACTCACCTATTCTGCTGTCAAATTCACCCGCTCACATGGCCAACTGCTCCTTCAGATGACCAGTGAATGCAGGGGGTTTACAAAAACCAGGATGGTGTGACCCTGTTTACTACTCACTGCTGGGGTGCCTCCATGTGGCTTATCTGGGGATTAGCTCTCAACTGGTTTGACACCCCCTTCTTTGGTTGCTTGCCCCGTAGAGAGAGAGAGAGAGAGAGAGAGAGAGAGAGAGAGTGTGTCTCTCTCGCTCTCTCTCTGGACTCCAGTTACTAGTTTTTGCAGTGAAGACACAGTCTCTGATGAGATGGGCAACAAAGGGCCAATCAACACAAGCTGTTGTGATGTGGTAGGTTTATGTGATCACCAAACATCTTTTACATAGGACACCAAACAGCCATCTCTCATTTAGTCCCTATTAAGCTAAATGTAAACCTGCACCCTGTTGATGAAAGGTTCTGTATTCCATTACCAATCCCTTGGACTAATTCATTGCCCCCTAGTTCACCCACATTAATCTCAGACCCGTCAGTAAAACTGAGACACAACCTTTCCCTGTACCAATATACAACATGTATGATTACGTACAGCTAGGAAAGATTATTATATTTACAAAGGCACAAACCATGCCGTACTTTTACAAACAACAGCTGATGACATAGCATGCTAAAGGCTCTTTGATCACCTGTGCACTCCAAAACCAGACATATTTCAAATAAAGTGGAGTTTTTTCCATTTGCATGTCTAACTACATCTTAATTTTTCTACAATACCCACCAGATATGAATAATGTAAGCCCTAAAGTATGTCATAAAGGCACAATATAAGTTTAGCTGCCTGACTGAATTATTCTATACAGACTTCTACCTTTATATTAAGACTCTGAAAAAAGGTTACAGTTATATCGGCAACATCCCTCTTCTTTAAGATATGAGGAACATGAGAGTTTCTTTCTAATGCATGCAAGTGTAATAGCCAGGGCTGACAAGAAGTTTAATGAGGGAGCGTTTAAAAGAAAAAGCATGAGATCTTACATATGTCTTTGAAAACACACAACAGAATTCTTCAAACAGTATGCTGCTGTTAAAAAAGCTTTAAAATTAATGAACAGTGGTGGAATCTCCCCAGCATTGCGTGCAGTGGCTGGATTTCACCACTGAAATAAAGTCTTTATCTATGGTTTACTGAGACCTTAAGAATAGACTAAGGAACCAACGGGAAAATAGTGGGGAGTTCCCAACTATTCAACTTTTAGCAATACTAACCTTTCTATGGTGTGAGAGGTGGAGAATAAGTCTCCAAATGTGCACACAAGCTAGGTTGTAAAACCTCTTAATACCTACAGAATGTTCAATTTACTTTGATTAATCAAAATTTAAATTAATAGAGCTATCCCTTCTTCATTATGATTAAAGATCACAGAGTAGCTCTCAAGCAGAAATGTTAGGTTCCAAGAGCCTTACTCCAGTATACTGAGTTTCCAACTGAGCTTCGGGGAAAAAGAATTCCACATCTCAAGTGATTAACAAACAGTATGAAAGCGGTACTTTCCGACATTACCAGGACGATAAAAGTTATTCTAACTAAAAACTGATCTTAAGACTTATGAAGATAGAAAGTGAGGAGAAGCAATTTGTCATGTATGACAACAAACTGCGTCCTTTGTACTGTCTCCAAAGAGGCACTCATCTGTAAAAGAAAGGGCTAAAAGATCCTATCCTTTTAAAATTTTAAATAGTACATTAGAACAGAAAGGCAACAGCTCTTGGTCTTCCAAAGAACCCTAGAGCAATGTATAATACTGAAAAATAAATCTATTAAGTTTCATCCTCCACTGAATCTTTATGGGGACTGTCTGTCGTCAGAAATGGGACTGCCCTATTACACTAATCCACTAGGATAACTAGTTGCATATTCTCAGTTCGGTGTGAAGGCAATTATATACCAAATCCTTATTGGGCTGGGATGATAATATAGCTTCAGTGATCAACATCCATTCATGCACTTGTTAAATACAGTCACTTATTTTGATGACCTCTTTAAAAGTGTTGGCATCTTTATACATGTGAGTTAAATTTTCAAACTATCCAGCGAATTGTCTTGCCAATGTATTTTTGGGTAGTAAATAACTTTACCTCTTGGCCAGTAAACTACACACAAGACTAGTGTGCTTTTTTATGGGCATCCCTTCCTCCTTTTGCCAGAGCATATGTCCTCTGTATCTAAAAGATGGCCAGTCAACACTGTGTCATGAAGATCCACCACTACTTCATCTAGGGAACACTGTTTTTCCTCACTTGAGCAGCCAACCCTCTTTCAGCTACATTTCAGTTTGGCATTAGGCATGAAGCATCCAAGTCTAATGCCAATAGGACTCTGTGTATTGAACACTGGAGCTGTTAGAAGCTCCAGTATTCATTCTCCATCAACTTCTCTATTCCCAGCCTTGGGCAAGGGTATCAAGAGCACGTCCAACGGGCCAGCAAGTCTGGTTGGAATATAGAATTCCAGACATCAGTGTTCAAATCTCTTCTAATAAGTCTTAACACTGCAAGCTTTGTTACTTCAAACTCCAGTGGCTGACATGCATAACACTTAAAGTTCCAGCAGGATCATGTCCACTCTTGAATATTTTACCACTTCAGCACTCAGGTCATCCAAATGAAATTAAAGGATGCACAAAATTATCACTGTTGTACTCTCCCTGCATTATTTACAACCTTGAAGGCTGCAGCCCTTCAGAATGGTATTAACAATATAAAAAGGTAAAGTTTCCCCTCAAGCCAGGTTTATTGCATTTATCTTCAGAGTCTGCAGTGTAACACAACTTTAAAAGGTCAGAAAGCCTCCACAGACCCTCCCATCCACTGCTCTTTGGTTTCTCAATGTTGACATGCAAGGAATTTACATAGGAGAAACCCAGGAGAGAAGTAAGTGGGAGAGGAATGTATAAATCCCTTGGGCCTCAGTTAAGAGCACACATCCATGTCTTAGAACTACTGTCAACTAATTTCCCCTCTCTTGCCTTGTTGAAGTCTTCAGAGGTTGCCCTCATTTCCTTCCACGTCTTATTCAACAGCTGGATGCAGATGCAGAAAAACTCCTCAAATGATCTGTCATGCGTGAAGAACATGGGGTGGAAATCATTGCAGGTCTCACTGGCTAAAGATGTAAGAGAAGGGGAAAATAAAATATTAACAGGCAGGACCCAAACTGGAAAAAAACACCCGCATCTGGAAAATACGGTAATTCCTAGGAACTGTATTTCTAACCAGGATAGAGGTGTAAACACACCACTTTGGAAAGCCAGCCCTGGTCTGCAATGTAAAAGTGAATGAGACACATATAGAACCTCTTTGCAGGAAAGGGCAACTAGATGCTTGCCTGGATGGTCTCTCAGAGGTGACGGCAAGTTGTTTGTGCAGAGCTTTACCGTCCAGGCTAGGATGAAGAAAGGCATAGACAAAACTCCAAGCCTAGTCATCAAAAGAAGAACCTACCCCTCTGTTAGCAGTATGTACACCAAAGCTATGCTGACTGAGAAGTGGACACTGAACCCAAGCAGTAAGAGGATACAAAACCATCGTCTGATCAAAGAACAAGCTCTGCTAGCAGTAGCTGATGAGTTCCCGTTTTCTGTGGCGGGATGCCACAGAGGTATCAGAGAAAGTGATTTTCTATGTGAAAGTGTAGAGATGTTTAAATATATACACCTAAAATAAATGTTAACAAACAGCTAAACAGAGTCCTGTTCCACATATCGACAAAGTTTTTTCTAAAGGCGAGACTGAATACAAACACTCTCTGTACAATTCTCTTCAACCCTAAAGTCAAGCATACGTTTAAAAACAAAAGAAAAAAAGAGAGAAGAGAAGGCCTGTGAGACACAAAAAGGAAGAAGATATTCTGCCCAAAGAGGTTGTCCTCTCCAGTAGGACTTACTGAGTTATGGCCAGATTTTCAGAATCTGAGGGCAATGGCAGCTGCTGGGAGTTGAGCACTTTTGAAAAACTGGCCACTGGTGACCAATTGCCCCAAAGGACATTTTACCACCTATGCTGCTGCAATTGATGCAGTTTCCGTCACCATGCTGCTTGCCAGCATCACAAAGACTATCGGGTAGTCTGAGCCCATCCTTGATACATCCATCCTTCATCTCAATTAACCTTAGCTCTCCTCCACATCAGCTAATTAACCTTAGCTTTCCTCCACATCAACAGCCTCCTAATCTTCCTCATTAGCAACTCACAGACTTTTAGAGCAGCAACCTCACCTACCGTCAGGAACAAAGGAGTAGTCACAAGCAGCCTATGTGACATATTACTAGAACAGTAACATCACGTACCCTTTGGGCAAACTGCTTCCCAACCTGCGCTCTCACACATGCCTCACTATCCTTAGTAACCTCTTCCTCCAGATTAAATTTGCCAGATTAGACATGAAAACTCTTTGGGGGTATCCAGACAGAACTATCTGACTGAGAGATCCTCAATGATGAGGAACACATGCCCCTTCTCCTGAGCCTGCTACAGCCCCATGGGAGTGATGCCTCTTTTTGAAACCTGTCTTTCTGTTTGGTATGTATAATTACCTTTGCCATGGCAGTTGCTGCTGCTATAGGAGCACATTGTGCATGGAATTACTTAGTGCCTCAAAGAAAAAGGGTCTCTGATCTTTCCTGAGGTGCAACATTCCAATTATGGAGGCAAAACTCTGAAGCTTAATAGCACACATGAAGTTTAATTGTAATGTCAGATCAAAATATAATCAATTTCTTGGCTATAGAGCTAGGGACGGAGTTAATTTAGGAGTTCAGGTCTCATTCCAATCAAATGAAATCCATTCATTTCCAAGGCTGTGTAGTCAAGGGCAAATTGGTCAAGGCAGCAGCTCAGTTTATGAGTAAGGCCTCCATCCCTTAAAAAAATAAAATGCCAGCGGCCTGGTTTTCAGAGCACCTTCAGCTTCCCTTCATTTCAATTGGAGTCACGAGTGCCCAGCATTTCCAATTATCAGGCCTTCAGCCTGTAATAACGGCAGTGGCACAAAAGAACAGGTTTCTCAGAGCGTGCTTGTCCTTAAATCATAAAATATTATAACGATGAGGAGAAATAAAATGTCAGGCAGAAGAATGCAGTCAGTGCCGTGGCTGTGTAAATCAGATCATGAAACAAGGCAGTAACCATGAGGTATGCTGGCCTCTCTAATCCTTCTCAGAGCCCAGGCTAATCACAGTTCCTTCTTGTTTAAAAATAAATACATCAATAAATCAAAATTAATGTGAAATTTATGGATCCTCAGAAACTTGATCATCAATTCCCAGGCATGCTCTTCATATTAAGTACCAAGCTGTATTCTTATTTTGATTGTTTAAAAAAAAATAAAAATAAAAATTGGGGAGGCCAATGCTTTTCTAACTAGTCAACAGACTGCAACTTTCCTGCATCTGTTCAACTCAGAGAAAGAGTAAAAATAATTCCTCTCAATCCAAATGGGGCAACTCAACTCGATCAGAAGACCAGAGCCAATATGTCTTAAACCATGCTAATCCCAACTAACCAGGCTCAAAATTCAGAACTGCATCATAAAGAGGTACCTCAAAATTTCCATAGACATCCAGATGGTAGAAAAAATTCCACGCTGAACTTCAGTAACACTTTTGTTTGTCTGGAAAACGACTCTTCCATGAAACTGAATAATTTTACATTCTTGAATCAAATATTATTATTAATATTATTGTAGTGTCTAAAAGCTCCAACCAAAATCACAGCCCATTTTACTAAATGCTGTATAAGTGCATAGTAAAAGAGAATCCATACTCCAAAGAGCTTTAAACCTAAATGGACAAGACAGACAACGGATGAGAGAAAGGCAACATTATTATCCCCACTGCACAGATCGAGAACTGAGGCACAGAGAGATTATGTGAGCTGGTCAAAGTCACAGAACAGGGTGTTTGCAGCAGAAGCAGAAACTCTACCCATATCTTGAATCCCCGGCTGAATGTTTTCACCACAAGGCCATCTTTTTCTCTGAGGAGTGGTCAAATTTAGAGAGTGGTCAATATTACTATGTAATATTTTGCACAGCTCTAAGTGGCAAGTTAAAACTGAGGTTCACTGTCAGACCAATTTGGGGAACATTGTATGGAGCCTACTTGTAATATTCCTGACGTTAGGCACAGCACTGTGAAACACATTTCCATTAGCAGGAACTAGCCAAATTTATTATTAAATAAAAACACACAAACATAAGGCTACAGCTCAGGGACTTAAATCATCATGGTTACTTATCCTTGTTGAATGTTAATATTATGCCTTATAATAATGTTTCTCTGAGACCTCCTTTGAAAGACAAATCAGAAGAAAAATCTGGTCTGTATAAATCAGGCTGAGAATTTGCTAAATTCTCCTTTCCTAGCAAAATTCTTATACCTACTTCTCTGAACTGGAGCTTTGTGTGCCACCTAATGGGATTCAAGTAATCCTTCAAACTTTTAGTTCCTCTCTGAGCATGACTTCAGGAAAGGAAGTGAAGCTAATTTACTGATCAGAAATGGCACCTGACACAAGATAGCTAATTTCTGGAAGGCAATATTTTAATGCATGCTTTTTTCAGAGATTTACCCAAGTACATGTTGGCTATTCTAAGAGACTTTTAGGCTTCCCAGATTACTCATATTTTAAATAGATTTGTTATGTTACCTTTTGTTTCCCCTCTCTGGGAAGAAAATAACAGGAAAAATGAAAAAAAAAAAAAACTTGTCCCTCGCCTCCCTTCCCCTCCCTATTTCTGGAACCCCTTTTCTCATCAGAGAAAGAAACAAAATCAGGGCAGGGTTCTTCCTCATGGCACTAAGAATAGGTTGATCTCTGCATGTTCACATCAGCCTGCTCTTGGAACGACAGTGTGTACAGTATGTTCTGATTAGTGACTGACATGGAGACCAATACAGATTTAAATTTCAAAGTGGGTATAGATTACAAGAAGTTCTCCATCCAAGACAGTTCCTGCAAAGGATGAGTGAGCCAGTCCAACTGGCTGGAGTGTCAGCTTTTCACAATTCACAAGCGTGAATCTAAGGCTGCTAGTTGAGCAGAAGGTGATCTGCTATTGCACTGATATATGTAAGTTATATGGTTACCAATTCAACATACAGGTTTTGGGGAAAAAAAAATCTGACCGAACCTCTTCCCCTCTCTTCAAAAAATTCCCAGTACTCCTCCCCCTTGAAAAAACAAACCACCAGAAGTTTTTAATTATTATTGTTTTTAGCAATACTGGAAAAGTAATAGAAAGAAAAACAAAGAAAGAAGCAGGCACTGACAGAGCAGCAGAGCCTAATGCTAGGGCACTGGATTCACACTCAGAAGACTTAGGTTCTATTCCTGGTGCTGCTGCTGGCCTGTTTATGGACTGTGGGCAAGTCACTCACCCTCCACACCCCCATGCCTCAGCTTCCCCATTGTAAAATGGGGATAATGATAGTTACCTCCTCTGTAAAGTACTTTTGAGATCTACAAATGAAAAATTCTACATAAAAACTAGATATTAATATTACTACTACTACTACTACTACTACATGAAAAATGAGCTTTAAAAATGAGAAACATATAGGCCATTACTTTCAAAATCAGCTCATGATTTTGGGTGCCCAATTTGGGACATCTTTAAGGGGCCTGTTTTCCAGAAGGCAGTTGTTAGCACTTTCAAAAGGGGCCAGATTATCTGAAAGATCTTAGCAACCACACTTTGAGACATCTCAAGTAGGAAAGCCCAAAACTGCTACTTACTTATGAAAATCTTGACCATATTGTACGTACTATAGTCTAAATAAGTAAGAGAGTCCATCTTCTAGTGGAGCTATAAAAATCAACAAGACCAAAGACAATGAATAACCACGAAGCATACAGTATTCCTTTAGTGTAGTAAGTAGTAGAGTAGAGTGAAAGTTGCCGGGTGGGGGGGAAGGTCCATGAATATTTGTTAAAAATTAAAAACTATTTCACTTCAGTTGTGCTCCTACACCTTCTGTGCTTGATTTCTGTGAAAATTTCAGTGGTAGATTTACCTCACCACAAACATTTGCCATAAACTAATCTTAAATTTACACATTCAGCACACAGCATGGGAATAGATATCTCAAAACCCCTTACAAAGTCCTTGTACAGAGACAATTAAGCAAGCTAGAGAAGGAGTTGACTTCACTCGTAACAGCTAGGACCACATTCACACCCCAGTGCTATTGTAAGTGTAGGGTGGGTGAAAATTAAATATAAATTCTGCATAAAAGCAATAAATTGTGCATGTCTAATTTTACTAGGAATTTGTGACAGTCTGTACCCCATGTTCACCTCTTTTACAGGACTATGATACATTTTGTACAAAGTATGCCTTGTGAGGTATCATTGGAAAATTCGTAATTTTCTAATTATTATTGTCCTGGTAAAATATGTGTGGCAATATTACATGTAAAGTTATAAGATTCCTCTGTATGGTATTACTAAGACATCTTCCAAGTCTGGGGGAGCCCCAGTTCCCCAGAAACAAAAGGCTAGCCGACGCCTCAGCCAGGTGTCAACAAAATTGAATGGACAATCACCTGGTTTACAGGCCATTCTTTGGCAGGAAAGAGTATGTGGGGAAAATCAAAATCTTGACAAAGAAACAGCTGAGGGATCCCAGCCATACAGGTTTTCCATCTCCTGAGCCTCAGCTGGAGAGGATTCTTGAAGAAGAGAAGGAATAAGGAAGGGGAGCAGATCCCCCAAATTATCTCTCCCTTTCTCGCTACTCAGGGCATCGACAACACTTAAAGAACAAAGGAAGCAGCATTGGACTGGAGGAGGGATCCTAACTGAAAGAGATTCAGCCAGTAAGCCTGCTGAAACATGTGGTGAGAGACACTTAACTTGGCATTAGTTGTGTTTTACTTTTATTTTCTTGTAACCAATTCTGACTTTTGTGCCTCATCACTTAATCTACATTTTGTAGTTAACAAACTTGTTTTATGGTTTTTATCTAGACAGTTTGTTTGGATTGAAGTGTTTGGGAAGCTCCATTTGGGACAACAGGATTTGTGCATATCATTTTCTATTAATACAATGACAGACTTTATATGAGCTTGTAAAGGAGAGAGCTGGGCAGTACAAAATGCACATTTCTGGGGGAAAGTCTGGGACTGGGAATTTGTTGGTGTTGTTCGACAATGTAATTCACGAGTGGTTGGTTATAGCATTCATACAATATAACTGGGAGGCTGTGTGAGAGCAGACCAGGAGTGGTAGCTCTCATAGCAAAGTGGCGTAAAAGGCACACCAGGCTGAAGAACTGAGGGAACACAGCTGTTCAACAGTCCAGATTGTACCCTCAGTAATGTCACAGTACTTTAGACAAAATATGTGAGAGCCAAAAAGGAAAAGGTTGAAAAACGTCATACTCCAATTTAATTGCAACCTCTCCCTGCACAGCTAGCCCCCTGAAAGATTCAAAGCCAGAGAACTTCTTCAAGCTCTTCTCTTGATGTTAAGGATTATAAAGTCACTGTATAAGGAATGGAAAATAAAACAACATGATTAATCACATGTAAAAACTCAACTTGGATGGCAATATGCACAATCAGTCCACAAAATAAAATCTGAAGATTTTATTGAGTAAATCTGGGTAATGAATAAATTTGATAAAACTGCTATATGATTGCAGATATTCCAAGAGCAGAGGGAGAGAGGCTAAATTAATCAAATAAATGATTCACTCAACCACATAAATAGGATCACTTGACATTAATGTTATCTCACTTAAACTGGGAGAGAGAGATATCTTTTATAACAAATCATTCTCTGCTCATTCCAAAGAACTCATCAGGTTTATCAGAAAAATACATTGAACTTTCCTCCAAGATATTGAAATGATTGAAGAGCTAGATAATTTGTTTAAGGAAAGTCTCAACAAATCAATTAATACTTAACTCTTATAATGTGTTTTTCATCCATAGATATCAAAATGTTTATAGAGGAGATAAGTATCATTATCCCCATGTTACAGATTTGTACAGTGGTTAGAAAATGACTAGGACCTAGAGAATCTAGTCCAACTGTACCTACCACGATACTGCCTCATCTTGGGCATGACATTTAAGCTCTTTCAGGGCTTGTCTTCATGGTGAGGTAATGTGCTTTAGAGGGGTGTAACTTCTAAAGGGTACTAATGTGCTGCACATTAATTGGTCTGTGTAAACTACTTTAATGTAGTGTTGTTTAAAATGGCACTATGTTAACATGCACTAGGGAACCTTTACTGTGCATTAGCATGGTCTACACGGATCAATTAATGTGCAACACGTTAGTGTGCTTTAGAAATCATACTCCATATAGCACATTACCCCAAATGTAGCCAACTCCTTACTGTCTTCTCCTAGTTTCCCAATTAATAAAATGGAGATAATATTTTTACTGCACAAGGGTGTTGTGAGGCTTAATTGATGTTTGTCAAGTGCTGCAAGATCCACGGGTGAGAGTTGTAGTGTGGGCAACATATACAACATATTTCAGAGTAACAGCCGTGTTAGTCTGTATTCGCAAAAAGAAAAGGAGTACTTGTGGCACCTTAGAGACTAACCAATTTATTTGAGCATAGAAGATCTTCTATACTTTCCACAGTATGCATCCGATGAAGTAAGCTGTAGCTCATGAAAGCTTATGCTCAAATAAATTGGTTAGTCTCTAAGGTGCCACAAGTACTCCTTTTCTATATACAACATACACTCCTCATGGTTTTCTAAATAATATTTTCCAATAATAAAAGACAACATGAAGAGCAACTAAGTCTCATTAGTTCTCTCAAGAGAAGGGGGAGTATTGTAGCTTTTGCTTCTCCTTGAAGATGAGATATATCAAAAATAACTACTGCCATGACCATTTTTACTCACAATATTGAAAATTCTCTCAATAGACACAGAAAGTAAGAAGAAGTGTGCCTAATACTGCAGAAATATTGCCATTTGTCACAATAACTACAATGCTGCTCCCCACAGTCTACAAGCAGTAATTCTGAAGTAAATCTTTTGGTACATTTCTACCAGAGGATAGGAAAACAATGTAATTTAAGGCAAGGAAAGGTCATTGTGACAGGGCTACAAGAGCAATGCAATCATAAAGTCATAACATTGCTGCCAATTGGGTAATTGTCTTTCCATTGGAACAATACTGCTTAGAAGACTCAAGGACTATTAGAACAGAAGCTACTGAACCTTTTCTTAGAAACGTACAGCATAATATAACAACACTTCAGCCGCAAAACACGGAGCAGAAAATATTATAGACAAATCAGCTCCTTTTGTTAAGTCCAAGTCAAGAAATAATTTGCTGAGGTTTTTTCCTGTGTGGTACAAAGCAAAAAGGATAAGATTGCTCAAGGAACTAGCTTCCAGTGCTGCAAACCTGGGGACAAGTTCACAGCTGATGTAAGAAGATACCACTCCATTGGTGAAAGCGGAGATGCACTGTTTTAAATCAGCAATGAATCTGGCCCATTGTCACACTTTGCTTCTAAGAATTTGAAACAATCAGGGTTCAGACACCTCCAAGGGAGAACAGAACACCACCCCAAACAAGCAGTTAAACCAACTTATTGCTATTATGTCATTGTACTATAAAAATATATTGAGTATGGTCCTTTATGAAAGCTTGTAGTATTCTGAATTTGACGGTCATTATGAGAGATGTATATAGCCCGTGGTTATGAATTTATATATTCCAGCATGTAGAAAACTGCTCTCAGCAGGGCAGTGAGCAGTCAAGCAGGTGGCAGGGGTAAAGGGCACCTCCCAAGCCAGGTGTTTACACAAAACCAGGTTCAAGTAACTATCCATTGTCCAGCCCAGGAAAAGACAATGACGGACCATTACAGACAACTGAAATGGAAAAGAACATCTGGGCTGTCAAGTCAAGAGAGAATTTCCCCATTCTGAATAACCATGAGTCACCATGGACTAAGGGTAAACAACAGAGGCTGGCCCAAAAGCAGGCTTGTAACTGATGATTTTTTTATTCACAACTCAGGGCCCAGTGTTGGGGCAAAAGGCTGTCCATGAATGCTGGATCCCTCCCATAGCTATGAGGTATGATGGGAAACTATTTTAAGGCAGTAGGTAACTAACCATAATTATTTTCTGTGTAACTTGTATACATTTGCTTTCCCTGACAGTTTCATCTATGAATCTGTGGTTTTTCTATTAAATAAGTTTTTTGTTTATTTTCACCCCAAGAAGGTCTTTGTATGCAAGCCATGTAAAACATTGTAAGCTGGTATCTGGGGGGCTGGTTTCATGCCTTCAGAGATTAATGATCCAGAGGAGAACGGCCTGGGTGTCTGATAATTAACAACTTGGGGAGGACATGTCTAGGGAGACTCAGGACTGAAAGGCAGTTGGTGTCACCCTGCAAAGAGTAACTGGGCTGGCGAGAGACAGGGTGAGTCCTTGAACTTGTGGACAGGCTAAGTGGTGTCAGGGATCTGAACAAAAGCTCCACCGCACAATGGCCCACAGGGTAACAGGGCAGGCAGTGACAGAACCCTTTATTAGTCTCGGTGGACCCCCCAAAAACACCAAAAAAGTATGAAAGTCAATTGATTCTAGTCTCCATTTCTCATCAAAAAAGCACTGCACTCCTGGCTATCACTGTAAGTCCCTGCCCAAAAGAGGCTTAGAACCAGAATAGCTAGGAGATTAGTATACAGATCTGCGTGCAGAAGCTTGTGCCAGCTTGCACTATGGTTGGCTTAAGACAGTTCTAGTGGTCATTCATTTCTATTAGCACCAAAGTTACCTACACACCTATTTTGGAAATGGTTAAACAGAAGACGCTCCATGGGATAAACTGAGCCTTCTTTCCAACAGTATACATAATATTTGCACCACAATCTGTACCAAAATTACCCAGAAAAACCTGGGGTACAATGGATGTCCAACTACTAGTTTGCGTTGGCTAAAAAATGTTTAACTGTACTAGAATGGGTCTAAAATAACTAGCATGCCGCAAAATGGTAAACTCTAATTCCTCCCCAAACATTTCCTACAGACATTTATTTGAACCAATGGTATTTCTGATTAGAGGAGTTACAGAGAAAATGAAGGGACAGTATATGTCCCCTCCAGCATGTAGCCCTTCTGCGGGTGTAAACATCACCTTCATTTTGTCTGGGTTAGGATTCAATTTCATCCAGGCAATGGAAAACAAAGATGCTGTGCACCCTCATTTTGTCATACGCGAGACACTGAGCTGTGTGTTGTCTGTATCATGACATCATATCCCAAATCACCTCACTAGCTCTCCCAAGCAGTTTAACATGCACCTTGAGGATGGGTGGTGGCAAACTAGAACCCTGCCCCCAAAGGATTTAAGGCAGGTGAGTGATTGTTCAAAATCTCCCTCTCTGATAGCTCAGAAAGAAACCATCACAAGAGTAAGCCCATCTACCCCACCAAAATGAAGGTGACAGGACCAGCAAAGGTCAAAATCCAGTCAACATAACCTTGTGATCAACAGTATCAAGACTGCTGATAGACTTAAAACAATTAGCACTGACATCTGTCATATCTGTGTTACTAGGAGATCAAAGGATGAAATCCCTGCAGACTCCCTGCTTTCCCAGATCCAAAACAGAATTGAAAGAAATCAAGGGAACCAGATGAGTCCATAAGATTAAGCTTGCTTGGTAAGAAGAACTCACTTTACAGAGATCAGTAAATGTTTAGAACTAGCTGAATCAATCATATTTGCAATGGAATTCAAAACTGAAAGTTCTAGTTCAAAATTGCAGGCAGCAAAGAGAAATCCTAACAGCAAAGAAATTAAGATCACTGAGAATACTAAAACCTCACATTTGATCAGAAAAATCAAACTGATGACACACAGAACCAATGTCATGTTGATAAGGGCTTCCCCTTACCTTCAGAAGAAACATTTATAGTTTTGTTCATGATGAAATAAGAGGTGCTGGAAACGAATAATGTTGTATGTGCCTCTGTATTGTGTCACGGCACAGCATAGAGATCAACCAGGAAAGTACTCAGTACCCCTCTCAACCCCCACAGCACTCCTGAAATGAAAAACACTTATAAATAACAAATGCAGTTTTAAAATCCAATGTGGGAAACCAAGTTTTGTTTTCAGGGATGAGGGAGTACTTCATTCAGATTAGTCACACTCTTCTATGAAATGGAGAGACTTTTAAGAGTCTGGAAATAAGAATGACAACTAAGAAGTTGCTTTGTCCTGTCAAGTTGAAAGTCTGTCGTGAAGAACGTTAAAACCTACAAATAACTTCTGTCCTAACATAATTTACAGTACCCCTGAATAAAAACATGGAATGACCACAACCAATTAGTGGAAGAAACCACCTGAGGAGTTCGATTTGCTCTTTTTCCCTTTGCAAAAAGTTACTTGCTTGGAGCAAAGTGTTTGTGTGACACTTAGTCCCCTGTGCCAGTTCCTCAGCTGGTGTAAATTGGTGCAGCTTAACTGAAGTCAATAATTATGCAGATTTACACCTGCTGAGAATATGGCCCCATGTCTTTATACTGCAATTCTTGTTTGCAATTACCCTGGCTGTGAAGAGCTCTGTGTAAGCTCGAAAGCTTGTCTCGCCAACCAGCAGAAGTTGGTCCAATAGAAGATATTACCTCACTCACCTTGTGTCCCTAATATCCTAGGACTAGCATGGCTACAATGCTGAATACAATGAGGAAAAAATTATTGTCAGACATACTCTCTGCCATGGGCCGCAGGTATAATAGGCTGGGGAGGCTGTTTCCAGATGCCTGGGCTATGGTAGCCCCGTCTGCACTCCGCCTCTTACCATCCCTGCTCCGCCCCTTTCCCAAGTCCCCACCATCCACCTCTGCGTGGTGAGTTCCTCCTCTCCTCTACTCCACCCCCCTCCTTCGCGAGACCCCCACTGCCCATGTCCCTCCTCTCCTCATCCCCTGCCCCGAGACCCCTCCCCCCACCTGCCACTCAGTGTATCCCTCCTCACACCCCAACTCCTGCAGGGGATGGGGGTGGAGGAGAGGAGGGACACAGTGAGTGGCAGGAGGGGAGGCTGAGCAGGGGCGGGGCCTGGGGCAGAGTGGAAGTGGAGTGTGGGCGGGGCTGTGTGTGGAAGAGACGGGACAGGGAGCTAGCCTCCTCCAGGGGAAACTTTGCCTGCCAACCATGCTCTCTGCAGAAATGCGGATATTGGGAGGTGGGGGCAGGGTCTGACTATTAATGTACAAGGTAACTTGACAAGTTTTGTACACTTAAGCAGAAGGAGATTAAAAGTTAGGATGGCCAACATTTCAGGAAAGAGATTGCCTGGATGAGTTCTGGGGATGACTTTGTCACTAGACTACTTTGCAACGGATTTTAGAGGGAGACTGAAGGACTGATCACAACAATGCCCAAATTAGGGTTAAAGTATAAATACGGATTAAGGTGGGGATGGGTTGTATTTATTTTGATAGCACCTGTGTGCCTGCAAATCAGGAACATTCCTTGCTTTCGAGACATGTCCCACTGTCAGTTTTACTAATTATAGTTTTCTTTCTACAGTTTGTGTGAACCTCATTTTTGTGTCTTTTGTTCTTTCCATAACATACATAATATGAAGGAATTGCCATGGGGTCCACCTAGCTATGTTTAACAAGCACATATAACATGCAAGGCCTAGCTAATACAGAAACATTGCTACTCTTGGCAGGATTCTAGTGGCTAATAGAGGGCTTAAAAATTATTTAAGGGGATACTATTCAGTTGCCACAAATTGCACCCATGGACTGGCCACCTGAAATTGCTGCTTGCCAGAATAGGGGGCAGAATTGACAAAGGGCTGACTGAGCATGCATACACCAAGGAAAATCACCTTATCAGGTTTATCACATGTTGATACCCTACCCCCTTGCTAGCAAGCTCTCCTCTTTCCACATCCTTTAAGGGAAAAAGCCCTCTACCAGATGTAGAGACAAATCCACTGAATGACTGTGAAAGTGAGGGAAGCAAGTGGGTGTTACGAGCTTTCATAAAGAGTTGCACAAAGGAAGCCATTTTCAGTAAACCATCACCACCTTTGCTAGTCCTACGAAATCCATCAACACTGCTATCTACTAGTGCATTTTCTATTTACTATTTACATATAAACAGACACAGAGCACTCTTGTAAGACTGGGGGTGGGTGGACTGCATGAACAAGAACAGTAAGCAGTGGGTAACCTTTTTCTTTCTCACCTTCCTTGTAAATCTTCTTGATGGACACCAAAGCTGTCCCCTACGTGCCCCCAACACCACCTCATCCCAGGATAAGAGTGCTGATTTTTCACTTTGAAAATCTGATCACTCTAGATAGCACCAGCCTGCTGCTTCTCCTTTTGAAGGCACTCTTATTTAAAAGCTTATCTAGTTATGTGTAATTACCGATTTTCTTTCTGATTACATTATGTAGATTCCACCACAGGTCACAGACCATGACTCTCCAAAGTTCTTCTGTAAGATGCTTCACCATGAAGATATTCTGATTACCATTTCAAATCATGTTTTGACCCCAGAGACAGGGACAGTAATGAATTCTGCCATAAATAGGCTGGCTAAGACGCCATCTGTGGGTGAACCCTAAAGGAACCTGTAGATACCAGCACCAACAAGAATTGTTCTCGCAAATGCTGCACAGAATTAGATGGGAATTCTGCAGAGATGTTTAAGTGTAGTTAACCAATACCTTCCACCCTCTATCTAAAGTCCCAGCTAAAATGAACACACTAAAAAAAAGACAGTGTAAAAACAGAAAAGGTCATTGCATAAAATAACCAGTGAAAACAACAAACTGATAACAAAAAAGTCATTTTACAAGTGAGCAACTGCAGGAGAATCACAAGCAGGAAAAACAAATGAGCAGATGGAGAAGGTATGAAACAAGCCATCAAGCCAGGAAGGAGAAGAACACAAGGTGCATCCTTTCCCTAAAATTATTCAGTCACCTCTCTAAAACAGTTACAGTGAATTAGATACAAAGTCTCCTACTACATGGAACCCACAGCCATAAATCCTCCATATTGCTACAGTACTGGTGTTGGCATGTCCTTCGATTAAGCCATGTGATAGGCCAGCAGGGGTAAGGCCCCCAGTCTGGGGATGATAACAACGTGTCTGCTTAGAGTCGGCCAGAGAAGCTCCACAAGTGTATGGGAACAGCTGGGGAGGACACATGGCCAGAACATCTTGGAGATGATTCAGTATAAACCTAAAGTAGCTCCCACCAGAAAGGCTCCTAGGGTAGTTTAAAGCTGCCCAAGCACAGATGCCCTCATTGGATTGAATCACCCTCCAGATAGTGTCAAAATATCAACAGGATAGTAGAATGTGAAGTAGAGAAAAGAAAATTAATATTACTAGAATGCTAACATAACTATAATGTCTAGTTTGGGGAAATCTCCAACCAGTCTCATCCTAAAGCATATGTGGATTCCCAATGTCTAATGTCAAATATGGTTCTGAGCTGTGCTTAAACAACAGTGCTTGCTCAACAAGCAGAAAATCTGCTTCCACTCACTACACCATATCTCTTTGAAAATGTGTGTAGTGCCATTGCCAGATAATAGACACTAAGAGTAAATTTAGCAGCATCTTCATTTTTCTTTTCCTCCTTCTCACCCTTCACCACAAGAAGTGTTACCTTGAAAATGCCTTTTTTCTAAATGGGTTTCCCCCCCTGTATACTCTTGTTAAGGAAAACCTCTTGTGACTGATTAGATGTTGGAATGACATGGGCAGATAATTTGTAAGATTCCCCATTCGGCTGTCAAGGCACTAAAAAGTCTACCCTGGAGTATGTTCCAGGGCCACTGTGAGGCTAACTTATGAGATGATGACCATTGTGAACTAGTGATTAGGCTGGAAGGTCAAACCTTACATTTGCTTGTGAACCCTGTCAGAATTAGAACCCAAGTCTCCCGGACATGAAAAGCCCTAATCCAGAGTCCACAACTGCCTCTCAGTTATAATTTGCTCAGTATACTTTAGAAAATTATAAAAGCCTAAACTGAATTTTGCCACAAATGGTCTTAATTTGTAGATCGCATTTTTAGTTACAAGCCAGACTGGCAGAACAAAATACACACTGCTAAAGCAGATACGTGAACATATATCTGATTTAAAATGTCTACTCACAAAGCAGGAGAATGGTGATGGGGTAGAGATCAAACCTCCTGCATAATATTTAAACTAAATTCTCGACATACAGTTAGCATGTTTGGACTATCATCATCCTTGAGATTATCATCATCATCATATTAACCACTTATGTAGCACTTTACATCTTCAAAAGGCTTTGCAAACAACATTAAAAGAGCATTTACTCTTCGGATGTCAAACCTAATCTCCTGAAAGGGTTGTAGAAAATCAAGCTAATTAGGCAACAGGTTTAACTGCCACAGAATCTTTTTAACTGCAGATTTCCACAAGGCATATTTAATTCACAAACCCCTTTGCCAGTGTCTAACTTCATTCATTAGAGCAAACTCAGCCTCTTGATACCTTGCTGCCTGTGGATGGTGTGGAATCGGTAAAGCTACTGTAGTCAAAGTTGATACTATAGAAACGTTTAATTAGGCTGCAATATTCCTCTACTTCATTGTATTCTCCTTCTTTATAGGTTACAACATTAAAGCAACATTTCAATCATTTTACTGCAACAATATAAACAAAAATTATATTTTAATCTGAGAAATATATATCTATTGCTTCAGAAGCATTTTAGAGAGAGCGCAAGCATTTCTAAATGAGTCCTGTTTCATATACTGGTGAATATTAGCGTATGTAATTCATTACAATTGCAGAAGCATTTTGGTTGTATGGAAGCTGAGTGAATCATCTAGTTCCATTGTTCACAGTCTCTGGAGCACAGGTCTCTCTCCTAGTGGTGAGAAGAATTAAACATCTTGGAGAACAATCCAGTGAATGTTTGGGAAGTTGGAGAGGAAAGTGAAAAGAGACTTCCAGAGAATGAAAGAACTGGAGAACCACAGATCTGGTTCATGTCTTTGCAACGCAGCAGGATCAATTTCATTATTCTAAAGTCATTCCTAACATACAGGTGACTAGTCTATCCTACAATAACTACAGTTATGGCAATTCTACAATATCCCATCAGCTTGTTCCATTGCTTTACTAGTCTCAAAGTTTTCTTCTGACATCTGACTTATACTTTCTCTGTTGCACCTTAAGCCCATTATTTGTTTTGTCTTTGTTGACTAGAACTAATTGTTCCCAGTCATTGTTATATCATTCTTTTATGGGTCTGTAGACAGTTATGTCTGTACAGGACCAGTACTATTCAACATATTCATAAATGATCTGGAAAAAGGGGTAAACAGTGAGGTGGCAAAATTTGCAGATGATACAAAACTACTCAAGATAGTTAAGTCCAAAACAGACTGCGAAGAGCTACAAAGGGATCTCACAAAACTGGGTGACTGGGCAACAAAATGGCAGATGAAATTCAGTGTTGATAAATGCAAAGTAATGCACATTGGAAAACATAATCCCAACTAAAAGAACAGGAGTACCTGTGGCACTTTAGAGACTAACAAATTTATTAGAGCATAATCTTTCGTGGGCTACAGCCCACTTCATCAAATAAAGTGGGCTGTAGCCCACGAAAACTTAGCCCACGAAAGCTTATGCTCTAATAAATTTGTTAGTCTCTAAGGTGCCACAAGTACTCCTGTTCTTTTTGCGGATACAGACTAACACGGCTGCTACTCTGAAACCTGTCATAATCCCAACTATACATATAAAGTGATGGGGTCTAAATTAGCTGTTACCATTCAAGAAAGAGATCTTGAAGTAAATGTGGATAGTTCTCTGAAAACATGCACTCAATGTGCAGAAGCAGTAAAAAAAAAAAAACCGAACAGAATGTTGGGAATCATTCAGAAAGGGATAGATAATAAGACAGAAAATATAGTGCCACTATATAAATCCATGGTATGCCCACACCTTGAATACTGCATTACTGCATGCAGACATGGTCCCCCATCTCAAAAAAGATATATTAGAATTGGAAAAGGTTCAGAAAAGGGCAACAAAAATGATCAGGGGTATAGAATAGCTTCTGTATGAGGAAAGATTAATAAAATTGGGACTTTCCAGCTTAGAAAAGAGATGACTAAGGGGGGATATGATAGAGGTCTATAAAATCATGACTGGTGTGGAGAAAGTAAATTATTAACTCCTTCTCATAACACAAGAACTAGGGGTCACCAAATGAAATTAATAGGCAGCAGGTTTAAAACAAACAAAAGGAAGTATTTCTTCACACAACGCACAGTCAACCCATGCAACTCTTTGCCAGAGAATATTGTGAAGACTAAGACTAGAATAGGGTTCAAAAAAGAACTAGATACATTGATGAAGGCTAGGTCCATCAATGGGTATTAGCCAGGATGGGCAGGGATGGTGTTCCTAGCTTCTGTTTGCCAGAAGTTGGGAATGGGGGAGAGGAGATGGATCACTTCATGATTGCCTGTTCTGTTCATTCCCTGTGGGGCACCTGACATTGGCCAATGTTGGAAGACAGGACACTGGGCTAGATGGACCTTTGGTCTGACCTAGTATGGCCGTTCTTATGTTATGTTCTTTGCTCCACCTGGTTATGCCAAGTTTTCTTAATTTTTCCTTGTGGGTCTTATTTTCCAAACTTTTTATCACTCACTCCAGCAAAACAACTGCATTTATGAGAATCACAAAATAATGGCAAACAGAGGAGAAAAAATAAGGTGTCCTCAAAACCTAAATGAAATACAAGTCAGGAGCCTTCAGCTGAAAATTCTTTTTATCAGATTTTAGCTTTATTTGAAATGAGAGTTAAGCTGCTTAGAAATTCTCTCCCCTTGCTGAGCAGACATTTGGCAATCTCAAACATGGAAAATCAAACTCATCTCAGACCAGAGTTTTCATTGCCCCTGGATTTCAATTCAAATTAGTTCTCAAAATTTAGCACAGGATATCTTGTCTATGTAAAAAGTGTTATCTCAGACATGCCTTGAAAGAAATGTTGTAAGGAAGTTATTGTATATTAGCCCTGGGTTATTCGTAGTTGTTTTTTTTTTAAATCTAAAGTACTAGTTTACCACATTTAATCACATCCTGGAAAAAGGAGAAAATCACTATTCCGTCTGCAAGGAGTTCTTCAAATCTCTCTTGACTGAAACTAATCAGCTGTATGAGTAACCTGTATATGCAATTTGCAACTACCAAAACCTTTAAAAAAAAAAAAAAAAGAAAAAAAGAAAAAAAAAAGATTTAGAAGAAAGAAAAACCTGCCTCCGAGGCTGCTGTGACAACTTAAAACGACAATATTTCAAAACAAAATAAAATAGAAGGTGTTAAATGCCTCATTGAGAAGAGCTGCAATATCCTTCATCACTAGATGGAGAAGTTAGAAAAGATGGTTTCAAAATGGCCAATGTGTCATGTCTGGGAGAAGAAAGCCCTGGTTAGATCAACCCCATAACAAAAAAAAATAAGGTTCAATTCCCCTCCAGACAGGGATGCTGGAACAATCTGTATGGCAGGAGTGCTGGGAGCCATTGAACCAAACTGTAACCCCTGTATATGATGGAAACAGGGGAGGCTCTACCAATTTTGCTGCCCCAAGCAGCCACCGCCAAATTGCCACCGCCGCAACAGTGCCAGAGCTGCCGCCGAATTGCCACCGCGCCTGGAAGAGCTGTGGAGCTGCCGACGAATTGCTGCCGCGGGACACGGACTGCCGCCCCATTCTGACTGCCGCCCCAAGCACCTGCTTGGAAGGCTGGTGCCTGGAGCCGGCCCTGGATGGAAATCACTTCAAGCCAGAGGGAGCAGCAGCACTTCCAGCACCCCTAGTTCCAGCAATGACACCTCTAGAGTTGAAAAAAACATAGCGGAGACTCCTCTACTAGCAGACTAAAGCCATGATTTTGCCAGAGAAGTCAAGTTCCTATTAACACAGCATTAAGGCATCTTCAGTGGATTTAATCAAAAAGTTAACCCAATATACTACTATTTTTTTTCTCATGCCTGGAAGATATGAGAGAAGGTTTTTTTAAACTAAACCTGGCTCTAGCCCAGGTTCCTAAGGGTACCGCTACACTGCGCACTCCTTACAGCGACATGTAGAGTACACACACGGCACACACCCCTTCCATGGGTACAAATAGCAGTGGAGGTGGTGAGGCACTGCTTAGGCGAGTGAAGCATATAGTTGAACCCTCAGGGTATATAGTCTACATGGCTCTCTACACACCCAAGCATTGCTTCCCCCGACTACACTGCTATTTTTAGTAGTGGAGTATCCCACCGCCTCCCCCTGCCAGAGCCTTTCACTGACACGTGTAGCTACACATAGCCTTGGCGGCCCACAAGTTCAAACTAACAAAAGCTTCTGACAGAAAGCTTTTATCTGTAGCCCAAGTGAGAGTACAGCTCAAACTCACTCCTGTCCTTTGTCCCAACACATATTCAAAATAAGTAGTGCTGTTATTTGAGCTGATGCCGGATTTCCATGATCTCTCAGAAATATTAGCCCAGCTATCCAATCTGGAACATAAAACGGTCTAGCTGAACATGTGTCTTTGTAACACATTGGCCTAGTGCATAAGTTCCTAACACCAGCTAATGGCTGGCCTCAGTGACTATGCGGCACCCCATCTCATGGTGTCCATAGTATAAGTGGCCACAATTCATTTACATTTGGAGAAAGACTTTAGGTCAAAATGTTTGAATTTCCATATGGATTCATATGTCCCCAAATATGCATCACACAGCAGTCTGTTATTGATTTCAATAGGAGCTGCAAGTGCTCAGCTACTTTGAGAATCAGGTCACTTTTATTTAGGCGCTTGAATGGGGATTTAAGTGGTTTATTTTAGGCACCCGCATATGAAAATGTTACACCTTATTTTCACCCTTATGTAACTTCTCCCACATCTGCACACAGGTCTCACATTGGAGCAATTATCCTCCCACAGGAGCATGAATGCGTCTCCCTTTCACAGAGCCCAGCTAGCATGGCTCCTGCTTTGCCATCAAGAGTCACTGTGGAGTTAAATGGTGCTCAAACTACTCCCTTTGCATCACCACACCTCCATAACCTTCTCAACTCCTGATGCCTTGAGCAGCAGGAGACAGAGTGTGGGTTTCAGAACCGAGTTGCCACCTAGCGCCTCATCTTGTTTACCTCAGTGCCACTGAGATGACCTCCTTTCTGCTGCTTCTTATCTATCAGAGAAATTTACAACACATATATCATCAAAAGGGAGAGGGACAGGCTAGCAATTGCAAGAGGCCTTTCTTCAGCAGTAGAACAATGGTGTATTCTCTAATTAAGGAAGAAAGATTTCAAGCTCCATAATAAGATAAACATGCAGGACAATATTAAGCTTTCGCTAGCTAGCCGTTGGTGATTGCTGTTGTGGACATGCTCCACTCATTTATTTCAGACTAATTTTATTGGTAATGCTGGTGTGCAGGCGGATGTAGGTAATGTTATCTTTCAGATAAGAGGAGCTCCTCATTCAGTGCACCCCAGCAACCCTTGTTAATTATAACCTGATATTTCTGCTACTTAAAACAACAACAAGCACTGCTCAGGATGCTGCATCACTGGTCAGAAAATCAAGTAGGGGCAGGGGGTTATTAAACATATGTATATAGTGAACACAATCAGAGGCACTGACTTTCTAATGTGTCAGGGGGTGCTCGACCCCCTGGTTGTGCCCCAGCTCCGCCCCCACTCCACCCCTTCCCACCCCTATCTCTTCTGCCCCCTCCCCCAAGCGTCCCTCTCCCGCCCCCCGCCCCCAGTGCCTCCTGCATGTTCTGCATGCAGAACAGCTGATTCGCAGCAGGCAGGAGATGCTGGGAGGGAAAGGGAGGTGATGATTGGCGGGGCTGCCGGTGGGCGGGAGGCACTGAGGGGAACGGGGAGGAGCTGATGAGGGGGGCTGCTGGTGGGTGCTCCAGCCCCAGAACACTCATGGAGTCGGTGTCTATGATCATAATATACTCTTCCCAGCAAACGAGAACTATGCTCATGCAAGGTGCATAATATTAATTAATTAAATGAATGTAAATATTTATCAGTATTACAACAAACCCCCTATCACTCTCCAATGCAACTAATGTAGGGACTGACAGAACGGAGCATTTCTTGTTCATCACATGAGAATGGGGGCCTGTAGTTGAGGCACAGAACTGGGGCTCAGGACAGCTGGATTCTATGCCTGGCTCACTCTCAGATTTTCTGGATGATCTTGTGCTCGTCACAGGCTCTGAGCACATCCATTTCCCCAACAGTACAGTAGGGGTTTTCCCTCCCTATTTCGCTGGAGTCTTGCAAGGCATAGCTCACGATTTGTAGAGCGCTTTGAGGTGCTTGGCTAGAAATATGCACTACTTCCATGGAGATTATTTGTAATGACAAATTCATTTACCGGCGTGTTAAAACAACTGTGCCTTGATTTTCAGAGGTGCTGAGCACCCTCAGCTCCCATCAACTTCAAGTAGTGTTGGAGAGCTCAGCAAATCTGAAAAGCAGGCTCCAAATGAGCAGTTGGCCCCCGCAAGAAAATGAGAAAAATCAACGACATCCTTAAGCCTTGCCCCTCACTGGTAAAAATAGTTGACTAAAAAAGATCACTTCTATATGTAAATGGACTGCTCACTAAGACCATTCTCAAAGAACTGTAGTACATGGTGGCCAGTCTTTTAATGTTGGTCACTTAGACATACCTGAGTCTATTAAATACTTAATTCTCAAGGTGTTATATTTATGGTAATAAACCTCAAGACTAGACTAAAAGGAGGGAAAGGGAACACTTGCCATAGTAATGGAAGCCTCCATAGCTAGATATGCATATGCCAGCTTCAAAATATTGTGCCATTCCATGACATGCAGTACAATTGTCCTTTTTTGTGCCCTTAAACAGTGCTGCTGCTGAGGGCCATTGCAAGTTTTAAACTGTCCTGTCTCCGTTCATGACTTTTACAAGAGCTGTGTTACACAAATAAACCTAATCTCTGTGTTTTGCCTGTCAAGCAACACTAACTATAGTGGCTTCAGGAATAAGGATAAGGATAAGGAAGAACAAAAACAGCTTCATTTACAGGGTTAATAGTCTGAGTTGGGTCTGGAATTAACTAATGTGGAAAGCAGCAGTATAAAACCACAAATAGCCAGCTCATTTTGAGACAACACAAAAGAAAGTCTGCTTGACATAAACATTTCCAGAACAAATAGCTATAAGGAGGACACACTAATTCTTAACTTGCTCCTGAATTGAGAGCAACAGCCCAATGTACCCATACATTTATATGATGAAATCTCTCCATTTTATATTATATACCATACACAATGCACACACTACAGGAGTATATGGGCTATGATAGGCATATTACTATAACAAAGACTGTCATTGAAGAAAACCTATGTTCTTTTCAAATATCCTATTAACCACTTGATTGTATATGTTCTGATCCCAGTTTTGCATGAGTCACTGCAGAAACATTCTATTAGTGTGCATACCGCTGAGGGTTCTGTGTGTGATGACGACGACTCAGGTATCTTTGACTCAGACTTCCCTATTATAACAAAAAAAAAAAAAAGTGTTTTCTTTCTCTCGCTCACCCCCTTTTACTGATAACTTTCTAGAGCAACATCCACAGGCTGGCATCGTTGCTCAGGGTATGGCAATGTCGAATGGAAAATTTGTTGACCAGTGATTTCCTTTTTGGGCACGCCCTCTCCCCATTCTGAGACATCTGGACCAAGCCTCTCCCAGAAAATACTTGAAAATACTTGCCAGAACCAGCCCTACGGATACCGTTAAGGGAAAAAATTCTGACAACGGTGCATGTGGGTGGGCACACACCTAGAATGGAATCAACATGAGCAAGCACTCAAAGAAGAATGTTTCTTACTGTGAATGTAAGATACCTTTGTACTCTATGGGTGTATATATTGTAGCTATTGCTCACATTATTTCCTTCAGTAAGGTGCACCCATGTAGTTACACAAGCTGTTATCCCATGCTCTTCTCTATGGATGTGTATAATTAATTGGCTATAACTGTCTTTAGTAATAAAAACCTAATATATAAACATCACCAAAACCTAACAATCAATCTGTGGAAAATGTTTCTGTCTAGGTGCTTTACCAGAATTATACAGTCACAATTAAATGTCCTAGAAATTATTACCGGCATGCACTGGGCGATAGTTTCAAAATTTGGGTAAATGGAGGCTATTTATTTTTTTATTTAAATTTGCCCCTTTGTAATTACACACTGTTTAGCCTGGAAAAGAGATGAGCAAAAGACGACGACGTTATCTAAAGGAGAATGCTAGAATTTATAACATCATTGGCTTTATATACAACATGTGATCATGAATAAGGAGAAGCATTCCATTTTTAGGATTCTGTGATAAGGGACGATTGCAGAGTTAGCTCACCTCCCATTCTTCCCTCCCAGTACTCCTGCCTTCCTCCTCCTTTCTCCTGTCCCTCAACATGAGTGGCATACCTTGCTCTTCTAGCATTTAAGAAGCCCAAACTCTTCACCCACGGTCCTATGCCCAAATCAGAGAACACAGCCACTCTAGGTCACTGCATGAGTCCTTGACCCTGTCCTGCTCATCCTTTTGCACACTGTCTCGCCAATGTTGATTCCTGACCAGCCAGAGAGAACTGCAAGACCAGCAATAAGGCTCATAAAAGGAAGATAAATTCCCAGCTGGGAGGAGTTAGGGCCAGTGGACACATGTTTAAGTTAGATCCTGACCTGGTATTACTTCCGGCCAGAAACCCAGCATTCTCTTGGCACAGATCCCCCATCCAACCCTTGGGAACTGGCCAGTGTTTAAAATAAGTAACATGTTAGGATAGGAAAAAGAAGGATCCAGGTTAGAGATAAAAAATAGAGAGAGTGTGCTTCATATTAATGTGGCATGGAGAACTTTTGGTGAAATCCTGGCCCCACTTAACACAATGGCAAAACTCCATAGAGTTCAGTTTCACCAAGATTTCATCTTCTGTGTTTAATGATGGTAGCTAAGGCTAAATTCTACTTTACACATGCTTTATGAAGCATCTGGAATACATTAATAGTAAGCTCAAAACCAGCCAATTATATGTAAAAGGTGAGAAGTGCCTCATTTTTTCCCAGGTAATTTTCAATCCTTCATTTACATCTAGATGCTGTATGTAATTTTTAATGCATCCATCCTCTTTCGAAAATAAAGCAATCTGTTGGTTATTTACTGGATACAAGCCATTTCTATGATTCAGACCCCTGTGCTTGAGAAACCGAAAAATTATTACACTGCTCTTCTAGCAGACACAATAAACCACTAGTCAAGGCAAAAGATAGAAGAGGATCTGATACAGATTTAGCAGAAGGAAACAGCATATGGCATTAGTGGGCACCTGTGGATACAGACCTGAAAAATCAAGACATTTTAATGAAGAAACTAGGTAAGACAAAGGGAAGGTAAGAGATTTTCACTGACCCCACTTGTCACTGCTACCATGATACAGTGAATCCTGCAAAGCATTTCTAGAGGACGCTTTTCCTAATTAATTCAAAGAGCTAATACTAAGAGGCAGGGAGATGATTCACATAAAAACTCTGAATTAGAAAAGACAAGTAGTCCTTTGGCAACTGTGTGTGAAGGGTTGCATTAATATGCTGCTTTATGTACTGGAATTTTCCTATCTGCATATTTCCTTTTGATTCAGTGTGCTGTTAAGCCTAGAGGAGATGCTGAATTCTTGCAAACATGACATGGTCTGATATTTTAAAAGCTACTGTATTTAGTGCAGTACTTCTATAAGTCCTTTTTAAGTTTAACTCTCATGAAAGTGAGGAGCTAATCATATCAACAGGAGCCAAACTACACAGGCCCAGACTGTGACACCTTTTATTCACATTGGAGTAATACCTTATTCCTTATACAGTCTCACTGAAATCAATGTAAATAAAGACATTGCAGTCTGGCTCACAGAGGGCAGATGAAAACTTTTAGATAGAACATCTTTCAAATACACCATAAACCAAAACACTATAGGGCAGGAGAGATTTTTCAGCTAAGATCTGAAACAAATTTAAAGAATAATTTCTAAGCATGCTCCACAGGGATCCTCTTAGAAGAACTGGTCAAAAAATATTAGTTGTTTTTGTTGACTATTTTTTAAACATTTCTGGTTTTTCAAAGTTTCCCTGTGAAATGTTTGAGGTTTATTGGCAAAAAACTGAAAAGAAAATATTTTTGTTTTTTCCATTTTTACCAGCGAACGGAGTGGGGAGGGGGAGAAAAGGAGAGGATGGATCCCCCCTCAAAAAACCCAAATTTTCTTTGGGAAACCTAAATATTTCAAATGAACAAAAATGTTCTATAAACATTTTTGTCTTAAAAATAATGACATTTCCATCAGAAAATAATTAATGGTAAAATTTTGACCAGCTCTACTTCAGAGTCCTTTATGACACTATTATACTAATTTCTATATAGCCCATTGTTATGAAACCACTAAGTATTTTTCCCGCACACCCAACAAGCACAGAGCTGTTAATTTCACAACTACCTTACAATCGGAGACTGAGCATGTGAGGATTCTTTTTTAAACAAGGATCCCATGAACTTATGATCTCTCTGCAATATTCGAAACATGCTAAGTTTTCATTTTTTTAAAAATGATCTTTTAATATTGCAAAGTTACAGACATCACAATGTAAACAACTGTGCTAAGAAAACTACCTCCAGCCAAACGGCAACAGCAGGAGGGGAGAGGGGAGAAGAGGGAGGGCCGCGGAGGGGAGTGATTTAAAAGTAATTTGTTTGTGGTAGTATTTCCCCCCACAATATAATCCTTACACTAAGTATTACAGCTCCAGCTACCAGGAATCAAGACGACAAATAACTGACAATTAAGACCAGTATAAAGGCATCTATTTATCTGTCCACTTCCAGTAAAGTCATGAAAATTCCAGAATAAGCAGATACTAGTAATGTAGAAATACTTATAGAAGGAAGGGAATGTAATCTAGGAAAACAGTGTGGTTTAGTTATAAGATATGACATTGGATGGGGAATCAGGAAAACTGGATTCTATTCCCAGCTCTTCCACTGACCTGATGTATCTCAGGCAAGTCTCTGTTTCCCTTCACACCCTTTGTTGTTGTTCTTTATTTAGACTGTAAGCTTGTTGGGGCAGGGACTGTCTCTTGTGTTTGTACAATGCATTGCAAAATAAGTGGGACCTGATCTTAGTTAGAACCTCTAGGTACTACTATAATATAAATAATATTTTTCATCAACTTTCATAAGGTACCTGCTATTTTGAGGGCAGTACCATGTGTCTGTGTGAGAGAGAGATTTCTTTTTTGTCAGGATGCCCTTTATAACTCATGCTCCTGGGCATAATTTGTCCTATCAGGCGAGTGTCTAGTCTTGGGATTGGGTGAGCCTCTTCTGTCAAAGATCTTTATCATCTGTCTTCCAGATCCAGCTGTGAGTCTACGTTAGAATTTTTCTGTGCTTCATTTTTGTATTCTTTTCCCGTTTATCTCAAGGGAGTGCCAGTGTCATCCAGAGAAACTTCTGCATCCCTCACGTTTATGTCACAGTGACCATTCCCCGTATCCAAGGAGGGACAACTTCAACCTCTGGGGTCAGTCAATACCATTTCCAAAATGAAAGCTGCTACAGATCAACACAGGGATTTTTCCTCCCCAGGTGCCAAGCTTACTGAAATAGTAAGTGCTCTCAGCACAGGCACAGAGACTCAAACCAAACCTTGAATCATTATGTTTCCCCTCCAAAATAGAAGGGGGCATTTGAAACACTTCAATTTTTTAAAGTTGCTTTCCTTTCAAAGTGTTTGAAATTTTTCATTTTTAAAGATTTTTTTGCAAATTTGGGGGATTCCCCCCCCCCCCACAAACTATCCCAAACATAATCAAAATTGTGTGTTTATTGAAAACTTAGGACTTCAGTAAATGAAAACCCCTGATACTTTTTCCAGTGTTTTCGATAAAATCTAAAAAGCACAAATTTGTGAGAAACAAATTTCAGCAATGTTAAAATATTTCGCACACAAAGTTGTTTGAAAAAAAAAAATCCCATTTTCCATCAGAAAAACTGATTGTTCTTTATGATAAGGAGTGTTCAGTGGCTTCCATGTTATTTTTAAAATCACTTATGTAACACTGATTGCTTGAAAACAATATACATACTTGCTGATTTAGTCAATAGAAAGTCTTGTTTACAGGTGGTTTTTAAAGGAAAAGTCTTAAATGGGGGAAGGAGGTAGACTGCAAAAGCATTTTAAACCACCACTCTTGCAATTATTATAAACTGTAACTCCACAGATTTCACTTATGTTTTGACAGGCCTGTGCCAGAGAATCTCTCTCAGAAGTGGAAGTTTGTGTGAAGGGAGGAAATGCCTGAAAGGTACCAGAAGCACTTAGCAAAGCAGGAGAGGAAGGAAGAGGTCTCTGACTGCTGTACAACTGACCTTGGCTCTACCTGTGGTGTCCTGAGAGAAAGAGAAAAATACAAAAGCTAATGGAGGTAATTTGTCAATATGCAGCCATCAGCTTGAGCTGTAGGAAGACCATATTCATCATGAGTACACATAGCCAATAGGGCTCTGAAAGGTATGCCTTCTGCATTAAAATGTGTTTACTTGGTTGATTTTAGTATCTACCAGTTCCCTAAAGTGCACGGGGGCCAGGTTCATCCCCTGGGCCAACCTTCACAGGATGTGGCTTTCATCCCGGGAAGGGCAGATGTCAGTACAACTGTCATCCTCCCTCGGGTATTCTGCCTGAGGGGGCAGCTTTAAAATCCAAACAGGGCACCACTGGAAGGTGCCTGGAAAAGATGATTTTTTCAAGCTGACCAACCTTCAACCCCTGCTGAGTCGGCTCTTCCTACTTTTGGATCTGCAGGAGCTGTTACCAAGCCTCTTGACAGATCAGGATTACAGGTGGCTTGCATCACTCTGTCCCTAACTTGATAAGCTTTCTGCGGGTGTAAGTGAATTTGGATCTCCACATTTTTCAGATCCAATGGAATACAAAACGTTCTCTTTTCTTACTGATTACTACCAAATGCAAGGGTGAAACCGACCATCTTATATTCAACTAGACAGAAACTACAACCAAAATGGAATTATTTCATAACCATGGACATTTTCTGAAGGTTAAATCTTCAGCTGTGTAGTCCTTTGCACCAGATTATTTTAAAAACTGTAATAATAATAATTGTACCTTTGTAGATATGATGCTCTAATTGGCGATAGCTCAAAATAGGTCTAAACCAATTGGGACAAGGCAAATCAATAATGCTACAGTGAGTAACTGTCATTCTGTTGCACCAACATCCATCAGATAAAACACTTAATTGTACATCAGTCAATTGATAAAAGGGAAATAGAGTCATTGTTAGTACAGAACCACTGGATCAATACCTCCTGTTTCAAACACAAACATCTCTGCCTGGCTCTGACATTAATTACCCATAAATGTCTCAGCATTGATGTATTAGCAAGAGACCATTATCCTGTGACAGGATTTTTGTATCATTGGCATTCGCTTTTAACCCTTATACTGCTGACCATACCTCTCCCCAAAGTTAGGTCTGATCTACACTCCAAAGTTAGGTGGATGTAAGTAGCCTTGTGCTTTGACCTACTTGTGCATGTGTTTACACTTCAGTTTGTCTCATACCGATGTAATGCCCTGCTACAGCGATGCACCACCTCCCTGAGTGGCGCTGAGCCATGGTCGACGTACAGAGGTCAATTCAGCGTGAGCGTAGACACTGCATTACTTATGTCAACCCTAAGAGCCCTCCAACAGCTGTTCCACAGTGCCTCAAACACATGAATCCAGAGTTGATCCTAGGCATGTGCCCAACATGTCATTAAAAAATGCCCTGCATGTTTTATCTGCAGCTGCTGCTGTTGCGCCCTTAAGGGGTTCCCCCTCCTAACCCATAGACTGCCTAAGCCAGGTAAGGCAGGAGAAAGAAGGAGGAGAAGAAGGAGAGCTCGGATGACATGTTCAGTGAGATCTTGAAAGCAAGTGGTGCACTAGACCACAAGCAAAGGGTCTGGAGGGCAAAAATTGCAGAGAACCTGGAGGAGGAAAGAGCAGACAGGAAAAAGACCCAGGAGTCCCAGCAGCAAAAGGAAAGGGAGTTTCACCAGGACATAATTGGGCTTCTCTGGCAGCAAACAGATGCTGCAGACTTTTGTGGACCTACAGGTTCAACAATCATGGGCTCACCTCCCTTTGCAATCTATGGAAAACTCCAATACAGCACCTCCCTATGCCCCCCTAAACATTCAACATGGCATCAGGTGCCACACCTTTATCCCTACCACTCCACACTGGGGAGGGGAGGAATATTAATGACAACGACATCTTCATATATACTGACTTTTGAGAGCCACAGTTGCTGTAAGTGTAGGTAAAATGGACATGTATGTTCTTTCCTCTTGTATTCCATTAATTTATTCAGTTTTTAATGTATTTGCTTTTAACTTGCAGAGATTTTCTTTTGCACTAATTTTGCTACTGAATAAAATTCTATTATGTGGAAAAAAATTAATCTTTATTAGTTCACAATATATGCTGCAGAATGCTTAGCAGTTCTGAACGCACCCACTTACTTGTTATTGTACAGCGCTAATTTGGTTCTTTTCCCGGCTCTGCAAGTACCAGAGGATCATGTGTCCTGTGTTCGCAACACTTATGATCGTAGTTCAGAGCTGTGCAGGTTCCATCTTTCTGTCTGAGGAGGGCTGTGTGGGATTTTTTAAAAAGGCAAAACAATTATGGGATATAGATGAAATTAGGGGATGGAGACAGTTGCACGCTGGGATACCTATCCACTATACACTGCATTGTGCAACAACACAAGCGCTCCTGGTGCTTAAGTGCTGTGCCGACGCAAGGAGCTAAGTATGCATCGTGCAAACAATATGCTAACTACCATAGTTTTATGCAGATGTAATTTGTGTTGACCAGTGTTTGTAGTGCAGATATGGCCTTCACTGCTTTCCTCATGGAGCTGTATTGCCCTTCAGTTTTACTGCTGAGAACTGTTTTTTATCAGAAATGGAGAATCATGAAGCTGAGGACATTATTTACATTAAAGGATGGAATTCCTTGGGTATTTTAAGTTTTCAGCATGAATGATTATTTTGTCTTCCTCATTTTGGGTGTGTCCCATACTCTGTGTTCCTTGGAAGGCAGAGAGGTATGCTGGTGATCGTGCATCACCTCTGCTTTACTATACTGAGTATGTATTTGAAAAATACAGACTGAGCAGCCAGTGGGTTTTCCTTCTAGATATCTGGAATGTTTGGCAGTGGCCCTGCAATTAATTAGCAATGACCCAACAAGAATATAAAGACTGCTGAAACTATCATTATCCCAAAAGTAAATATTTTTGCAGATTAGACATTTAAACCGTTAATAAATGCTAAGAGACATTATTTGATTGACAAGACATTATATGAAAGTGTACTTTTTTGTTTGTTTGTTTGATTTAGTTATTGCAATGGATAAGTAGCAAAAATTGCCAACTCCCTTGGTTTTATTATGAACGTTGCAATATTTGATGTTTTAGTTAAATCCCCAGCTGATAGATTCATGCAATTATGTGAGGATTTCAGCATTTAAAAAAAAACCCAACAAACAACTCGTAGTTCTCATGAATGCAGAGAAAGGCTTGAAAAAACAGAACCCTAAAGCAGCAGGCAAATTAAAAAGAACCCCACACATTTATTTGTTTAAAAATCTCATGATTTCTAAGCCAATCTCATGATTTTTGCGTGCTTAAAACTGGCAATACTGCACCTATCCTGAGTGTTGGATGCTTTTGACATAATTAAAAGAACAGTGACAAAAAACCCAGCAGCCTCTCTAAAAACAAAGAAAATGCACCATAAATAACAATCAAACCCAAATATTCTCTGAACGCCCTCACAAACAACTGACCCTTATCTCATTGCCCCTCTCCCCAAAAAACTTCACCACATTCAGGTTCTGGGTTCAATCTTTGAGGAGTACTACATAGAATGAGTCTAATTCCGACATGACAAATGCATGGATCACAGCAGCAAGGTCTGAATCTAAGAGAAACTGTTTTCGGAGTAGCAGAGCAGTAGTTTCTTTAAGAGAAACTGTCTTACTCTCAGGGTCAGATGATGATGAATAAAAGCTGTTCTGGTCACTGCTGCTACGGATTGTCTAACAACAGGTGGGGAATCCAACACCACCCCCAGATTGCAAACAAATGGTAGGCACACATCCTCAATCAAGGGGGCAGGTATAATTCCTTGCCCCATCTTTCCGTTGCTTCCTCCACCCTGATGGCATAATCTCAAATTTACCCAGATTGTTTTTTGGAGACCAAGGCCTCCTCCCTGCCCCAAACACTTCAATCCAGAGTTGATCCTAGGCATGTGCCGAACATGTCATTAAAAAATGCCCTGCATTTTTTGGGTCTGCACTCTGTCTGCTCTTAACCCCTCCCAGCAGCCCACTGGTCTTCTGCAATTCCCAACTTGAAAAATTGACTAAGAAGGGCTCAGCTACCTCTGTGCTGAACCTTCGAACAACCCACACCCCTTTCCCCCTTCAATTCTTGAATGCACAGAAGCCTTCTGATCTCTCCGAAGTGACAAACTCCCTGGGGCAGCCTTCCCTAGCAGCTTCAAGGAACCTTTTGCATCCTATTGGCAAGTGGTTACATCCCTGATTTGCCCAGGTCCTCTAGATCAGTGGTTCTCAACCAGGGCTATACATACCCCTGGGAATTCCCCTGAGGTCTTCCAGGGGTTACATCAGCTCATCTAGATATTTGCCTAGTTTTACAACAGGCTACATAAAAAGCACTAGCGAAGTCAGTACAAACTAAATTTCATACAACTTGTTTATTCTGTTCTATATCATATGCATTGAAATGTAAGTACAATATTTATATTTCAATCGATTTATTTTATAATTATATGGTAAAAATGAGAAAGTAAGCAATTTTTCAGTAATGGTTTGATGACACACTTTTTTATTTTTTGACTGACTTTGTAAGCAAGTAGATTTTAAGTGAGGTGAAACTTGAGGTACACAGATAAATCAGACTCCTGAAAGGGGTACAGTAGTCTGGAAAGGTTGAGAATTACTGCTCTAGACGAGGGTGTGTTTTGGAAGTCTGCATTAGGACACATCTCTTAAGACACACAAGATTCTGCAAAACATATGTCAAGTTCTGAGCTGACCTGAGCCAAAGCCCATAGAAGTCACTGGAAGTTTTCCATTGACCTCAATGGGCTTTGGATCAGGTCCTTAATCTGTATGGATTGTATGTATTTCAGGGCAGGGACTGTTGCTTATTATGCTTTTGTAAAGCATCTAGCACAACAGATATCCTGGTTTAGCACAACGGAGATCCTGGTTTTGGCTAGACCTTGAGGTACCACTGGAAAAATAATAATCCATATAGTTCATTTTTGTTATTTCAAATGCCATCTAAAAAAATGTAGATCACAGAGTAAGTCAAAAACCATTAACATTACAATATAAAAGTTGGTTTAAGCCTTAAATCATGAATTATGAATTAAACCCATCTAAAGAATAGGTAAAAAAATTTCTGTATATTTTAAGACTGACCCAATTTAGTAACTCCAGGCCACTCTTTTAATAGGTCAACAAGACACTCCCTGCATGTCTCTTGTTCCTTCAAATATAATAAGATGCATCCAGCAAATGCAAGAGCAAGCAGTTTTTAATCCCAAAAGAGATAATTGGAGAACATGATGTGTAAACCCAAACAGGAAAAATATATTTAGCACTATTAAACATTGCTGACTTCTCCTGTTTAATTCACAGGTTTCTGACATAGTCAAACCGTAACACAGAGAGATAGCCCTTAAATCTTGGAGACTAGCAACAAGCAAACGTTTTTGCATGGTAGTGTCTGCTCAAGCTTGTAAAATACAAGTCAGCAACGGATGCCTGCAGTTTCTATGGCATTTTCTTTCATTTCATACTGCAAGGGACAATATAACTGTTATTGTATCCAAATCAGTGTTCCAAATATCACTGAATAGATATAAAAGCCGCTTGTCTATGTATGAAGAGGGGTTATCTTTAAAAAAAAGAAAGGAAAAAAAAAAGCCTTGGTTTATAATCATTCAGTTCTCCAAAATTTCAGATGAACCCTTTTCTGCACTCTGGGATATAGGATGAATCCATCTTTTCCCTGAAACTCAATGGGCCTCTAGACACATGTTTGCCCTTTGTACTCCTCCAACCCCTCCCCACCAGCCCAGAAGGGAAAAATATGAATTAATTAAAAGGCATCAAAGTCTCATTGAATTCTGAATAAATTATTAATGTGCAACCCAGACCTTCCATATTTACATTCCCCTCCCACTGCAAAATGTAAACAATTCAGTTGTTTATTTGCTTTTCATTTCAACTCATATGCAGCCAATTCAAACTGCAAGCTAATTTGAGAGAAGTTATAAAAGGGACTGAACTGACTCATTGTAACAAGCCTGAAAATACATGAATTGCTTTATAAATACTTTTAAAACATTTGGCATTGAGTGATGAATGAAACGTTTGCCAAAAATGTTCATGCACTTTTAATGTTAGAAGTACAGAGCAATGAATTACGATTTTAATGCAGCCAAGAGAGAGGTTCAATGCACTAATATGCTTCTCTAGTGTACTGTTCTGTCCAGGCCTATGCTCCATTTTCAAATCCTGTTCTGTTACACTATTTAGAGATGGCATCCAAATCTCTGCACCACTAGTCTGATGTAACTCTCGTGGGATTTGCATGAACTAGGGCTGAACAGAGCAAAGTGCACAAAAAAGTAATGTTTCATTATTCTGTTGCATGCAAACAATGGGTAGCAATAAGTCACCAACACACACATCCATTTCCAAGCACATAAGTACAGATCAGTTTCCCGGTAATGGTATCAGGTTTTGACAACCATAGGTCATTTATATATGAATAAATTAAATAGGACCAGATTCTGATAACCATATACTGAATAGTACCTTATTCTGGGTTCAGTCATGGCTTTGCCATGAGCTCTGTGTTAGAGGCAACATGTTGCTGCACTGTCCTGAAAGCAGGCCAAGCTGCACCCTCCTTAAAGTAGTCCCAAACTCTTTCGTGGTCTCCTAGCTGCTCTGGGGAATGAGTATGGTGTACTGGGTGGATGCCTGGAACAGTGTATTCTCCCTAAGATGGCCGCATAGCTGCACAGCTGATGCATAGTGGGGGATAGAGTCAAGGCTCCACCTACTCACTGTCCTCTTGCACTCGGAAGGGGCATATCAGCTCTGTGGAGCCTGCATCCCCTCCTGTGCTGCTACTCATGATGTGGGTAACCGGCAGATGGATGTAAGAGGGTGTTGAGCCCCATTATGCCTCTGTGCCACTGTATAGTCTAGATTAGAACATAATTTGGCGCTCTGTGAAAGCCCTGCCTGATTTCAAGGGACTGTTGTGGGTAAGGTGCTACTCAGTGGAATAAGGAAGATAAGGTGTGGCCCATAGTGTTGTGGCTTTTTGAGTTTCGTTTGTTAACAAACAAGAATTGTGCTGATGGCAGGTGGCAGTCTGAAAGGTCCACCCCAGAGACCTTCTACATGTTTCCCAAGATACACAAGCAAGGGAACCCAGACAGACCCATCTGTAACAGCGTCAGCCAGAAAATGATAGAAGACAACAACAACATAACAGCCAGGGAAAAACACTTGTCATAAAATGATAACTTCATATCTGACCTCTCAGTCCTCATCCTCAAAGGAAGACTGCACAACACCTTCAAAAGATGAGCCTGAGAGCTTAAATTCATAATTTTGCTGGACATTAAAAATCATGACCGGAATAAAGACACTGGATTTATTGTTTATTACAACAAACTGTAACCGACGAACCCCCTTTTTTGTCCTATGACTGCAGAGGAGTTAATGGACCACTTCACCTTGAATGATCTCTTGCAACATATCTTAACTACTTATACTGAACAATCTGTTCCACCTTGTATTTCACTGTGACACTCTGAGCACCTATCTCAGACCTGTGCAAAATGCATGTTAACAAAACAGCTGATTTTTAAAATGTACTGTCTTTCATAGGGCACATTGTAGCACATAATAAACAATCATGCCATGATATTCAGTTTACAGTAATATATTAAAAGTATTCCATCAATGGATCCTACACAGAGCACATCCTGTGTTTGCTGTTCAACAAGTTCTATCCAATAAAAAGTCGTTATCACTGAAGTAGTGATATATTGCTCTTAACACGACTTCTAATACATAGCCATGAGAGCAAAACTCAAGAGGTTCGTGATTTCATCAGAACTCAAGAGTTACATTAGTCACCGCTTTCCTTTATGTTTTATACAGTGTATTTGAAGTTCCATTAGGGTTTTAACAAGTTTTTTCCCCCCTCTCTTAATTATGGATACAGGAACAATTTTGCATATCTGAGATTGTTAGAGATGTCTAATGGCACAAGAAAGAAAGAAAAAAAGATCAGACCCAGTGGACCAAATGCTGATCTCTGAACCACTGACTGTAATGGGAAGTGTGCAATCATGTATCTCCCAGTAACCCTGAAAATTTAGGCAGTATAGTTTTACTTAAAAACACTGAAGAAGCAGCTTGTTAGTGGAACTTATGGAACCACTTTTCTGGTTAGAGACTGAAAAACATGTTTTCAAACCTTGCAGCTTTCCAGAATAGAAACTCATATATAGTTAAAAACATAGACCCTGACCCTACCAACAGATATGTACTTAACTCTTCTCGTGTGAGTAGATCCACTGAAATCAATGGGACAACTCATATGATTAAATGGAGGAGGCTTTGCAGGATCATGGTCACAGTGATATCAAGTTTTAGTAATAAATGTAGGAGTATTGACTGAGGAAGGTTTTTAAAGTTAGTATAGAACAGTAAACAAAAAGGATATGGTTATTTCAGGAAACATTCATGAGAATAACTTGGAGTTTAAAAAGGCAATCTATATGAGACAGGGTTAACTTTCCACTCATTATGACTGTTATTAAATGGTCTTCTTCTGAATACCTTGAAAAATTCCTTTTCTCTGACTGGTGCACCAATAATAGTTATTAAATGCTGTATTTGTTTTGTCTCTGCCATGGCTGCAGACTCAATTGCATTATTTAGAGCAGTATCATTTGAGTGAGAAATCCATTATTCACTTTTTTTTCCTCAAGGGACATTTCAGAAGTCAGAGAAGGTATTCAAAACCTGTTTATAAAACATAGGTGGGTGAATCATTTTCATAACTCCATAATTTTCCTCTCATCTCCATGTCTTTCCTCACCAGTGAACTTCATAACCCTAGGGGAGGAAGAATCCACAAATATGATTTCCCTTTACTGCATTTAGCAATCCATACCCACGCAAAACATATTCACATCCACAGTGTATATACATTAGTCCTCTGGTGGAGTTCAACTAGTGCTAGGGGCCCTTGTACTGTTTTCCTCACAGTGGTGGGCATTTCCAAAAGTGTTACAGTGCCAGGTGTTATGGTACACTTCTCCACAGTCCGTTTTAAAGAGGTTGCAAGGAAGAGAAACATGCAATGTTGTAATTCCCATTGCTCTAGGACAAAATTACTCCTGGACATATTACCTCAGTCAATGGAGACAAAAGGAAAACATCCAAGCAACATGTTTATTGATTTGAGCAGTCAATACCCAGCTTTTTTGGCTCTCCAGTCAAAAATAATTCAAGCAGGAAAACATCTGTTTCTTTGGGCTAGTCTACACCACAGACCACAGGGGTGCAAACTGAAGAGCACGTCAGAGTGTTGCGATCTAACTGCCCCATGTGGATGCTGCTGGTGTGAACTAAAAGGTACCTAAACAGGTTTCAGAGTAGCAGCTGTGTTAGTCTGTATCCATAAAAAGAAAAGGAGTACTTGTGGCACCTTAGAGACTAACAAATTTATTAGAGCATAAGCTTTCGTGAGCTACAGCTCACTTCATCGGATGCATGAAGTGAGCTGTAGCTCAAGAAAGCTTATGCTCTAATAAATTTGCTAGTCTCTGCGGTGCCACAAGTACTCCTTTTCTTTTTAAAAGGTACGTAGTTCGGGTTAACATAGTAGTCTTACAAAATAGGTACCTTTTAGTTTGCACCAGCAGCATTCACACAGGGCACTCCACACACAACACTTTGGTGTGCTCTACAGTTCATCTCCCTGTACTCTGCATTGTGGCACAGTGTAGACAGAACCTTACACAAGCTAGGGAACCAAACCAGCTCTCCTTGGTTTCATGGATTTACTTGGATGAGAGAATTTATTTTTCCTGGGTTCCAGCTTCTCTAATTAATAGATCTCCATTTTTGAATATTTAGTAGGCCGACGTTTTTAGAAACAGATTCACTGTCAGTTTATGAGCTTGCCTGTAAAATCATCATTTAATCATTACATAAGTTGTTCATTCACCTCAATTTTCCATTTCCTTTAATGTTCTTAAAGTCGGTGTTGGTGGGACCTCCAAAATCCAAAAGCATAATCTCAGGCGAGATCCCTAATATACAGTTCTTTATGAACCTTGTGCAAAGCTCCTTCATTCTCATTGTATTTGCTTAGAGCCCTTTGGGGAACCAAGGAATTCTGTTTTCTGAGTGTTGCTTCTAGCTCAAGTTATTGAATATTTTTTTCTGTCAGTATTACTTTTCAAATCTATATTACCTTCCTCTACAGTCAATGGGCTAAGTTATGCCTCTCAGGAATAGCCCAGCACTGTGGGCAGGGTTAGTTGGGTTACATGACATTAAAAAGACATGTTTTAGTACAAACTTTCAAAACAAAATGCATCTTCAGGTGAACCACTTGGAAGATTTCAGACCAAAAGTTAAAAGTTTTAGAAAGGTCTAAGTGGCAGAGGGGTCAGAAAAGAAACACACAACCTTAACTATAATAGTCATTACATCTGTAAGCACATAAGATAACAAAGGCCATACTGGGTTAGACCAATAGTCCATCTTGCCCAGTATCCTGTCTTCTGACTGTGGCTGGTGCCAGATGCTTCAGAGGGAATGAACAGAACAGGGCAATTATTGAGTGATCCATCCCATTGTACAGTCCCAGCTTCTGGCAGAGCTCTGGAGAGCTTTAGGGGCACCCAGAGCATGGGGTTGCTTCCCTGCCCCTCCTGGCTAATAGCCATTGATGGACCTATCCTCCATGAACTTATCTAATGAACCCAGTTATACTTTTGACCTTCAAAACATCCTCCGGCAACAAGTGCCACAGGTTGACTGTGCGTTGTATGAAGAAGTACTTTCTTTTGTTTTAAACCTGCTGCCTATTCATATCATCAGGTGACCCCTGGTGCTTGTTTTATGTGAAGGGGTAAACAACACGTCCTCATTCGCTTTCTCCACACCAGTCACCATTTTATAGACCTCTGTCATATCCCCCTTTCCCAGCTGAACCCTCCCATCCTTTTAAATCTGTCATCATATGGAAGTTTTTTCATACCTCTAATCATGTGATATGATTGCTATGGTAGTGGTGAGTGAGTGAGTAAAAATCTTTTTGCTATGAGCACCATTTCAACGAAAACTGGAGCAGAAACAGGCCCCCAACAGCTGAGGTTCAATTTAGAGATTCTTTCACAGCACTTGCCTCGAAAACACCTGGCCTCTGCCATCAACTGCCAGTTCCAAAAATGCTATAAATTCACCAATCAAAAGCCACACACTGCAACATTTTAAAAAGTTTCATTAGTTGGCTAGAATTCACCAGATCAAGCTGGCAAATTACATTGTCCAATAAATCAGCTAGAACACGAAAGCATCTGACATTAAGAAAACAGCCTTTTCGCGTGAAATGATTCTTCTCTTTCACCATCCCAGTGGCTATGCTTACATTATTTACTGGTCCTGCTGTGCCTCTCCCACACCTGCTGATCTTGGCATCCTATTCCAACTAGCACAGGTTAATCAGATTTCTACTCCCACCATCAAAAACCTGTATAATATCTACTCAATTCCACTTTCATTCTACACAAAAGCTATGTCAGCTTGCAGAAATCAATATCCCAAGCCAACAGATCAACTAAGATTTCCAAACAGAACCACTTTGCAAGTGGGAGGTTGGGGAAGAGAGAAAAAATAAAACTGAACAGATAAGCAGCCTCCTTGTGTTGTTCTATGCATCGTCAATAGGTATTACATCATATGATTAGCATCCTTGTCCCTCCCCAGTCCCTCCTCCCAAAATATATTCGCAGCACTGCTGTTTGTATGTATTTTATACCAGGGCTGCTTGTTGAAGTGACAAGATTACTCTCTCACTAGCCAAGATTAAATGAGATATTGACAGGCCCATGCATCTTCCCTGAAAGTGATGTCTCAGCAGTAAGATTCCAATTTAGTACAATGATGGTTTTTCACCTCCAAAAGAACTGGCTCCGTCATCTTTAATAGCTGCAGTGTTAAATTCTTCCTATATGAAAAAATTGCACTTAAAGCAAATGTATTACAAGGAGAGTGAGAAGTTTAAAAAAAATTGCTAAACATATTGACCTAAATTTTCAAAAGTGACTAGTGATTTGGTGGGGGAGGAGGGATTCAAATTGTGGGTACTCATCTTGAGACACCTCAAAGGGGCCTGATTTTCAGAGGGTGAGTGTTTGACACTTTCTGAAAATCAGACCCCTTTTTAAGGTATGTCAAAGTACCCAGAATTGAGGCACTCAGAATGATATCATCGCGGCAGGTTACCACTACAAGCATTATACACGTGTGGGAAACCCACTTGCCCCACAGTGAGAGCCATTATTGTCTGCAGATTCTAAATTTTTATTTAGAAAAAAGTTTCTAGCATTATGGTTGCATGGGTCACCTTCCCATTGTGAATTGAATCTAGGATCTTGTGGATAGCAGTGAAAGTGACAAGATTCTGGTCTGTTTCCTTTTCCACCAGCATCAGCAGAGGCAGGGAGTATTCAGGGGGAGAGAAGAACTCAAAAACCAAAGCTGGGAGGAGTAAAATAGAAAAGACCTCTCACTACAACCACCCTCACATCAGCCAGAGGGCTTTGGTGTGGGAGGAAGAGGAGAATGTTGGGGCAATCTCTTCCCCCATCTCCCCTTCAGGGTGTGTGGGTAAGAGTTTCAGGGTGTGTGGGTAAGATGCTTACTAGCCAGTGGCTCTGAAAAAAATGAAGCCCCTAAGCAAAGACCAGCACCATCCCTTCCCCAGCATCAGGGAGTTGAAGCTTAGCATCTCACGAGACATTGTTCCTGGATGGTGGGGACTCTTAGCTTAGTTTAGTCCTTTGGCTATTAGGTTCTTGGTAGTTTTTTCAAGCCCTATAAAGGAAGGGAAGTGAGGAAGACGATGTAGGCAAGATATTTGCTATTTTTTTCTGAAAGCTCCAACTCCTGGAGCTATGTGATTATGTGTGACTCAGCTTAATAAAAAGGCAGTTTCTAGCCCTCATGGTTACAGAGAAGAACTAAAAAATGTTAGTCCTAAAGGCACAAGCACCTAAAGGCAGATAAAAAGAAATCAAAACTGATAATTTTTAAATCTCATCATTTTATACCAATCTCTTGGGTTTTTTGATCTGACTCATGATTTTTGAATACTTGGGGTTGACAGCGTTGGGACAGTTAGAAAAGAGAAAGTACTGAGAGAGATTTTGAGAAAGGATTGGGGAGGAATGGGAGAGAGAGAAAAAAGAGAGAGGAGGTAGAGAACATAATGCAAGGAGAGAAGAGAAAAAGGTGAGGAGGAAAAAAACGGAAGGATAAAGAAGAAACGGACACGGAAAACCATGCAGTAAAAGATAAAACATGATGTGTTACAGGAGAGAAAAGTGCAGTGAGGCCAAGAAAGGAAATAAGATTAAACACAAGCAAGAGATATGACATTTCTATTTAATACATTTTTAGAAGTCAAGTCATAAAGTGTAACAATTAACTAGAGCACAAACAACCGTTTTATAGACGAGAAGAGCTTTGTGTAAGCTCAAAAGCTCGTCTCTCTCACCAACAGAAGTTGGCCCAATAAAAGATATTACCCACCTTGTCTCACATGAAACTTTGGCATTTTTGAGTACTGAACTATGTAACCTTAACATTCTCTTAATGAAGAGCTTCCCCCAATCCTCTTAAGCAATATATATTATAAACTCAATTTTATATACACAGAGCGCTCCTAGGGTATCCTAAGATGTATCTTTTAGGTGTCATTTTGCAAGGCATTTAAAAGTAAGTATGCTAACCATGTATTCAAAGGAAAAGAAAGGACTGAGACACACATCGGGGAGAAGGGGGGCGCCCACAGAGGCGGCAAGATCGGATGATGATCAGCAACCAACAACTAAAGTAGAAGGACAGGACTGGCTTTACATGTTCCTAAAAGGCTTTAATTTACTTTTTTCAGTTGTGTGTGTAAATTCCGGTGCAACACTAACAGAGATGAAGATGGGAGCCCTCTATGTTTATCCACTGGGAACAGTATTTACTGCATAGGACAAAGCAGTGCAAGATTCCCAATCCTGCCCTACCAGTATGGCTTGTGGGGTGAAAGGGCAGTTTCAGTCTTTGGCTTCTCTGCTGAGACTATAAAAGAAAGAACTGATTATAGAAATCTGTTTATGTGATATGAACCTTTCTTCACTGGGAGCTGGATTCAGAGCAAACTATTATGCTCTAATGTAGGGGTTCTCAACCTTTTTCTCTCTCTCTTTTTCCTCATATAAAATCCAGGGCCGGCGGTAGGGGGTAGCAAGCAGGGCAATTGCCCGAGGCCCCATGCCATAGGTGGCCCCACAAAGCTAAGTTGCTCAGGCTTCAGCTTTAGCCCCACGTGGAAGGGCTCAGAGCCCCGGTCTTCGGCCCTACAGGGTGGGGCTTCGGCTTTGTGCTCTGGGCCCCAGCAAACCTAACATTGGCCCTGCTCACAGCCCCCAACTCCTGGTTGAGAGCCGCTGCACATCTGACAGAGATGGGTGATCTAACTTCTGTTTTTCTAGCAGGAGGTCCCAAAAGATGGGATATGATTTATACACACGGACTAACCCAATAATACCAATGAAGATTAACTGCCCATGTCCTCAATCTGACTTTATGAGGACAAGGTTCTGTATCTGACCAGGCAAAGACGCTGTAATTAAAAGATACCATATCTGTGAGAATGGTAGGTAGGTTATTCATCAACATTAATTTATTGTCACTGAATAGATTCTCCCCTATCTGAAGGCGCAACACTTTTTGTTCATGCACCAGCAAAACATTAAATACACGTTCTTTAGACCACATAATCCAGAGTGCAAACAGTAATCAATCTGCTCAAAGTGAATGGAGCTCATGAGACCTCAGATGGGACCGTAATGAAATTCAATAGAACATTAGGAGCACAGGTGGTAAAGGGAAAAATGCTGCAGACTTACTACTGGGAATTCTCATACCACAGCCAGAGTCTGTGCTGTGAAATGCCAGTCATAAAACAAACAAAGGCTCTATTACTATTTTTATTTAACTTATTCTGCGAACAGACAGATATGAATGAGCGGGAGAGAGAAAAACATTTACTTCCCCAAATTGTTTTTGGAGAACCTTCTTCTGCAATAAAATGGACGACACCAACCCAGGTTCTTTAACACTGCCTGCTTCTATGGACGTCCTAAAAGACTCGAAGTATTTCATTGTAGACGTCAGTGAGAATCCCCTAATATTGAAGATCATATCCAGAAGGGTATCACTTTAAATAAAAGTTTACTTTCCTGTTTGGAGCAGAGAACATAGCAAAGAATACACTCTTCATTCCCTCTCAGGCTCAAAGTGCTACCATGTAAGCAAGACGCATTTGAGGGAGAGCCGCTTACTTTAGAAAAGTTATGCAAAGGCGGTGACATCACCTTAACTGTTATTTTCTCTTCCCTGCTGATTACTCTATTTTTGGACTCCTTTTTTCTTACTTAAATCGTAATGGGAGTCAAGACTGGACAGAGTTGGAAATCTATATTTAAAAAAAAAAATTTTTTTTGCCATGCATGCCCTTCGGAGCAAGTACTCTGGAGTAGTTAGGAAATATTATCTTGAAAGTAGTGTGAGCAAATGCATCCATTCTATTGAGTTGATTTACAGAATCATGGTCTTTGAAATAAGCACTTGGTAAGAGGTATATAAAATAAATCTGAGGTCCCACAGATTTTATACGAGTGTAACTATGTTGATTAGGATTTTAATTTTTACTGAAATTGTTATAGCAGTACAATTTTACTGTGGATGCAGTTCTACCAGCATAAAGGTGCCTTATACCAATATAGCTTATTCCTGTTCTTTTGTGGAAATAAGCTACACAGGTATAAACACTTTTATACTAGTATAACATTATCCACATTAGGGCAGTCGTGCCTCTTTAACTATATCAGAATGTGGCTTCCCCAGGGCTATACTGGTATAAATATAAATAGTACAATTTGTTTGTAGACAAGCCCATAGAGTTTTAGATTCTTTAATCTTTTTCTCCCTTAATAAAACTCAAACCCCCCTTCGCCCCAGAAAAAAAAATTTATTCAGCAACTTTATTGTCTTTGTATTCATGAGCAGTTCATGTTTGCCATGTTTTGCCTTTTTATTCAAATTTACTTGACAAGTTTGTTTTCCTATTGTTCGAGCACAAACAGTTTGCAGCAAGCATGCACAACGTGATGGCGAGTTGCGATAAGTCAGGAAAGTCATATGACATTGTTTTTCTTGCCTGACTGGATGAGTATGTAGATTTTACTATCAGAAAGAGGATCTTGACAAAGCCTCTGGGACTTTACAGCTCCCAGACAGAGATAAGTCAGATGAGGATAAATTGTAATAATTTATTAACTGAGCAACAAAGCTATTGCCTGAGGCCCAGACAAATGAGATTAGTGTAAGGTTTACTTTTTATTTTCTCCCACAAAAGCAAGGGTGGTTGTGTGTGTGGGTATACGTACACACTTCAGCCCTGGTTGCTAAACGTAAAGTCAGACCCTTGTCTAGCCTGGTTAATTGCTTCTATGCCAAGACACTGATGAGGTATTTAGGGAACACTATCCCACTGCTATGTCAAGCAGTGTCCCATCCACTATAAAAATAGATCACTTGCGATGTGCCTGCCCAAGCACCTAAATTTTGTTGTTTCACTAGTACTGGTACAAGTAACATTCAATCACTCAAAAGTTCACATAATGGGAAAATAGGAGGGACATGAGCACATCTAAAGGCAATTTATTTTTTTAAACTAGAGAGAATAATTAAGGGGAAAACATTTTTTGCAGTACTTGCTCAGATTTAGTCAACAGTAACGGTTGCAGTTTTACCAAAGCATCTAAAAAACCCATCATTTAGAACTGACAAGTAGAAGCCGTTCAAATTTTGTTTTAATCTTCAAAGTGACTGGTAGCTGAAAATACTCCTAATCTCTTCAAACTGTCACCACCCACCTCTGGAATCTGGGGGTGGGAAGGAGGTGGAAAGAGAACACTGATGATGGAGCTGCTTAGTTATTTATTCATTGTTAGCAATAAAAATAAAACTTCCAGTATGTTTGAGATGATCTGCAAGTTCCTGTCTATTTGAGGACCAGTTGATTTCTGTTAGCTGTTGAACAATGCAAAGCAATGCTGTAACTATAGTACTCTTGGAAGACCAAGGAATATACATTCTATGAGTCTTGTGCTTCTAAATCTCTTTAGGTGTGTTTGAAAATCTCTCCCCACCTTTCTGTCAGTAAGACAGTACACTGCTGGGTTCTATACTTTTATTGCAAGTTCATAATATTTGGTGTTTTTCTTAAAGCCACCGCTCCTGGAACCAAGTGAATACATGAGCCTCTCACTTTCCACTTAAAAAAATAAGTAAATTTCTGGCACTCAGAATTGCAGGGGACGTCTGGAAAATGTGACTCAGGTGTATTCTAAAGATTCAAAAACCAGACGACAAAAACCCCCCATTTAAAAAAATAATCTCATGATTTGTGGATGTTTGACTCATAATTTTTGAATGCTTGCGGTGTGGCAGTATTGTCTACCTCTAATCTGGTCTCCAACATATTGGTTTCCAATCTAAAAGTCAGTCAGAGAAGACTGAAAGTTCTGCTCTTTAGAAAAGTACAATATGTACATTTTAAAAACCTCTCCTAGCCGCAATTACAGTACAAATTACTGTCAGACTGAAGTAATATGAAACCTTCAATTAAAAATATGCTAAGGTAAAACATTAAAAAAGTCCATTCTTAATTGAATTAACTCATTCCCTCCCACCCCTATAAAATTAAAACATTCCATTGGCAATGTTGGAAGCGCCAAAATAAAACCAAGCCCTTAATATTTAACTCTGTGAAATTTTAAACACAGTCAAGGTTCAGCTCCCTAGTTGTCACAGTAGCTTGCTATAATTACCCCTAAAGGCCATTTGATTTGATAATATATTCACCACTACATAACATTTACATAATGTTTTTCAATTACCTCTTACTATGCAAATATTAGGCTAAAGATGGGAAATGCAACTCCAGTGCTCCTAAAAACTATCAGATACTATTTAAACATAGAAAAAATTACTTTAACACAACATTATGACGGCACAGTTAAAAGAGAGAGTCTGGAAATGCAAAATGTTGAAAGCATCTACAGCAGCCACACTACAAGTCATGTATTTTTGGATGGGTATTTAAAAATTAAATATTCTATTTTCAAAAAGAAGACAAACATATATTTAAAAATGCTAAAGAAAATAGGTGGCCAAACTCTTCAAGAGTTAAAATTCCTGACTGTAACAGGGAAATCTTGCTGCAGATACTCATCTCTGAATAGCACTTCTCTGAAGTATTCCTCCCAGACCATCCTCCGAGATTTTTGAATAATGCTAATAAGAGCCCAGCAAATGAAATATCAACATGTGCCCATGAGGTATCAATTCACCTGGCCTCTCCAGACCATGTGCTTCCATCACTGGCTCATATATAAAAATTAAATGGCGTTTCCGGCCCTGCAAGTAGATGGGCCCTCACTGCAATAATTCACGCACAACCAGTCACTGCCTACCCTCTTTGCTACTTATGAATGAAGCTGAATTCTATCAGCATTTTCAGCTGGCAACTGCGGTAGATGTATTCACAGAATCAGCTTATACCGTGTATCTTAGTGAATAATGGTGATTGAGGGAGATGAAACCAAAAGACATAGGGGTAAATTGTGTTTCAAATTTAATCTCTCTCTTTAAGTGTATATTAATTATTCCTCACAAACAAGAACAGTCACTTTGCTCGGCCAGCTGAGTGCACACAGACATGCTTTCTTTCACACTAGCGATAGTCATCTCTTTGAGCACCCAAGCATGACCGGCTTCTCTATTTTAGAAACAAAAAATAAGTAGCCAACTCGCTTTTTAAGCCATTACTAGGATTGGTTGAAAAATGTTCATCAAAATTTTGATTTGATGGAAAATTGGGTTTTTGAACGTACAAAAATTCTGGCAGAAAGTGTCTACTTTTCTCAGAAATTTTCATCTTTTTATTGGAAAACCCAAAACCTGAAAATCAAAACATTTTAAACAAAACCAGTTTTCAGCTGAAAATGTTTGGTTTTCAGGTGAAAAACCATCAACATTTGCAGTGGAAAGATACGCATTTTACAACCAGCTCTCGTCTTTAGTACTGCCCCAAATCACGGGGCTTTTTCATTTAAAAAAAACTTTGCTATCTAGCCTGTGAAAAATCCCTTCATTACCCCGACTCTCCTAATAGCAACTCTCCCATGCTATGATCCAACCTCTTGGCTAGATTTTTTTTTTTTTTAAGGCAGAATTTCCTCTCTAGGGAAGGCTAGTAGCATACCTCCTATTTCCTTAAAGTTCTAATTCAGCCTGAACTGAAAAGTTATGCCTACTCTAGAAATCCTGCCATGTTGGATTTATGCTATCAAACACGACTCCTTCTTCCCCACCCTAAACTACAGCTGAACAAAGGGTAGCCACTAGTGTGGATGAGGACAAAGTATTCCACAGCTGATATAGAAAGCTTGCTGAAGGCTCAACAGATGAAAGTTGGAGCATATTTTTTGCATTAAAAGATGAACATATGCGCCTTATATGGTTACAAGTCAATTAATCTTTTTTATAAATGAGACAATTGAGTAAGTACCAGGTGATTAATCAAGCAACAAGCGGGTTCAGCTTGTCAGCTGAAGTTGGTTAAGAGAGAGAGGAGGAGAAGGGCAAAGGATCTCAAAAATGCAAGATCTCTCCCGTCTCCTGCTCTGTGCCTTGGTGGCAGGTAAGGGCTTGAGGGAAAGCCTCAAGCTGTGGGGAACAAACACTTGAAAACACACTTCTAACAACTTTCCAAATAACAGTTTTATTTTCTTCTCATATCCCACAGCTCACACGGGAGCCGGAATTCCATCTCACAGCCCGTCTTCAGATAGAAAGTGTGTGTGTATGTGTGTTTGCATGTACACATCAATTGATCTACTCAACTTCTTACTGTGAGAGGCTGCTGCAGTAGGTAGAGGATAATTATGTCCCTCAAATAACTTATCGGCATAGCGAGTCATACATCTAATATTTATCTAGGGTGCAGGTGTGTTTTGTTCTCAGGCCCAACAGCTTGCAAGAAAGAATTATGGCTTCTCTGAGTTTGACAGCCTGTCCCCAGTGTGTGTGTGCACCAATTAATGCATTTGGAGCAGCTTAATCTTAGTCTGTGAAAAACAAAGACTGATGGGGAATGCGAAGAAAAGAAAAACAGGTTTATAATAAACTGGAAAACTATACAAGTTTTAGAGTAACAGCCGTGTTAATCTGTATTTGCAAAAAGAAAAGGAGTATTTGTGGCACCTTAGAGACTAACCAATTTATTTGAGCATAAGCTTTCGTGAGCCACAGCTCACTTCATCGGATGCATCCGATGAAGTGAGCTGTAGCTCACGAAAGCTTATGCTCAAACAAATTGGTTTGTCTCTAAGGTGCCACAAATACTCTTTTTCTTTATACAAGTTTTGTAATCTGACTCCCATCCTCAAAAACATGGAGTGAAATCCTGAATCCACTGAAGTCAATGGCAAAACTCCCATTAACTTCAACGAGAACATGATTTCACCTAAAATCTCAGGTTTGACACATAATGTCATATTTATATTTTCTAATTGCACATGTGACTACTTAAAGAAAACAGACTTTGTTATGTAGCAGTAAAATTAATTTCTTCTTTTTTCAGTAGCAATACTGGAGTTACATGTTAAAAAGATCACATTAAAAGTATTTGTTGAATCTGAGTGCATAGTATCATGGGAGATGTTTATGATCCTACTTCAGTGCAAGGGGATAAAAGTGTCCAACAGTAGGATAGATTTCTTGCCACATATACAGTGAGTGTCCTTAAAAATGCACATTTTAAGCATTTAAACAGTTACTGCAACATTTGTGATCATTCCCACCTATGCACAGAGAACACCGTATATCAGTGGTGGGCAACCTGCTTCCCGCAGCTCCCATTGGCCGGGGACGGCGAACTGCGGCCACTGGGAGCTGCGGGGGGCCATGCCTGTTGATGGTCAACGTCAGAAAAATGTCTTGCGGCCTGCACTCAGATTGCCCTGATGGGCCGCAGGTTGCTTACCACTGCCATATATACTGCAAACAATAAAAGCTATAAAGGGCCACTTTTTATGGATGTCCAATGTGCTCTCTCCTTTGATACTGTTTACTATGAACCAAAGTAAATTAAAAAGCCACATGGCCCTGCTTTTATTTTACTGATCCAGCAACATTGAAACTTAAGATGAACATGAACATCTTTAAGATCTGTAAAAGCCTGAGGGTCTGTAGCTTTCTCTTGTCATGGATAAAGCTGATCTATTGATCCTTGAGAAGGGCAAGTGAAGTTTAATTGTTAGAAGCTAATTTTTCTTAAGCTTTTCATTAGCAAGAATGTCTGAACCGAAACTAAAGTGATAGATGATACTTCAAAATGTACTGCAACATCTATGTCCCATAGTTTAAGTATCTATCCTAATTGTTGTACCAGTCTCAGAGTATAGCTCCAGATTTTCAGATTCCTCATCTATATTAGTTTTACTTGCAAAAACAAAAAGATTTATTGGCAAAGAATTATAACAATATTTGTACAGTTAAGTTGGATACTTCAGAACTAAATGATGCCACAAAAGAAAAGATAATTCAAGGAAAACAAATTAAGATTTTGTTAAAAACCTTCAGAGGCTTATACTTTGGTCACATTGACACTTGTGTTGCATTAGCTTTCTGGGAACTATAAGTGATCACTTTTTCCCAGTAAAAGTGGTCACATAAAGCAAATTTCAGAAGATGCATGCATTATTATTATTTAATTATTTAACAGTAACACCTGGACACTAACGGATATCTAGGTCCCATTCTTCTAGGCACTTTACAAAGGCAGAATAAAAGACAGCCTCTGCCAATCACCCACCCCAAAAGCCTAAATAGACAAGACAGGCAGTGAGTGGAAGAAAGAACAGATTATGATCTCCCTTGTACAGATGGGGGACACAGAGATTAAGAGTTAAATCCAATGCCCATTGAAATCAATGAGTCTTTCCACCAGTGTCAATGGGTGTTAGATCAGGCTGCAAGTGACTTGCACAAGGTCACACAGGGAGTCTGTGGCAGGAATTGAATATATTAGTATTGGCTCAAAGTGTGTGTGTGTATACATACATACACACACACATACATACATACACACAAGCACGCACACAAAAATATTGATGCAAAAGCATTCTCAGTCATCTGCTCAAGTAACAAACAATACCATGTGACTCCTTTGATCAATCACAAATAGGCACAATAGTGTGAATTTTAAATATTCATAACAGACCCAAGGGACCACCTACATGCTTCACAAGATACACAAACACGGGAACCCATCATATCTGGCCCATGGCATTCTTACTGAAGGAACAGCAGGACTCATAGAAACCATCCTCAGACTACTCATCACACAAAGGGCCAGTTTCTTCCAGGACGCCATCAACATCCTTCAAAAACTGTGCAACATTAAAAACCTCCCTCAGCAGACTCTCCTTACCATGAATGTCACCTCCTGGTACACCAACATCCCTCACAATGATGTCATTGCTGCCTGCCTCAAATATCTTCAAGACAATGGACAACACTCAGATATCCACCCAAAGACATTGGCAAATTCATCCATTTCATCCTCACTCATAACAATTTTACATTAAACAAACACACACTTTGTCCAAACCATGGGAACAGCCATAGGTACTAGAATGGCTCCCCACTATGCCAATCTCTTCATGGGCCACCTTGAAGAATTTTTGGACAAATGCACCAATGATATATCTGAGATACATGGATGATATTTTCCATTCTCTGGACAGATGACCTAATCTCCCTCATAGATTTCCACCACAACTTCACCAACCACCATCCATCCATCATACTCTCTCTAGAACACTCCCACACCAACGTTAACTTCCTCGACACCCTGGCCAGCTTAAACAAAAGAACCCTACAGACAACTATATACAAGGAACTCCTGGATCACCATGCTAACCTTCACACTTCTAGTACACACCCCAAACACCCCAAGAAATCTTATCTATAGCCAGGCACTCGGATACCGTAGAAGATGCTCCAAGGAGAAAGTCCGGGATACACTCTTAAAACCACCTTCACGAAATAAGGACATTCCACCAGAGAAGTAGATCACACCATGGAATAGGCCACCCAAATACCCCAAGAGAACCTGGTTCAATATAGGGGAAAAATCCACTAGTTGTCACCCACCACTCCACATTGGAACCCATATGAGATATCATTAAACAATTATGACCCATTCTCGATGGGGACCACATCGTGAAATGAATCGTTTCTGAACCACCTCTTCTTGCCTTCAAATAACCTCCCAGCCTCATCATCAGACCCAAGGTCCCCACAGTCCAGGAGACACCAACTCAAAGAGGCACCAGACTTTGCCATAACGACAGATGTCAAACCTGCAGATACATCTCCACTGCTACAATGTCAATAATATACCCCATAATATACCTTTCAAGATTCATGGGTCCTTCACATGCTTGTCACAAAAGGTGGTATACCTCATCCAGTGCACTAACTACCCCAACAAGAATTATGTGGGTGAAATGAGACAATTACCATCCTCTTGAGTGAACTTGCACAGAAAAATGATAAAAGACAAAAACAGCATGTCATCCATGATCACTCCATGCCTGATCTCTCATTCCCCATCCTTCAAAAAACAAGCCTGAGAACTTAAATGCGTAACTATGCTAGATAGCAAAAATCATGGATTTAACAAAGACACTGGATTTATGGTTCATTACAACAATCTGTAACCCACTAAACCTCCTCTGTCCTATGACTGTAGAGATGTTAACTGCCCACTTCACCTTAAATGATCTCTTGCAACATGTATTAATTTCTTATCTGTTCCACCTTGTATCTCGCTGTGACACTCTGAGTCCCTTTTCCAGAGTTCTGTGTAAGCTCAAAAGGTTGTCTCTTTCACCAATAGAAGTTGGTTCAGTAAAAGATATTACTTCACCCATCCTGTGTCTTTAAAAAAAATATCCAATTGTTGAATAAATTCATACCATCATATTGAAGACTCTTATTAATGCAATCTGGTCAGCCAAACCACCCCTGAGAGGGAATCCCTCTATTAATGCACAGAATAGTTACTGCATAGGCATTAGAAGTGCAAGCTTTCCTGTAGCATCCTGCAAATGTGTCTGAAACTTCCCTTGTGAAGACTGCCTCTAATGGTAAGTGGTAAATATATATTTAATGTCCAGTGAGTCCTTGAGACTAATAATAAGGATGCCAGTTAGTCCCAGTTGTGCTGCTGGTTTTTTTGGTAGAGAAATCAACCTACAGGGGACAGGATATTATTTTCAGGACTTGTGAATTCTGCAGAATTTGCTGTGGAATCCATCCCTCAGCCTCAGAACTGTGCCCCAAAATCCACGTATTGTTAATTATTCAACTGCTGATCATTTTAGCAGAAACATCCGTTGATGCATTTAGCCCAAAATCCCAAACTGTCTCCCATACCTCCACAGCTGCCAAAAGCCCCAACTGTCTTTTATCCAGCTGTAAAAAGAAAATTCTTACTCATTGTCAATATAAAAGTCTCTGGCATATCAAACACAGCATTACAATAAATTTAATGGAATCATTAAAACAACACAGGGCTACTGTACTGAGTGTGTTGTTCAATATGACATTTAATTCATTAACAAGCTATATTTATTTTAAATTAAGCTGGTGCAGCCCTTCCAATCTGCCATGAAAAAGTGTTAAATCCAAGAATCTTACTGTAAATTTTAGGCTCAACTTGCTGCAGAATACATGGGGCCCTGACTATTTTTATTAATGCTGTATTCAGAAATTAATCATGTAAGTGAGGAAAGAAGGTCCAGAATGAATTTCAAGACAATTTTGCTTTGAAGTCCAATTTGCATAGCATTAATCTTTCAGGCAGCAGTGAGCAATGGGCAAAACTTAAAATGTTCAAAGATTGGTTCCGTTAAACACCAAAACGTTTGGCTGCGTGTCTCAGCTATCTGAATCACTTTAATCTGCAGAACCGCAGTAGTCACTTCACAAGCCTAGATGCTACTTTAAGATTTTTGTTGCTTCCTTGTTCTCGGCAGGCCAGAAATATCATGAGAAGATCTTTTCTTGCTGTATTTGCATTATCTCTTTTTTCTATCCGCACAGGAACCAAGAAGTGCAGAGGTGCACAAGCGATAAAATAAAAAAAGTTAATTGACCTGATGCTCAGAACAGGTTCAGTCTGCAAGATGGGTGACATTTGGGGATCTTATTCCAGTCAAACCTGTATCCATGGCAACAATCAGACTTCTTTCAGCTGAATCTTTCCATTTGCTGGACTATCTGTGTTGACATTTATTTCATTAAGAAAAGGAGTACTTGTGGCACCTTAGAGACTAACCAATTTATTTTAGCATAAGCTTTCGTGAGCTACAGCTCACTTCATCGGATGCAACCGATGAAGTGAGCTGTAGCTCACGAAAGCTTATGCTCAAATAAATTGGTTAGCCTCTAAGGTGCCACAAATACTCCTTTTCTTTTTGCGAATACAGACTAACACGGCTGCTACTCTGAAACCATTTATTTCATTATTTCTCCTGATCTATTGTTTTTAATAAAAGATAAGAGGGGTCTAAACTACTGCTCCAGGCACTTGTGATAATATTTAAAAATACAATTGTTACTATTTACCATGCCATCAGTTTTGCCAATGGATTGGTAGAAAATAAACACTGACAAACTCTTCCATCCCAATATTCCTCACGTCTCTTTCTCCAAAATCGAAGCAGAATAGATTCATAGATGTTTAAGGCCAGAAGGGGCCATCATTTAGTCTTATCTCTTGTACCATACAGGCCTTTAAATTTCAGGCTGTTATCCCAGCATTGACCCCAATAAATTGTGCTTGACTAACCATATCTCCCAGAAATGCATCTAATCTTGATTTGAAGATAACCAGAGATGGCAAATCCACCACTTCTTTTGGTAATTTGTTTCAGTGGTTAGTCACCTGCATGGTTAAAAATGTGTGCCTTTCTTCTAATTTGAATTTGTCTGGCTTTAACTTCTAGCAATTGGTTCTGCTGTGCCTTTCACCGCAAGATTAAAGACCCCTTTAGCACCTGGTATTTGCTCCCCAGGAAGGTACTTGTACCCTGTAAACAAGTCACCTCTTGATCTTCATCTTTAATAAGACTGAATTCCTTAAGGTCCTCACTGTAAGCCAAATTTTTCCAACCCTCAAATCATTTATGTGGCTCTTCTCTGCACCCTCTCCAATTTTTCCACATCCTTTTAAAAAATGTGGACACCAGAACTATGTGAAGTATTCCAGTATACGCCTCACCAATGGCATTATAGAGAGGTAAAATCACCTCCCTATTCGTCCTCGCCCTATTTATACAGCCATACATTGCAATACTGCATCGCAGGAGGGCTTTGCAGTGTACCCTAAAGGTTAGAACAAGGAGAGGAGAAAGTTCTAAAGTCAAGGGCCTCTCACAGATAAAGCCTCATGGCAGCTTGAACAGCTCTACTGAACGCACGGGACGAGAGGGCTGTTTGCTTAAAGAAAAAGAAAAAAAAATTTTTTGCCAAGATTCAGCTCAGATTTTACTGAATCAACTCTCAGCTTACCTTAAAAGGTATAAACATATTTATTGTCCCTATAATCAACAGCTAGTAATAAATGTCCAAAAGTCCCTTAAGAATCACGATGACCTAAAATGCTTTGTCCCTTCTCCTGACCATTGTAATGGCAGGAAACATTTTGTTTGAATAACTGAATTACTGTTGAATTGTTATTACTGGAAGGTGTTGGATATCATGGTAATGGGGGCAATAGGATAGACCAATAGATGGATGGATCAGCAGAAACTGCAGAGTGCCAGTTAAAGTGAGGGGACATAGATCCCCACCCTCCCCGCATCACCTGATCATCCTTTTCCCCTCTCAGGTGCCCACCCCAGAAGTCTGACCCTACCCACATTCACCAGCCCATGAGCTTCTACACCTACCCCCTCCAAATTTCAGTGAGTGGAACTTGGCACACAGGGTTGCAACCCACTCAGGTTTGATCTGGCCCAAAAGTGATCAAGCCATGGCACAAGTACCTCCCTGGGCTCCACGGCCTATGGGATGGATGAACAGAATGAATGCAACATAAAGCAAGAAGTAGGATGCTGAAGGGTTTAACTAATTTACCAGGTTAGAGTGACATAACTAACAAATCCAAGATGACATGGGCACCTGCTCTATTTTCCCTCACCTTCCCTTATCTATATAAGAAAATCGCCATCCGACTGTCATACTTTTTATTGGCTCACATACAAGTTTCATAGACTTGTGAAAATGTAACTGAGGGAGGGAACATGAGAACAACTCCATTTTTTTCATGTTTCTCTGCAATATTTCTGGGGCTTTATGTTGTTCATGTCTGGAAGAAAAAAGTTACAAACAAGAAAAAAGTTTAAAATTTAGCTATAAAATCATTAAAATTACAGCATTTGCGGTATCTGGTGAGACCAAATGGCCCATCAAGTCTCATATGCTGATTCCTGCAGTGGCCAATACTTTCTATATCAGAGAAAGACTTAAAAGAAAAATATAAAACCGTAATACATGTTGTTGATTGTGCATAAAGAAAAAATTGCTTCCTGACCCCTGAAGCAATGAGCTTACTCCCTGAAGCATGAGATTTGATTACATTCATCTCAGTAGGCATAACCATGTAGACTACTCTACACCTCCTAACCCCCCTACACATTTTATTTGATAAAATTACACTGCATCTGTAAGAATTTCTAAAATCTTTCAGTTCTGCAGCATGGAAATCTGTTAGATTGGATAACAACTACAGAGAGAAAGCCAAAAGTCTGTGTATTAACAGTATCAATTCCCCATCAAAGGGGTATTAAAATTGTGATAGTCTGTACCCCAATGTTCATCCCTTTTATAAGACTATGATATGATAAATTTTGTATACAGTATGCCTTGTGAGGGATCATTTGAAAATTCAATTTGCTGATAATTATTTCCCAGGTAAAATGTGTATGGCAACACTGCAAGTAAAGCTGTGGGATTCCTCTGTATGGTATTACTAGACATATTCTGAGTCTGGGGGGTGCAGCCACACACCAGTTCCCCAGGAACAAAAGGCTAGCCAATGCCTCAGCCAGGTGTTAGCAAAATCAAATAGAGCATCACCTGGTTAAGTGGCCATTCTTTGGCAGGAAAGAGGATGTGGGTGAAAAATCTACATCTTGACAAAAACAGTCAGGAGTTCCCGTCCACACAGAATTTCTGTCTCCTAAACTTCAATTTGAGATGGTTCTCAATGAAGAGAAAGAGCTGTAAAGAGGAGACACCCTCAGGATTCCTCCTCTCTCTCTACCCACTGCATCCACAACACCTGAAGAAGAAAGACAACAGCTGTGGACTGGGGAAGGGATCCTGACTGAAAGATTCAGCCAGTAAGACTGCTAAAAAAACATGTAGTGAGAGAGACCTTTGCTTTGAATTCACCCCAGCTTGTTAAATTGGGCGTTAGTCACAATTTACTTTTATTTTCTTGTAACCAATTCCGACTTTTATGCCTCATTACTTGTAATCACTTAAAATCTAGCTTTTGTTGTTAACAAACATGTTTTATGGTTTTTATCTAGACAGTTTGTCTGGACTGAAGTGTTTGGGAAGCTCCATTTGGGATAACAGGATTTGTGCATATCATTTTGTATTAATAAAATGGCAGACTTTATGAGAGCTTGTATCATCCAGGAGAGAGCTGGGCAGTACAAGATGCACATTTCTGGGGGAAAGTCTGGGACTGGGAATTTGCTGGTGTTGCTCCTGCAGTGTAATTCATAGGTGGCTGGCTGTAGCACTGTTGCAGTATAACTGGGAGTATGTTGGGAGCTGTATGTGAGCTGACAGCAAAGCAGTGTAAAAAGCACTCCAGGTTGGAGAACTCAGAGCACAGAACTGTTTATCAGTCCAGAATGTACACTGAGTAATGTCACAATAATATATTGACACTTTAAAAAGTGTCAAGAAAAAACAACCCTGTAAAATAATCAAGATTAACACTAATGCATGACTAAATGCAATTCACTGCAATTAAAACAAAAACACACAAAAATCATACAAATGAAAAAGTTGTATATTTAACACTAACTCTAGGATCATATACAGCATGAGTGATATAAACCCAGGTGGTTTGTAGTAAAATTTCAGTACAGGTCTGTTCAACAGACCCTAACTGCCACCCATCAAAACAATCAAATGGAAACATTCAGTTCAACATCTATCTCTTATTGCAACATACTCAAAAACTACTCTAAGCCTGGCATGACTTACTACAGAATTACTCAGACATAGAATGTAGGCTTATAAATGGCATTAGAATGTAAATCTGGGACCAATAATGAGAAAAGTCGCACAAAAGCTGCCTTCATAATATAGACCACTGCAATCTTTAGTTTTCATTTGTACAAAGAGTCATCTACAAGTCTGGTGTCTTCTTGTCAGTTTCAACACGGCAGTTTCAGTTGAAACTTGGTATTAAACACAGTGCAATGTGGAAAACCAGCAACAACCATTGAAAACTGTGAAACAATTTTGTACAAGAAATAAATACTAGTAATAATTAATGATGCAAGAGAAGGGGCCGTGGTCTGAGCACAGGATAGCAAACAAAGAATTGCTCAGTTTTCATCCCATCTCTGACATCAATTTCCTCCATGGCAATAAGCAAGACATTTAACCTGACTGCCCCAATAAAGTTGGGGATACTACCAACTACCTGCTAAAACTGGGTTTGGTGATGAAAAAGTTATCGAACATTAGTAAAGCAGATCAAAGCAGAGACATGTTGTACAAAATGCTTAACATAATATTCTTGTTACAGAATTTTGCAAACCCCTTATCTCTAACAAATTTCACTACATCCAGATCTGTTTTTCTATATGAAGTGCCCAACAGTGTCCCTCATGAAGCTTCATTACTGAAAGTTAAGCTTTCTTCAGGACTCCCACTTATCTCAACCTTAGTTTTAAACATTTTTGTAGGATCCCCCAAAGCCTTCATAAAACAGGGTTTTAACTATATGCAGTTTATATCTCAGAGGTTGGGTCCTTCAGTAGAAGAAGCAAGTAACTAAAATCACAGGATCTCTACCACAAGAATCCATGCAAGATTAGTGAGATGCCAATGACACTTGTGCTTGCATTATCACGGTAATTTGTAAGCATGCTTCCCCCAGGTCAAATTGGCAGAGTCCCTGGGGCAGTGGGGGGGAAGGGGGAGTTTCGTTTTCCTCTGCAGCATGGGGCCTGGGTCACTAGAATAAGTGGTGGACTCTCTGTAATTTAAAGTCTTTAAATCATGATTTCAGGACTTCAGTAACTCATCCAGAAGTTAGGGGGTCTATTACAGGAATGGGCAGGTGAAGTTCTGTGGCCTGCAATGTGCAGAATGTGACTACATTGTCATGATGGTCCCTTCTGGCCTTAAAGTCTATGATGTGCCCTGCAACACTTCTGGGCCTTCCATGTTATACTGTGTATTGTGGTAGTACCCAAAAGGCTTACTCAGGATTGGAACCCATTGCGCAAGGTGCTGAATAAACACAAAGCAGGACAGGGCTTGCAGGGTTACTGGCCTATGATATGGCATGGGGAATCAGAATGCAGCAAAAGACATTTCAGGTTCAATTCACATTTGGTCACACATTACTTGTATCTAAGATGGAAGGAAAGGGGGTGAGAGAGGGTGCTGCAAGACCCCACGGCCTGTGGGAAGGAAGTGGGAATTGCAGTGTTCTGTCTGTCCTTCCTGCCTTCTCAGTGAAGTCTATTGGGATGATGCATACACCACAACAATGTCGGCATGCATCACCCCAATAGACTTCACTGAGACTTCAATGTACTACTATGGATGTGTCACTAGTGACTCATGGAATGTGAGCAGGATTATCACAGCAGATTTAGGGGTGCTACTGTATGATGGCACCCCACAATGCCAGAACCTTGGGGAGGGGGGAAGAACCAATCTTGGTTAGATAAGATCTTCAATTGATTTGCCCATCTCATCTCTCTCTTTCCAGGGTAACTTGGTAGAACACACATCGTACCATGAGACAGAGCTATCCCAAGGTGCGAAACTCCCATACTGAGGAAATCAAAGTTACTGCAGGCCTTATCAAGTGCAACTCCAACTGCAAAACCTCTCTCTTAACCTAAACTTTCCCACAACAGCTGTAATATAAGACTAACAACTAACATGAAATATCCTCCCCTATCACAGCCTCAATCCCCATTCAGAACCCATTGAGGCCAATGGGTGAGAGGGACAGAGATACCAATCTCGTTCTCTTACTGTTTCAGCTGCCCTGTTTTGGAGGACCTGATTTAGCAAGGCACTTAGCATACGCAGAACTTAAAGCATGTTCTTATGCTTCATTGATTTGGGATTTGGATTTAAGCATATGCTTAAAAGCTTTGCTGAATTGGAATCTAATTCTCCAAATTGTCAGTCACTTTGAGAATGAGACCAAATGAAAATTCAGATCCATGAATTTGGAGAACTGCAAAAGCCAGACACAATGTATGCACTTAGCCTTCTCCTCAAAACTTTGCTTGGAAGAGTGGGGTGCTTTAAAAAAGTCCATGGGATATGCAGGGTTTATCTTTTTATTATCTTATGGTATTTAATACAGCGGAGCAAACAGAAAATAATCAGAGTCAAAAGCTGCTAGACTGTCCATTATTTATGAAGAACGATTTATCAACTTTGCACTTTAAAGAAAGTTTCTACCATTTAATATTTCAGGAGCAGAAAGTAATTCTTTCTGGCTTTTAAATTATACACTTTAGAAACTGTAAAAAAAATCCTGCGTTCCAGTACAATAATGGGTAGCTATGAATTTCTAAAGAAGAAACAGTTGCAGCCTGAATGGACATTCTGAAACACAAAACGTTAACTGTGAGATAACCCTTGCCCTAGACGGTAACTGCTGATTTTAAGACTACAGATCAGCAACACAGCCTTTATTTTCAATTGAAAAGGAAATTTTCTTTACATGGTCACCTAAATGTCAGTTCTAGTTTATACGTCTCAACACAATAAACTAAAAGTGGTACTTGGCTGCTAACCACAGAGGATCTGACATATACAACTGCATATGTTGTTTTAGAGGAGGGTTTTGTTTTGTTTTGTTTTTAATTTCAGTAAATGCTATAAGACACTATATTTCATTATGGCTTCGTAAATGACCGTATAATTGTAATTCCATGGAAACAACTATATTAAAAACACTAAGACTGCACAGTTAGATACTCACGAGTCATGAACTGTCACAGCATGTTCATCCTTACCCGGGTGCATGCATTACGAGGCAGTATTTAACTACACAATGGGCCAGATCCACAGTTGGTGTGAATGAGTGTAGCTTCATTGAAGCAATACACACCAACTGAAGAACCGGCCCAGTGCTTTTTAATACTGAACCTTTGCTACATACTGTACACACTTACAGAAGAACCCTGTGCAAAATACACTCTGCATGTGCAGAATATAGTTTTCAACAAGTTGTAACTTGATCAAAGCAAAACCAAATTTCACTACCCCGTCAGCAAGAGCTATTTCTAGGTAAACACACACTTAAGCTTTACCGCTCCTCAAAAAAGGGGATAGGATTTCCTGTTTAATTCTTATTACTGGGAGGTACTAGATATGCTCATGTGACCAACAGGATAGACAGATAGATAAGCAGGCACTGCAGAGCGCCATTTAAAGTGAGGGGCCATAGATTTCCCCCTCCCCCATCACCTGGCCATCCTTTTCCCCCTCCCCTTTCCCCTTGCCCAATAGCCTGACCCCAACCCCCAACCCTAGGTAAACATTAACTTTCTGTCTCTAATGGTTCAGCTCCTCCACAAAGGTGATAGGATTTTTTTTAAGATGCCAAAAATATATTTTCCCCTCCTTTATCTCCATGCTCAAATAGGACTGACAATAAACTTAAAAAAAACAAAACAAAAAAAACCACAAGAGCTTAATTCAACCTCACCCCCCAAAGACCAGACATTGAAAAACGTTGACTCCAAAAGGTGAAAGCCTCTGGAAGTTACAAGTTCCTGAAATGAACAGTACCATACAAGATGATGGCCATTCTCATTAAAAACCAACTCCCTGCTGCCCACCCTGTCTCTCTTAACCTTTGCTTCTCTGCACCAAACATTCTATCCCTGATACCTCTTATTGCCCACTTTTCCCAGGTTTGGATCTCTGTAGCGGGATGGTTACCCGCTCCTGCCCAATGGCGCTTAAAAGCCAGCCCTGGGAGAGAGCCAGGGCTGAGGGCAAGAAAAGCTAGGCTGATTGGGGAAATGCCCGCAGCTGGGCCATGCCCCAATCAGGCCGCAGCTGGGCCTATAAAGGGGCTGCTAGGCTGAAGCTTAGCCAGTCTCTGTCTGCGTTCAGAGAGGGAAGGGGCCTGGCTGCAGGGACCTGACGGAGTACCTAGAGTGGAGCAGGGCTGACGGGGAAAAGCCAGGGGAGCTCCGGCCTGGAAACCCCCAGGCTGCGAGGCCTAGATTAGGGCCTATTAGGTACTGAGGTTGCAAGGGGGCAGCCCGCGGATAGACAGAAACAGCAGGTCCAAACCCCTTCACCTGTGATGAGTGGCTGATACACTGCAGTCTGCCCAGGGAGCGGGGCTAAGTGAGGACTGGCAGTAGCCAAGACTGAGGTGAAGTGGTGATGGTGGGTGGGGGGTTCCCCTGGGTGGGGAGACTGGGGCAGCACCCCCAGACAAAAGGGCAGCGGGTCTGGGAGGGACACGGGGGCCAGTGACAGGCAGATCACCAGACGGCTGATGGCGCTCCGGAGGCTGACTAGCTAATTTCCAAGGACAACCAGCAGGAGGTGCCGTGGGGTGAGTCCGGCTCTATTACAATCTCTTAATGCTCTCTTTCCCTGCCTTCCCTGAATCCTTCCTCCAAAACTCTCTACCAAATATGTATTAGGGTTTTTTAAAAACCCCACAGAATTAACACACAATTCTTTATTCATTTTTATTAAATACTTTTAAGTGAATGGAAACAAACCAACCAACCTCACAATCTTTCTGTTGTAATGCACCTCTTCAAACAGGGTGCTAAAAAGATTGACATGGAATGGTGGCATCACCATTTGAAGGAGCTATACTAGTACTAGAATCATAGAATATCAAGGTTGGAAGGGACCTCAGGAGGTCATCTAGTCCAACCCCCTGCTCAAAGCAGGACCAATCCCCAATTTTTGCCCCAGATCCCTAAATGGCCCCCTCAAGGATTGAACTCACAACCCTGGGTTTAGCAGGCCAATGCTCAAACCACTGAGCTATCCCTCCCCCCCTACTAATGATTACCGATGTTATTGTGCACTGGCAAACCATGGAGTGGGGAGAAACCAGGCTATAAATGGAAAATCAGCAAAACGTATTATTTCCCCCCCAAAAAATTTACCAGCAATTTACCAACTGTTGCACATATGAAACTCTTCAGTCTTATATCTTAGCCAGTGGCAGTACGATTATTCAGGGGGAGACACCCATGACAGCATATCCAACTACAATTCTCATGTCTCTTCACTCCTATTTCAGTAGTTCTGTAACAGTCTGTAGTCTGAACTATTCATTTACTGATCCGTTTATACTGTTCAGTGGGATTTTTTTATGCTGGAATTAAAAACTGATATTATGTTATTATCTTGGATGCATCACAGTCTGAGCAGCTATTTTGAAGGCTTTAAGTGATGGGCCAGCACAAGGCTATTCTCTGCACAGGGAAGAATTTCGCCTTTGGTGTACTGTTCTCTTGGCATGCTGCACTTAAAAGCATTAGATGAAGTATCAGCCAAGTCATACTTTTTAAATTGAACTTCTGATTTATGTTGCCGAGCCTGTGGGAATAACCGCCAAAGTAACACTTTCAGCCATTAGCTCTCGCTTTTCTGACTTCCTCAGTTTTGTTGCACATGGCTGTAGTGGGCTTGGGGGCAAGAGGAAAGGAAAGACTTCATTAGCATAGAGAATGTAGAAAAAATGCGTGCGGTAGAAATTAAATGGCAAAGTTGTGCTGCCAACCTGGGCTGTATGGAAATGAAACTTGTGGCAATGTCTGTTGGCAAAGACAGGAACGATAATAATACTGATCTGTAACCAAAATGATACATAATACACTGAGTCATACATTGCTACACTATGCTAATTAAGAAATGAAAATGATAAACCTATACACAGAGAAAAACTATATAGGTATAGTACTCGCAACTAATTGTAAACTTCTTGAAATTATATCCTTAATTTTGTATTGTAATTTTGTTGTTCTACAGTTCACTATTATAGTAAATGATATATGTAATAGCTGACATTTATGCAGAGCTTTAAATACTGTAATGTATTTAGAAACTATGGGTTTACTTGCAGGGCTGGATTTACACCTTACGAGCCCTGAGGCACAGCATCTTCAGCATGCACGTGCACATCCCCCCCCTTACCCACCCCCCCACAGCTGACCTTCGTGTTTTCCATAAAAAAATGAAACTTTTAACCCACTTTTAATTTTTAGTTGCCCCTAGAATGCCGGCACCCCTAGGCACATGCCTACTGTGCCTAATTGGAAATCTGGCCCTGCTTACTTGTGCAAATGTACATGTGTAGTCTCATTAAATCAATGGGACTGCTCACATGAGAGAGCATTCAGCAACCTAAGTAAGGGCTGCAGTACTGAATCTTTTATGTGGGGAACCTGAACATCATCCCCAAAATGTACTTATCTCTGGATAAAAGCTGACAACAGTCCAGCAGGACATAGCAATCCTGCACAATTTACAACAGCATGTCAAGAATATAATATTTTACTCAACTGAAAAGAAAATGTAAATAGGAAGAATGTAATTACCCAAGTTAGAATTGCCCTAGAACACTGGAGTTACCATCATAATCATGCAAAAGTCAGAGGATCTTTCAGTGACCACAAGTAGCCGGGACCTTCTTATTATCTCTCAACCAAAAGACAGTACCCTCCAGTGGAAGTACTGGAACAGTGTTCTGGAAGTATCTTGCTGGGGCACCAGTTCAGTCTGGACTTTGAGGGAAGTATGCCACCTACTGAATCATAACACCAACAGATAGCTAGTATAATAACCCTAATGTACTAACAACAGCCTTGTTAAGTGTCTGAAAGGATTTACAATCAGGATGCGCATTTCCCGTTTTACACCCACACTTGGTAATGCACACTTTGCCAGAAAACACGGGAATTAATACAGCAAGTTGCAACTGGTACAATACCCATGTACAAGCATATACAAAACAGGATCACGCTGTTTTGTACAAAAATAGCAAACGCTTCTATTGAATCGAACTTATGTAGCATTCAATCCACTCAGACTACTGGGGACCCATGCATCACCACCAGAATAATAGTTTTGTGACAACAATGAAAAGAATCACTCAGATCTTCATCTTAAACTGAAACGTTTGATTAAATAAACATGTTAGACTTACGTAGTTCTCCGACTTTCAGGATTTCACACAGCATTTTTGTCAGCTCGATGCTACTGCGGCCAAAGGGACATTCATGTTTGTCTTCTCGGCTGCTGTTTTCCAAGACAATCTAAAGTGGAAATCAAAATGGAAGTTGATTCATTTGAACAACATGTGTGTTGAAGAAATGTCCTCTATGCTCAGCATATACAGTGAACATCTGATTGCCTTAGTAATTTAAATCACAAAGTAACCTTGTTCTCATAAACTCAGGATTTTCATCCTAGATATTAGAAAAATAAATATCCAGATTATTTTTGAGGAATCTGTGGAAAGAAAGGAAGATATGTTCCGATCCATTTTACTGCTGCTGAGCTAAACACAGTCAATGGTCCCCCATGTTCAAATATGCCCATTTCTGAAGCACTGTCATTCCAATAGAACGTTGCTGCTCTGGTTCCAACTCTGCATGCAGAAATCGGAATGGAAACCAGTGGCAAAAGAGCTAATCATTTTTACATTTAATTTTGTGTGTGCCATGAAAGAAAATTAGATTTTTTTAAAAAATAAATAGAACTATTAAAAAGAATAATAAGTACAAGAATAATCTTAAGAATAACAACTTTGGTTCTGGGTCCATAAAGGCCTATACTAATAAAGCCTATTTAAGCCCTATGAAAATAATCATAGGGTATGAAGTTGTGCTTATTGTATCTCTAATGCAGGTTTGTGCATGGAAAAAGATTTTAGTAAATTATTCAGGAACAGTTCACTATAAAGGCTACCAATGTAGCACAGCCAGGCTCTGCAAGTCTTTTGGCCATCTGCTACATGACAGTGCACACGCAGTGGAACACAGATTTAAAAAGAAAAAAAAAATTCTGCACTTTATGAAGTGATGTAACTCTTATTTTGGACAGAGCCATCCCAACCATTACAGATGGTCTAAAAATATCATTATATAGAGGAGAGAATATTATTTATGAGAATACTACAGATTTTGCATAAACTGGGAGCGACTCATTTCTCATTTTGAACGCAAGAAAAGCAGGACAAATAGGGCCTGAAAACAAAAATTAATTCAAAATAGGTTTCTACTAAAAACTGGGCTTGTGATAATAAACTCTCATACCAGCTTTTAAAAAAGAAACAACGCAAGTGTCCTAAACAGCTACTGCCTGGCCAGAGGAAAAATATACTCCAAAGCAGATGTTTCCTAAGTACCATAGTACCTCAGATGCTCTCTCAATTTACTTGAGAAAGAAGGTGTTCAGACACTACTCTCTACTTGGTGTGATTTCTTTCTCTCAGCTTGCTTCCCAACCGTACCCTTGCCTGGAAAAACTTTTTTTAACATGGCATAGAACAGGGGTGGCCAACCTGAGCCTGAGAAGGAGCCAAAATTTACCAATGTACATTGCCAAAGAGCTACAGTAATACGTCAGCAACCCCCCAGCAATCTCTCCCCCCGCCACTCCCAGCACCTCCCACCCACCAGCAGCCCCGCTGATCAGCACCTCCCCCTTCCTCCCCGCACCTCCCGATCAGCTGTTTCGTGGTGTGCAGGAGGCTTGGAGGGGGAGGAATGAGGGCATAGCAGGCTTGGGGAGGGGGTGGGAAGGGGTGGAGTGGGGGCAGGGCCTGTGGCAGAGCCAGGGGTTGAGCAGTGAGCATCCCCCCGGCAAATTGGAAAGTTGGCGCCTGTAGCTCCAGCCCCGGAGTTGGTGCCTATACCAGGAGCCACATATTAACTTCTGAAGAGCCGCATGTGGCTTCGGACCACAGGTTGGCCACCCCAACATAGGAGAATTCAAAACGGCTTAATCCCATCACTGTGAGGCAAACCAAATCCATATTTTTAAAAAGCCTTAAAGACAGAAGCTTAGGACAAAATAACAAGCCTAACACAATCTTATTTTTCAGACATGAAACAACTGGGGATTTTGAGGTGGAGGACCAAGATTGGGGGCTGTACTGAGCCCTGTTAAAACAGCTAATTAAGAAATAAATCTTAGATACACTATTAATTCGTACATTTAAAAAAAAATCATTGTGAAGCAGTTAAGGTTGCCAGACACATAACAGTCACAAAAGCAAGAAATGAAAAGTTAAACCACCTCACAGAACACAACATCTATCTATAGACACATACCTTACCACTATCACAAAAAACATACACCATAGACCACAACCTTAATTCATCCCTCACATGTCACCATCAGATGTAATGTACAGGGTATAATGCCAAGCTTTCAAAAACGCTTTCTCCACACTACCTCCTTGAACACCATACAGCGGTGAGAAGGAACAGGAGATGCAGTTGGACTGCCCTGCCCTTTATCACCTCGGATGAAACCATGAGGTGAAGCAAGCGTGCATGCACAGATCAACAGACACTACTACGTTCAAATTCTCTGGCTCTGGATGCATGGCGTATGTGTGTAAACCCACAGTGGAATACAGTAGGGACCATCACCCAAAGAAGAACAAAAGGCTACCTATATACACAGGAGGAAAAAAGTTATGCTCCATTTTAAGGACATTTCAGACTGCAACCTTAATTGCAAAGAGCCTCTGCAATAAGATGTGCCTAATCAGCAAATCAATCAATGTATATTAACCAGGAAAAGACATTCCACAAAGAATTAAATACAAAAGCAATCCCTTCACCTCAGAAACCTTCCCACAGGAAGAGAGGGGAAAATGGGTTCTGAACTGTCCTCCAAAGATCAACAGACTCAGGCTTTGTCAGATAAGTGGAGGGCAACACATTCAACTCTCAAGGGGTGAAATCTTGGCCCCATTAAAGTTAATGGTAAAAGTCCCATTGTCCTGAATGGAACCAGGATTTCACCTTGCTATCTTAGGCATTTCTGCAGCACCCATCACCTTGCCCTTATTGGAGTCGTATAGAATGTAACAAAAATGTTTTATATGATGAGTTAAAAACAAAATAAAAACACCCAAATGCTGTAGAATTTAATAGAGAATAACAACCCCTGCCATAGAAATCTATATGATCGCTGTGACAAAGTTCCTCCACTGCCTTGGTGGGTCCTGAGCTTATTGGCGGATTTGCTCGCCTCAGAGATTCACGGCAGCCCTCAGTTTGGCCACTTTTGCTAGTGGCTCAAGCCTGCCGGTCACTCAGGTAACATCATCACTGGCCAGGTCAACTCCTCCTGTATCCAATAGGAAGACAGGGGGAACCCGGGCCTGCCCTCTACTCCGGGTTCCAGCCCAGGGCCCTGTGGATAACAGCTGTCTACAGTGTTTCATGTAACACCTGTGTGACAGCTACAACTCCCTGGGCTACTTCCCCATGGCCTCCTCCCAACACCTTCTCTATCCTCACCACAGGACCTTCCTCCTGATGCCAGACAGCATTTGTACTCCTCAGTCCTCCAGCAGCATACCCTCTCACTCTCAGCTCTTTGCACACCCCTCACTGACTGAAGTGAGGTCCTTTTTCAACCAGATGTCCTGATTAGCCTGCCTGTCTTAATTGATTCTAGCAGTTTCTTAATTGACTCCAGATGTCCTAATTAGCCTGTCTGCCTTAATTGGTTCCAGCAAGTCCCTGATTGTTTTGGAACTGCCCCTGTTACCTTACCCAGGGAAAAGGGATCTGTTTAATCTGGGGCTAATATATCTGCCTTCTATCACTCTCCTGTAGCCATCTGGCCCGACCCTGTCACATCGCTTAAAACCAATCAACCCACACCCTACAGAAAAGATTTCATTCTATAGGTTCTTACAATAATTCCTGTAGAATCCTAATTGTTTTATCCTCATTAAATCCTATAGGATTCTTCCACAAAGGTGGTATTTAATAGATGGGTTAAAGAATCACCAGTATGTCCTGCCACCTGCCTTCAGATATTTAGTCTCTTAGCGGATGTGCCCCAACTGATCTCGAACAGCATCAGTGGTACGGGAGGAGAAAGGCAGTCAGTCTCTTGGCCTCTGAGTAGTTCAATGCTCTGCTAGAGGAGTTCTTTTTTCTGCTAGAAGTTTAGGATTAAACCATGCCTAATTATTCAGTGCAATACCTGGATAACAGCTGTACCAAATCAAAGAAACACCTCTGCAATTTTTGTTTTACATTCCTGCAGCCACCCTTCAGGAACAAGTGAACATCTCTCCACTATGCATTCTGGATTAGTCATTCTGTTTTAGAGTCCTTCTCATAGGAAAAAACGTGATCTGCTCCCAGACCCAAGTGCTGGAGATAGGATAGAATGATACAAGCAAAATGCAATGCTTCATCTCACGTTATTGAAATCACTTGTTTTATTTTTCTCTCTCATAATAAAAAATAAAATCTGCATACTGGGGCGAGGGGCTGTTTTGACACAGATTTAGAGACAGCTAAGGAAAGTGGTAATAAAATCAATGCGGAGAGAAAATGAAAGTGGAGGAAAAAAGGCACCAGTCTTAGCAATATCACTGCTCCTGGCAAATGCATTTTGTTGAATTTCACATTAACCCAACGTGTTAACATTTCATGAGTGCATAAATATTTAATGGTAAAACTGTATCTTCATATAATGTTAAAGCAGAATTACTGCAATCAATAAGAATGGCTGAGAAATAGTTGAGGCACTGTGTACTACTAAACACCAAATTAAATGGCAATTTGAGTAATCAATATGTAAAGCAGCTTCAGAATGCTCCTTTCTCCTTCCATTCAAGCATCCATCTTTTCACATTTTCTGTGTAGAACAAAGAAGACATGACACATAGTAAAGAATTTTCAAGCAAGGAAGATGGAAAAGGCATAGCTGCCGTTAAATATGTGGATGTAAATTCTACAGTTACAGATACTGATCTTTAATAAGCCACAATTACTGTAAAAAACAGCTCTTATAAACAGCCCAGAAGAAATAATTCCTAATCTTGGCAATAGATTTAAACATTAATTCGTTTATCTGTAATACACTTTTCATAACTTAGGAATACCATATCCTGATGCAAAATAAAACATTAATAAAATACTGCTGACAAAGGCAGTATCTTTGTTTTATCTTTGTTTCCCTGAGCTCTCTGGTTGTGAAGGGGACAGAAATAGTCAGCGGGCAAACAGGTTTCTTTAGCAAGTTGCTCAAACACTAGCAGGGAAAGAAACATATCTATGAAGTAATATACGGATCTAGACCAAAAATACTCATGCACCTTTGTATTAGATTTTATAACTTAGCTTGATGCATGATTCTATCCGTTTATTTATTCCTCTAAGAAAAATTAACAGTCAAGGTATCACCAAACCCACATAATCCTTATTCAAATGGAAATCCACAGTTAAGATGCAACTCCTCTTGGCCCCATCTCAGCCTTGAACTACCTGGCCGCTCTCTCCTTTCCTGGTACGGTACTACCTCCCTCAGTGTTTTCTGATGTTTATTATTTGCACGTGGTAGCATCTAGAGGCCCCAGTCAGGGATTTGGTCCTCCACGATTCTAAGTGCTGTATACACACTTAAAGAAACGACAATCCTTACTCCAAATTGTGGGAGTGCTGCATGCTGCTCATCCAGTTCTCTCCTTCATTTCCTTCTATTGCCAGCCCTCTCAATGATCCAACAAAGAAACTGACAGGTGTGCAACTGTGATTCCTTCCCCCATATATACATTATGTGTATACCATACAGTGTTATCAGAATAGGACAATTTGGGGAAATTGTACCATTCTGATAACACTGTATGGTATACACATAATGGCTTAATCTTTTCTTGGATATGACCATTTGAGTAAAGTTCTGAAAATTTTTCACTGGACCTCAGTAGTTTTCTGAAAAGTCTTTTAACTGCTCCAACTGACAGAATTTGTTTACAGCCTCATAATTACCACAAAGCTATTGTGTACAACATTATCTGGTTTAACTAAACACAAGTTATGAAATTTAGAGCACAGGCTGGAACTCCAAACCTAACCCACCACTGTTTTAAGTATTTAAACCATAACTGGGAAATAAGCTCAGTTCTAGTTCAGAGACCATTACCCCTACACTGAGGCACTGTGAGGAAAGTTAAGACAACTGCTATGTGCCGTGCTCACAGTTTAAAAAGGATCCAGGATGGAGAAAAAGGTAAAAAGATATAAAGGGAAAGAGACCAAGGAAAAGGAAGAAAAACTACAGGGGAGAGCAAGCAGAAGAAACAATACGAGAGAAGAGGCTAGGGAGAGCTCAGAGGAAAGAAAAGAGAACGAAGAAACAACAAATAAAGGGGGAAAGAATAGCTAGAATACAATAAATAAAATAATAAATAAATAAAGGGGGAAAGTATAGCTAGAATACAGAATACGTGTACAATACAGAAGAGAGTAAAGCTAAAAAGGAAGACAAAATAAATCTTAAGAGGAACAAGTTGAAGATGTTACTGGAAAATAAGAATGGGTTAAAGAAATGTGAAAGGGCAAGAGGAGACAATTTTTAAGAAAGTAAATGTTATTTACCCCCCCCCCTTTTTTTTTTTTTTTTTTACCATTCCCACCAGTAATATTCTATAGCTAATTAAGGGGCAGGAATTGGAGAATATTGTTGCTGCAAATGTTGTCTTACTGTTTTATAATGTATTTTTCCAAGTTATTTAATTTGTTCCACAGCAAATACTGCTTTCGCCCCCTAAATTTCAATCTTTACTGTGGAGTGGAGGGGAAAGTTTCCAAATACTTACTAAACCAAATCAAGGTGGGTCAGAGAGAGAAACAAAGGCCTTTGTTTACATTTGGAAATGGTACCATTTCAGTCATTGATTGTCAGCAATCGATATAGCTGACCTGGTGCTGACCATGGTTTGACCTTGTCTACACTTACAGCTAAACCTTAGACAGTAAAGGGTCAACTAACCTGATTGTTTAAATGATGCTTCTTTCTACAGCATCAAAGCTGGAAATGACAGACATTTATCGAGCAGTTGTCCTGGAGGGAGACAGGCACCTTCTCCAGTAAACAAGAATGCTAGACATCCAACAGCCACGAACCCAACTAGGCATCGAGAAAGATATAGAGGAGGAAATTTCTTTCTTGGTACATGTGACTTTTTTTATACCGACTACTCTATATACTTTACAGTATGTTGATTATAATCAATAGGAGCCATCACCCAAAACTCTTACAATAAACTGGTAACTGCAGGAAAAAAGTCCAAAACTACAGGGGATAGCATAGCAAAATCTCAAGTCTCATGCCAGAATCACAGAGATACAATGTAAAGTTTCCAGCAACAAACAGGAAACAAAAGTTTTACTTAACTGTTGCTGGAAACTTTACATCATTTCATGGTGATCCTTCATTGACTATCATGCCATTGGAGCATGATACGGTTCCTCAATATTGGGCAGAGACATATTTTTCATATCTGATCATAACATAACGTTGAGCTAGAACAAGGCAAGCAGCTTATATGTTTTCAATTGACTTTTTATTAATAACTGAGAACAAAGTTATAAAGATGGGTATTGCCTTCATGATTTCCACCATCAAAATATAGAAGGAAGAAACTGGCAGCCAAATATTTTCCTTCAATGTTAAGAAATAAATTTAGCCAGTCCCCTAGTTCACACATTAAGGATGACATTGGCTCAAAGAATATTGCTTCAAAGCAAATTGTTGGTGGTATTTCTTAGATTCCTGCACTGAGCTATAGGTTTGCTAATACCACAGAGATTCATTATGACTGGGAATGAGATACAGAGTGAAGGACTAAAAGATTCACTACAGCTACAGTAATACAATAAATCCCAACATAGATGCTTTGACAGGCATCATGGCACTATTAACTATGAATATTTCTCTACACTTGTTGTACAATAATATAGCCAGGCCCTACTTTTCTTGCATTTTGTGACAGGCAAACATCAAAAGGAGATGTTGGCTAACATAATAACCCTCACCAGATCCCATAGAAGCAATCTGGAAGTATTTGAATGCTAAAAGAAACATGACGTTCTATCTTTTCTTCTCCTTTGCATTTTCTTACCATTGGTTATGTACAATGAACTTCTCTATCATTCCTGCCATGTCCAGATGCCTTAATTGCCTTGTCTGGAAGTAGCTTTTCCTGCTTGTGCTGGATAAGAGGCCCTATTATGGGAAGATAGGATTTCTGTCTTTCCCTTTCTCCACTCTGCCTTTGCTCCCAAAGCTTTTATTGTCATTTTCCTTTACATACATCCCACTGTTCTTCTAACCATCTTCCTCTTGTGTTGTCTCGGTAACCTCTCCTCCTACCTCTGTTATCTATTTGTTTTCCTTCCACCTTCCCATGTTGCTCCTTTTGCCTCCCCGTTCCTCAGCCCCCCATCTTTCTTCTCCAGCCTTCTACTGTGTATTCATGTGGAACAACTACAGCTTTGCAGGACAAAACAAAAAAATTACTACTCCCAGGCAAAGGGATTTGGATCACTGCCTATCATCCAGGGAAGGAGGAGCTTGGAGTGGTAGGCCAGAGGAGTTTGGACATCTTATTCAAATGGCAGGATCAGAGAAAGGCTGATCAGCCCTAAGGGAAATAATCTCTCTGATATAAGGAACTCAGCTGAAAAACCTTGCCTTTACTGAAAGGAAGCTAAGGTTTAACTACTGGATCAAGTTAAGGGCCATGGGTGATAAGTCTGTGATGGATCACCACATAGGGAAGTTGGGTGCAGAATATCCAACTGAGGGATGTCCTGTAGTCTGCTGCTCACAGGAAGAGCTGTCAAACAGAAGGCATGGACCACCAATATGATTAACCAGCCATGAAACAATGTGAAGCGGTCCTGTGGAAAAAATAAAATACGTGATCATGTAACTGAAGACTGTACCATAATGCATGTGCACGAGGGGTCAAAATTAAAATTGAACATATCTGAATACCTTAAATCTGGTATTTCCTTCCTTTTGAGTGTTTGACCTTGCAACCTTAGTAACTTAGTGGGGGTTTTCTCCATACTTGTGTTTTTGTTTGGAATGTTTAGTTTGGCGCCTGAAAATTAGGAAGTTCTTCATATTGTTTTGTACTGAGCAATGAATACGCAGTATAATAAAATCAAATACTGCAATATTAGATGCTAATCTGGGATGTACCTGCAATTGTCCCTCATGGACAGTGCTGCACAGTGAATAATTCCAGACTGAAAGAACCTTTCTGCTTGTCGGACTGTAGTGCCAACAGCATGGCATGCAGTCCAATTTCAGAGCCTTTGATGCTGCCTTGACATTATTCCTGCCAAATGTACATGAACAGTAAATTCCTTTTGTAGTGAAGCACAATGGATAACGCGACTGACTACGGATCAGGAGATTGCAGGTTCGACTCCTGCCTGGCTTGTAGCACGTGCCCCTGCTGCCCATCTGGTGTGGTGGCCCTGCTTTTGCGCTTCCCTTTGACCTCTTCCAACCAAACCAAATCACTCTAAGGAAAGTTTCACAATAAACAGGAGGTCCATCCACCACTTCACCTTGGGAAATAGGATCAGAGCCTCTCTTCACTTCCTGCAGGCGCTGAGGGTACTACTGGTGGTTGGAGGAGGGCCTTTGCAACGCCATGCAGTGTCTCCTCTTCCCCCTGGAGCCACTGAAGCAATAGCTGGAGCCAGAGATTCCTCCTTCCCCCAGTATTGAAGATAGGGTTGCCAGGTGTCTGTTTTTTGACCAGAATTCCCAGTTGAAAAGGGATCTGGCGGCTCTGGTCAGCACCATTGACTGGGCAGTTAAAAGTCCAGTTGGTGGCACAGGCAGGCTCCCTACCTGGTTCCGCGCGGCTCCTTGGAAGCTGCTGGCATGTTCGGCTCCTAGGTGTACGGGAAGCCACAGGGGCTCCGCACGCCGCCCTCACACTGAGCACTGGCTCTGCAGTTCCCATTGGCCAGGAACCGGAATGGGAGCTGTGAGGATGACACCTGCAGACTTGGCACCATGCAGAGCCCCCTGGCTGCCCCTCCACCTAGAAGCCGGACGTGCCGGCAGCTTCCCAGGGGCTGCCTGAGGTAAGTGCCACCCAGAGCCTGCACTAGCTCCTGCACCCCAACTCCCTCCCCCAGCCCAGAGCCCCCTCCCAGCACCCAAACTCCCTCCCAAAGTCTGCACCCCGCAACCCTTCCCGCACCCCAACCCCTTGCCTCAGCCCTGAGCTCAAGCCTGCAACCTCCTCCCGAAACCTAACCCCCTGCCTCACCCCTGAGCCCCATCCTGCATGCCTTCATCCCTGGCCCCACTCTAGAGCCCATACCCCCAGCTGAAAGCCTCACCCCTCCACACCCAAACCCCCTGCATCCTGAACCCCTCTGCCCCAGAGCCTGCACCACAGCCAGAGCCTTCACCCCCTCCTGCACCTCAATCCCTTGCCCCAGACCTGAGCCCCATCCTGCACTCCAAATCCCTTGGTCCCAGGCTGGAACTCCCTCCTGCACCCCAAACTCCTCATCCTCAACCCCACCACAAAACCTGCAACCCCCAGCCCAGAGCCCATATCCCCCACACACCCCAACCCCTTGCCCCAGCCCCCTCCCACACTCCAAGCCTCTGCACCCCAACACTGTGATATGGACATTAGAAATGTCTAAATCAGTGCTTCTCAAACTGTGGGTAAGGACCCCAAAGTGGGTCATGACACCATTTTAATGGGGTTGCCAGGGCCAGCATTAGACTCACTGGGCCCCAGGCTGAAGCCAAAGCCTGAGCCCTGCTGCCCAGGCCGAAGCCCAAGGGCTTCAGTCAAGGGCAGCAGGGCTCAGGCTCTGCCGTGCCCCCACCCCCATCTGCCTGGGGCAACACGGCTCCAACTCTGGCTCCACACACCCTCTCCCTCCACCCAGGGTCATGTCATAATTTTTGTTGTCAGAAGGGGGTCATGGTGCAATGAAGTTTGAGAACTGCTGGCCTAAATCAGTGTTTCACACCTGTGGGGTGGGCTGCTACATAGCACCAGACTAGTTCAGAGGATAAGATGGTACACAGGGAAGAGGAGAGGGTCGGAGTGAGTGATAAAAGCTACACGACCCCATATCCTACACATACACACCACAAACCTCTGCAGAAACAGTAGTAGGTGGCTCCAAAAAAGCCACCTATCTTCTTTCCATGCTCCCATTATGGCACCCAAAGGACCTGATCCAAAGACTCCCATCAACTTCAGCGAGCTGTGGACCAGGACTTAATTTAGCTGGCAGCTCCCATGTATTGGGCCACAAGTTTAATCAGCAGCCCAAGCTGTTCTCAGCTCCCACAGAACTCAACTCAATCTTGCAGACACAAATGGCTGTTCCCAACCCTCAGAAATATGCAGCCTTCTGGTAAGTGAGGGAACAAGGAGGGGTAACAGAGCTACTGAGGGGGAGGAGTGTAAGATGTGAAAAGAGTAAGATACGTGAAAGAACAGAAAAAAGAGTTAGAAATAAAAAGGAACAGAAAATAAAATAAAGACAAGGGGTGGGGGAGAGGGAGAACAGGCAAAAGAAAATGGAGAAATAAAATAATGAGAGAAGGCAACAATAAAATAAAAATGGTTGGGAACCAATGACCTGGATAATAGGCTGTATATATTAGAAAAACAAATGTAACAAAGCTCACTTTTCTTATCGGCTTCAACAAAATGGAAATAAATTATATCCTTTTCCAATCATTTTTGGGGGGAAATAGGATTACAGGAATCAGATTAAATTTTACTTCAAAAATGCTCAAACTATATGGTGCACAACTTGTTCTGATCAGGATAGAATGAGTAGGCACAAGGAGACTTTTGTGAATTGGTGGAAGGATGTGTAGGAAGCCTCCTATACAACAAATGTATGGGTTATAAAATACACAGTCTGACTGTGACTCAACCCATTGAAGTTATGAATGATCTTCACAGAATGCCAGCAATGTTCATCTGCATCTTGTGGCTCAGAAATGACACCTCCTCCTCCTCCAAAATTTTTGAAGGCTCAAAGATGAAAAAAGAAAGGTAGTAGCTGAAGAAACTGCCTGCCAGTAAAGTGTATACCTGTATACATATGTAAGTGTATAGCAGTATATTACGCCTTTGGATTACCGGACATAATCCTATTGACTAACAGTCACAGGGACTAAAAATGGTTTGCGCTATTGCTTTCCCACCTGGTCAGTAGTTTTTAAACTACTGGCTAGTAATTCTCAGAGACATGGTCAGATGGGCCCTGTGAACTAACATACAGAACAGCAGTTCTCAACCGGGGTTCGAGGCCCTCTGGGGGGCTGCGAGCAGGTTTCAGGGGATCCACCAAGCAGGGCTGGCATTAGACTCACTGGGGCTCAGGGCAGAAAGCCAAAGCCACATCGCCCCAAGCCCCATCACCTGGGCCTCAAGCTCAAGTCAGAGCACCTTAGCTTCATGGCGCCCTGTGTGGTGTGGGGCCTAGAGTTGCCAGGCATCCAGTTTTTGACCGGAACGCCTGGTCACCAATGTGCCTAGAGGTTGGAGGGACCTGGCGGATGCTTCCTCGGAGCCGTGGTAAATGCCGCTAGGACCCTGCACCCCATCCCCACCCCAAACCCGTGGCCCAGCCCAAAGCCCACTCCTACACTGCAACCCCCTCATCCCTGGCTCCACCTCCAGCCAGAGCCCTCACCCCCCACCACCACACCCCTTCCCCAGCCCAGAACCCTCTCCTGCATCTCAAACCCCTCATCCCCAGCCCCACCCCAGAGTCCATACCCCCTTCCACACCTCAACCCTCTGCCCCAGGCCGGTGAAAGTGAGTGAGGGTGTGGAAGAGTGAGCAACAGAGGGAGGGGGAATGGAGCGGGAGCGGAGCTTGGAAAAGGGGTGGGGCATGGGCAGAGCCTCAAAGAAGGGGAAGAGCAGGGGCAGGGCAGGGCAGGGCAGGGATGTTCCGTTTTGTGTGATTAGAAAGTTAGCAACCCTAGTGGGGCCCCAGGCAATTGCCCTGCTTGCTACCCCCTAATACTGGACCTGGCTTTTATATGCAGAAAAACAGTTTTGTGGCACAGGTGGGCCATGGAATTTTTATAGCACGTTATGGGGGGCTCAGGAAAAGAGAGGCTGAGAACCCCTCATATAGAAAACTTACTGAGGTTAATTCTAATGCAGAGGGATAGCTGAAAAAAAATACCTGGAGAATTTGGAGTATTTGAACTATTCCACACATGAGGCATGTTCCCTTGCTCTTCTGTTGTTTTTTACTCTTGGCAGAGCAGTAAAGAGGTCACAACTAAAGTAAGTAATAATAATCACCAAATAGTCTCAGGGGAGGAAAGTGCACCCAGCAGCATTTTGATTATACACATGTGGTCAAACTCTCCGCTGCTGTGAATTGGCTCAAGTCCAGTGACTTCAATGGCGGCTTGGGCATTTAAAACAGCTGACAATCTCATCCTTCATCTATAAATGGATCCACGTGACAAATTTGAAAAAGTTGCCAATACGATATTTACAATATTTATTTTACTTTCAGACATAAACCATCATGAGAGTCTGAGAACACGACATATATTATTGAAAACAAGACAGAACAACATCACAGACTATCTAAAAGATAGTAAATGAAATCCACTGTGATCTCAGTCTACTGCGAGTCTCTCCAGCCAGAGCTGCTAGTCAAATCAATACCACCTTGTGGTCAATGGCATCAAAGGATGGCAAGAGACCTAAATGAATCAATGTGGACAGCTTTCCTTTGTCCATCCCAAATTGGAGATCATCAGCTAATTTGACCAGTGCAGTATTTATATGACACATAGGCTAAAAATCTGATTGATAAGAGTCTGGGAAATTCAGTGATGCCAGAGTTACCTGGTATTTTGCCTTTACTCAAGAACACATTCATGATTTCAAACAATAATGGACTCAATACCTCCTCATTTGATTTTACTAAAACAGGAGAAACATGGTTCCAACTCACAAATAGCACCACTAAGGTCCCACCACTAGCAAAACTAGTTGAAACTCAAGGTCAATGGAGATATATTTGTCTGACCCCAGGAAAACAGCAAGACCCATCAGAATCTGACTGAACACAGCCAAGAAAAAATACAAAGAATTCATTGAGTTGTACATCGCCCAGAACAGAAGCACTAGATGAGAATCACAGAGATGAGAACCCTTCTTTGCCTGCATAACAGCCACAACATGTTGCATTTGACTTGGCTTGGGAGAACAATGACCGGCAGCAACACTCTATGCTCCCTCCCACGTTTGCATCTGTTGCAGGTCATCAGTATACCAAGGTGATCTGTGAAGATCTATGGGAATGAGTCATTTAGAACCCAACGTATCAGTGATGAACAACAACAACCTTCATATTCTACTAGCTCACAAATACAGGAGACTAGAATCTCCTATAAACATCTAGAACCATTCTGGTTCTATTAATCTCCAGGGATAGACTAGTGAAATGGACACTCCATTCGTTACATCAATATAAGTATCCAAGCATGCACATACACAAAAACAAAGTAAGTCAGATACAAAGCTATATAGTTCACTCCTAATTGTATCTTGTTTAAAAAAAAAAAAATCATGGATTTCAAATAAAAAAGCCTTGCGCTATAGATCCTGTTGGGCCAAATTATTATGAATTTCTGTGACTGATGTGAATGAATGTGGTAAACATGAGTTTGGTATGACTTGGTACATCTGAACTTGCTAGAGGATTCTGGGAGCCAAATTGTCTTAGCATTAGATGAGTGATGTGAAAAATTACTGGAATTGCTGAAACTGCATTTGAAAGGTTAATAACGGCTCAAGCTGCGTGTATGTTTCAACATCGAACTTTGGAATATCAGCCAAGGGGGACCAGCTCACAAAGTAAAGAAGACATAAAATCATGCAATCAGTGGGCTTGGTGCGAGCTGACATGGGTCAAAATGACCCTTTCTGGATGACATCATGCTAAGAGCCTAAGTGAATGATTGATGAGAGGGTAAGTGTTGATTGAGCTTTGGTTTGGGTCTGTTCTGCAGCCCCTCCTTCCAAAATATTAATTAGAATATACCAGTAATAAATGCCCACACAGCATATTTTTGGAACATGAGACTCCTTTGAGAACAAAAGGGTATATATGCTAAGCACAGTAAATTAGCTAAGTTAGTGTTCCCCAATTAACATCTGAAGAGGTTTGAGACTGTGGGACAGAAGTCATCGGGGTAACCAAGACCCCACCTCAAGGGACATTTGTGGGACTTTAGAACCAGAGGTCGTCAGGGTAACCAATACCTGCTTTGAGGGACCCTTGACAGATCAAGTACCTGAAAGGGGACAGAAGAGAAGAGAAAAAGTCTCCATCTAGAATTGGTAGATATACCTGCTTTGTTTGCCAGTCAGGATACTGTGTAAGGCCAACAGAGTTACTGAGGGTTTATGCTTGTAGGCGCTGAGGCTTACAGGGGGGAAGATGTTTGCTATGTAATCTTAACTGCTTGTGTGATTCTTTGTCAAATAAATTACTGTGCATTAAGCATACTGTACCCGAGTCTCTCACTGGTACTGGTAATATCTGCCCAGCTGTGGGCCATTAAAGATCTGTTTCAACAGATCCTAGACAAAGCAATGAGGAAGTACAAGAGATTATAACCACAAAAATAAAGGCTTTTCCAGGGGCCACTTTTTACAGTGAGGAAAGTTTCAGCTCCATAGTACTGCAAGTTAGTTACAGGAAAATGTCATTCTAATGGAAAATCCCTGTACTGCATAGTATATGTTTAAATGGTAACTTAATTTTATTGTAAAAAATTATTAGAAATTACTGCTGAGGTGTTTTGGGTTGGGTGGGGAGGAACTTGTCTGCTCCATAAGAACAGAAAAAAAAGATTATCTGTCACAAAGCTTTATTCCAATCACTTGCTTCACTGTTAACTTTAATTACACACTATGAACTGTCCTGTAATTATGCAACTTGGGAAACTGCCAATTTTTCCTTTTGAATGTTAAAAGTTCTTTAATTTCTTTCAAAGATTCAGTATTACTTCCATCAGTGAATACCATATATTACATGACTGCACCTTTTAAAAGCAGAGCCTCTAAGAACTGCAATGGATTTTGTAAGTGGAACATGAAAAACTGCTGTGTACTTTACTGAAGTCACTGATATCACCAAAGCCATTAGTTAACCAAAAGAAAAAAAAAAAAGGAGAAATGCTAATTCCGTAACAAACTTTTTTTTTTTTTTTAAAACATACAGAAGGTAGCAAGGAAACCATATAATTAGAGACAACTGTGCTTTCTTTATACTAAACAACATTTTTCTCAAGAGGCCCCCCAATCACATTAAATGGTAAACAGGCAGTGAAATTCAATGACAATTAACGTAAATGTCCAAATGAAAAACCCACAACTAGCTGAAAAACTGACTGGGGTAGAGGAGGAACAGAGTTGTATAAACAAAAGAACACATTCTATTATAGAGAGAAGTGTCTTGCTGAATTGTAGCCAGCAGAAAAAGAGAAGAAGGAGGAAAGGAATCAAAAGGCAGGAGGGGAAGGTTGTTCAGCTTTATTTGTTTTTAATTATTTCTATTTCAGAATTTCCACAACACTGTTTTCTTTCTTCTTTTAAGATACAGAGTTAACCACCCCCTCAATCTCCTTCTAACAGCCTTGTCACCAGGTCTTTTGCCACGTAATCCCCTAAACTTTGAAGGCCATTTTTTATTAAGCTCACTAGGCCTCCACCCTTTTATCTCCTTCAAGTATCTACACCAAAACCTTCTGCAATACCTACAAATCTTAATTGTTCCCTCTTAGGCCATGTCTACACTACAAAATTAAGTCGATCTAATTTACATCAGCATACCGCTGACACAGTGATTACATCACTTGTGCGCGTCTACACTTTGCTCCTTGTGTCAGCGGTGCACATCCTCACCAGGAGCGCTTCTATTGATTGTACTGTCAGTGTGGGGCATGGGTGGGATAGTTCCTAAAAAGCCAGAAACAGTCGACATAAGCAATGCAGTGTCTACATGGACACTTTGTCAACCAGACTACACTGACTTTGACTCTACACCGCTCGTGGAGGTGGAGTTATTAAGTAGACGTAGCAGGGCAGTTACGTTCGCGGGAGTGAAATTGAAGTGTAGACACTTACATAGTTAGGTCAACATAAGCTGCCTTAAGGGTATGAAGAAAGACAGAAGGACAGTTATGGGAAAAAGAAATCCAGACTCACCCTCAAGATGTGTGCATCAGTAGCTTCAGCAGTCATATGTTCTTATCAGAGCAGCCCTGCCTCCCTTACCCATGGTGTCTTTGTCCATAGCTCTCATGCAATTTGTCACAACGAAGGGTATGTCTGCACTGCAGCTAGACACCCACAGCTGGCTCCTGCCACCTGATGGGGCTCAGGCTGCAGGGGTGTTTAATTGTGGTGTAGCTGTTCCGGCTCGGTTTGCAGCCCAAGCTCTGGGACCCTCCCACCTCGCAGGGTCCTAGAGCCTGGGCTCCAGCACAAGCCCAGACATCTACACTGCAATTAAACGGCCCTGCAGCCCAAGTCTGCCGCAGGTTTTAAATTGCATTGTAGAAATACCCTAAGAGTAGCGTATTTAAACAGAGGTTAATTATGCGTGAAATGCTAAATCCCATTCTTAATATAGTACTTGCAAAATAAAGATGAATATAAGAAAAATAAATGAAATGTTGTGACTATATTTATTAAGTAGAAAATTTCTCCCCAGTTTTAAAGTCTATTTAGGTTGCTTAAAAATTATGGCATACTCTCTTAATTGGGATCATAGGCTGTCCATTGGAGTGCCCCAGTAAAGAGTATTCTACTCTAGGGCTCAGATTTTCAAAGGGGTATATGAATTTCAATGGGAGTCGGTTGCCTAATTCTCTTTTAAAAAATAAAATAGATTTCAACATATAGTCTTAGTTCTGTTTCTTTCAAAACTGACTTTCTAATATGTAATAATGTTTCAGGGTTTTTTTTGTACTGAGTTTAATATTCATTGCACTCCATGTTACTGCTGCATTCTTTAATGGCCACATTAGATCTAGGCTGAGAGAGAGAGGTCTTTAAAGGGCAGCTCTTATTGTCTCCTATTATAGTGACATTCTGCTTATGGGTCATCATTGGACTAGATGTCAGCATGCCCTTTGCAAACCTCTTAAGGCTTTGGTATTATTCTGTTTTATGCAAAGCTGTAGGTTAATGAATACACTTTAAAATTCACTTTTAAATGGAGCTTTCCACGTAACATATTTCATATTCCTCTTAGAATTTTTTTTAAACTAACAATGATATATATGCCTATTGTTTTTCTTCTTGTATTTAGTCTTCTTTAAGTAGGTCTCTTCTTCTCTGCAATTATGCCATTTAGCTGTGCCAACTATCTCAGGAATACTTAATGACTTTCTGGACTTCCGCTGTATTGATTTTCTCATCCTCCACTCACTTATAGTAGGTAGGCTTATAGAGGGGAAAATATTCAGTTTCAGGAATATAAAGAGCAGAATGTCCACATGCTGAGATTGTCTGTTCAACGCCTCTATACATAAGGAAACAACATATAACTCATTGCTATCAAACTGTCTTTAGAATAACTAATTAAGAGTAGGAGTGGGCAGGAACTGGGGGGGCGGGAGCGGAGCGTGCAGAGTGAATCATGCTTCGGCTCTCCCTGTGTCCAGATGAAATACATCATTTCCAATAGCTTCCTAGCAGGAGAGCCTTAATCCCTAGGACACTGTTGATAAGGTCAGTTGACAAGGCATATTAGACAGACACTAGAGGAATCTTTACCTGGGGAGCTAAGGTCAGTTTTTGGCAGGGTTAATTGACTGGAGCAGGACAGAGAATTCTGCTTCTTGAGGAAAAAAAAGAAAGAAAATCTGCATATTTTTTTACAGAATCTTTCAGATTTTACTTCATACATAACACAAGGCATAAACTTATTTTCCCCCTTTCTTTGCAGGTCACTCTACAAAACAAAGGCCATTAATACTAGTTGAATCAGACATACAATAGTTGGCGCATTCACGTAAAGCTTTCACAGAAAGCGGTGGTGTTCTGTGCCCTGTGGCTTTCTGTTCAGTTGTTAATTACTCTTTGTGATGTCAGGATCCCATCTGTTTTCCTGGAATTATGATTTAAAAATATGAAATAATCTGTGAGAGCTGTGAAACTAAAATGTGTGAAGTGGGAAAGAACCCTTACCCGGATATATGCATCCTGGTGGTGTTTGGCAAAGTACAGCATGTTGTCAAGGGCTAGCATTCCTGGAGGAGTTTGTGTAAAATCCATTGCTGGGTTTACATGATTCTGTGAAAAAGATAAAGAGTTTACACTATAAATATCTACACAAAAGCCATCAACCTCATTATTATTATTCATTCGCATTACCATACTGCCTAGAAGCCCCAATCATGGACCAGCACCCCATTGTACTGAGCACTGCATAAATACAGACCAAGGAGATGGTCCATGGCCTAAAGAGCTCACAGTCTAAAGACAGTTATTATCAGTGGCATGTTAATCACGTAGTTCTATAATTATACAAGGTTGACTTTTCAAACGCAGAAATGACTTAGGAGCACAAATCCCACAGAAAGTCAATGGGACTTGTGCTCCTAAGTCATTCAGGTGGTTCTGAAAATCCTACCCATAGCATTATTTCTTACATTTAATAAACATATGTGGATAAATACATATGTGTATAAACTGACATATGTATGTCCAACAGTACAGGACCTATGGCAGGGGTTCTCAACCTTTTCCCTTCTGAGGCCCATCCAACATGCTATAAAAACTCCACAGCCCCCCTGCATCACAATAACGGGTTTTCTGCATATAAAGGCCCAGGGCCAGCGTTAGGGATAGCAAGCAGGCCAATTGCCTGGGGGGCCTTATGCCACAGGAGACCCCGCAGAGCTACACTGCTCAGGCTTTAGCTTCAGTCTCAGGAGGTGGGGCTCAGGCTCCAACCCCAAGCGGCAGGCTTTCTGCCCTGGGCCCCAGCGAGTCTAATGCTAGCCCTGCTTGGCAGCCCCCCCGAAACCTGCTCGTGGCCCCCCAAGGGGCCTCGGACCCCTGGTTGAGAACCACTGACCTATGGGACCATATCAAAGATGTAATGAAGATGAGTGAAAGTTACTTAGTTCAGTAGGTAATGCTTAAAATAGACTGAGTTGGTTCTCATGACCTGCACATAAAGGGTCATGAGGAGAGCTGTGCAAATTTTAGCAGCTTCACTTTGCAGGCGTTCTTGTAAGCATTCTCTCAGGTTTCTGAATTTCTGCACATCTGAATTTCAAATCCGTGCTTAGAGGTTGAATGAATCCAAAAACTCGCAGCAAAACACAGTCGAAACCAGGTCAAACTTGGCAACTTCCAGACCAAGCTGCAAAAACCTTTAATTTCACATGCTTTGGAAGTAAAACCACAGATCTGTGCAGGTTTGCTAGGGAATCTTTTGATTAAGGAGATATGAAATGTATGTTTTAAATAAGTTCCATGGAATTCAAGGCTTATGTAAATGTGAACTTTTGCAGAGTTCTAGACAACAGTACTTCACAGCTCTTAAAAGTAACTTTTAGAAGCTTCTCACAACGGAGAAGACCCAAGGGTATAAAACCATCTGAAATTCTTATTTTTCATTACAGAGTCTCATCAGGACCTCTTTTTCAGTGTCTTTGGGCTTGTCTGCGCTTAAAACAATGCATCTGTGCTGCTGTAGCACTTAAGTGAAGATGCTACCTTCACTGGTGCGGTTCTCCTGTTGGCGTAGGTTCTCCAAATCCCTGAGGCCTGGTCTACATTGGGGTGGGGGATCAATCTAAGATATGCAACTTCAGCTACGAGAATAGCGTAGCTGAAGTCGACGTATCTTAGATCGACTTAGAATCACTTACTTCACGTCCTCGCATCTACCCGAGACGCGATAAATTGATCCCCGATAGATCGATCACTACCCTCCGATCCGATCAGTGGCCTGAGTCTACACCAGGGGTTAAGTTGGTTTAACTGCATCACTCAGGGTTGTAGGTTTTTCACATCCTGCGTAACAGTTATGCCAACCTAATTTCCTGGTGCAGACCAGGCCTTCATTTCCAACATTCTAACATACAGAAATGTCCCCAGACACTCAGAAACAGCATTTCCATTTTACACGACCCAAGTGAAAGAGGCTTTAAAAGTGCATTTGTGATCACAAAAGTGACTAACAATGACACAGAATTCCATCAATCAACGCCCTGTGTTTATTCAGTCTCATCCACTCACTTCACTGTCTTTACTTCTGATGGCCAGAACATCCAATAAAGCTATAAGAGATTGAGATGGGATTCTACTCCTTTTCTCACATCAACAGAATTGTTAACTCATTTTCATCCGGAAAACCCCTTACTTGTAGATGTATGTGACAAGTTGGCTGTGATCTGTCAATAATTCATATTTGATATGTGAGTAAAAACGCTATCAAGAGGAAACTACACAAAAATAGTTATCCTGTTGCTTTAAGAGACAGACTGAACTTGAGTCAGGCTCACACCTCTAGCCAGGGACAACTGACACACAAACCTAGATTCAAACATTTCGTTATTTTATGTTGAATAAGGGGCAGTTGATCAAGGGGGCATTTGAAATGCTAGATTTTAAAGAGGTTTCTGGGAAATTCCTCTGGAACTAGATGTGAAGGAGGAAAGGTTATATATAGGGGTTATATATATACACAAGGGGGTTATATATATACAAGATATAGGGGACAATAGCCTTTGTATGGAGAACTCAGGCTACTACAAGAGGTGTCTGAAATTTTTCAAAATTCTAATTTTTTCAACAAATTTTTCTTTGAATTTTAGAATTTGATTAAGTTCTCAGGACAATTAAGTCCTGCTTTTCACCAGCTCTAACTATTACACTTTCCCCCAAGTGATACATCTGAACAAATATTATATTGTTGAAATGCTGGTATAAATAATCTCAACTAGCATTCCTGCTATGGTAGCGAATTCTGTCTCACCCTTAACATCAAAAATAGTCACATACTATGAAGGACCGTGGAAGCTGAGGACAGGGGAGAGAAAACCAGGTGACATGACTTAGGGTGGTTGAAAGGGCCAGATGGGGGAAAGACAGGGATGTGTAACACTCATTGCCCAGATAGTGATATTGGCTAAATCTAAAGGGAACATATCTAGATGAGCTCTGCAGAATTCCAGAATAGCGGTATGTCTAGATTACAATAAAACACCCGCAGCTGGCTCATATCAGCTGACTTGGGCTTAGACTGTGTGGCTTTAAAAGTGCAGTATAGATGTCCAGCCTGAGCCCAGATATCTACACTGCAGATTTATAGTCCCACAGCCTGAGCTCAAGTCAGCGGACACAGGCCAGCCGTGGGTGTTTTATTGCAGTGCAGACATATCCGAGATGTGTTCTGTGGACTGATTCCTATGTTTAAATCTGATCTGTCTCTGTTTTTTTTAATACATTTTGTTTTGATTCAGACCTCTTGAATCTAGGGCTCATTTACACACTCTTTTTTTAACCAATTAGTTAAAGTAGCACAACTCCCCTCCAATGGGCACAGTAATACCAGTATAAAGGACCTTATAGCACAATAGCTTATTTTGGTACATTTATGGAATTAAACTATATTGACATAAGCTCCTTTATGCAGGTATAACTGAAGAGGGATTGTGCCACTTTAACTATATCAGTGTGTAAATCAACAGAGTTAAAACTGGTACAAGAACTGCATATAGACCTGCCCTGCTGTTTGGCAATTTCACACAGACTGCAATGGGAAGGCAAAACAGCCTTCCACCTGTGAGAAGAGGTAATGAAAACAGAGCATCTGGAGCCTACCCTGCCTGGGACGTGCATTAGGGAGTCCTCTCCTGGAAGGTATGTCCCTTGCAAGGCTGGGTTGGGCAGACACACAGGAAACACCTATGTACCCTGCACAATAACTAAGTTTAAGGGACAAAAATATAACAGTGTACATCTCAGCGGCACTTTCTCTACACTTACAACACTCTACAAGTGGAGCAGAATGATGTGCATGCCATAGGGAACACAATTTGACCTTCAGATCCCTGGCTGAGTTTGCAAAACTGATAGTTGGGGGAAGGGGACATCTTTGCACTGATAAACTAAGCACATTTAATAGGAGAGGGAACTGCACAATGCCATTCTGACAATCACTTTTTGGTTTTAGGTTAAGTGCTACACACAATTCTCTTCTCTTTGTCTTCAGCTCTAGGGTAGACAAAATGTATGTGGATAAAATACCCTTTCTTGGTAAGCATACAGTATCAACACTAGATCCAGTCCAATTTCTTTAGCTCTTAGCATTTCTTTTGTTGGTATCTACAATGTTAAAACCAACTAATAAGATAGTCAAATAAACATAAATTAAATACAAATAGATTATATAGATCAAATTTCTAGTCTGGTTCTGTGATCTTAAGTGACACGGAGACCACAGCAAAGAAATTATAAGCAAGAGAAATCTCACTACGGCTCATTTCTCCAGACAGTGTCTCTTGGCACTGCTTGTTCAGCCAGAAAGCCAGACCTCCATTACTCATCATTTCTCTTTTGTTTGAATCAAGCCCATCTGCCTACCTAAACTGTGGATCCTAATTTTTAAGTTCTCTCCTGCTATGACAGTAGGATCCTCAGCTGCTGTAAATCACAGATCAGTGGAGCAATACCAACTGACAACAGCTGATGGAATGTACGGCGTGTATGAAACAATACATTTTATTTTCAATTCTTCAGCAAATCAGGAAACAAAATAACTGACATTTTATTAAAACATAATGATCTCCTTCCCTGAACAAGTATTTATGTTTGAAAATATAAACCCCTCAGAAAGATGGTTTAAGATAAAGATACCAAACTAAACTATCTAAAATATTGTTGTGAATAATTTAAAAAGTATGCAAGCCCTCAATCTAGGACATAATTTATTAAAAACATGAGACACGATGCCCAAGTGAAAATGAACTGCATCTGTTTAAAAAAGTCTGGTGAATTTCACTCATTGTAGAGAATCAAGAATGGGAAATGCATAGGGAACTGATTTGCTTTGTAGCCTAAAGAAGTTTAGTTCATTTGTAACTTTTTCGTAACAGACTGAAGAACAGTTACATATCTTTCAGTATCTCACCAGTGTGTGCCAACTACAGTTACTGTACTATATATGCTAAAAAATCAGAATCACTGAGAATTTGCTACACAGCGACAGATTCGGGCACAATGCTATCTGGATATGCTATCTTTTGGAGGGGATGTAAATCCAAAATAGAAATGTGGGGCTGGAAAAGACCTTGGGGGGGTCATCTAGTCTAGCTGCCAGCGCTGAGGCAGGACCAAGTATTCCTAGACCATCCCTGACAGGTGTGTGTCTAACTGGTTCTTAAAAAACTTTTGTGACAGGGATTCTATAAACTTTCTCGGCAATCTATTCCAGAACTTAACTGCCCTTATTAGAAAGTTTTTCCTAATATCTAAACTAAATCTCCCTTTCTGCATATTAAGACGATTACTTCTATTCCTACCTTCAGTGGACATGGAGAACAACTGATCCCCATCCTCTTGATAACAGCCTTTAACATATTTGAAGACTTATCAGGTAACCCCTCCATCTTCTTAAGATTAAAGATGCCCAGGTTTTTTAACCTTTCCTCATAGGTCTAGTTTTTCTAAACATTTTATAATTTTTGTTTCATTCCTCTGGATTGTCTCACAATTTGTCCACATCTTTCCTCAAGTGTGGCACCCAGAATTGGAGACAATTCTCCAGCTGAGGCCTCACCAGTGCTAAGTAAGCAGGACAATTACCTCCCCTATCTTACATGCAACACTCTTGTTAATATACCATAGAATGATATTAGCCTTTTTTTGCAACTGCATCGCTTTGACTAATATTCAATTTGTGAGCCACTATAACCCCTCAATCCTTTTCAACAGTACTACCACCTAGCCAATTATTCTCCATTTTGTACTTGTGCATTTGATTTTTCCTGTCTAACTTAAGTACTTTGCAGTTATCTTTACTGAATTTCATCTTGTTGATTTCAGACCTATTCTCCAGCTTCTCAAGGCTGTTTTGAATCAGCCATGGTGTGGACACATGGCTCTTTTTCCTGTATAGAAGTCATGGGCAAAGGTCAACAGTTAGCATTTTGGTGGCCTCTCACACCGTAAGATAGCAATGGCATTCCTTTCACTAAAACCGCTCAAGAATATACCATAGCAAGCAATCCTGCACTGGGTGGGGGCAATGTAGCCTAGATGAACTAATGGGAAATTTCCACATTAATTCCTATTATTCTAAAAAGACAGAGAAGATGATGGGAGAGATGAAGCCTGCTCGTGTACATGAAATGCCTAATTTCTACTTTTTCCTGTGGTGGTCACCAAACTCTTTGGATTCAAGGAGGAGGGGCCTGGGGTACTGGCCTTGGATTCAGGAGATGTGGGGTCTGTTTCCTCCTCTATCTCAGGCTCCCTGAATGACCTCAGGCAAGTCGCTTGGGGGAAGATCTTCTTCTGGCTTCTTGTGGCCATTAAAAACCCCACAGCATGTTTCACAAGATTAGAGTTATTCTGGATAAACTCCAATTTGAGTAATTACATTCAACCAACCAATTTCCAATAGACAGTACACCATTATTACACTGTACCATAGACTAGAATTACAGTTGGATAAAACATTATTTGTTTTCCATCCTAAACTGTTGTATTGTGCTACTTGTTGCTTTTGAAAAGCAGCCACCTTCCACCCAAGGGGTGGATATATTTCAGTGTCAGGAGTATCCTCATACATGGCATAATAGTGTCTATGGTACAGTGTAATAATGGTGTACTGTCTATTGGAAATTGTTGACTTTTGAATAGCAACCACTATTTCCTTATTTTACTCCTAACCACGTTATCTTACATTTCTTCACACTGTAGTGTATAAGCAATGTTAAATTTGAATCCGGGGCGGGCGGTGGTGGAGCTTTGCAAATTGGCTGTGAGAGGTGCTGGACCCCATCACCACTATTCTCCACATGAAGACCATACTTGAGTTTTCCGCAGCTCAAAGAAGAGAAGTTATTTGGTGGGAACACACGGACAGATGGAGGACCTTGAGTCTCTCCCTTAAAGACCAGCAATAGGGTTGTGCCCAGGAAAGAAGCTGGAACCTCTTGGGAAAGTCATTATATAGTCAGTCTCACAAAGTTTGTATAGCTTTTATATAAGAGTCCAATTGGTGAGTGCTTACCTGAATGAAACCACTAAACTTTTGAAGTTGAATGTTATTAGTTATGACTGGAAGTGGCTGAAAGTTTTCCACGGAGAAAAGAACAGTATTTTCTCAAAAATATTGGTGAAAAATACCCATTTTCTGGCTAGCACTTGATGTTATTTTTGTGAGACAGAACTGATCATCTCCCCCAACCCTGAACAGCTTCCACTATATGTTCCCTTTTTCTGTTGTATCCAAACCAATTCTCAAGGCATAGAAAGAAAAACAGGATAATCAATTAGCTCCGAATTGCTGGTGCACCTAAATTAAAATCTTCCTTAGGTCAAATGTGAAAATTAGATTGGCATATACATGGCCGGTAGTTGATCTTTGCTCAGGAAGAATTCTGAACAGAGATGGCATGAATGTTGCAAATTAGGTATATGGTACATTGACATAATTGAGTAGGGAACATTTCACAGTGACTGACTCATTCTAAAAACATCAGTGAATACCAAACCCCATACCTGAGCCTTTTCCTAATTACTTCCCACCTCTTCAGAACAAAGCATTTCCACATCTTCACTTTAACAGAGTAATTATTTTAACCAACAAATGTGTGTACACAGAAAGTACTAAACAGAAAATACATTTGTGAGAAGGTATTAGATTAAATTTCTTAAGGAGGAGCAACCGAGACTTTTAATTTAACTGTACCGAATCTTAAAAGGTTAGGCAAAAGTTTCACAATACAATTTAATGAGATGGGACAGTGGTATCAGGGTTTTTAACCGCCGACATTCTAGAAAAAAGAAACTGAGAAATAATAAAGAGAATGTTCTCCTTGATATCTCTCAAAATGTGTATTTTGATATTACCAAGCTTTCTCTGATTTTTGCATTCTCCCACAGTGACATTGTACACAAAGGGAACATTTACCTGGAGGACTGTTGAATAAAAATACAGCATATCTTGAGTCAGATGTCTCTAAACTCAAAATTCAAGAGGATCGTTTACCAATTAAAATTGTATATATTTATAATAGTTAAAATACCTTTAGCATGAGTCATTATGTGATACACACACAATCTAATGAACTCCCCTATGTTTCTATTAGCTAAAATTTTAACATAGACTTGCAAAATTGTTTGCCCACTTGCACCGGGTTTTCAGGGGGGATGAAGGGCTGGCAGTGGTTTGCTAGCATGTAAAACATTGTTAGTTTTTTCAGTATCATCATGCAGGCAAAGGGTGTACCTGGGCTGGTAAATTTTTATGATGGATTTGTAAGGCTTATTAATAACATGCGTATGCTATTGTCTAAAAATAAAACTTACTTGAATAGATCTAATGCATGTAACTGTCTTTCTTGACAGATTTTGGACTCATCAACTCAACAGACCTGTCAATCTGCAAAGAAATGATGACCTCCCCTCAGCATCTCCCTCTCAAAACAAAACAACCCCCCCTCCACACCCAAAACAAAACAAAAGTATTGTTTGAAATCTGACCCCGATAGACCTCCAAAATCATTGGGTCAGATTCTCAGCTGATACAAATCAGCATAGCTCCACTGACATCAGTGGCGAATCTGTCCTTTTATGTTATTTTTTAAGAAAAGAGACAAGTTTATGATCAACATTTCAAAAATGTGAAGGTTAAGCTTATGTGACCTACATAGAGGCATCAGATTAAGCATACCAGTGCAATGCAACGTGCAGTATTGCATGGGTTTCTGAGTTTAGCTAATTACATTTTCTCAGCATGTTTTAAAACTCCCATGTGGCTCCAGTTCAGCTGTACATACAAGTTATACAATAGTTTTACTGTTCCACTGAGTTAGCTCTCTGGATGTGACACTCTGTACCTAAAAGTAGCACCCTGGAACCACCATATTCAACCCTGTCAAATGATTATGACATAGTATGATTACAAAATATGCCTTGTGAGATATCATTTTTAAGTATTGATTTGCTGAACAAAAATATCCTGTTGGATTGTATGTATTATCATTGTATGTGAAGTTATGAGGTATTGAGATACAGATACGTTACTGAAATATGTTGTCAGATGGGAACACCCACAACCAGCCTTTCAGTTACAATAAAGGAGTTGTTAAAGGCTCATCAACGCTCAATGTACTTTCCCAGAGACCTCTTGGAGAAGGGACTTATGCAATGGAAACTGCTTGACCAATGGGGACGAACTGACACCCCCATGTCACAGCCAGGATCTTTCTAAGAGCTGAAAAAAGGTATAAAAAGAGAGACAGTGACATCATCACTTGGCCTCTTCCACATCCCCTCCCCTCCCGCCACCCCACCTCAACACCTGGAGGAATGTCTGGAAGAAAAGGACTTTGAACTGAGGGAATTTGGTCCCAGGCTGGAAAAGGGTCCAGTCTGTGTACTGAAGAACTGTAAGCTGCCTGTACCATCTGCTGGGGTAAGAAAAGCTGTTAGATTCAGCTCTTGCTTAGTCTAAAAGTTTAGGATTATGAATGCATGTTTGCTTTTTAATTTTCTTAAGATAACAAATTTCTGACCAGTATGCAGACCTCTTATTATCACCTTAAATCTATCTTTCTGTAGTTAATAAACTTATTTTAATATTTTATCCTTACCAGTGAGTTTGTCTAAAGTGCTTGGGAAGTCTGCTCAGGTTACAAAGGCTGGTGCATATCCACTTTCCTTTGATGAAGTGGCAAACTAGGTAATAAACTTACACTGGCCAGGCTTCTGACCAGTGCAAGACGGTACAGTTCTTGGATGCAAGACTGGGAGCTAGGTGGTATTGGCTGGAGCCTCCCTACCGATGGTTCATGAGTGGCTGGGAGATGATTTATGCAACTCAGTTGAGTTTACCCCTACCTATGGATGGCTGTCTGCATGCAGTGCCTGTCAGAGGCTTGTAGCTTGACATCAGCATCACAGTGTGATAGGCAGCACAGGCTGGTGGATAAGGAGGGCTCAGCAGACCCACAACCCAGATTGCACCCCAGGGACCTCATTACACTGGGTCTTGATTTCTAAGCCTACTGGCTATAACAGAACTTTTTAAAAGAAAAGGAACAGAAAATGGACTTTGTGCCATTGCACTGCCATGTCGTCTCATGATATATGATATAACTCCTAATCACCCCTTTGGCTTTCTTTTAGAAAGCAGCTGACTGACTTTTAAAATCTGACAGGCACTAAGCACTCCATCTGAACAGGTGGCTTTTTGATATTTAAAACAGAACAGGTTTCAAAACAAGTGAGATTAACATTTAAGACGTGGATACAGCTCATGTAGTTTCAGGGGTTCATCTCCATTACAATTACTTGTCCTCTCTTTGGCTTCAAGAAGCATCACTAAACATCTCAGACTCCACCAACCTCAGCAGAGTAGCTAAGACCTGGCCTACACACAGTTTTTGTGTATGTGTAACTACTTTGGTTAGGCATGTGGTGACACTAATACAACTCCCTCATGTGGATGCATTTATTCCAGTATAAAGGCACTTTATACCAGAATAGTTTATTCCCCTTCCTATATGGGAATAGCTATACTGAATATTCAAAAGCCCCTTTTGACCAATATAGCTGTGTCCACACTAGGAGGTTGTACTGCTTCAACTATACTGATATAAAGTAGTACAACTTTTGTGTGCAGACAAGGCTTAACATATCAATCCCTCTACTGTTTGAACTGAATAATTAGCAGAGGAGGATGGGGAAGGGGGCATAAATTAGTTGGATCCAGGGGATTATCTTCCATGTGTGTTTTAAACTAAATTCTATTTGCTTTAATCTGGCACATCCCTGAGAAAAATTTGTTCCTCAGAGATATGTTTACAAGCCAATGACAAAGAGAGTTGTGCCTGTTTACAGGAGGGATTGGGCGTGTGGGGGATGAACTCCGACAGAGGGAAATGGATTCCCTATTCTTCCCATCAGTACAAAAACACTCAGGGTTTCCTCTAAGCTTTGATTGTGATCCCACAAACTTGAAGCCAGTAGGGTATAAGGAAAACAACAATAATATACAGGGTGTCACACAGCTATCCAGAAAGATTGCAACTGAGCGGAATTCTATGCAACTTGAGCCCGGCCTGCCTTAGAGACTGCCTCTCTCCCGGTGCATGTCTGAGGTAAGTTGTTCAAGTATACAGCTTATACAAGTATAACACAAGCCCTCTACAAAAGAGATATGTCTGCATATGTGGTTCAGTAAAGTTGTAGTTATGCATTGTGATGCATTACAATGTAGTTCCTAACACCACCCACCTAGTTTAAATGGCTGTTTGGCAGGAGTCCTCAGCTCTGGAATTTACTTTGTCCCCTAGCACTATTTGTGTATAATGCAAGGCCTATCTGTTTTTGCAAGCTTTTCCAAGAGAAGAGAATGGGGTCAAGTAGAGGTTTGGAATGGATGGGCTGGGCAAGAGTTTTTCGTGGACATCAAAAGCAATTTGTAAAATGTTGTGTTTCATTATTCTGAATTTTGAATGTGCCGAAAGAGATTATTGATTAGTGCACTTTAAAAATATAAACAAAACAATCCAAATGATAAATCATTCCTCATGCTCCCATCCAAGAAAATTTATGCTACAGAACTTCAACTCATAAGCATAACTCAAATGACCACCAAAATCACATCAGCTACTATGCATAATCTGAGCTGAACCAAGGATGGAAAACTAAAACATATACAAATATTTTGAATAATAAAATGTATTTGGCCTCTCTATCTTAAAGGAACATTGACAGATTCTTTGCTCTGGTCCCAATCTGGTATTCTGTTTCACTTACTACAGCTGATGCTATCAAAAACGTGCAATAGTAAATAGTTGCACTCACTGCAGGTGAGAGTATCCACCATCCGCAGTAGCAGAGGAAACAGAAAGGAAAGAAATGAGGCAAAATTATTTTGTTTTAAACTATATTTGCAATATTTAAGTGATCATAATGAACAAGAACTAAACCTGGGCACAACCAAAAAAAGGAAGGTTACTTAACTTATGGTAACGAGCTCTTGGAGATGCATGGTCCCTAATGGTATTTACTGTGAAATGAGCACACATTCCATGCTCCTGACACCAGAAACTCTTCAATAGCAGCATACATCGGTCTGTGCCGGCTCCCTTCACTTCCTGGTGCTTCGAATCAAGTGTCTAAAAAGTGGGCTGGAGGGGAGGGTCTCTCCATTTCCTGCTCTTCCACAAATCAAGAGAGGATCTGAGCAAGAGGGAAGGGGGTGGATGGTGAATACCCATAGGGACCACACATCTCCAAGAACTAGGGTTACGATAAAGTAAGTAACCCTCCTTTCTTCTTCGAGTGCTGGTCCCTATAGGGACTCATTGTGGTGGATTCCCAAGTAATGCTCATTGAGGAGAAGGGTGCAAGAAAGTGCTCTGAACTACATATTGTAGGATGACTGAACCAAAGGATGCATCCTTGGCAGAAGCTTGAATGAGGGACAATGCCTAGTTAATGTCTGAATGGAACCCCATCCCATAGCTGGAATTCCTTGCAGGGAAGCTACCTAAGCAACCTGAGCTCTAGCTGACAGACTGTGGAGAAGGTGGTCCCATAAATTCATAACAGCATATACAGGTGGAAAGCCAAGTAAACAGTCTTTGGGAAGAGATTGCTTCCCCTTTCATTGTTTCAGTGATGGTGACGAATAATTTTGGAGACGTCCAAAAAGGCTTTGTCTTGTACAGATAAAAGGCTAGACTCCTGCATACTCTAGGGCAGGGGTGGGCAAACTACGGCCCACAGGCTGGATCCGGCCAGCGGGATTGCCCCATGATGCCACAGGCCCCGCGCTGCTCTCAGAATTGGCCAACACCACGTCCCTGCGGCCTGACCGGGGGCGGGGAGGGTGGGCGCAGAGGGCTCCGTGCATTGCCCTTGCCTCCAGGCACCGCCCCCTGCAGCTCCCATTGGCCAGGAACAGAGAACCACGGCCAATGGGAGCTTTGGGGGAGGTACCTGGAGGCGTGGCAAGGGCAGCACACAGAGCCCTCTGCCCCCACCCCCCACCCCCAGGGGCCACACAGGGTTGTGGTGCTGGCTGCTTCCCGGAGCAGCGTGGGGCTACCCCAGAGCCTGCCCTGGCCCCAATGCGCGCCGCTTGCCACCCCGGAGCCACTTTAGGTAAGCGGTGCCAGGCCGGAGCCCAAACCCCCTGCCCTGAGCCCCCTGTTGCACCCCACACTCCTCCTGCACCCCAACCCCCTGCCTTGAGCTCACCCCTCCTGCACTCCAACCCCCTTCCCTGAGCCCCCTCATACACCCCACACCCCTCCTCTGCCCCAATCCTTTGCCCTGAGCCTGTTCCTGCACACTACAACCCGCAGTCCCTCCTGCACCCCAACCCCCTGCCCTGGCCCTGCATACAATTTCCCCACCCATATGTGGCCCTCGGCCCAAAAAGTTTGCCCACCCCTGCTCTAGGGAGTGGAGCCTCCCGTCCTCTCTATTATTGTGAGGCTTTGGTTAGGAGATGGGCAGATGATTGGTCTGATTCAGGTGAAATCCAGAAGGGACCTCAGTGTTCATCTTTGTAATTAAAATGCAATGATTAGAATACCTTTTATAACAACACTGGTGTTTTCCTTTAAAGAGGAGGAAGAAAATCATTAAATGAATGTATGAGAAACTACTGCAACAAAATGAACATAAAATAATAATAATTAGAATTTGCCTGTGGGTATGATTCTATCACGAACTCACAAGGGAAATATACAGGATATTGCTGCACTTCATCATTCAGACGATTCTGGATACAATTTTGAATGGATTAACCCTCTCTCTCTCCCCCTCCTTTTTTATTGTGGTTACACCATGGAGCCCAAGTGATGGACTAAGGCCCTACTGTACTAGGCACTGTAGAAACAGAACATAAAAAAAAAGACAGTAGCCATTAATGTAGAGAGTTATTCTTTTCATAGAACTGAATGGATTGTGATGAGAGCGGGTAGAAAGGTGGGGGTGCTTGATGCAGATGTTCTAAGCTACTAGAGAACAATGAGATTTGAAAAACACATCCAAAAACCAGTTAATTAAAAAATTGGCAGAAATCTTATTCCCAGCTCTCTTCAGAGACCTCTTCAAAATAAATGATAGATTTTTCTTTGGCTTTTCTTTCTCAGCAAGCTGACACTGCAGCTGTGTGCAAAAGGAATGGGTCACATTGTATTTTGTTCAAATGAAAGTTCAGAGATGTGTCAGCATCGTGCGTGCAAATACTCCATTTCAAAATGAATTGGCCATGTGAATTTACCAGGTGCCTAGGAGACACACATAGTAGCTGTCAAAACTCAGCACCAGGCGAGAAGTTAAAATATTATCCATGGCTAGACTTATAGACCCAAGATCCCAAGGCTAACAAAGTGTACTGGCACCACAGAACTGCGATTTACACAGTGCCATTTGTTTTATTATCTGTGACCAGGTCAAGCTTCCACTAACCAAGACAGACAGACCGAAAACTACATTCTACAACAAAGTAACTGTAAACAACTCTGATATCCTATCTGTGGTCTTAAGCCACTATATGAAGTTAATAGTTCTACAATCAAATCCTTGTCTCCTACCTAAGTACAAGCAGCCAAGCTTAGCACAGTAAGGGGTTGCATGGGAGTTGGAGGAAAGAATACAGTCCCTACTCACAAAGTCTTGGAGCAGCCACTACTATAGTCCTGAGGTGGCAATAGCCTATGCCCATCCCGCAGTGCACATACATAGTCAGGGGGTAAAGGCTGGTGGATCCATTTATTACTGGATTCAATTAGCCTTACCTCCAGTTCTCTCCTGGCCCACTATACAAGAATGCAGAAAGCCCCCCACGCAGAGCTTGGCTCTGCAATAAACCTTTTACATGGAGTCACAGACTAGCTGGCCCTTTAAGGCAAGATAGGCTCAGCCTAACCCATGGCCTAGCAGATACCCATCAGTCCTGCCCCTTGATTTAGACTTGTAGAGGCAATAATTGATCCCAGCTCATTGTAATGGAGTTAGAGTGAGTGACCTCACCTTCAGGGGACAACTTAAACAGAGTGGAGCTCAGCTGAGGGGAGATGACCTGGGAGAAAGGAGTTAGGGAGCTGCCCCTCATTCTGGGAGGGGTCTGGGGTAGACACACTGAGAAAGGCCACAGGGACAGAACTGACCCTTGTGGTAGGCAATGGAAAGGAGACAAGACCCAGGGAGAGACTGCAGAGGAGGCAGGACTCTCCTTGGAGAGAAACCCACAGGAGGCGGAGTTAGGGTGTACAACAGGTGGAAGAGACCCACAGGGAGCAGAGCAAGCTCTTCTGGAGGGTGGCTTGAGACAGGGTTTGTAATTGGAAGGAGAAGACTTCAGTAGCTTCAGGGAGGCAGAAGAATTATTCAGATGTGTTTCGATTTTCATCTGGACCTTCTGCTTAACCCAAAAAGAGACTGAACTTTCCGTGACTTGGCTGACGGGCTGAGCCCCAGGAGACCCAGTGAGAGGCAGACGGCCTGCAGGAAGTACTGGAGCCATGGACACCAGCAACATTACACACGGATGCAAGAGGGCACTCCACAGGTGAGCGTGCCCTCTGTATGTGGACTTCCCACTTTGGGAAATGGGAACCACACCATTTCTCTTATACATGCAGCCCTCTCCAGACACGAAGAAGGCAAGATTTGTTCTTAAATTTAGGATGCTAACAGATAGTGGGTGAAACACCTTTCAGAGAAGTAGATTTCATCATCTGACCTGGAAGATATTTAACTAAGCACATTTTAAAACTACAGCATTCAGAAACTGGCCCTGATTTCATTCTTCTCTTTGGGAAAGGCTGTTTCAGCACTTAATGCACCTCTCACTCTTCCCATTCTATTAACTATTGTACAAGCCATAAAGTGTGGAAAGTTTGTGGAACAGATTCGGGTGGGGGGCACTATCTCCTCCTGATTGGAACTCTTCAAAAGTAAACATTGTCCAAACTATACATGATTGAGTTCTTCACATTCCTCTAATTTTCAGGTGTGTGCATTAAACCACAAGTGCACGCACGCGCACACACACACACACACACACACAGGGAATTACATAGGCCTAGAGAAGATTTGGATCGTTGCAATATTTCAATATAAGTTAAATTTACATTCATTACAGGAATCAAATATTTAGTAACTATTAAGCTGCATTAGAGTTTAGTGTGGAAACGGTTATGAAAAGTAAGTCTTGCAAGACAAACAAGGCTGACACTCCAATGAAAACAAAAGAGATGAAATAAGGTGCAACTGGCTTTTTGGGACCAGTTTCATCCTCTTAGCTGTTCCTTCTGCCATTTCTAGAGGAGGCAGTATATCATATCTGGAAAGATTTCCCAAGATACAGGCCTAATTCTAGACGGTAGCATGTTATTAGGTGTTTACGGAGGTCCTCTGCTGCAGCACAACAACTAACATGTCTATTATTGATGCATCGGAAAACTAAGTAGCCTTCGGTCTCTCATCTGTACTACACTAAACTATGCTATGACCAAAGTAATAAAACCCTGTCTTCCCCAGGGAGATTGTAACTGCAATGTAGATAAGAACTGTGTGGTAAACAAACAAAAAAGAGATGCATTTGAAATGGCATAAAAAGGTACGTGGCTCATATGTAGCAAAAGAAATATCCTAATAGCTCTAATTTTATATGTATTTATTTATTTTTGTTACCAAATATTTGTTTACATCAAAGGGGATTTTAAAGTTTTTAATGTTTTTCTCATAATCCATGATGGGAAAAGAAATGAAAGATTCAACAAAAATAATGGTATTTTTAACCCCGATCAAGAGATGGTTTTTCCCTTCCATTAAAAAACACACAATACTTTTGACTTAATTTTACATACTTTTTTCCCCTAATATTCATAAACAGCCCTAAAATGATCAAATAAAGGATTTAAAAGAATTCAAAGAGCTAAAAAATTGGCTTAATCAGATCCAGTTCATTCTCATAATGACACAACCACAAATACTTCATTCTGATTATTTTAAACTTCATCTTTCAAATAACAATAAGAAGGTCACAGAAGATTGGCAGCACATCCAAGTTTCATACCGTCAATTCTCTTTTGTGTTTCTTCTCAACCGAAGGGACATTAAACTGACGCTAAAATGAAATAGTCCATCCCTCTATAGAAGGCTCATCTAGCAAGGATTCATCAACATTTGATGAAAGACTGGTTGATTCATATTAACAATTTACATTACAAATTGTTAGTTGTTCATTTCCATCTGACAAACAAATCTGGTAAATTGCACACAGCTGTGTTTCAGAGTAGCAGCCATGTTAGTCTGTATTTGCAAAAAGAAAAGGAGGACTTGTGGCACCTTAGAGACTAACCAATTTATTTGAGCATAAGCTTTCGTGAGCTACAGCTCACTTCATCGGATGCAGCTGTATGGTAAACAAGAACAATGGTTTTAACATATGAATTTGCTGACCATGATTACTGGTCACAGTGATAATATTATCAGAGCCATAATGCTCTTGTTAAATAATTATTGGCTCAAAAACACCACCACAAAGCTCTATTGTTGGAGAGTCATTCAGAAGACAGGCATCATCTACCAGAAGACTGTGTCAGACTTCCTGTTTGTGAATTTTTTTCTAAGAGACTTTCTTCCAACTTCCAAACAGCACCAGTTCCCATGTGTTCCTTTGCCGCTGGTTAGGTCTGTGTTCACAGGAAGGCACATTGTTTGTATGGATTTACTAGTCCACTAATGATTTTATCACAAGTCTCACAATATTTGGTGTTTTATATGTCTACATTATGTTGTTAAATCAGACAGACAAAAAGCATTGGCCTGCTAAACCCAGGGTTGTGAGTTCAATCCTTGAGGGGGCCATTTAGGGATCTGGGGCAAAAATTGGGGATTGGCCCTGCTTTGAGCAGGGGGTTGGACTAGATGACCTCCCGAGATCCCTTCCAACCCTGATATTCTATGATTCTATGAAATCAAAACAATTAAAAAATAAAACAGAAACCCAACATCAATGCAAAGCTAAATCCAAAACCCACAACACAATTCTTTTAAAAGGCATCACAACAAGCAGATTCTGGAGACCATTTACTAATAGCCATGATTGCAGCTCCCACTGATCCAAAAGCTCCCCCTTATTTAAATATGATCACTATAAAAACATGGTGAACATTTAGGATCCTAAATTTCAGGATCTAACAAATCACATATACTAAATTGCATCTGCCATCTTGGATTCACTGTTGAGAAACCTTTAAAAAAAAACAAAAACGTGTACAGGTTTTGCTTTCATGGGAAAACACACATTTAAGTATCCTCTGTGCTCGGCTGATTCTTCAACTTCAAAGGCCCCAATTCTGTACAAGGATCCCCCTGACTAACCAAAATAATATTACAGTTCCCTTAATGCTACGCAGCAGCTAGAGAAAAGTCAATTTGCTGTAGAAGGAACTTGCACCTACATGAGAGAGATGCAAAAGTGTTTCACATTCAGTGTTTCACAAGAAAAAAATTCATTGATAGGACTAAAATAAATTGTACCAGGCTACTTTACTGTCTAACAAGCCGTACTTAGCAAACAGGAGAATTTTGCTATCTTTCACCTTTATTTTTAAAAACATATAATTTTGATGAGACAGCTGGCAACATGATCCCTGTTAATGTTCAACTGAGAAGTGGCAATTTACAGCAAACAACAGTGGTTCTTATTCCTACTATGCTTGAAATGATTCTGTATAACAAATGATAAGTGAATTGTTCAACGATGTCCATGCAGAACACGAATCTATTATGGAGTTACTGCCCTCTAGTGCTAGCTACCAAAAAATAAGTTTAATACTTGCTTTTAAAATGGGATTCTGCAAATTTGCTAGTAATGTGTGCAATACAAATACAGCGATATCCATTATTTATATTAGAAGCTATACTGAAGCTGAAATTCTAAGGCACGAATTGAAAACAATCCCAAAATATTCTCTACACTATTACTTCCTGTAATGGAATAATATCAGCAGTAAAATCAGTAGCATTCAACTTCCCATAACACCGTGATGAAGGGAATGTGACACACAATGGGATGGCATTGCACACCATATGTCCCATCTGGAAAAAAATAGCTCAGTGATGCTAAAATACTCATCTTTGTTTTGTAGATTATAAAATGGACACACATTTTTAATTAGGAAACAAAAAGCCCTTTAAGATCTAGTTGCAATATGGATCTAGAATGTGCGATTACAGAATCCAGTACTGAGGTTATCAAATCAGGTATAGATCATGCACCTTCATGCATCTGGTCAGGGCACAGTTCAGTTGTCCTGAAATGAATCTTAATGAGTGACATCATCCTTGGTATCAGCTTATCTATATTTTCTTTTCTTCCCCACCTCCCCCCCATTCCAACTTTCGTTTTCTCACTTGTTTTTGATTTTGTCACCATTGATTCTGGTTGCCCAATTGGAGATGCAATAAAAAGCCCAAATAGTCTGAAGGCAGGTGGCTTAACAATTTCAGAAAATTAGACCCCTTTAAAGTGACTCAGATTGGACACCCAAAAAACGTGGCACCCAAAAACACTGACTACTTTTGAAAACCTTGGCCATTGAGTAAACTACCTCCAAAAATATGTTACTACAGTAAATGGGGTAAAACAATGGACAGCACCCTACTCAATACCTTCTCTACACCCAAGAGAGAGAGCACCAGTTTGTATTGAATAAACATGTGCCCTTTGCCAACCTTATTCAGCAGTCAGATAGTCTGATGTAATCATAGTGTAACACATGCATGATTTGGCTGCAACTTGCGAGGGCTTTACAAATGCACCCCAAGTCCCTTCTTCCTGCTGCAGAAGTTTATTTCTGTTGCCACTGGGTCTGAGTACAGAGTAGAGAGTGACTCAGAGACAGGGATAGGAGAAGGGAAGCAGTCACCAGCTTGACCAAAGGCAGCATCACCACCAATTCTCCTTAATATTCTCCAAATAAGCTGGGCTCTGGGGGAAGTTACCTGCTGGAGGGGTCTTTTAGAATGTGTGGGAAAGGAATGCTAAGTGGGAAACACTTAATTTGTGAAAACAAAAAGCTCTTTACCCTCCCACAACACCAAATGAACAGCACAAAATTAGCATGTTTCATCACTTCATGCAGAGATGTGAACTAGCTGCTGAAAGCAAAAGAAAACCAGGAGAAAATGTATAAAATTATGGGTGGAACTGGGAGCGCTGCCAAAAGTAAAGGTCACCCGGCACCTTCCATTGTAAGACACTGTTCAGGGGTCTTCCATAGCCTAAATTTTGAGGACTGTTTCAGCTAAAACTGTTCAGCCATTTCAGAGAGGAAGATTACAGAAAAATGTTATTTTGCTCATATTTAAAGAATTTTTACAACTGTTTTATTAAGAAGCTCCATTGCCCACATACTTGGGAGTAGGGACTTGGCAAGGGGTCATCAGAGGTCAGGGATGTGCCTTTGGGTGTTCCCATGAAAACTTAATCAAATTTGGCCAAGTTGTAAGTGTTTGGATAATTTTTCAGTTTATACTTACTCTGTAGAGCGGTGGTGGGGAACCATGGCCTGCATGCGGCCCATCAGGGTAATCTGATTGCGGGCCGCGAGACATTTTGCTGACATTCACCGTCCGCAGGCATGGCTCCCCGCAGCTCCCAGTGGTTCTCTGTTCCCGGCCAATGGGAGCTGCAGGAAGCAGTGGGCTGCAGGGACTGTAGAGACTTGTTAGAGTTTGGCAGCTAAATTCTCCAAAGCTTCTCTCTGCACTGAGCATACTCCAGCTTCTCCCAGCTCCTAGTGCGGACCAGAATGTGTATGCACCATCCCCACAGACAGATAGGAACAGAGGGGGACTAAGAACAGAGGGATAGGAAGGTTGGATAGCAGTCGATGGACAGGAGCCAGGGTGAGGGGGGAAAGAACACAGAGGGACAGGTAAAAAAATACTGTGATCATGTAATTAAAATATACATCATAATGCATATGCACAAGGGAGGTGAATTAAGGTTGCACTGGCAGGCAGCCTTAATCCTGGCATTTCCTAATGTTTGAATACTTGACTTTGGAAACAAAATGTTTTTAATGCAGGGTTTGTTTATTAAAATGTAACATATGTTAATGGTAGAGGCTGTGCCTTTTGAAAGGCTGTAAGACATTATCTCATAGTATTCGATGTCTCATAGTATTAGATGTCAGAACTACTTAGGGCTCTACACTTCAGTCTTTACTCATGTTGAGTAGCACTTGCTCACATGAGTCTTGTCACTTAAATCAATCAGTGGGATTACTCATATGTTACTTGGTGTGCCTACGAATTGCAGAATTGAGCCCCTAGTTTTTATTCATCATCTAAACAGTGCACAAGAAAGCAAAACACAATACTGTGCACCCAAAACTCTGTGTATTCATTTATAAAGGATATCATATACTGAAAACAATGGTCACCTTAAAAATACTGTCAGTTTCCTTAAATAAAGCAACTTTAATCTCAGTCTTTGCTGAATTTCCTAAATTTACTACAAGGAATACCTAGAAATAGTGCAAAATCTTGAGGTACAGTTAATTAGTTATCTAACAAAATGGATACAAGTTTAAGACATACCACTGTACATATGCAAATTTTAAACTTGCCATATAGCGTTTAGAGGAGCAACCTCTAGTGGTCAGAAAAGTAGAAACCAAACTATGAGCACTTTTTTAGTCCTATCTTAGTCCCATTGCGCTGAATAAGATAAGAGCAATACTGGCTGTTAAAGGGAACTTCAGTGACAGTAGAGAAGAAGGTGGTCTGTTTTTTCTGGCCAGACATCATATTATTTGCAAAATAAATCCTATGTAAAATAAGGAACACTTATATCTGCAAGCCACTTGCTATAAAGAGGCATTAGATGAAAGTCCTTTAAAACAAAGTCACTTTGGGCAGTCTCTGTGACTTCCTCTATATTGTACAATGCCCAGCACATTATTAGTGATTAATAAATAATTTTAAAGATATGCTGATCTTAGAGAAGACAAAGCCCACTTTTCTTGCAACTTTGTGCTGTAAACATGGTATGTGTTTGTCTTCTGTTTCAAAAGACGTTAAGTTTTGCTGAGTAATCTGCCTCAGGCAACCAAACCGTTCAACTTTTTTCTTTATGTAACCCCCTTAGGGTTTAGAGACCATGACCCCTTTAAATCTTTTTCCTGTGTGGGAAGCACTCATTGCTCCAGAAGGAGGAACTGCTGTTAGGGGGAAGGGAGCAGAGAGAGAGGGGAGAGGCCCGGGTGCATGTGTCTATAGCGTCAGACAGAAGGGCTGGAACAAGCAGGCCCTCAGAAAGTGAAGCAGCCGAGAACCTGCCTGAAGCCTAGGAGGGACAGAGCAGCTGATTGGGGACACCCCAGGACTGGAGTCAGGAGGAGCACTGTGCCAGGGAGGAATCGCCTGAGAAGGACAAACCGGAGCTGGACCTAGTACTGCTGCCCAGAGCTGCATAGGGCCATGAGCACTGGGGCTTGTGACTTTGCACTGGGATAAGGAAAGAGGCTGTTAGCTAGTTATGTGGGGAGGTTGCTGCTATGGGTGGCTTTGCAGAGAGTGACAGAAGAAGGCCCCAGAGGGGTTTGTTGGCGAAAGTTCACTGGCGCCGAAGACGACCAGGAGCACCCAAGACTCAGCACTGGACTGGAACTTTGCCCAGGACTCCTGGACTGTGTATGCAGACATATTGCTCAGTGTCTGCCCTTTCAGACTGTGCTACCACTGGGCCTGTGAGGTCTTGTGTTGAATGCAACCCTGCTTTACTGCTCCCCCTATATTTCCCCCCTGTTGTTTTTCTCCTTTCATCTCTCTGTAAATAAATATTTCCCTTTCCTATATTCATTGTACTCTTCCGGTGTGTGTGTGTTTATTCTGTGGGATTTGGAACAGGTGCCCCAGGGGTGGAAGGGATTTTCCCTGATGCATTCATGAGTGTGCCTTCTCTTGGCCAGAGCTGTCTGCAGAGCAGACTCCATCTTGGCCACAAGGGGGTTAAAGTTACATTTATATAAGGTGGGCAAATCAGTACAGTTTATGTTGATTTCCTTACTTCAGTCTTTTTATTGTTTTATTAGCAGTCCAGTGTGTTGATATATATAGATAAAGCACCCATTTTCCATGGAAGCTCCCCGATAGTATGCTGTTTGATGGGATAGGCAGAAGGGATCCGTGCATTTGGGATACTGAAACTACCTCAGCCTGTCTGGTAAACAGCTTGTATTTCTGCCTAACCGCACATATTTTGTAACTGTGCCCAGAAAGCAAAAAGCCATTTATAATACAGGTAATGACAAAATTAGGGAAACTGAATGAGGGGTTGACACATGTTCACCTTGTGACATAGCATCCTGGACTAGAATTCACCCATTACATATCTAGATAGGTCAGGGAAGGGCGGGGTGGGGTGGGGTGTCTTCTAAAACTAATTCAGTTAAAACATATTGAGCTAAATGGTTGTATTGTAAATACTCAGCTTTTGAGCCAATTAAAGTATGATACAACGGTTAGCACAGAGAACTGGGAGTCATGAGGCCTGGGATTGAGTCCCAGATCTGTCACTTGATCTCTCTGCACTTCATTTACCCCACCAATAAGATGGGGTTAATTTAATCTATTTCACCAGCGTCTTGTGAAGTGCTCTGACATTCCCAGATGGCACGATGGAAGTGGAAGGTATTAATGATATGTTAAAGGGCAACACAACGATTTTTTTAAATAAAAAGAGTAGCAGTAAGTACACACCAGACCCATCATGTAGTAACAAGTGGCTGACTGTGTGCAGAGGCATGGGAGGGAGAGGAGGAACTGTCCCCCAACCCAGTCCAAAAACAACAACAACAAAAAAGCACAGCGCCACCTAGGAAAGAATGAGACAGGATAAACACAACAAAAGGTAATTAAAGAAAGCTTTCAATCCTTCAGTGTGTTAAACCCTACCAGTAAGTGTTTCTTTCCCCCTATTTCTTTTCATCCGGAATAAGAAAGCAGGTAGGGAAATGCTGTGTGTTAAAGCTATCCAAGTAAGAAAAATGAAGGGAGCAGCCGAGGTCAGGCAGTAGGAGATCGGCATGACAAATGGGGAGCAGCCATGTTCTGTGACAGTGATAAATGCTGTTTCTCCAAGCAGAAAAGCCTATGCAAAAAAGAGCAGGCCTGTAACCGTACACCCAGGCAGCACTGAGACTGACCGGGCATTACTCTTTGCAACTCATGTTTGTCCGAAACATTAAAAAAGAACAAGTAGTATTTTTTGGTCACCCATTTCTGCTATGAGCAGCTGTTTTTTCCTGGTCTGTTTCCAATGAAGTCCAGAGCTGAGCCTTTGGCTGCTGCTTATGCAACCCAGGACCAGCAAGTTGTGGATGTGGTAAAAGAAAATCCTTCCAGCTGCTTTGTGATGAACTTTTTAAATTCCTGGCTGCAAGAGATTTGAAAGGCTGAACTGATGACACTGCGTCCCTGTCTAGCTCTAGCCACGCAACATGAAGGCTCTATAATTAAAGTCACAATGGGATATTTGACCTCGCTCACTAGTAGGAAAAGTGGGAAAGTAAATCAGAACTGCTGTGGTTATTAGCTCCAGAATAGGCTTGGTTAGATGCTGACTTTTTCTTTCTACTTCTCAGTTTGCTTTTGATAATAGTAATACTGTAGCCAGGGCAATTCTGGGGATTAACACACTTCTCTCCAGAGTGGCTGAAACCGCTTGGTCTTTGGCATTAGGCCTCACAAAGCACCCAACTCATGATTTAATCTTCCAGAAATGCACTGTTTTCCCTGCTTGATTGCATAACATGCGCAAACAGCTCCTTACACAGACCAGTGTAAACAGAAACCTCACTGATTGCCAGTGATAACATAAAACAAAGTTTTTTGGCAGTTTATCCTATGCCACTGACAAACTCCCAGTCAGCAGGCTCCAGACTAGACCCTAATCTCAGTTACCCCAGTGTAAATCCAGAGTAAAATGCATTGATTTACCAAGGTCAAAATCAGACAACCTACATCTGTAATGTATGTGCCTAGAAAATGTCTACTTGGAAGAGCTTCTAACCACCAAGCACAATGATGCTACACGTCAGAGCCAGTTCTGGCACACCAATGTTTTGTGCTGGTGAGAGCCTGTGATTCTGGATGTTTATTGGGTTTCTTGGTGGGGGCAGCTGGAAGGGGAAATACAGCAGCAATAAGTCTTTCATGGAACATAAGAGCAAAATTCACTCATAAGGTTTTGGGGGGTGGGGGCGAGGGTTGCGGGGAATACTGCTAGTTAAGATATATTAAAACTCTTTGTGGAAAACTCATTCCCTGTCAAACTGTAGTTAACAGAAAAAATATATAGAAAGTGTGACGATGGCAAGTTTTACAGATTACTGACTGTTCAGCATTTTCATGTAAGTCCTTGGAAATGCTAGTCTCTTCCGCTCTCAGAGTTAGCTCAAATGGCTTGTTTTCACCTACACTCATAATTAAACTAGGTCAGTTACCAAGTGCTCCTGACAACAGCTGTCAGTGAGGACTTTATTTCCTATTGTAGAGAAGGCCTTAGCTTAGTCCCTGAAAAGACTGGGTTGAAGAAAGAATTGGAATGAGCTACTTAAAGCACAAGTGATAGGTAAAGAGGAAGATAAATTATTCAAAGGCAGAAATCGATTATAAAGCAGCCCTGAAAGATAAAGCAAAAGGAGGACTCTTGAATCCCAACAGGGAAGGTGGAAAGGCCTTTTAATTCCATAAAGTGATGTGGCTTCAAATTGCACCCCACAGAAAAGACTGGATCCCAACTTGAACCACTCCTGAGAAAGCCTGACAGAGTTGTCACCCAATTTGGAAACAGCCTCCCAGAGAATAGAAGGGAGAGTAAGGGACGAAGGCTCCTGTTCAGCAAAACACGCAAGCACGTGCTTATGTATTTTAGGGAATTGGGGCCTACGGGCATAAACAGGTCTTAAAGAAAAAACATGGGCTTTTTAACCAGGACTCCCTCAAATTCTGCAGGTCTCACGTCTCCCAAGACCCAAAATAAGATCCAAAAAGTATGGCCTTCTATGTTTTATAGATTATATCTTTATTTTTCCCTATGCATCTATTTACAAAGCCCAGTTCTCAAGTTTGAATATTTCAAATCACATTGGAACGAAGCAGAGTACAGAAAAGTTCAGCTCAGACACACAATTCTGTGTCAAAAATGTAGTTGAAGTATTTTTAAATTGAAAAACACCAACAAGACCATGTAATATCTACCTGGTTTAGATACTCTTTGCCCAGGTTTAGAACAAATGAACCTCTCACAAATATGTAAGAGTTTGGCTAGGTTTTTTCCCTGCAATAGTAGAAGTATTCAAATAACGGCTATAATTAAGACTGGAAATAAACAAACAAACAAATCAGCAGTGGAGAGTGTATATTAATCATCAAACAGTGTGTTCCTTATTCTCCTGCCACTGAATTCTTATGGACTTCACTGAGAGTAAGACTGAGTCTAATGTGATGTCATCCACCCATTTCTCTCCCATTGCCTAACCCAAGAAAGGGATTTAAATAAGGCATCTTTTCTATTATAATATGAGATTTGTAAGTATTCCCAGGGGATAAATAATGTAGCACTCCCCAGCATGGCAGGATGTTATTGACAGAAGAAATGTCACAGAACCATAAACAAGGCAGCCAGAAAAGACCGCTGAAACCATCTACTCTCACATCCATAAATTTGATTTTACACCAGCTCCAGATTTCACTCCCCAAACCACAAATCCCCGAACTCCTGTTCTCAGCTTCCCCAGTACTATAGCCCATAAAAGACTGTGATACCTCAAATGCCAACCCTCACGTTTCGCAAGAAAATGAACGGTCATCTTCCACTACCCAGCAATAACTACTACTAAACTCCCACCAAGTTCTCTCTCCTTGCCCCTGCTGTTTTCTTACTCCCGTTGGCCAGAAAGGCACAGCATTTTGTTTAATAAACAGCATCACCCTTACTGGATATTTGGAGTAGCTAATGGCAGCTATCTGATTGACATTATTAACTTGAGACAGCTGTAGGATCAGGAATTCAGCTTAATGTTAAATACTCCCACAAAGCATGGCATCTGCCCCCAAAGTCTTGCGCAAAAGTTTTCCTCTCTTGAGCCCTTCCCCAACTTACTGCTTAATTGACTGCAGTTAATCTGCTCCATACAAATTGTCCAGTTTTCTGCACTGTACTTTAACTAAATGTTTTCCTTGAGTTTTTTTTCTTTCTTCACATTAAATGAATTAGCAAAGGCTAACAACTATGATGTAGGGATCCTGAATTGTTCAACTAGAGCGACATTACATTTTTAATCAGAAGATATCAAAGAAGAATTTTATTGTACAACAAATAATGTGCAACACTGAATTTGTGACCATATTTATTTCCATTAATTTTAGGTTGCAGCAAATAAATAGTATTATCTTAGGAGCTGTTTAAACTGATAAAGCATACATAAAAAGAAAAGGAGTACTTGTGGCACCTTAGAGACTAACCAATTTATTTGAGCATAAGCTTTCATGAGCTACAGCTCACTTCATAAGATGCATAACTGTAGCTCACGAAAGCTCATGCTCAAATAAATTGGTTAGTCTCTAAGGTGCCACAAGTACTCCTTTTCTTTTTGCGAATACAGACTAACACGGCTGTTACTCTGAAACAAAGCATACATAGCTATTTCTCAGTCCGAAATGGCAGCCTACAGGTAACAACACTGTAGAAGTAAGAGAAATGAATATAGATAACTCTAGTTGAAGAATTCAAGTTCAATAAAACAGTTGTTTAATCCTCATTCATTTATGTTATATAAAGAAACAGAAAACATTTAGCAAAGTGATGGTGTTTTACAGGTGGGGCTAGTACCGCTGCCCATTATTAACGTTGTCTAACATTTCCTATTATAAGATCTTGTTTTCAGTGCTTTTAACTTGGCCAAACTTTAATCATTTGCACTGAAACTTTCCATTCTGGGGGTCTGCCTCAGGTTGGATGTTTCTGGAAAATTTCAGCCAAAGCAGTTAACTATTTCTGAGAGCAAGGCTGGGGGGAAATAAGTTGCTTCTCCCCATGTTAAAAAATTCTGGCAACCTTTTCTTTACTAGTTCTAGCACTCCCATGCTTTGGAGCAGGGACTGGTGGGGTGGGCACGCTGGGCCTGGGATCCAAGGGAGAAGAAGGGTACACAGAGAATGGAATTAGGAACACTAGGTATGTCTACACTGCAATAAAACACTTGCGGCTAGCCCATATCAGCTGACTCAGGCTCACGGGGCTCAGGCTGTGGGGCTATAAAGCTGCAGTGTAGTTGTTCAGGCTCAGGCTGGAGCCTGGGCTCTGGGCCCCTGCTAGGTTGGAGGGTGCCAGAGTCTGGGCTCCAGCCTGAGTAGCTACACCTCAATTTTATAGCCCTGCATCCTGAGCCCAGAGAGCCTGAGTCAGCTGACACAGGCCAGAGGGTGGGTGTTTTATTACAGTGTAGACATACCCAGTGAGATCAGATGAAGGAGAATAAGGGGGAAATTGGTTTGACAAGGAGTTTGGGACTAGGAGCCAGTGAGGAAATTAGTAATTGCGTCTTCAGAGCAGGATTTGAATAGTGTGCAGTAAATAACAGATTGGGCCACACATTGAACAATGAAGATAAAATATGACTCATTAAGTCAGGACCATCCACATCGGTTTTTTGTGCATAATATTTTATATATTGGTATATGTGTGCACACATTATATATAATCAATGGCATATATAAAGACGATGGGAGCTGCTGCATGATGATCACTTCTGAAAATCTGACCCTAAAACACAAGCTGGTAGTATCCTTAAGAATCGTGGCCAATTTAAATGCCTTGGAAACTAGCCAGATCCACCTCTTTAAGCAAACAAATGTATTACAGTCTCTCGTGGATGGACCTGAGATTGGGCATGCTTTAAAAAGACAGAGAGAGAGTATGAATGAGTTTGAAAGAAACCAGCTTTTTTAGCAGTATTTATTGCCCAGTCTGGATTACAGGGATTAAATGGACTCAGATGCATGAGGGTGGAAATGCGGGTGTTGGATGTCAATATATAATAACTTCTTCAAGCTTGAGGAATCATGTCAATGGCTTGTGAAATTAGGACCTATTTTATCATTACCCATATATGTGACTTGGGCTTTTATAAATATCTGACGACATTTAACAGTATTGTTTCCATCTTTTTATTTTGTATTATTATTTTGTAACTATGGAAAAATAATTATTGCTATCAAATATTTTGCTGCCAGAAGTAAATCTTGTTTGCAATTTTACTGCCAAAAACATATAAGGAAGGACAGAAATAGAATTCAGACCATTGCTGAGTACTTAATGCAGTAGGCTAACAGAACAAATCTCTAGGATGTACTGCATCTTATATCTTCTGATTGGATCACGTTCTTTTGTTTTACTGTTCACTGTTCTGTTAAACTTAATCAAGCTTATATTATTTTATTATTATACCTACCTTTACTAATAACAAGCCTCCCTTCAGACCAACATGAACATCTGGAATGTGGGTTTCTAACTATACGGTTTTGCAAATGTTATGGTAAACCTCTGAAGCCATGTCTATGCTGTACCTTCTATTTGCACTGCCTTCACAATAATGTGATAAAGCTTTTTGACATGGCAGAGACACGAAACGACAGAATGTCTGTACTCTAAATACAGAAAGAGAACAAGCTGTACAGGAGACAGTCAGTGATGAGACAAGCTTTTGCTCTCCCCATCTAAAAGACAGTTTGGTCAGTTTTTGAAACAGAAGAAGCCAGACCTTCCTTGGTATACAGATGAATGCTCCCAGGACCTACACCAGGGGGCAGGGGCAAAGAACCCTGAGGTAGAATCTCTGCCAACAATCTGCTCCCTTTCTGCAAGACAGGCAGTGTACAGGGAGCAGAAACCTCCCACAACTCCCCTGTAGGCACAGAGCTGATGGATTTTCCTACTGCATCTCCCTCCCCTAGTGCTTCAGAAAACAGAGAGGGTGGCTTGGCGGTGGGGTGGGATAAAGTGGAGAGTGAAAGAAGCCCGACCACTGTGCACTCCAGCAATCCCTAGCTGGCCTATACTCCCATGAGGATCATACACAACTACAATTTCCCCATGCAGCAACTTCAGCTGTGGCCTTTGATAACGGTACGTAGCAGCAAAGGGCAGCATAGAAATTGCTCAGCTTGCGGCACCACGCAGTCTGGGGGCCCTGAATTTCCTCTGAATCAGGCTTTTTGAGTGCTATGATTTGCACCAAAACCAGTACAGATGTTTCCACTGATGCCTAGAATATTTCCTGAAATTTTGGAATTGATCAGATATGGTGTTCAAAAGCTAGACAGACAAACGTCATCAAGTTGAGTATTAGACCTGACTTCGCTCAGCCAATTACCAACCTGGAGTGTTCAGAATTAATGGCAGGTTTCAGAGTAACAGCCGTGTTAGTCTGTATTCGCAAAAAGAAAAGAAGTACTTGTGACACCTTAGAGACTAACCAATTTATTTGAGCATAAGCTTTCGTGAGCTACAGCTCACTTCATCGGATGCATACTGTGGAAAGTGTAGAAGATCTTTTTATACACACAAAGCATGAAAAAACACCTCCCCCCACCCCACTCTCCTGCTGGTAATAGCTTATCTATTGTGGTAATAGCACAAGTACAGAATTAATGAGTTAGGCCCCCAAAATCATGGGATTTTCTTTAAAATCCTGAGATTAAAAAAACCCCAACACTTGAAGTTCTTTTTATTTGCATTCTGGCTTTTGAATATTTAGGGTTCATGTTTTCCCACAACCATGAGGCCTTGACACAATTTTAAAAAATAAATAAATAAAGCTGAGAATATGGTGAATTCACTTGACTTCAGATTCTATGACTAAGAAAAATGCTAAATATCACAAAACTTAACCTTTCTCACACTGTAGATGCATATTCAATTTGTGGTCCACTATCACCCCAATCCCTTCCAGCAGTTTTACTGCCTCGCCAGCTATACCCAGTTTTTTATTTGTGCGTTTGATTTTTCCTTCCTAAAGTGTAGTATTTTGCTTTGTCTTTATACAAAGAGAGGAGTAATAACCCAACTACCTGCAGTGACTAGCAAATTAAAATACTAACTACATTACATGGCAGTCCTCTGTTTCTGGAATGAGGAAAGGCCTTATACATACATATACATTTATACAGCAGTTTAATCAAACTGTAATCTGGACCTAATCCTGGTCTCATTGAGGTCAACAGCAAAACTGCTGTTGATTTGAATGGGTCAGATACTCTATACCCTTTTGCTGCATAAAAGAAAATGTCCAAAACGCTTTAAGAACCAAAACACAGGAGCCTATATTTAAATAAAACATTCTGCCCCATTTACTGTGTTCATCATTTGACATAACTAGCAACTGAATATATGGATACTAAAGCATGCCATAGACCCCTTTGATAGTGTCTATTTATTTAAAATACCATTAAGAGTAAGGTCATCATAATATAGATTTTGGAATTAACAGTCAACAGTACGTTTTGTCTTGCTATAATTTTTACATTCACTAATTCACACTGGATTCACATCTGCTGAAGCAATAATATAGCTCATACGTTAAGAGAATTTGCAGGGAACAAACAGTAATTAAAGCGTGTTGTGTTGACTAGCTTTCCATTTAAACTAAAGGGAAGGAAGTAGCAGGAATGTCAGGCTATGCTGGAGGTCCCTGATTTCAGACTGTACCATAACAGAGATATGATCAGGATTCAACAGGTTAGAATAACACCTGGGTTTCAGCAAAAATACTCACAATAAATCCAAGTTTTTTATAGTCTCGGGTATACATAGATTTGCGTTTCTCAATACTGCCACTGTTGTTGGGTTCAGACTCCGCATCAAAAGCTATTCTTCGGAGTTCAAATATAATATCCCTCTGAGCCTGAGGGTGTTCAAAAAGAGAAAGGTCAGTTTTAAAAAAAGCAGAGAAATGTCTCCTGTTTCGAGTCACAGCAAGGAACTACAAAAGAATGTCTCAAAAAGCTGCATGCTCTCCAACCCCCAGTCTTTCTTTATCAGAATATAATTTTAAGCTATTAGACAGACGTACATATGGAGTGACTTTGTGTCTCCCTATTTCCCCAAGTCCTCACAGTTGAGGGATTTCATTCCTCAGAAGACTCACATGAAGTACTAGTGTCCTGACAGACACTTAATGACTCAATCTGGCAAGGTGTTGAGCACTCCAGCCCGCACCTCACTTTAACCATGTGTGTATGACACCACTGAAGTCAATGGGATAACTCACTTGCTTCAAGTTTAAGTTTGTACTCAGTATTTTGCTGGATCCAGGTCAGAGCGTACTCAGCACCTTGAAGGACTGAGCCCTAAGCATCCCTCTCAGTAACAGCAGATATTTGTTACTAAGTGGATGACGGTGTTGCAGTAAAAAGAAAAGGAGGACTTGTGGCACCTTAGAGACTAACAAATTGCAGTAGTTTCAAATCGTATCAACGCTGCACATCTGCAGCTCATCACGAATATCTTGTGCCAGTAATAACTGTTTTGCATTTACAGCTACAGTGCTACTTTGGTTGATGATGTGATGTGTACCAGGTAATTGTGTGTATCCTTTTCCCTTCTGAGTGAAGAGTTGCAGAAACTATCCTGCTGCTATATTTTGGAAGAAAAGAGAGTGCACGATTGCTCTGATGTAACCATGTATAATGCTGTCTCTTATCTGTGGAACACCCTACCTATCCCAATTTCCCAAACCACCATGCTATCTTCATTCAAGTCCCTCTTAAGAATCCACTTCTTTTATATAGCCTGCATGAAGCTCCTTTAAAATTAAAGAAACAAGACCTGAAAATCTTTCCCATGGCATCCTGACTTCAAGTCTCTTTTTTTAAACTGAAAGCGGTTTGGGGCAGGGACCATCTATTTTTGTTTACTGCACAGCACCAAACACATTGTTGGAGCTAAGTAATATTAAAAACAATTATTGTTGAGCCACAACAACCCAAAATAAAAAATGAACTAGAGTTACAGGGTTATTTAACCATATTCCGTCTACATCAGATACTTTTAATTTGAACTTTTGCTCTAGTTCTACATGAATAAAGCCAACCAGGATGACTACACATTTCAAGGTGGTTCTGATAAACTTTATAAGAAAAAAAATAGACTGACACTGATCTGGACGCTGTACAGATTTAGCTCAGGATGATGCCAAATTCAACTGATGAACCTCAAGCTCAAGAGATAGTCGAGGTCTGAAATGTGGTAAAATTGACAGTTTGTTGTCTCATTTTTGCATAACAGAAACCAGTTTGTTTTTCAAACAAAAAATCTGGCCTTAATTTCAGACTCCCTGGAAAATCGGTTTTTATAAAAACACATGGGATATCCGTGACTGCTAGGAAGTGCCACTTTCATTAATCTGCCTTTCCTGGCTCTAAAGGCTAAGCTTGGCACTACATCTGTCCCCTTACTGTTTGGACTGGGTTGTGAGAGATGCTTACCTGGTCCTGTGGATCCATTTTGGTCATCATTCTGTCCTCCAGAAGGTTAAAGGTGAGCACTTGCAGAACATAAAGCTGGTGCGCCATTTCATTATTGATGGCCCTCTGTGCCCTGATAACATGCTGTGAAAGGAAGATATTCAAGTGAATGTCACCTACTCTTTTCCTACCACTGATTCCCCTGAGGTGGGCTCAGGTGTTTCCATTCCTGTACGTGTTTGACGAGCAGTGGTGTATGCATACTGTTGAAGGGGGAAAGGCAAGCCCGATACTAGTAAGGTGGCTAGGTACACAGGTGTTCCATGGGCTGTGATATTAAATCCTATCCCTTAGTAAGGTTCCTGAAAGCAGTGCACAGAGTCCTCTCCTCCTACCCTCTAGCTAGAGCATGTGCATACAGAGAACAGAAATTAGCAGCCAGGTCATCCTTTTGAAAAGCACCCTCTTCAGAAGGGCACATGCAAAGAGTGCATTTAAACAAAGAGTGAAGAGAACAACATTTCTAAGCATAAGAGTATTCATGCTGCTGATACAGCTGTCATAGTAAGCCAATTGCTGCAAGGGAATCAATTACAAATGAACCACACTCCTACCTCTACCAGATGATCACATTCTATATGAGGAAAATGGTTTAAAATTAATGAAAATTAGAATGAAATGCCCATAAGCAATAGCGAAGTCACCAAAGTTACAATGCAGGTGCCAAAATGATGGATAATTTTAAAGTCACTGAGGTACACAAAAATGCCAGGGGAAGCTAACTAGATTGATACAATCTTCACCCCAAGGGTTTCTGTAAAGGGTGTAACCAGAGGTCACTAGCCCAGTAGTGTGTAAGGAGAGAAATGGGCATGACCACCAAGACAGTGCTACTCAGTGGCAGCTCTAAATAGGATGTTTGCTGTCCTCTGCTATATGGCATTGGAACATTTATGCCAGAGAATGAGCACCTGGGAGTGCTACTCATGTAAATTTCATAGCAGAGGTCAAAATCTAGCCTACTACTACAGCCACTTAGGAAGGAAAATATAGCCTTCGAAACTGAAACAGTCTGCTTTTTTCACACTGATCATCTAAAGAAAAAGAGGGGGGAGAGGAGGACGGGGTCTCCAGACTGCCTCTTCTGCCAAATCTGCCTAATGCCCATATCTATGTCATGTCAGATGACATAGATGACTAGTACAATTTAGAAGACCCCTGATCTGGCTCTAACTATGGTCAGTGACAAAATTCCCCTGGTCTTCAATGGGAGAAGGAGAAAGCTATTTATTATGTTTATTAAGTACACTTTGAAACGTGTCTTGTGCATCTTCTGGGCAATTATTTATTACCAGCAAATAATCTAACTCTGGCAAACTGTGTCCCATTTAAGATCTCAAGATATGTGCAAACACAAGAGTTTTCATATTGTAAAATCATCTGCACACACGATGGACAAACAAGCACAGGGGCTGATTTTGAGTCATGCAGCACTGTGTACATTGTTTGCTTGACAGACAGTTCAAACCCTAAAGTCTGGGATGCATTACTAATCAAGGCCAATGCAGATTTTTCAAATCCCGCCTAGTCGGCAAGCGAATGCTCACTTTCTCCAAAGGAAAGGCGCCCCAAATACTGCATGTATTCATTATTATATCTTGGTAGAGAAATGACAATTTATGCATTGGGAAAATAACCTCCTTTCCCTTTCGGACGGTCAATTCTGAGCTCATTCAGCAGCAGAACTACCTTATCTAGCAAGCCAAAAAACATATTGAAATACAAAACAACTAAAAGAGCATAAACATGAATAATATACAACATACACCCACCAAAATGGCAAAATGTTTTGTTTCCCTGTGCTAGTAAATAAAATCCTTGGGAACTTTATACTAATACTTACTGTTAAGATGATCGCCCGAAGCTGTTTTTGTGACAAAATGTTTGCCATTTCCTGTTTTGGTAAAACACAAAGATTTAGCTAAAAGCACGTATTTCAGTGCAGCAGTGAGAAGAATTCTACAGTCATTCCTGGGGGTGTTTTAGTACTGAATATCAGCAGTATTTCTCATCAAGAAATGAAATGAGAGGCCTCACAGTGACTGCCTCAGCTGATCTTTTATTTTTGTTTAAATTCAGACCACACTAACAATGACAAAGAGGGACAAAGAAAATGAAGGGACTGGAGGCCATACAGTTTATACGAGGGAGCAGAATATTTGGGCTATCCAAAAATAGCCATGAAAGGATGGTTTCAGAGTAACAGCCATGTTAGTCTGTATTCGCAAAAAGAAAAGGAGTACTAGTGGCACCTTAGCGACTAATCAATTTATTTGAGCATGAGCTTTCGTGAGCTACAGCTCACTTCATCGGATGCATACTGTGGAAATTGCAGAAGACATTATTATATACACAGACACCATGAAACAATACCTCCTCCCACCCCACTCTCCTGCTGGTAATAGCTTATCTAAAGTGATCATCAAGATGGGCCATTTCCAGCACAAATCCAGGTTTTCTCACCCTCCGCCCCCCCCCCAGACAAACTCACTCTCTTGCTGGTAATAGCCCATCCAAAGTGACCACTCTCTTCACAATGTGTATGATAATCAAGGTGGGCCATTTCCTGCAGGAATCCAGGTTCTCTCATCCCCTCACCCCCCTCCAAAAACCACACACACAAACTCACTCTCCTGCTGGTAATAGCCTATCCAAAGTGACCACTCTCCTTACAACGTGCATGAAAATCAAGGTGGGCCATTTCCAGCACAAATACAGGTTTTCTCAACCCCCCACCCCCATACACACACAAACTCACTCTCCTGCTAGTAATAGCCTATCCAAAGTGACCACTCTCCTTACAATGTGCCCCCCGGCCCCCGGCCTTCTGGTTAAACTTGGATTTATGCTGGAAGTGGCCCACCTTGATTGTCATGCACATTGTGGGGAGAGTGGTCAGTTTGGATGAGCTATTGCCAGCAGGAGAGTGAGTTTGTGTGTGTGTGGGGGGGGGGGGGGGTTAAAAAACCTGGATTTGTGCTGGAAATGGCCCACCTTGATTTTCATGCACGTTGTAAGGAGAGTGGTCACTTTGGATAGGCTATTACCAGCAGGAGAGTGAGTTTGTGTGTGTGTGTTTTGGGGATGGGGGGGTGAGAAAACCTGGATTTGTGCTGGAAATGGCCCACCTTGATTTTCATGCACGTTGTAAGGAGATTGGTCACTTTGGATAGACTATTACCAGCAGGAGAGTGAGTTTGTGTGTGTATGGGGGTGGGGGGTTGAGAAAACCTGTATTTGTGCTGGAAATGGCCCACCTTGATTTTCATGCACGTTGTAAGGAGAGTGGTCACTTTGGATAGGCTATTACCAGCAGGAGAGTGAGTTTGTGTGTGTGGTTTTTGGAGGGGGGTGAGGGGATGAGAGAACCTGGATTCCTGCAGGAAATGGCCCACCTTGATTATCATACACATTGTGAAGAGAGTGGTCACTTTGGATGGGCTATTACCAGCAAGAGAGTGAGTTTGTCTGGGGGGGGGCGGAGGGTGAGAAAACCTGGATTTGTGCTGGAAATGGCCCATCTTGATGATCACTTTAGATAAGCTATTACCAGCAGGAGAGTGGGGTGGGAGGAGGTATTGTTTCATGGTGTCTGTGTATATAATAATGTCTTCTGCAATTTCCACAGTATGCATCCGATGAAGTGAGCTGTAGCTCACGAAAGCTCATGCTCAAATAAATTGGTTAGTCTCTAAGGTGCCACAAGTACTCCTTTTCTTTTCATGAAAGGATGGAACAGTGATTGAGACCCAATATATAGAATATGAGGAAAGCATTTAACATACAAGTATTCTAGCAGAGAAAGACAGGAGGAAGTCGCATATGTTTCTACCTGCCAACTGGGACTTTGAAAATAAGTTGTAGTGAATCAAGATGTGAATATGTGTATTAGACTTTAAAACAGTTGAAAACTAACACTTTACCTTAAAGTCAACAATTAGCCTGAGTTACTGTATCATCACTGCAAATAAAACTTCTCCCCACTAAAAACTGTTCAGAGTTGGTGGGGATCTTAGATGGGGTCCTCCATTAAAATCTATACTCTCATCCTTCTACTTTATGTTTTAATTTAACTTCTATTTTTCTCTTTAATCATTCAGTAACCACCAAACACATGCCTTTGATTCAACATCCATCTTAAGCACCCAATCTCAGCTATCTAGCTTCGTATCATACTGTCAGACCTTGTATGTGTTGCAATGGTCTCAGTATTTATAAAGTTGCCATTGCAGAAGTATCTAGACAACAGAACTGTAAAACTTTTATTTTCCCTTTATTCTTGTTTGCTGTAGATTATATACATTTGCATCCGTTTGATCTTTGTACACACACACACACACACACACTAAAATTTCGTTCAAAAATATACTATTAAATTACCTGGGTAAAATCTTGTGCATAGCTACCTATGCACTGGTATTAGCATTTGGACATTTTGGGCCACTGCTGTAAATTGTGTCTTTTGCTATCATTAGCTCATCCGACACTGTCTTACACAATATAGCACAACGTCACATCAGTTCTAATGTTTTATAGTTCAAAGAAACTATCTTAATCATAATCCATTGTGATTCTGTGCCGTTATAACGGAGTCAAAATACTGCTCATATTCAGAAAAACTAACAAAAAGGTTTTGCAAATGGGTTTGCAAGAATAAATATTAATAAAAACTAACCAAGTTGTATATTTATATTAAAAATCTATGCAAGAACACAGAAAACAGGAAAACTATGACTGAAATAAAACATGAGCAGAAATGGATAACTGCAGAAAGGATACATAAGCAAGGCAGAAGCAGCATAAACAAAGGCTGGCTCTGGCAATATTAGAAGAGAATCTACTTGCTCTAACACAGAAAGAAAGTGTTGACTTACAGTCAAAGGACAATCAAGGATGTTAACAGTGTTCGCTACATCAAGCTAATGGTATTGGGTCAGAGTGCAGAGATGAGAAGGGAAAAAAAAGTGATTGAAGACCAGAGAATCTTTGTTAGAGCTTTATTTTTATTTTCAAGCCTCAGGGGATAGAGCAGCTGTAGATTGTTAATAGAGTAAGGGTAGGAATTATAACAATGCTATTATCCCCTTGGAAAATTCAGAACAGTACAGCAGGGGGAGTGCTACAGACACAATATGCTTCACATTGTGGGGAATGAACAGGAAAGAAAAGCAGTTTGCTTAAAAATAAATATCTATTATAATTAAGAAGACTAAACAATTACTCTTTCCATGAGGAATACATGGAAGAATCCTTTCTCCATCCAAAGGAAAAATCATGGAATGGTTTAAAAAAGTGGGATAGCAGCATGTCCACTTTGCCTTTGGAATCTTTTAGTTTCCTGATGTGACACAACTGAGGTATTACTCTTATTGGGACCTCCTTTAGTGTCATTGCCTGTCCCTCCTACAATGGGTTATGATTGTTACTGAAGACAATCACTCTCTGAACCCAGCGGAGCTGCACAGATCTACACCAATAAAGTAGCCTACATTTTAGAAATAAATTCTTGAGGTCTTTCATTAATACAAGCTCAGACAAAGCTCTCCATTTAGTAATCTTCAGCATCACTTCTTAATAAAATGCAACTAACAAACAATAAAACTATATCTTTCAAAAGAGTTTTTTTTAATGTGTCATTTTGTGCCTCAAGCACTTTTGGTTTTCTTCTGCTATTGCGACAAAGTTGTTTGTTTTTTTTAAATAACCATGGTTCAGCATTATCCTTGATAGGAGTAAGGTAGCAAGGAGTTTTCCTTTCAAAAACTTTGTTTCTTTACATTACAGAGCCAGACAAAAGAGAAAAAAAGGATAGTCACAAGTCACTACTAGAAAGTTAGCTATATTTTTTATTACAGTGTAGTCAACTAAACAGAGTTGGATCCTCATACTACAGTTTATGGGAGTTTGCCAAAGCCTCGGGCATTGTGCAGGATTTTTATATAAAACTGTATGGTCCCTTTGAGGAGTTTGCAGTGCAAATTCAAGCAATCATAAGTTTTCCACACTTTCCAGTTCACAGCACTACACTTGTTGTGTTATTGATATAAAGCAATATAGCATCACACGTGAACACAGGTGTAAATTTCAAGCCACAATCTTCACAATTGTTAGTGAAATTCCTTGTAGTATTATGCCCAGTGTGGTCTGGTTCTGACAATATGATTTTTCAGTTCACTACTTCACATACAGCAACTATCAGCAATGGCAACTGGACCTGAAAATCCAAGTCCAAGCAGCAAAACAATTAAATGAACTATGATTGCATCACCTCGTTATTTTGCCTCAGAGACGGAGAATGCAATCAAGGTTAGCCTTTAAACCTATGTTAAAGTTCATAGAAACTTTCCCTTTCTTGGATATATGGACTAATATTTAACCATAACACATAAAGAGTCAAGGTTCTGACCACTTAAACCCTTTAAAGATCCCAGGAAATTTTCTCCAAGTGGGGGTGTTAACCCCAGACTCCTGGCCAAATGCCTAGTCAGGTATTATATTCTACCTACCAGAATCTCCCTCTGCAGTTTCATTAGGTCGCAGTGGTGTTCTTCTCTCTCCATTATGTAATATTAAAGAGAGCAAGGATCCACTACAAAGGGTCGCAGCAATTATGGTGGGTGAAATGATTCGTAGGTATCCCTTACCACCCTCAAAGGAGCGTTGTAATTAGCATCTGCAAAGCACTTTGAGATACTCAGTGCCCTTCAGCTATGGGAGAGCTGATTTCAGAAGCACACAGCAACTTTTCTTTTGACTTAACAGAAACATTAAATTAAGTTAAAAAATGAAGGAAACAAAAAACTTTCCATGAAAGTTACATTGAAAAATCCACTTCTTATAAAAAAAAAAAAATATTTTTTGACTCTTTGTGGTATTTTGGCACTTAAATAATCAGCCTGAGTTTCAACAGTGTTGAACAAGCAGCACCTTCCCATCAGATACCAGTGATGTGTCTCCACTAGAGTTCCCGCCATTGCTACCACTGTGGGGAAATTCTAAGCAAAGTATCTCGCAGGCTAATATCTTAATAAACACAGTGCAACTGCTCCCACATACCAGACTTTATACTCCAGCCTCGTTTAACATGGAGCAGCCATCTTAAAATATTTCCTTTGGAGGCTTGTGAATTTTAGCACTGAGTTAGCTAAGTGGAACATTATTACAGTTAGGCAACTCACACATAGACATTTTGTTTTCGAGCTATGACATAAAAAAGGAATCTTCCTTTTAAACAACAATCTGAAAAAAACAGTTTACAAAAAATAAAAAAAAGAGTATGATGTTACAGAGTGCATTGGCAAAAATTTCAGTGCACTAAATAACCATAGCAGTAAATGCAGACAGCAAAGAGTGCAGTTTCCTAACACAATCAATACAGTTTATCTGAAGCTATATTAGATCAGAAAAACTCAACAGTCCTGATTCACCTCTCACTTACACCAGTGCAAGGCAGAAGTGACTCCACTAAACTGTATGGAGGGTACACCAGCGTACAATAAGCAGGACCCATATCAGCTCTAGTCAATGGTAACAAAAGGGTGAAGGGAGACCATAGCAGAGATGTAGATAAGCTGCCAAAGGTAATCAGACTCTCCTATAGGTCTGCAGACAAACAACAAAAACCAACAACTCACCTGCCTCTTGTCATCAGGTGCTTTAAGGAAAAGTGCATTTATTACTGCAATGGTGTACGTTTGGATTTCTTGATCAGTCCTGTGTGGAACATGATTGTAATAATTATGGCAGATGGTATATGGAGACAAGCTTTAGAAATTATTTTTTCTTATTGTGTTATCTGAGAACAGAAAATTAAGCTGAAGACACAAAATATTCTGTAAATATGCCTGCTAATCAAGGATTAAAGTATTTTTATTTAATACACATTTTAATTGCATAGAAAGCTCCTGAAATACGATGCAAGAAAAACTGCAGTTTATCTAACACCCAGTATTACTGTAGACAGCGTTTACCTAGCCATCTGACCATTATTTATCCAAAACACATTCAGTTTAAGACATCTTTCCTTCCCAACCTCACCCTCAGCAAGGGATGCTGTTCTACCCTACTAGCTTCCCAGACAATGGTACACAAATGGATCCATCTGCACCCTAACATTACTCACCATCTCACCATTAATGGTGTCTCAGCTCCATTTCCCCCCTTCCATTCAGCCCGAAAGAAGCTACTACACAACCAGTTTAGCCAGAACTGGTGATAGACAATGGACAGTACCACAACGTTCATTACAAATTGTTCAGCCATTGTCAACTGAGGCTGCATTTAATCTCTCTCAGAGACTATATGTAATAGCTGTTCTCTTTACAACTCTGATTTTAAACACAGTGCTTGTTCAAAAGTCATTATCTAGGGTACTCACCCCTGAAGATGTGGGATTAACTGGCCAATTGTGATCTCCTGGGCTACCTTCTGGTACAGCTCATGGCTATTGAGCACCATAGACTCCAGGATTGCTAATGACCGTTGCAAGATAGAGATGTCGGCAGCAAATTTGTTCACATAGCTTGCTATCTACAAATTTAAACATTTGAATAATTCATATCTTGCTTACATGCACAGGGAAAGGGAAGGGGGAAAAGGCAGGATTCAAAAGCAGAAGGGCAATTTATGTAGATGCTAGTTGTTAGATGTGCATAAATGAATACTAGGAAAGTATTAACCAGTTGTGTTTATTAAAATCAAAATACATTGAAGCAAATAATGAGACAGATTCTCAGCTGGTGGGAACTGGTATAGATTTGTTTAAATCAATGGAGTTATACCAATTTACCCCAGCTAAGTATCTGGCCAACGTTCAAACATCACACATTGTATGAAATCACCACTGAAAAATTGTAAGCTTTTTTTTTTTTTTTGCCAGAGGATGTTTTGGAAAGAGCGGGGGAGGAATATTTTATCCTCCGTAATGTAATAATCCAGCTTGGGCATTTTTCTCAAACTGTCACTGTTAAAAACAACCTGGTAATATCTTTTATTGGACCACTTTCTGTTGGTGAGAGAGACAAGCTTTCGAGCTTACACAGAGCTCTCCTTCGGCTCAGTGGTAAAACGACAGTTGGGCAGAAGTGACTAAAGCAGCAGCAACCTTCCCAGTGAAAGCTGCCTTCCTCTAGCATAATCTACATGTGTTTTCCCTCTACCACCACATGACTTCCAGTGCGAAAGAAAATCAACCTCACTCAAAACCTATCTCCATCTTACGATTTTTAATTGAGCCGGCACAGCTGGCTCTAAATGTGGTTTGCTTCTACACGCATGATGGTAAAAACTCCTAGTAACTACGCCCAGCTAATAAGCGTTTCATCCCTACTGCAGGGGTAGGTCAACACACAGTTGCCTTCTTGTAACCAGCTCAGCACATTGTTTTTGCAGAGCAGCTATCACCCCCCCCCCCATACCTATGTAACCAGTTTGGCTGTGCAGCAGAAGGTGTTAGACTGCATCGTCCTGCATGCTGCTGATGCCACTCTGTGTAAATGTCCTCTAGGAACTCTGCCTTCTGCTGAGGACCTATGGGAGAACAGCCCAGATTTTCCCAGAATGCATGGACATAAGCATGATTAAGCAGAATGATACGTGAAGATGCACAAAAGTTGTTTCGATGGCCAAAAAGCTGCTCCATGGGGACAAACTGAACCTTACAACTAGTAACTGGTTTCAGTGACTGTGTCTCTAACCAGTTACAAAATCATGGTTAAAAGCTATAGTGCTGACACAGCTTTAAGTTCTGCGCCTGTGAAATTCTGAGTGGAAGCAGAAGGGGGAAAAGCAGCTATTTTTGTAGATGTTTATTGTGTGTATTGTAGGCATCGAAACAAAGAGAAGAAACAAAATCTATTATGATACTGCTGCTCCTTCCGCTACAGTCTCCCACCTCCACCCTCTACCCCATTCCGCGCTCTGCATGAGTTTTTGCTCCTACAGATGATACAGTGGGCGTTCCTCAATTGGTAGTCAGTGGGGTGACCACTGATCCAAACGTCTGTTGTGAAGTTAAATATCCACACAGTTCTCTTATTGAAAGGCAGGAAGCAGAATGCCCATATTTTTACCTGCTCTGCCTTAAAGCAAAAGGAAAAAGGGTGTGCATGATGGATTTTAAGTCAGGCAGCCAGGACACAAAGATCAACATTGCAGGGAAGTGAACACAGAGGTAAGTTGTGGAAAGTATAATCGAGCAACAGAAGAGCTAGCCTTTGTCTATACTGAGATTTCAGCCATCAGTGCAGCTGCATCCGTGCAAACCCCTAGTGTAGATATGATTTACACTGGTATATTACGATTTTCACAGGTCCAGCTTACCATGCACGGTTTCAAACTGGATAAAATGTGCCAATGGAAATCATGCTTCACTGGTGTAAATCACATCTATATTAGGGCTTTTCACTGGTGCAGCTACACTGGTGGCTGAAATCCCATTGTAGACAATGCCTTAACCAAATCTACTCATCTGCTCCCCAGCCAGAACCTTTTTCCATTGTTGCAAATGTGCAGCCAGAGTATAACAAAATGGCTTGCACACAGAGACTGCATCTACATTACACATTACTGGCAGTGAAAAGTACACTGTGATGTGCAGCTGCAGGTGTCAGCAAAAGGCTCTAGCAATAGAGAAAGGCTTCAGTAGCTCCCAACTCCCAGAGCCTTTCACTGCAGTGAGGAAAAGCTCTGTCAGGGGAGAGACAGCTGGGAAAGGTTGCTGGAGTTTTTCCCTGGGGCAGAGGAAGGGTTCTAGTAGCAGGACACTAAAAATAGCAGTGTACATGGGAAGGCACTGCTTGGGGGAACAGAGAACTGTGTGGGTATGTACTCGAGTACATACGCACACCCTTCATGCGTATCTTTACTTAACTTGCTTAAGCCATGCTTCACCATCTACACTGCTATTTATACCCATGCTTGCTGCACTAAGCGCGTAGGTGTACTACATGCCGCCCAAAGAAGGGTGCAGTGTAAGATGCACCCTTACAGACCAGTAATATACTGCCGTCATCAAAAATTTTGCTGAAATGAAACATTTTGTACAAAGCAGTGAATGTTCATGGAAACTCCAGACACACGTACGCGCGCGCGCACACACACAAAATTCAACTGGTTTTACATTTTCCATAAAAGGTTTCGCAGCTCTGCCTAGCTCATGGGTGAATTAAGGGAAACTGAGGCATGGAGATTGAAGTCCCAGTTAATCAAAGCATTTAAAAACATGCATAACTTTAAGCATTTGAGTAGCCCCACCGGGGTGTTGAAGTGCCTTGCTGAATCAGGTCCTAAATGTCTTGCTTAAGGGGACACAGAAAATCTGTGCTTTCGTCCCATCACCAAATAGAGGGGGGAAAAACTAATTGCAACTTTGCAACAGAACTGTGACCGAAGGCAAAAAGCATCAGGTCCTTTAAACAGCAATCTGTTCATTAGTTACTGCCTGGAACATTTTGATGTCAGTATAGGTGGTGAAGGAGCTGATATGGTGTGGTTCACATGCCAGTCCTCCTGCAGAATAAGTTTTTCAAGTGATTACCTTATTTTCAAATAAAGGACTATTATTATTGCATTTGACTAGCGAACAACAAACTGTATGTCGTAAAAAAGACGGCTATTTTCCTGGTGCCATCCCCTTCCCATGCAGCAAATTTTAGAAAAGGAGAGTAAACAATTCAACAGAATTAAGGGCATCCACATTACAAAGAGTTATGAAACAGGCATGATACTTGTAGCTTAAAAGTTGCTTAAAATGTCTTGAGTAGGCTGAGATTTTTTCTAAGATGCCAAGAGGATTTTGACACACAAATACCATTGGTCATCATGAGAACTGCAGATCCAAATCCTTTAGGTGGCTTTGAAAACCTCAGCCTAAAAGAACTACAGTGTCAGTAGTGTGAGAGAAGATAGCAGGCAGGAGGGAAATGACTGTTGCTGACACCCAGTACTGGAAGAAAGCCATATGCAAAGTATAAAAGATGGGTGAAAAATTATATTACATAGGCTATTTTTTATCTTGGTATAAAAATTTACACATCAGAAATATAAGAGAAAGACATTTTCCCCTCCCACTGAAATTCATTTCTTTGAAAACATTTTTCAGAAGATTTGAATTCTTGTTTTAATACCAGTTTGAATTACATCTATTTCAATGCAACCGTATGCATTCGGATGTTGGAACTTGCGCTGCATTTAGCATCATGCCACTTGCTGTTCATTAGACACGACTAAGACAATGCAGAGGTTCCTCTAAGTTCTCTTGAGGCTTCTGCCTTTGCAGTTAGATGTTTTTTCACTTTAATTTTCCCCTTCCAGCTTTGCCTCCATCTAGCAGAGAAAAGCTCTTCACAGGGGCAGGGCTGACATGCCCCCTAGCTTAGCAGTAGCTCTTCAGCCCCCATATCCGCACTGTCAGTGGTCACACAAGCCCACCAGCAACTTCAAAGGGTCTGGCTGGGGGTAGTGGAGCAACGGATGCCCATGACAGAGAAGGAAGGCCCTAGCCCTGATCCCTGGCATGCACTGAAGGTCATGGGGCTCCACGTGAGTGCAGAGGTCCACATACACATAATACATTGCACGGTTGGGGCATAACTATGCACCTTTCCTGCATCTCTGCCTTTCTCCTTCTTTTCTATTTTCTCCCTTCTGCCATTCTTCCTTATTCTTTCTATTGATTCCTTCTCTGTTCACTCTTTTCTTCCTTCTCCTTCCCAGGATGGCTGAGTTAGGTGCCTCACTAGGAAGGAACTCATTTTTAATAGGTTGCCCAAGGGCATTTACCGATTAGGAATGTTGGACCCAGAACACACGGCAGACATACCAATATCAGGCAGTGCACTTGCTAGCTTTTCCTGTAATTACTTTGCATCCTGCAGGGCAAAGGAAGAGGTTGGATAAGATATTAATTTTATTTGGTTGACAAGGAAGCACTTGTGGGCTTTGTACTCATTTGTTAGTGGGCTCTTCTGAACACACAGCCATGCTGTACTTGATCATGTCTTATAGAACTCTGTTACAAAACAGTTGCATTCTATTCTCCATAGTAGAAAAATGTAAAATAAAACTACCAAACCTGTAAGATATTTTTAAAAACAGAAAAAGGTATGTAGTAAGACATATTCAATAACTGTTTTCATCAGTTTGGAAATCTGTCTGTAAATATCTACATCCCAGACATTTAAATAGTGTCACTTCTGAGCAGGGGTGGAGTGTCCTATCAGGTGATGAGTGACAGAAATTCTGTTTTGGGTTAACCATGTAAGCCAACTGACTTTAATGAAGTTACGTGAGTGCAAAAGAGCAGATGTTGGAGCCCATATTTTTAAAAATCAAATGTCTTGACTGCTCACAAATAACAGCTTTGATTATGAAAACTGATTTTTTAAAATCTAGTTCTCTTTTCACTGTTCTGCTTATTTCCTATTTTTGATTCTTTCAGCTTGGACAGTGGAACTAAATTGGTCAGTTTCACTTCAGCAATAGTCATTTTCTAACCAAATTTAGATTGCAGACACTGCAGGAAAATGTCTTTAAGAAAGAAAGAAAAGTTTCCATGAGATATTTTAGTATTATTGCTACAGTTATTATTTTGTGAAAATATTACTATTCATTTTTAGACTTCTTATAAGATTATTTTGCATCAAGTTTGTCCCAGTAGTGTCTTTTTCATGAGACAATGTCATCTTAATAAGAACAGCTCTACTCTCTGGTTTTTTTAAGGTGTTACTATTTTAAGTAACACATACAATTACTATAAATGAAAAAGATTAGAGGGGAAAAACACTCTTTTTTCAGTTTGTTTAATTTGTGCATTTAGCAGGACTTTTGTATAATCAGTGTCACTGTTTCTATTATATCAGCAGGTTTTCCGGTTTGTGTGAGGAGAGAAAAACCATTTAAAACAAGAAAATTTGATTATAAAACAAGAGAAATTAGCAGTGTGACACAAGAGCAGGTGTAGGTCCCAAAACTACTTTTAACTCACTTTAGAGAGATAAGGTGAATGAGGTAATATCTTTTATTGTATAAATGCTGTTGGAGAAAAAGCCAAGCTTTCCAGTTACAAAGCGTTCTTCAGAGTCCCTTCATTTCAGTGTACAATACAACCAAACAAAAAAGGAAACATTCTGTCATTGCTCTTGGTTCAAGCCAAAGTAAGGCCCTGGCTTAAGTTTAAATTTTAGCTTTAGCTTACACTAAGTTGATATAAGGTACAATTAAGCCAGAGTGAGTGTCCACATAAGGGACCAATTTAACTAAAGTAGTTTCTAAACCAATAGAATTTTGTCATGTATGTAATGCTTAAGAAAGGCACCACAGACTTGATCCTGTTCCAATGAAGTCAACAACAGTGAGATTTCAGTAGAAGTAGATTCAGGCTTCACAACAACAAAAAATTTAGTCTGAAACAGCCCCCATCCCCGCCCCACACACACTTTCAGATACATATTTTGCTGAGTTAATTACTACCTACCTGAATAAGAACATTTCTCTCCAAATGCTTAAAACCTAGACCCACAAACTGACATTAAGAACATATACTGCAGGGTAGAAATTTACCTTTTTAATGAATGCCACAGAGAATGTATCCCATGATACAATCCCATGATCCATCAGTTCAACAAATGCAGTCAGTGTAAAGGACAACATATCTCCAAAGCTGGAAGAGACAGGAGTCATAACAACAGTTACCAATAATACAGCAGGGCAATGATAAAGGGAACAGTGGCAGGAAGCTCTTAGAAAGGCAAGACAACAAAGCCAGAGACCTGTTAAGAGGCAGAAGCAGAGCAAAAGAGGCCGTGCAACAAAGATACTCCAAAACACGTTAGCATTGGCATCAAAGACTATCTCCTGGAAGAGACCAACTCGCATTTGTGAGAAAACTTCATGCAAAGCCCAAGAAAATCACCCAGTGCAGATTAAACCTCTCTTTTAGTTCACATTTTTAGAGCTGAGGAAGGAAATCAAGCTGAGTCCTCCTTTAGCAAATGAAGTGGACACTCCCATTTGAATGTCATCTTGCTTTTATACCAATGTGTCAGGTGTGTTCACAGAAAGTTAGTGAATTGTGAATTCCTTCTCTTTACAGGAGATAAATAGAGGAAGTATTTAGAGAGAGACTACCTGTGTTGTGCAGCAACTTTTCCAATAATTAATGTTTAAAATCTATTTACAGAAGGAAGTCACTATTTAAGTTGCTTATAGGCAAAATTCTACCACCCTTACTCCTGCTGAGTAGCACCTCAAGAGTTGTCCACTGAAAAGTTGCACCAATTTAACTGAAGATGCAATTTAAAACAGATTTAATGAAACCAGAGCAAAAGGCTGTATGGACACTGGTAAACTGCATTAATATCAATCTAATTTATATCAATTCAGTGTAAGTCAATTAGGAACAGGGTTAAACTTAACCCAAATACCAGACTCAGACTAAAATAAGAGTATCTACACAGAATTTTGTCCCATTTAACTTTCAATTTAAATAATTTAAATTAAGCCAGTTAACTTGTGTGCAGTCAAGGCCTTGGTGCATCAGCAGCCCTATTGGTTTAAGAGGGGCCATTCAGAGAGTAAGGGACTACTCAGCATGAGTGGTAGTGACAGAACTAGGTCCTACATGAGGTGACATGATCCTTCAAGGTACTGAGCACTCTGCCACTGATCCAGCAACATACTGAAGCATGTGATTAACTTAAAGCACAAGAGCACTCCCATTGACTTCAGTGTGACTTCTCAAGCCCTAAAAGTTAAGCACATACCTAAGTACTGTGCTGGATCAGGCCAACATGGTCAGCACCATTCAGAAATGAGCCCAATGTCCTGCTGGCAGTTAAGGAAACTTTGATTCATAATCCTTACTGGTATATTTGTTTTGTTTTACAAATCCTGCACCAACAAAGACAAATTGGTTAACATCTGCTCAAAAGGGAGGACTAACCCGATACAGAGGAATGAGACAAAGTCTATAGAAAGGATCACTGTTGCAACTATCACTCATTGTTTACTGGAAAAATTGGGGACTTCCTTGTTAATCTAGCATTAAGTGGTATTTTAACTTATCCAAAAATATAAAACTTCTATCTTTATTACAGCCTTTGGTTGAAATATTTGAAGGATACTAGTTTTTAGGTCCATCTTGCATCTCTTAGATGCGCTTGCTTTGGACAACTTTTTGTCCTGTTAAATATTAAGTGCTTTTTCAGAGCTGGGGGACTTCACCTACACAATTAGAGGAAGAGCATAGCTCTATTGGTCTAAACATAAGTGGCTCCATCCTATTGCAGTGACTTTGTAAAATTAAAGAAATATCTTACAACTTCTTAGTTTTGTGAACAAGCAATATTGTAAAATACTATTTAAAGGTGGAAACCAATGCAGAGTTCAGGTAATCATCTGTGAAGGGAAGGATTTTGGAATCCCTTACATTCCCAAGGCCTGGTCTACACTCAAAATTTAGGTTGACATAGCTGAGTCGGTCAGCAGTGCCCAATGTAATTATGCTGACTTAACACCCAGTGTAGACACATTCTTCCACCAACCTAGCTACTGCTGCTCGGGGTAGGTGGTGTTCTTACACTGATGGAAAACCCCTTCCATCAGTATAGGCTGTGTTTAGACTAGAAGGTTATGCTGGCATCGCTACAGCAATCTACTATAAGTGATTAGTAAATCTAGGCTACATTAAATGTAAAGGCCTTTGTCATAAGAAAATATAAAAGAAGACTGTATCCTTCTGTTGCTTCTTTTTGTTGTATAAATAAATTCTGGTAGATTTTTGACACAGAAAAACATATAGGCAATTTTCTGATTCCTTTTTATTGCAGGAATCCACATCTTACCTACCCTGGGAGACTCTATAGCAGTTGGAGAGCTAGTGAAATTTAAACATCACAAAAAAGTGGAAGATGAACAATTGAGAAGGGATTTTTAGGTCACTCTGTTTAAAGTCTTTGGGGTTTTGTTTGGTTTGTTTGCTTGCTTTTGGTAACACTTACTCAATGCCAATGACTAAATGGTACTTGGGAGAAAGATACCATTGTTAAAGATTCAGTACACCTGCCTCTCCAATTAAGGTGTGAGCTCTTGTAACACACATCTGCAAGAGCTCCAAGAAGTCCTCCACTAAATCACAGATCAGATTTGACATTTCTGAGTTAAAAAAAGCAAGCAAAATTCATATTAAGCATAATAGCTTCATTTAGCTTAAAACTAAACCGATTTAATGACACCCTAATTCTGAATGAGTGTCTGCACAGGGGTTTAATATGATTTAACTAATCCACTTTAAATTCACACCTTTAGTTAATTTGGGTTAGCTTTCCTGAGTCCAAGCTCAGGTGGCTACCCCAAGCCACCGCCTGTACTACAACATCTACATTGCTATTTTTAGCATGCTAGCTCAAGCTGAGCTAGTGCAAGTCTGTCTACCTGAGCTGGGAAGCACGCCTCCCAGCTGTAGTACTCACATACCCTAAGAGGGAAACCCTCTAGCTTGAGTAGCCAAGTTGTGTGTACAGGAGAGACCTGCCGGGGTTAAAGGAAAGAATTCAGCCTTACAGTTGCAATATCCCCAGTGGTAGGTGGAATCCACCAGCCCCTACCTCCAAAAAACCTGTCTGCTGGATTGCAAGGACCCACAGAAGAGAGAGAAACCACTGCTGTGTGGCACAAATGGAGGGAGCATCATTCCAACATAGGCTCTAAGAATCCTGCATGATCACAAAACCATACTAGTTCTGCCGAATCCAGTGCCAGCTGCACCTGCGTGAGCGGTGGAAGGAACAAGATTTGGCCTCCAAAATGAAAAATAAACTGTGCTTCATGTAATGAGTCTGCATTCCTCTGATACTTTGTAAGTTAAAGCTAACACTTGTTAACTACAAAATTCTCATCTTGACCCACCAGGTGTCACTATAGCACTTCAAATAATTAGCGGAGAGAGCAAAATGAGCTATGATGTTGGGACTAAGCAAGTTTAAAATAAAATCCATGTCCACATAAACATACATCAGTAGGAGCATAATATTATTGAAATATCGAACAGCCACTGGTAAGCTTAACAGAGGAAAATCAGAAATAGCACAGCCAAGCAATTAAAGCCATCCCAAGAATAATTAATTGGCAAGTTAAGATTTGAGCAGTGTATTAAGGCCTGGATCAAGATTCACTTTATTTTTTTTTTAGTTTACAAAAAATGGTTAACCTTTGTAGGTGGAATTAACAAACTCCCAAGCAAAATATAAACTTAGTTTTGTTACTTTATACTAATACTTTCACATAGACATACACACTCATACCATTAAGAGAGGCAGATAGTATAATGGTTGCAAGAAACTTCATGGAAATCCAGGTTTGTCCATATCAGTAATCCAAGAAAATAAATAGCATTTGCCATCTAATTCAAAATCTCATCCCACCAGTGTTTTATTCATATTGAATCAGTAGGAAGAAGGATCTTTTTTTATACACATTTGTACCAAGATCTTTCATTTTACATCTCATGAGGCACAACCAACCCGTAAACACCAGACCCTTTCAGCCTTTGCAAAATGATTTAACAATCTGATGTTAATTCCTGATGAAGATGCTGTTAGCGTATGCCACCACAATAAGGATGACACACACTTTGTTTAACGATCAAAGACAAAGGTAAATGTAATCTCCTATCCTGCTAACACTGAGATTTTAATGAAGACTGAGATCAACAAAATTAAACCACTCTGCTGATGCAATACTGGCTGGTATCCATTCTGAACTTTGATCTTCGCCACCTAAGTCCCAGCATGTGATGCATCTATAGGTCCCTTACTGAAAAAGTCAGTCACCCATCTCTTCAAAACAATATTATTTGAGACTTTTTTTTGTGTGCATATCAGACCAAAATCTGTGAATCATTTCACTTTCCTGAAAATTTACTGCATTCTCATGCTTATGAAACTGATGAAACAATAGGAGGTATTTGGTTTTCCCTGCAAGAAAATGAAAGGAATGTTTCCCTCGTTTTTCTCCACACGCTCGTGTTACTATTATGTCTACATTAGAGAAACAACTCTGGGCAAAAACATTAGTTACAATGTATCACTCTTCACACATGTATACACGATGTGCCTGAGATTGTTAAAGCTGCCTAAGGAATTTGGATTTCCAATTAAAATAAATTAAAATTAATGGGAATTGGAAATCTAACCCCCTTCACCCCAACCCCCACCCCCAGGCAGCTCTATATTCACATACATACACACTGGAACAACATATTCCCACCAGGCATGATAATGCTGTGATGGAAAGCTACTGAGATCTTTTGATGACTCTTTAAACTAAGGACTTGCCTACACTTCATACACTACAGCATCACAGCTGCAGCCACCTACGTCAACAGGAGGGATTCTGCCAATGGTGTAAGTAATCCACCTCCCCGGGAGGTGGTAGCTAAATTGACAGAAGAATTGTTCGGTCACCATAGCGCTGTCTACATTGGGGGTTAGGTTGGCTTAACTACATCACTCGGGTGTGACTTTTTTCACAGCCCCGAGAGATGTAGATGAGTCAACCTAACTGTTTAGCATAGACCAGGCCTTGTGACTCAAAGTGTTTTTGCTGTCATGTGGACACAAAGATAGGATTATAATTCCCGGGTGGGGATGTATCAAGAGTCATATGATATGTGGTAAGAGTAAAAGATACATGGACAGGATTGGACAATAACTGTTAATTGTCACTAGTGGCTAGGATACCAGCTCACCAAATTTACTGGCTGGGGGAAATTCACTTCAATTCTAGAAGGGGTGGATAGAAGCACAAAGGCACCTGGGAAGGAGGGAAGCTGCAGGGACAATAATTGCTGTAACTCAAGAGGAGGCCAGGGGAGGGAAGCAAATCCATGACTCAAAAGCCAAGGGAAGAAAGGTGCTGATTTCAAGCCCTGTATAATGTGCTTACAGGGGAGTACTGAGCAGCTCAGGAAGTGTCAGTCTTATCTGCACAAATCATGAGCCTGATTCTGTGCTGCCCTGCACCTTGTGTAAATCATTCTCAAAGTGAACATAAACTGCTACCAAATGAGACTGATAGCGCTTCGCACTGCCACATTGCGCAGGTGAGAACTACTAAACAAGGTGTGAGGCAGTTGCCACGCGTTTTCTAGGTAATGTAACAGGCGTTGCCAAACTGTGGCTCATGAGCTGCATGCAGATCTTTTACAGTTAAAATGCAGCTCCTGGAGCCACCCATACACACGCCATTCTCTGCCTACAAGACTGAGGCTCGGAGCTTCTGACCTGCAGTGGAGTGGTGGGACTAGGGGCTTAATGGCTTCTGCCCCATGGATGGGCATTGGGGCAGAAGCCCTGCACTCTGGCAGGCCCCTTCCGCGGGGCAGGTTGTGCATGTCACGGGAATCAAACTTCTGAAGATTATTGTATACGGCTTGGAGGTTCAGTAAGTTTGGCCACTCATGTAATATAACAGTATATCTAATTGTGTAATAGCAATGCTGCAGTTATCACAAATCATATTTTTGTGCCCACCAAGTACCAGTGTAATAGTACTTTGGGTCCAACTTCTCAAGCTTTCAGTACAAAGGATTAGCCATTACTCTACCAACGTTAACCCACCTGCATCTTCGAAAAAAGTATTACTTGTTAACTCAGCTAGGCTTGCGTCTTACCTCTCCATTATAGCCTGAGGGCTTGTCTATACTTGGAAGTTAATGTAGATTAAGGAAGAGTGAATGTAAAGCACAATAGCTATTCCTGAATAACTCAATGTGTAGACACACTCATTCTGGAATAAGACATTGTCTAGACTACCAATGCGTTGCTGCGATAGCTATACCAGTGGAGCCTCCTAATGTAGAGCTTGGCTACACTTGCAAGTCAGAGTGCATTAAATCAGCCCTGGGCACCCTAACTCCTGAGGTGTCCACACTGGCAAGGCACGTAGAGCGCCTAGACTCTGCAGCTGGAGCACTTCTGGTAATCCACCTCCACGAGAAGCATAGAGCTTGCTGCGCCCTGGCTGAAATGTGTCAGTGTGGACAAGGTGTTGCATTACTGTGCTGTGATTGGCCTCCAGAAACGTCCCATAATCCCTTGAAGTCAAGTGCCCACTCTGGTCATTGTTTTGAACTCAGCTGCAGGCATGCGGATATTCCCTTTCAAAGCTCCGTTTCTGACAGACGGCAGGCTTATCTGCTCCGGGACACAAAGCAAACCATTACTGTGGAATGCTCCTGCTGCAAAGGCAGGCGTGTGGGGGGTGTGTGTATGGGTGTGTATGTGTGCGCGCGTATACGCAAGGGGCAGGGGCTGATGTCAGGGTTTCCCCCTTCCCCCTGCCGTTGTCAGAACTTACAAGACAGCATGCTGACACACTCTCTGCCCCCCAAAACACATGGTTTCTCCCCCCACCTACACACAACACACTCCCTGTCACACTCCACCCCCCTCCCCCATATTCGAAAAGCACACTGCAGCCACTTGCACACTGGGATAGCTACCACAATGCACTGCTCTCTGTGGCATTGCAAGAGCTACTAATGTGGCCATGCCACTGCGCTTGCAGCTGACAGTGTGAACACATGGCAGCACTTTCCCTTCTGCTGCCTCCGAGGGCTGGTTTAACTCCTGGCGCTCTACATCTGCAAGTGTAGCCATAGCCGCAGACACAGCTTACACCAAGCAAAGGAGTTGTACTAACAGCATAGCTAAACCACTTGTACAAGTGATATTCAGTTATGTTGACAGAAGCCCTCCTCTGTCGGCACAGCTGGATCTCTGCTGGAGGTTTTGTCAGCGTAGCTATCGCTTAGGTGACAACCCTGACCAACATAGCAACACACGACAACAAAACTTTTTCATGTAGATCTAGCCTAAAGGTATGTCTACACTACCTTCTGGATCGGCAGGCAGCAACTGATCCAGCTGGGGGGTTGATTTATCGCGTCTAGTCTAGACGCGATAAATCAATCCCCGAGTGCTCTCCCATTGACTCCTGTACTCCACCACTGCGAGAGGCGCAGGCAGCAGTCGACTCACCGCAGTGAAGGCACCACAGTAAGTCGATCTAAGTACGGCAACTTCAGCTACGTTATCCACTGAAGTTGCGTAACATAGATCGATTCCCCCCCCAGTGTAGACCAGGGCTAAGAGTTCCTTGTTCTGGGTTAGCATAATCTGCTTTGTGGATGCGATTCAGGAGCTATTCAGGAACAGGAATAACTTCATGGGTAGACAAGCCCTCACCCCATTGCTCTAGGGCCAGCAATTTGAGTGCAATCCAATATTTTACTCAAAAGTGTTGGTAAACAGGTTTTGAAAATAAAATAAAGGCAGTCAATAGGACAAAGGGGACATAGATTCTCCTTCAGAGCATAAAATGGTTATACAAACCTCACAGGGCAACGAGATCAAGTTTAATAGTGTCACCTTTCCTACAATGGCGTGTACAAGTGACTGTCGGCAACAAAATGAGGTAGCAGCACTTTCTGAAATAGCAACTCAACTTGTTCAGCAAAAATGACTCACCCTTTTTTAATATTAGTTTTTGCTTCTCTGAAGTAACTACTCACAGAAACAGGAAGGGGAGGCTGCGTGTGACACAAGGAGACTCATTCTTTTCGAAACTTTGGGCTCTAGGATTTTTAACTCATGATCCATTGGATCTTTCCATATCAGTCTGCTACCTAAATGAAAACTGCAGCAAGGAATACTTTAGACAACTACACAAATATTTACTCATTAAGATTATATATATATAGTACATTAAAAATGAAATAGGAAAACAAGTCCCAGAAATATCTATCCCTCTTATAGTGAATGGTTCTGGTGCTTAAGAGCTGACATACAGAGACAAATCCTGTTCTTCATTGGAATTAGAAAAATGTTCCCTAGGATAACTGTGTCAATGTATTTTACACCGATGCAAACTCATGTAGATACACTGTGCTGATATAAGGTGGGGCTTACGCTGGTGTGACTTAAATATGTAAATTATCTGAGTAAGCCACACTGGCGTAGGCCCCTCTTTGCACTGGTGCAGCATATCTACATTAGAGATTTGCACTGATGTCAAACTCAATGCAGTTACACCTGTATGAATTTCTCCAGTGTAGCCAAGACTTTCCTCCACACATTAATGGGACTACTAGATGAGTAAAGCTCATCTACATTACAGATATAACGAGTCAGCAGACCAGGTTGCAATATAGTTAAAAGTCCAGGGCAGTGCTTTAGCCCTGCTAGAGGGACATGTTTAGAAGCTGGGACAATCACATAAGCTAATGCAGAGAAGCCCAGTGGTGAACAAAATTTAGACCTTTGCCAATACTTCATCAAAATAGACGACCTGCTGGGAAATAGAATGAGGCACAGGGAGTGGAACTACTCCTTTATGAATGCAGCAGCAGCATTTACTCTCATACAAGTGAGAGCCACAAAACATCCCCCTGCATGAGACACATCATGCCTCAGTATGGTTGTGGCTCATGGAATTTTAAGGCCTTCTCACATTTCATCTGCTTCATTCTAGAATCTATTTTTCATGTTAAGAATCAAGGCATTTTGTACTAGAATGAGACATAAGATCTTTACATTGTTACATGGTTTATTTTCTTTAAAATGTTTTAATTAGCAATGATTTACCCATGGATGTATTAGAAGTTTCTTTACAGAAGCTTTGACACCATGATTTACCATCATTCCAATGGTAAGCTGCATTTCCTGTGTGATAAACTACACCAAACTGCCAAGGTGGCACATCCATGACTAAGTGATTGATTAGACTTTTGTTTGGTTGTTTAACTATATTCAACATTTTAATTTTGTAGCCCAATATAATGATTACAATACATTTTATGGCCACGATTCAGCAAAGCATGTAAGCACGTGCTTAACTTTAAACTAGAGCTGTCAAGCGATTTAAAAAAATGATTGCTACTAATCGCGCGATTTAAAAAAATTAATCAGGATTAATCAAGCTGTTAAACCATTTATTTAAATATTTTTCAATGTTTTCTACATTTTCAAATATATTGATTTCAACTACAATACAGAATACAAAGTCTAAAGTGCTCACTTAATATTTATTTTTGATGACAAATATTTGCAATGTAAAAAACAAAAGAAATAGTATTTTTCAATTCACCTAATACAAGTACTGTAGTGCAATCTCTTTATCATAAAAGTTGAAAATACAAATGTTGAATTATGCACAAAAAATAACTGCATTCAAAAATAAAATAATGTAAAACTTTAGAGCCTACAAGTCCATTCAGTCCTACTTCTTGTTCAGCCAATCACTCAGGACAAACAAGTTTGGTTACAATTTGCAGGAGATAATGCTGCCTGCTTTTGTTTACAATGTCACCTGAAAGTGAGAAAAGGCGTTTGCATGGCATTGTTGTAGCTGGCGTCGCAAGATGTTTACATGCCAGATGCACTAAAGAATCATATGTCCCTTCATGCTTCCACCACCATTCCAGAGGACATGTGTCCATGAGGATGACGGGTTCTACTTGATAACAATTCAAAGCAGCACAGACCAATGCATGTTCATTTTCAACATCTGAGTCAGATGCCACCAGCAGAAGGTTGATTTTCTTTTTTCGTGGTTTGGGTTCTGTAGTTTCCTTATCGGAGTGTTGCTCTTTTAAGACTTCTGAAAGCATGCTCCACACCTCGTCTCTCTCAGATTTTGGAAGGCACTTCAGATTCTTAAACCTTGGGTGGAGTGCTGTAGCTATTTTTTAGAAATCTCACATTGGTACCTTCTTTGTGTTTTGTCAAATCTGCAGTGAAACTGTTCTTAAAACAAACGTGCTGGGTCATCATCCGAGACTGCTATAACATGAAATATATGGCAGAATGTGGGTAAAACAGAGCAGGGGACATACAATTCTCCCCCAAGGAGTTGAGTCACAAATTTAATTAACACATTATTTTTTCAATGAGCATCATCAGCATGGAAGCATGTCCTCTGGAATGGTGGCTGAAGTAGGAAGGGGCATACGAATGTTTAGCATATCCGGCACGTAAATACCTTGCAACACTGGCTACAAAAGTGCCATATGAATGCCTGTTCTCACTTTCTGGTGACATTGTAAATAAGAAGCAGGCAGCATTATCTCCCGTAAATTTAAACAAACTTGTTTCTCTTAGCAATTGGCTGAACAAGAAGTAGGACTGAGTGGACTTGTAGGCGCTAAAGTTTTACATTGTTTTGTTTTTGAGTGCAGTTATGTAACAAAAAAAAATCTACATTTGTAAGTTACACTTTCATGATAAAGAGATTGCACTACAGTACTTGTATGAGGTGAACTGAAAAATACTATTTCTTCTGTTTTTTACAGTGCAAATATTTGTAATGAAATAATAATATAAAGTGAGCACTGTACACTTTGTATTCTGTGTTGTAATAAAAATCAATATATTTGAAAATGCAGAAAAAACATCCAAAATATTTGATAGTTTTCAATTGGCATTCTATTGTTTAACAGTGCGATTAATCACGATTAATTTTTTTAATCATGATTAATTTTTTTTGAGTTAATTGCGTGAGTTAACTGCGATTAATTGACAGCCCTACTTTAAACACAAATAGTCCCATTTGAAGTATTGGGACAACACATGTGATTGAGATAAGCATTTAACCAGGGCCTATATTATGTTGCAGTTTTCCTTTAAGCTGTTATCAAAATCCCACTGGTTTTATCATGACTTGAGACGACCAGAAATTCAAATTGGTATGATTATCAATCTTAATTTCCACCAACATGAAAAAGCAAAAGCACTCACTGACTATTAATAATCACACAAGCCACAGACTTAAAAAGAACAAAAAGGAAGTTGCTTGCTCAAATTAAACCAGTCTTGCTGTAGGAAACTGTGAGAGCCCCCTCACCACAGATTTAGTAGTTATAGAAAAGAAGCATCCATTGCACAAGCAAAGCAAAAACACACCATAAGAATCTTTGAGAGGTAACATCAAAGAGCAGAAAATAGAGGTTGAAGAGCTGTTGAATCAGTAAATGCAGATGTATTTAAATATAAAATTAGCAGGAAGGCCTGGAATCAATCATGCAAAAAGAAGAGGAAGTGTGCAAGATGATGATCCGATCAGGTTCTTACCAGGGCTTCATTATCTTCTGCAATTTCTGATAGCGTCTGTAAAATTTAAAAACTTCCACGTGAGGAGATACATTTTAATACAAAAAAAGTACAAGTTTAATAACATTCAGGGATTGACACATAGTATAAAGGGCAATAAATTACTGGCACTTATTCAGAAAGGAAATAGTTCAATATTTGGTGACAGAAAGGGCTTTAGTTAATTCAGAATATCTTTTAACTATCTGGCCTGAATACTTGTTGAAAGAAAGAAAGACAGAAAGACAGAAAGAAAGACAGAAAAGTTTCCAATGAAAAAATAAGTTTTTCATAGATTCATAGATATTAAGGTCAGAAGGGACCATTATGATCATCTAGTCTGACCCCCTGCACAATACAAGCCACAGAATCCCACCCACCCACTCCTGCAATAAATGTCTCACCTATGTCTGAGCTACTGAAGTCCTCAAACCATGGTTTAAAGGCTTCAAGGAGCAGAGAATCCTCCAGCAAGTGATCCGTGCCCCATGCTACAGAGGAAAGTGAAAAACCTCCAGGGCCTCTTCCAATCTGCCCTGGAGGAAAATTCCTTCCTGACCCCAAATATGGCAATCAGCTGAACCCTGAGCATATGGGCAAGATTCACCAGCCAGATACCCAGGAAAGAATTCTCTGTAGTAACTCAGATCCCACCCCATCTAACATCCCATCACAGGCCATTGGGCCTATTTACCATGAATATTTAAAGATCAATTAATTGCCAAAATCATATTATCCCATCATACCATCTCCTCCATAAACTTATCGAGTTTAATCTTAAAGCCAGATAGGTCTTTTACCCCCACTGCTTCCCTTGGATAAGTTGAGCATAGATCCTTTTGATCCTATTTATCTTTTCATTAGGAGTGCCTGGGCAGCCTAAATTACTCTTTCTTTGATTCAAAAAGAGTTCATGATAATAAAAGTGTACACTTAAACATCCTCTAAGGTTGCTATAACATGAAGTTAGTTCTCAGAAAACTCATTTCTTTCACTCCCTGTCTACATTAAAAAAAAAAAAACTCAATCAGAGGAGAAGACATGGCTAAAAATTTTGGTGTAGATGGGTTGACATCCTGAACAGCCCAGGACAAAATCCTGGCCCTGCTGAAGTAATTAGCAAAACTACCAGTGACTTCAATGGGGCAAGGATTTCATCCCAGGCTTTTAAACATGGCTACAAGGACATGGTGAGGTCATGTCTATACAACAGCTTTAAGTCACATGAGAATCAGTTTCCCTGAGTTATAGCTGTAGTATGCAGGCAGAGACTAAAAGTGGGTCTGTGCTTCAAATGTAGGTTCAAATTTCACACACCTAAATTTATGGGTATCCAGATCCTGGGTGCTGGACTAACGCATTTGAGGAAAGGGGGCCACAGCTGCGAAACATGTACATATGGGTTCAGATTCCAAAAGTCTGGAATCAGGGGGTTTCTAACCTTCATGATAACACCATCCCTGTAACAACTTCCAAAACACTTGGTGCCTATTTGTGGAGGGTGCTTTATGTAACACAGCCAAGAGGGTTTTGTTTAGACATTTCCTATTTTTTCGGAGACATGCAATGCTGTGCAGCGTTAGTGAACCAGAAATTATGGCATCATATTACTATATTTAGGAAACTGAAAGCTGAATATTAAGTGGAGGGAAAAGGGAAAAGATAATAAGGAACATTTCAAAGTCACGGTCCACTAATCATGATTTGCAAATCATCATCCCAGTAATAACCAGCTCCAGAAGTGCTGATTATGCCACTAAGCAAGCTAAGGTAAAGAAGCTATGAATGGTGAGATTGGCATTCCAAAAAAAAAAAATAAATAATTTTAAAAAAATCCTCACTGAATCCAAAGAGCAAATTCGCCTTCTTCACCCCAGCTATATTCCCAAATCCTGTATGCCAATTGTTATAGAAAACTCTTGATTTTTGCAGTTCTCACTACCCTGTCTTTTTAATCCTTTCTATCCTTTCTTTGGGGGCAACTTTGAGTTGATATAAGAATGTTCTCCAGCATTTATATAGGGATATTCCATATCACAAGGTCTGAATTATTCCAAAGTACTTGGTCACCCAGTTCTGTTGTCCTTACAGTGCATTCACAACTTATTCTAGTCATCCTTTAGGATAAGGAAGGCAATTTTCTATGATGAAATGGAGTAGTTATTCACATGGTGCCAAACTTACACTCTGTAGATTATTGATTAAAAAGAAAAATACAGTGAAGTCAAATTTATGTTTCAAGGGGTGTTAGTTGGGTCAGGATTGGGACCACGGTAATCTGCTACTTTGCCACTTCTTCTGATGAATGCTAACATCCTAACTGCTTCAACTAAACACTATCCAGTTCCGTGTCTGCCACAATATTTGGAACTTCAGTAAGGGGAGCTTTGATGATATACGCAGCAATAATGCAGGAGTACCTCTCCTTCTTCTACATCCTAATTTGGAAGTGAATGCTTCCTCTACATAAACAGTATGCTATATGTTCTATACATAGTGCATCAGTGTGTTGATTGTCATATTCAATTTTTATATTACCGTATATACTCATTCATTAGCGTGTTTGTTTATAAGCCGACCCCCCAAGATGGATAGATAAAAATAGTAAAAACTGTATGACCCTTTCATAAGCCGACCCTATATTTCAGGGATTGGCAAACTTTGGCTCTCGGCCCGTCAGAGTAAGCCGCTGGGGGGTCGGGACGTTTTGTTTACCTGGAGCGTTCACAGGCACAGAGCCCCTCAGCTCCCTGTGGCCGCAGTTTGCCATTCCCAGCCAATAGGCACTGCGGGAAGTGGCGCTGCACTTTCCACAGCTCCCATTGGCTGGGAATGGCGAACCGCGGCCACACGGAATTGAGGAGCTCCATGCCTGCAGATGCTCCACGTAAACAAAATGACAATGTATTAGATATTCAATTCAATGATTTCATAGAGTTTAAAATCATCAGATTTTGGTGTAGACCCATTTACAAGCTGACCCCTACTCTTTGATGCGTCACTTTTTTACCAAAAATATTAGGCTTATGAACGAGTATATACGGTCTATCTCACAAGTCCAACATATAAAACATGATATTTACATAACATTCATGTACAACTTTTCTTCTATGTGGTTTCCCCATTTCAGTCACTCAGGTAAGGGGCCTTGGGGGAAGAGTGAAAATTGAGTGCCTTCTTGAGATAGCACACGCTCTGCCCAAAGCAGGGCACTGCGGAGAAATACTTTGAGACACTCTTATTAAAGAGTTACATCCTAGAGCAGTGTTTCCCACAAAGTTGGTCCTGCTCCACTGGTTGGCCACGGGAAGGGTCTAGGTAGGTCACGTGTCCCAGCAGCACTCCCCTCCACCTGCACTCTTACTTCCCCTGGGCAGTCACATAGGGAGTGGGATCCAGGCAGCAGCAGCGCAAAGGAAGTGCCTCCAGATCCCACTCTCATTTCCCTTGGGCAGCAGCAACCTGGAGGAAGCAGCTGAAGCCAGCAAACGGAGGTCAACAGGGATTATGGCCTGGCTGCAGGGAGAGAGTGGCTGGCTGGGGCTGCAGGAGGGGGCAGGGCTGGGAAAGCAAGAACCAGGGGGCTGGGGAGGTGGAAGCGAGGGGTGGGGAAGGGAGAGAGGGAATCAGGGGCAACAATCAGTCCCCAAAAAAGATAAAATGCAGTTGGTGTGTCACCTTAGTAAAAGATTTAGGAATTGCTGTTCTAGAGGAAGCATGGTCTTGTGGCTAAGGCACTGCATTTAGACTCCGATACCAACTTTACAGACTTCCTCTGTGACTTGGGGCAAGGGACATAAACGTCCCTGAGTATCACTTCTCCATTTATAAGATCTCTCTAGGTACTCATATGACTCATCAGTAACTGAGCACCTTCCAACTGTTTAAAAACAACAAGTGTCTCTCTTGATTTTCTTCCTTCTGGTCCTTCTTGAAATATAGGGGTTTTGTTTGTGTGTTTGGGGGGATGGATGTTAAGACAAATGTGTTTTGCATTTAATTCTGAAAGTGGTGAGGGGTCATTCTCATCTGTTGAGCGAGTGAGTGCCATCATTGAGAAGCTGTTCCTATTAAAGTTCTCTCCCCAACACGATTCCACCTACTGCTTGCCAATTTCATCATTCTAATGGAAAGCATCTTTGGTGGCAACTCATGGTTGTGGAGAGTGGGTTGGCCTAACGTGGAGGAGTCAGAAAGAAGATTCTGGATTATTGTATCAAAGGTGTCATCCATGTGGATGTTGGAAGTCTACCATAATAATTAGTTTTGTGAATTTCATCACCATGTCAGACAGCATCTCTATCAATTTCTCTGGGAAGGCTTTCATTTTTCAGTGTTTGTAGAGAATTCTGAATTTGGACTTCCTAACAATCTGTGGGTACACTGAGGAAGAATGCTTCCATTGACCTAGCTACCATTGCCGGGGCAAGCGGCATTCCTGTGGTGTTGGAAAACCCTTCTGTTGGTGTAGGAAGCATCTACACTATGGCACTACTATGACATACCTACGGCATCATAGCGTAGGATTCCTGTTTGAGAGAAATCTTCCTGCTTTTCAGCCAGGAAGGGAAGAGAATGTCTACTGCACTCAGAAGTTTGTCCTCCCTAGATATGGCCCTGTGGTGTACAGAGGATCCTGGAGAATTGAGGTGAGCCAACACTGTCAGTCAGCCAGGTTTCTGTAATGCAGACCAGGTCAAATGAGTCATCACTGATAAGGTCACATATGGCAAAGATCTTATTGATCAGGATGAGGATGAGGTCCTGATATTTGCCTTTTCTGGGAATGTGCTGTTTGCTGCTTGCACTGGAATGGATGGGAATAATACTGTCTTCATACCTCACCGGAGAGTTGTGAGGGTAAATTAATTAATTTGTGAAGGACTCATAGTATACTGATGAGCAGATAAATCTATCTATCATACCAGTTTCCATAAAGGAAAAAAAACTCAAAGTGAATGCTAACATAATGTAAAAGAGCGAACAATGAAAGGTTACTGGTTTAGACATTCTGCTACCACAATATGTTCAGTGTTTGGCCTCGAAGGAACTTTGTGATAAATTTCTGGCTGAATCCCAAAAAAACAGCAGTTCCATTTGGAATTCCCCAACCCACACAAATTTAATTCTTGCTGAAAGTGCATTGTAATATATGCCAAGAGCAGCTTCCAGCTGAGACAAACTTAGCACAGCTCCTACTGGGTCAACTGCCTTTTGGCTCATGTGGTAAGATTGCTGCCTATGAATCAAAAGAGAGTCCTAGTCTGGGTGCTTTTCTACACTTGAAACACTGCAGCTCTGCCGCTGTAGAACTTCAGTGTAGACACTACCTACACCAACGGGAAAGGTTCTCCTGTTGGCTCTGTCTACACAGGGGTTAGGTGAGTTCAACTATGTCGCTCAGGGGTGTGAATTCACACCCCTGAACAGCACAGCTGGGTTGACCTAACTCTTTAGTGTAGATCAGGCCTCAGCCAAGGTAATCTACAAGACACACGCATACTTCATCTACGCTAAGGTGTTTTTGTGAAAATTTCACACCATGGGTAATGCCATTGCAGCTCTATTGGTGTTAGCAATATCAAGAGGGCTAAAACAGACACGTCGCCCATGGCTGACAGGGCTTGTACACACTACCACTTAACGTCAGTACAATTTATGTTGCTCAGGGATGTGAATAAGCCACACCTCTGTGCGACGTAAGTTACACCAACCTAAGCACCAGTGTGGACAGTGCCATGTCGGCAGGAGAGCTTCTCCTGCCAACATTGCTACCACTTCTCGCAGAGGTGGTTTTATTGTGCCAACGGGGGACCTCTCCCGTCGGCATAGAGCATCTTCACCAGACATGCTACAGCCGCACAGCTGCTTCTAGTATACACTAGCCCTCAGTGTTTTTAAACACCATGTGTCTAAACATACTCACCTCAGAGTAGGTTTAAACAACACTGTGTTAATCACACCAGGCAGGGGACACAAGCCTAGGAGCTTCATCTACAGTACGGCTCCAACTTTGTGGAAAGACAATGTTAGGGAAAGTGGAAATTTTTCACAAATGTTCCCTCATGTAGGCAATACAGCAAGTTCAGCTACTGGACAGATGAAGGATCTGCTAAACCAAATTTAGTCTCTAGCTGGATTTTCAGGCATAACATTAGGATATCTGCATTTTGGACATCACACACCATTTAAAATCAAGGGGATAATTAACTGCATTTCAGAAATGTTTCTCGCTCGGCTAACTCTTACCATTTTTTTAAACATATGGTAGGATGTTTTTAGTGGCCACAACATCCCAGCTCCCGGAAAAAGCTTCAACCACATACAAAACAAATGATACTCAAGAAACCTATGCAACATGAAATACTGTTGCCTAGCAGCCCCAGAACCAATGAAAAATATTTAAGTAAGTAGGGGGGTTTGTTTGTACCAATTCCTGTTTAATATCGTACTCACAATTTGATTACACTCTGATCAGGGGTCAAATTAAGTAATAATGTGATGTTTGCAAAAAAAAAATAAAAATTTACTACTATAGCAGCAGCACTTCCACTCATAAAAGCCAAACGTCTTCATGCATCACAGAAAGAAAGACAGACGCCAACCAGCCATGCCTCTGGAAAACTGCAAATCCTGTGATTTCAAACTGGTCTCATCATTTTCCTCAAATTGTAAGTTTTCATGCTAAGAAACAGCCTATTTTTCTATTTTCATTGTGAGGAGTGTTCAGAAATTTAAAGCCACTGCACTGTTTCCCTTTTCACCCCGTTTTACAGAAATCTATCTCTTGCAAAAAAAAAAAAAAAAAAAAAAAGCAAAAGTACAAAGCGTCTACCTTCCCCCTCCAGTTCACCTCAGCGAGGTGTGAATATCAACACTTAGCTAGGGCTATTTAAATGCTAATGTTTTTAAGTATGGGCAAGGTAAGAAAAACAACACTGAAGTCTATCTTGGGATCCACATGGCTACAACTACACTGCACACAATTACATTGAAGTCAAGGCATTGAATCGAAAAACACGATTTTCAGTGCTCTTCCTTCTGCCCCATTTTTAAGGACGTGCTCTTTGCTGACTCATTCTTTAAAGTGGGCTTTTCCTGTTGCATACAATGCCTAGGTTGGAAAGACACCAGGAAATAAAAAGGAAAAATTCCAAGCATGAAGCCACCTGGGAAGAAAAAAAAACAATCCAGACAAACACACTTTCCTGCTTTGTAGCAATTGTAAATGGAAAATGGGCACCTGGCTCTTTTTAATTTTCTTTTCTTCCACTACTACATCCCTATCATCGGGGGCGGGGGGTAAGGGAGATGCTGTGGTTTCTTTTGTGAGCATAATGGACCAGCAGTGTAGAAAGCACTTTTTTTCCCCAGTGTTGTCAAACAACATAATCAAATCATGATTCCGTCTGGCAGTTTAGATGGGATTGAACCATGTGTTACCAAATCATGCTCTCACTTGGACTTTGGAGGGCTTTAAGGATTAAAACAATATTTGGTCCCATTTATATTGCAAGACATGTTTTAACCGTGTTTGGAGATTCCTATGTTGTAAGTGTGTCACCTGACAGATTCTATAAAGAATGTAAGACTTTTACTTGCTGCTTTGGCTCAGGTGTCTTTTGTGGCACATTGTGGATGATCATTCACCAACGAGGATAAGAACATGAAAAAATCCATACTGATAATTTTTATAGTTTTCCACTGGCCTTGTACAGAATACCATGTGAAAAGTGAGCTAAGAGATATAATTTAGCACAGTCTTCCCCTAAATTAGGTCTTGAACAATATGATCTGTTTAATTTGTGCTTAATGCATGCATGTTTGTGACATAGCTGCCAATGCTGTAGCTGCATGAAGAGTATGTCTGACTTGCTCATTGGAAGATTTCTCTCTCTTAAAAAACAAACAAACAAAAAAAAACAAAAAAACCAACAACAACAACATGAATAACAATTTAGAAATCAATTCAGATTAATCTGCTCTGGCTGCATTTGTGATTTCCAACAGCAAAAAGGCATAATTGCTCTAATACAGAAATTGAAGCAACTTTCCTCCTCTTCCTTCCCACAAACCAATTACGTCCCTATTCATGCAGGCCAGGTCTACATGACAAAGTATTGCTGGCATAGCTATGTCAGTCAGGGGTGTGATCTTTGACCAGCATAGCTGTGCTGGCAAGAGCCCCTAGTGCAGATGCAATGATATCATGATAAGAGTTTTTGCTGATAGAGCTTATTTCACTTGCAGGAGGGCGAGGGGGGGTTGCTGGCTGGAATAAGCTATAGTGGCAAAAGCACAAGCAAGCCACATCCACACTAGGAGCTCTTTGCCAGTATAATATGCCAGTATAGCTACATTAGCAAAGCGCTGCTAGAGTAGACCTGGTCCTAGATGCAACAATAAATTAAACTTAGTTGCTGTCACCCTTATTCTATCACACAGCTATGTTGTGAGCATGTCCCCTGGCATAGTCATTTTTATTATGTACAATTCAGAAACACTCCCTGTTCTCAATAGCAATGGAAAATGCTTTAGAACTATGCTGTTAACACAGTTGTTTCTAGCACAAAGGCAGGACTGCCAACAGCGAGCATTCAAAAATCATACATCTGGCCCCCAAAATCATGAGATTTATTTTAAAATCTCAGTATTTAAAAGCCATATTAAAAGCAGTGTTCTTTTTATTTGCCTTCTGACTTTTCAGCCTTTAGGCTTCATGTTTTCAAAGTTTTTCTCTGCATCTATAAGAGCTAAAAACTTTTTTAAAAAATAAAAGTTGATTCCAGGAGCTGGAGCTTTAAGAAAAAAAAACACTAAATATCATGGGACTTATTATAGAGCAGGAGAACTGGCAACACCAATGTTATTTGCTAAAATACTGATTCTGGGCTAGGTTATGAGCTATAGTAGCCCGGGGGAAGGGGGGTTTGTGGTGAGGAGACCACACCCCAGGAGGCACAGCAAGGAGACTGTGCCTGGCTAAGGCACAATCTCTTTCAGACAATACTGCTTCTGTTTCCCGAGTATAGGGGTGCACATTTTGCACCAGCCATTAGGGCAGCTCAGAGCCGGGCAGGGGCAGGAAATTGTTGCATGTCTTGCTTCCTCCCTTCCCTCTTTTCAGTGTCCTTTTCCCTGAGTGCGAACAGTAACAAGTAGTCTCTTGACCCTATATGTCAATTCCTGTGCATCAGGATCAGGAAAACTACCTGCACATACCTGTGTGGCCAAGCACAACCTGGGTTTCTTGTGCAAGATAATATAGTAATAAACCTATTAAGAAATGCTATGTACTAGATGGAAACAGCTCATTTTAAAAAACCCCAGTAACTTTCTCTAGCATATGAAGAGTCTGAAGTCACTTCTTGTGCATGCATGTGTGCAGTCCTTTTTGTGTATAAAGACCCGAAGTCCCAGAGATGACTCGGCACCAGGATGCCTAGTGTTGGTAATCAGCATTTACTTGTTTTGGGGGCTCTGAAGTACCCACTTTTATAGTCCATCTGCATCTCAAAGCAAATACAAGAACGCTTTCCAATTTCTTGATTTTGGTTAGTAAAAATAAACATACAGCATACTCAGAAAGCCTGAAAGAGAAGCAAGCTGAGCATTCTTACTGGAGCATAAGCACTGTGCCAGCTGCATCAATCAACCTGAGTGAGATGGACGCAAGCAGTTTCTAGACTTGCTACCACTCCACAGCTACTAAGAAAAATATTGGTATTGACCAGATACACTTGCAGCTTCATTAGGGCCCTGTCCACACTATGATCAGACCGCTGCTAGCTACAATATTTTAATCTCAGGGCACACAGCTCCTACGGCCCTTTTATTCCAAATGGTGCAGTGGTCAGGTAGGGGATCTTGGCAGAAATACGTTAACTATACAGTATGAAATTAAAAAAAAAACCAAAAACAAAAAACTCTCCTGAATGTTTACTATCCAGTCTCCATTCACTAGAGAGTATGTAGCAAAATGGTCATTTTAATTTTCTTGAACCAATGCACTGTATACATGCAGTGTAAATAACAAGTTGGGATGTAAGTGGGAGACACTGATAACTCCTGTCAATGATTTTTATTTTAATTACACCAGATTAGTAGCAAGACATATACAGCTACCTGGAAAATCCAGGGATATCCTAGTCCAGCGTTTTCAAAACTGTGTTCCGTGGAACACTGGTGTTCCGCATGATGTGAATAGGTGTTCTGTGAAAGAATCGTAATTAAAAAAAAACGGTCTTGCCCTTGATTTTTCTACTACTTTATACGCGCTTTCCAGTTAGAAATTGTTAGTTCAAGTTATTTTAAAATTTGTATTTTTGCTTTGTTTTATAAAATAAAATATATTTGAGTATAAACAACACATTTTTTATTGAAAACCAAACAACTACAAAATAATATTATAAGTGTTCCGTAAATATATACCTGGTGTTCCGTGGCCAGAAAAGTTTGGGAAACGCTGTCCTAGTCAGTAAAATGGGGAATCATAACTATCACTGAAGGAATGGAATGAGGGACAAACAAGCCAGCTGTAAATATGGTGCTGGATTCCTCACTGGCAAATGTGGCATAAACTTCAGAGCTTCACTGTGCCTGTCCGCTGAAGGTTAACAAGGGCTTTTTCTTCACCACAGATGGGCTTGTCTATACTGGCAATTTACAGCGCTGCAACTTTCTCGCTTAGGGGTGTGAAAAAACACCCCCCTGAGCGCAGCAAGTTTCAGCGCTGTAAAGTGCTAGTGTAGACAGTGCACCAGCGGTAGGAGCCGCTACATCCCTTGTGGAGGTGGGGTTTTTTAGAGCACTGGGAGAGCTCTCTCCCAGCGCTCTGCCGTGACCACACAAGCCACGTTAAAGTGCAGCAGCGCTTTAATGTTGCCAGTGTAGACTAGCCCAAAGTTAGCTAGAGGTATAACTTGAGCGTTGCCTCTAACTTGAGTCTCATCCACACACAAAACACTAACTCTAATATGGTGGTGCTTTAAACTAGAGCGGGCTGATCCACCAGGGGATGTAGTCTAAAGCTCAAGTTAGCATAACTCCTCAGCTGCTAGCACAACCATGCTATAGTGTGGACGCAAACGAGCTTTACTTGAGCAACCCCAGCCCTCCAATGCCTTCCCATACTTCCCCCAAACAAGGTCTCCCACAATTCACTGGGAAAGTATTCCGAGAAGTCTTAGTGCCACACGCAAGTGAGTGCTGCACTAGCATGGACATGGCACCTCAAGTGTGATTTTGAAGTGAGGCTGCTCTCACTCAAGCTAGGCTAACTCAAGAACATGTAACTCAAGTTAACTCTGCAGTGAAGACCGATCATCAGACTCACAATGAAGATCAAGACAGTCAAGATTAAAGCAGAACAGCAGAGCGTAAGAGAGCCGAGGAGAAAGAGTGCATGTGTGTGTTAGGTTCAGAATTTGCCCTTTCCATTTTCACCAAAACTCTAAATTAAGTTTTCTATCCTTCTGGCTATTAGGCATGAGCTTACCGAGGATTTACTGAATAAAAGGACACAGTATAAAACTTGAACAAGATGCACTGTGCAGCGCAGATGTCCTTGCTCCACAATTACTCTCACCTAACCAAACTTTAAAAACAAAATCAGACTGCAATCACTCCAGTCACCACTGCAAATTGCAGAGGCTCTGATAAGCTAAACAAGGAGGAAGAATATAGCGAGCAGTTATAAGTCATCAACATGTGAATCCATTGGAAAGTCTTTGGTCCTGATTCTCTGCTCTGGCACACTAGTTTTAGGGTTTGCCTACACTGGATATTTTTGCACCAGAGTACCTGCACTGAAATAGCTACCCTGTTGCAAACCTCTAGTGTAGACATGATGCACCAGCAAAAGAGCATCTTGTACTAGCGCAGCTTATCCCTGTTTGAAAGCCCTGTCAGTGGAAGCCACTTTTTATATCGGTGTAGTAGATCTACACAAATGCCCAGCCTACATACAGAGACAAGGAGGATGAGGTAATATCTTTAATTGGGCCAACTTCTGCTGGTGAGAGAGACAAGCTTTCAAGATTACACAGACACAAATCAATTTAAACCTGGCTTATATTGATTTACCTTAATTTGGTCTTTAACCAACAAATGCTGAAGCAATATTAGCCAATTTAACAAAAAATTATTGAAAAGTTATTTTAATTAAGCCAGTACAACTTGTGTGTCTAGATCAGCCTTGCGTTTGTTCTACTGCATGTACATCAGTGCCTAAATCTCTAATATAGACAAGTCCTTATGCCAGTGTCAAAGTGTTGTGAGGGAGTGCAGAATCAAACCCTTCGTATCACTAGCTGGATTGCAAGCAGTAATCTAAAATATCCACATAGGTGCCCTTCATGGTATCTGATAGAGTGACAGCAAATCACTATCTGTAAACAGCACCTTTCATCCAAGGATCTCAAAAGCCGTTGCAAACAGAAACTATTAAAGTACTACTTAACAGTGTGATGCACCAACTGGTGGGGAGGGGGGTCTATTTTGCACAAACTTCCAATAACTGCCTCAATCCTATGCCCACTGAAGTGAACAACAGAACTCTCAGTTACTTTAATGGAACAGGGTAAGGCCACTTCACACTAGTAAAAATGGCTGACATTTTCAAAAAGAGTGAAAGGGAGTCAGGTACCTAAATCCGATTGACTTGTAAAAATCTTTGAAAATCCCATCAAAAATGAAACTAAAATTAAAAACATAACATTAAAGAAAACAAAAAGAAGTGGATTTTTTTACATTGTATCAAAAAGTATAAATTTAAAAAACCAGTTATTAGTTGTCACTATTTAACAGGAACCTTGGGATTAAAAGTTTAACAAATGAAGCTTGTTATTTCGGGGCAATGAAGACCATGTTGATTCCTGGGCTTTGTGGCACAGAAGTGACTTGTGACTTCCTAAGATTTCCTTTTCCCTCTGGGAAAACAACAGTTTTTTTACAAGGTTTCATGTGATTGCACAGATATTGTTTTAGTAGCAGAGGACTGTTCAGATACTGCTTTTCATTTTCTTATGTTCATTTAGTTTTAGAAAGTGAGAAGTGTTTACTAATATTTCAAGCTAAAATAGTGTGTACGAGAGAGAGAGAGAGACACAAAAGTGGTGAAAACAAATGTTACAGTTCAAGTAAAATACTTACTCTGTGCCACTTTCAACCATCTGCGTTAGGAGAGAGATACCATCTAGATTTATAAATTCCTGGGCAAACGTAACATCCCGTGAGTAACTGGCTAAGTCTTTCAGTGCTTCTAACTTGGCGTCCATACTAGAAGATTGGATCCTCTCATGAAGCTGCTGTGCATTTTGAGCCTCACCAGAGACAAAAGAGGAAAAAAAAAAACACATTAAAAAAACCTCCTCAAACCCTTAGTTATAAATGAAATGTGCAAATGATGTACTAGGGCCCCAAATTTCTCTGAACGGAACGGATTATTATTTGTATCACGGTAGCACCCAAGAGCCCAGTCCTGGACCGGTATCCCATTATACTGGGCACTGTAAAAAAAAAACAAACAAACAAACAAAAAACACAAACACAGAATAAAAAAAAGACAGTCCATGGCCCAAAAAGCTTATGTACCCTTAATATGAAGTGTGACCCAAACAATAAAACTACCCCCAAAAGCCAAGTACATAAATGTAGTTTCTTTATAAGTAGGACAATGACAGTTTTTTTCAAATCTACATTTATTCCATTCAACGCACTATTCCATCACCCTTAAACAAAAATATATTATCTTACTCCAGATCCTATGCAGAGCGCACATGGTATTGATTTCTGTTTCCTCCGCTCCTTTCCCTACCCTTTTTTCTTTTTCTCAGTTTTATATCCATAGTATTTGTATTTCCAAAGAACATGGGAATGATTTCCTCCTAAACTATATGATGTTATCACACATACATCATCTTATTCACTCAACTGAATCACATATTAAAAATATCCTACCCATCAATGTTTAGCTCTCTGATGAGAAATAATGTGAAATCTGACAGGAACAGAAAAAGTAAAGAGCTAAAAGGATTTTTTTAAATTAAATTGTCCAGAAGCCATGTAAATCTGTTTTGCATAGTTAAGCAAACACTTTAAAATACATTAATTTCACATTTTCAGTCAATGCTCCCAGAATAACAATTACTAGGATACAATGTCCAAAATCTTCAGCTAACAGCTAACCAATCTTTCTGTTATTGATAGAGCCTTTCCTGCTGTACTCAGATGCTTGTAAAATTCAGTTCCTACAACACACTTATGTGCATTGAATTAAGTGTGAATCTGAAGCAGCAGACCATTAGGAAACTGAATTAATGGTAAGGCCTGGCACAGTCACTCTCTGATATTATATTTGCACTAGGGAAAGGTGAATTTGTTCTGGATGACAATTTCTTTGCTATATAATAATTATTCTACACCTGCAAGGACAATGGCTTTTCAGTAGGTGCTGTGAATATCCAGAATTGAATGTATAAGTGAATATTTTTGAACAGGAGAGATCGGAAATAATGAAAACCAATATGTACTTTATATATAACCCTCTATTCATCGATTTCAGAATGCTTGATAAACATTAATAAATTAAGCCTCCCAACATCCCCTTCCCCTTCCCCCCCCCACCCTCCCAGGAGGTAAGAAAGGATCATTTTCCTCCATTTTACAGATGAGTAAATTAAGGCACACAGAGGTTAAGTGATTTGCTAAAAGCCATGCATGAAGCCTATGACAGAGACAAGTACAGACCCCAGCTCTCCCAACTTCCACATTAGTCACAACACTGTTTTTCACACAAACACACACACACACACACACACTCGTAAGGCCTCTACGAAAGAAAATAAGTTTTGCCAATAGGAGCACAATTTTCTTTCTAAAGGGAGGACACATTATCCTACAGCATCTATTGAAAAGCCATTATTACTTCAAACAAAAGTTCAACAGTCATTTCCTACCTCCCCAAACAATCTTTCATTTAGATTTTTCTTCTCTCCCCAGGCCAGGTCTACACCTAAAACTTACGTCAACTTAGGGCAGGTCTACACTATGGGTTTAACTCGACCTAAGTTATGCAACTCCAGCTACGTGAATAATGTAGCTGGAGTCAACATAGCTTAGATTGACTTATTATGATAGCTACACCACGCTGTGTGGAGCTATGCCACAGTAACTCCCATAATGTAGATAAGCCCTCAGTTTCCATGACTGTTACATCTGGGAAGGATGGCTAGCTGCTGGCATGGAGATTTTGCAAAATATTATTTCTCAGAACAAATTTAACTTCTATGAGTTATTACCCACTCTAGACTGGACATTTTGGAGGGTCTTCAAAAGTACTACATCAGCTCAGCTGAACTCACTTTGAAAATGGTTTCAAAGACATCATTAAATATGTTACTGAAACAAACCACACTCAAAATCTATTTAGAAGACCTTCACTACTGCTGTGCGAAGAAAAAGTCACAAACTAGACTGTTGGGTCCCATCTACATAGATATAACCAACAAATTTGACAATGATCATTAAAGACAGTTACAAAACAGGATGGTTGGTTGCGTGAATGGGGCTCGATGTTGTCGTAACTATGCTTTAGTAAGAGTGGAGATCTAGGCTAATAGTCCATCTACACTGCAAAACTACTGTGTTGGGGGATCACATGGTAACTTGATAATGTCCTGACCATGTTTTTTTATGGCAGTTTGATCTTGCCTGTGTGGATAGGACCTAAAACAGTTACAGAAATTTGCTGCAGCCTTGTAAAGGCCAAGTTTTGCCACTGACTACAGTGGGGTAAAGATTTCACGCATGGCTATAACAGTTCTATAACATGGTTGCAATATAGTTTGGTCCATTCTACGCAGGCTAGCCAAACCATGATGTAACCTAGCTTTGATATAATAGTAGTTAAACTCACTTTTGGCTGTGTAGATGGGAACTTAGTCATATCCTCAACTACATTTGCCTACACCAATGTTAATGCTACACTAACAGTAGTGCAACAGCAAAAGATTTCCTGAACAATGAATGTGGACAAGGCTTAACAGGCCAAAGGTCAAAGTTTCTAGACAGTGGCGCCTATGGTATGTAAAGCAACCTCCTGCAAGTCTGTGCATCCAGAAACCTGCATTCTTTCCGCCATCAGAAGAGAGAAGAACTGGTACTGGCAGATCAGATCTTGTTTAGAGAGTAAAGAAATATTTTTCTTAACAAAAATATTGGTAATTGTCTCATGTGGCACCTGGCCAAATATGTAATGTTGGCTATTGACATTACGTGCCACATGGATGAAAATACTGTTGCACTGAACAACACGAAGCCCTCAAAAATCTCCAATTCTTGTTGCCATAGTGCTCATATGTGCTCTTACAGCATGTACAGTCTTGCTGAACAATGTATTAAAATGACACCCAGATGATGCATGCTGAGTGGTTACCAGGGTGCTCTTTTAATGATTTATAATTCATCAGTGGATGGACAGTAGAGAGCATCGCTCATTAAAGAACAGTAGAGCTGGCTGCCACATGTCTGTTCTTATTAAAATATGATCCAGGTAGGAATAAAAAATAAACCCCTTCTGAGAAATATGATGAGGGGAATTAGCCAGAACACTGCTGTTCCGATAAAGTAAGGGTTATATTAAAAGCTCTCCAGCTTAGAAGAGGAAGAGGCAGAGGAGGAGAACAGGAAGCTTGTGAAATGCACTCTGTCAAAGCTGGAGTATTTCAAAAGGCCTCCAAGAAACCTAAAATATCTGTCTAGTCTTGTTGAAAGGACAGCCAGGATAGGCTGCACTGTCTGAACGGCAGTCCTTAAAAGTAGAGACAGCTTGACAGGACTGTCAGCTTTACAATAAAAAAGAAATGATCTAAGTCCAAGGTAGGATTTTGCATAGAAAACTCCTCAACCCTTTGAAGGTTAGGAACTCCTACGAAGGGTTCCACTGACTGCTATAGATAAACCCATCACTGTACACTGCCTAAGTACTCCTTCTGGCATAGGAGAATACTTCAGCCCTTGTATCTTTAAACTTTGCAAACAATTAACACACAAACTTAGGGAAGAGGAAGAGCGTCAGCCTGGGAAGGAGGCTGCAGAAATTCTGAATCCAGACATTCTCAAACATTGATGCACTCTGGGTGAAATCCTGACCCTACTGGATTCAACAGCAAAACTCTCAATGATTAAGTTCTTCAGGGCAGGGACTCTCTTTGTTCTGTACAGTGCCTAGCACAATGGGATCCTGGTCCATGACTGGGATTCCTAAGCACTAAAGTAATACAAATAATAATGGCAAAACACCAATTGACTTCAATAGGGACAGGATTTTACTCTTTGTCCTTTACGACATAATTTAAGAAACATATCATGAAATACAAGATAGTGTACACATTTCAGCTTGCTATGCAGAAAAATTAATCACATCATTCCCACTGGTGTAAACAAAATCAGAATGTCTAATCCCCCTAGAATAACAATGTGTACAGACCATTAAGGGTTAATCTAGAGTATTTAAACCAATCAAAGCAAGGAAATTCTGTGTTTAGGCTGCAACTTCATCCACAACACAGCCCCATCATACTCCAGAAAACAGTGGATGATTGGACATGCTATATAATCTGCATTATATGCAAACTAAATCCAACAAACCACTTAAGACCAATTGGCATTTTACTCCAACTAAGCAACGAAATTCAATTGAAGGCTGCATGGGCAACTGGTTACAATTTTTATAATACTTAGCAATTAAAACTTAAGCCCTGCACAAACAATCCACAAAAGAGCTCTGTGAAGTATGTTAGGATCAGTGATAGTCATTTAAAGATAACAAACCCGTGACAAGAGAAGATACTGGTCCAGGGCTACAAAGTGAGTCAGTGGTAAAAGTATTATAGATGTAGCGCATAGGCATGGAAAAAAATATTTTAAAAGAAGTTTGTGTGCATTCAGTAGCTACCTATTAAAAATTTAGAAAAGCACACAATCCAAGGGTTTGGTTTTGGGTTTTTTGGTTGTACTTACTATTTATAACATCACCTTGGAAACTTGAAAAATTAAACTTTTACTCTTACCCTAAAAATAGCTTCTCCCTTCATCGCATGCAGAAAGACACAAAGTAGCTCATTATTTACTATTACAGGGCTATACAGGACTGCTGATTAGGTTTTTTTTTTTAATATTTAATTCATAATTAAAAGATACCAATGATTACAAACTTGCGCCCTAATGAGTAGCCCCAGTAAAGTTAAGTTTAGTGGTTGCAAGATCAGGGCCTCAAGGTCTGATCCCCAGCCCTTTAATCATTGAAAACATTGGGCCTATATGCATAAGCAAGGACAAGAGATGGTCAAAAACCGATTACCCATCTCCTTTTTGTGTGTATGATAATCATGGTCCAGACACCCCGAGGGGAAAACAGGGGGTCTGAACCCCAAAGAATGTGCATCTGGGTCAACTGGTTGTATACCATGTTATTGTGTATAAACATATATCAAGTAAGGTCTTTTATGAAAACTTGTGATGTTCTGACCTTGATGGTCACCAGGAGATGGGTATACGGTTTATGCTTATAAACATATGCATGTACATATGTGTAGAAAACTGTAATTGTAATCATGGTGCAACTACAGCTCCACCTCACACCAGCCTGGGGAAGCAATCAGGCAGGGAGGGGCACCTGCCAGGCTAACTGTTTACATGAAAATAACTCCAAGCACCTAGCATTGTACAACTAAGGGAAAGGCAATGATGGACAATTAACGTTAATGGAAAGACATAGAAACTGAAAAGAAAAACCCAGTCTTAGAAAACTAAGGAAAGAGACAGTTTCCCCCTCTCTGTGTAACCATAGTCCCAGAGAAAGAAAAAAAAAATTGCAAATCCTGTTAAAAGAGAAGGGGTTTATTATGTGAGAAGGTTACCCAGAAACAGAGGGCCAGCATCTAAGTGGGGTACTGTCCATGAAACACTGGATACCACTACGACAGAGGGCACACTGGAAAACTATTAAGAGGCAATGGATAACTTGTATTAGAGAAGGGAATTTAGCTTATATAGAAGTGTGAAGACTGAGATTGCGTCTTTATGGTTACAGTCTGTGTAAGTGTTTGCTTTTTCTTTAAAAAGAAAATGAGTACTTGTGGCACCTTAGAGACTAACCAATTTATTTGAGCATAAGCTTTCGTGAGCTACAGCTCACTTCATCGGATGCATAAAGTGGAAAGTTCAGTTGCATCCGATGAAGTGAGCTGTAGCTCACGAAAGCTTATGCTCAAATAAATTGGTTAGTCTCTAAGGTGCCACAAGTACTCCTTTTCTTTTTGCGAATACAGACTAACACGGCTGCTACTCTGAAACCTGCTTTTTCTTACTATTTCATCTTTGAATCTGTGATCTTTCTATTACATAAACTTTTTGTTTATTTTTACTGCAAACAGGTCTCTGTTGTGCAGTGTTGGTGGAGTGTGAAGCCCCAAGTGGACTGATAACTGGGGGCAAGTTTTACTCCTTTAGGGTGATGAACCAGAAGGGAAAAGTCAGAGTGACTGGTAGTTAAGAATTTAAGGGAAAGATCTGGGAAGACTCAGGACCAGAAGGGCTATTGAGGTCATCTTGAAAGGAGTAACTAAGTGGGTGGAAGCCATGGGGAGACCTTTATGTCTGTAGGCTGGCTACCCATGTGAGAGCTCTGAGCCATAGTTGCATAGCATTAAGGCACCCAAAGTTACAGGGCAGGTGATCATCTGGGTGATCCCCAAAAACATGACAACATGATTTTCAAGGACATTCATGAAAAAATGGTGTTTGCATTTGCTGAAATGTTCACAGAAAAGGATAACTGAGCTGTAGCTCACGAAAGCTTATGCTCAAATAAATTTGTTAGTCTCTAAGGTGCCACAAGTACTCCTTTTCTTTTTTTGATAATTATTGTAAGTACTTGTGGGCACATGTATTTGCACAATGATACTTGTGAAAACGTGTATTTGCATAAGTATTCATGCTGCAAATCTTAATGCAGGCATCCTGAAAGCTATTTGCAGGTTCAGGAGTCATCCAGTCAGAGAGCCACAAAAAAAAAACCTCATGTGACAAACGTGGCTAATACTAGCATATTATTAAAAGCTAATACACGAATCAATAGTTATGGTACAGTTCACAAACAACCCATACGTCTGTATAAGCCATAAGTTGAATCATTTTGAACAAGATAATACACAGACATCCAATGCTGTTTGTGAATAATTAACTAACTGATACAGGGACAAGTCACTTAATTTGTCTGCTGCTAATATTTTACCTATCTCTAGTAAAGAACGGTCACTAGAATAAGGGTTTACAGGATCTGGTGTATAAAATATAAGCATGAATGTTCACAAACAGTAGCAGATGCCATTCTGGTTACTGCATTGGAGGACAGACAACTGTCCTTTACAAATATTTTCACACTGTTCAATAACAACAACTCCCTTATCCATCTACACACCCATCACTAGAACAGAAAAGTCCCAGAATGGGCAATCCCAGACAAACTGATGTTTCACTCTCATAAATCCATATAAAAAGATAAATGCTGGATAAGATACATAAGATAATTCCACAGAAACATAACTGGGCACAGGGGGAAAATGTGTCATGGAAAATGGCAAAAATATTATGTAGTACATACCGAGATATTGAGGAAGATAATATGAGAGTAAAGAGAAATAGGAAAGATAGAAAGATGAGAGCCAAGATAATCCTGACAGAAATTCAATCTATACTCAAGTAACCTAGGAGACAGAGTGTGCGAGTGTTTTAAAGAGGCGGCAAGGGGAAGCATTGTTTAGGGAAAAAACAGTCCTCAGAGAATCACATGAAACATGAACTTTGCAAACAGATCTGAAGAAACAAAGAGACAGGTCAAATTCCCAACAGGTCTGACAATCCACATTCAAAGTTCCAACTCAGTGAAATTTCAAATAGGCAAGTCATAAATTTCTAAAGGAGACGGTTTATAATGGATTTAGCAATGTGCCAGTAATTACTGAATTGCAAAAGTGATGCTATAATGATTTAGCGAAAAGAAGCCAAAGTCTAAAAAAGAACAAGTAATCTAAATTGGTGATAATTAAAAGAAAAAACACTGTACTTATACTTAGGGTTTCAGATTTAATGGGGGGGGGGGCGGGTGGAAGAACCCTCACTGTCTCACTTTCAAGTCTTTCTGGCTGTAGGGGATAAAAACCAGAAACTCACACCTGGAAGTGAAAGCATTGTGTAAGGGTGGGCATTTGCCCATGGAAATGGAGATTACTTACCTGTAACTGGAGGTTCTTCAAGATGTGTGGTCCGTATCAGTATTCCACACGTGGATACGCATGAGCACCACGTGCCTGAGTCCAGAATTTTTTTCAAGCAATGTCCATTGGCATGTACAACATGTCGTAGCTCTCCTCATGCTCCCAACTGAGGGCATAAAGGCCGGTGCTGGCCAACATCTCTCCAGTTTCCCATTCTTACTGCAGCATACCCAATCCACAGCAGAGGGGACAGAGGGAGGGTAGTGGAATATAGATAGGGACCACACATCTCAAAGAACTTCCACTTACAGTTAAGTAACCTCCATTTCTTCTTTGAGTGATGGTTGTGATGTGTATTCCGGATGTGAGAAATTAACAAGGAGTAGTCAAACTGGGGGTAGGTGCAGGGAAACAGAAGTGATAGCTGAATGTAGCACTGTTGTCCCCGCAGCCGTATCCACAGTTGAGATTGTACCATGGTATAATGTTTTATGAAAGTATGCAAAGAGCGCCAAGTAGCTGCCCTACATATTCTAGTCTGAGTATGTCTCTCAGAGATGCAGCTGAAGTAGCTTGCCCCCTCAGTGGAATGAGCCTTTATCCCTTTGGGGATGGTTGGGAAGATGCCAACTAGTTGGTAACAAAAGGTGATCCAATCCAAGATCCATTTAGAAAATCTCTGTGTGGACATATATTGACCTCTTGATCATTCTGCTATGGAAACAAATAGTTTAGGTGTCTTCTAATCTTCTTTGTTCTTTGCAGATAAAAGGCCAAAGCCCTCTGGAAGTCCAGAGAATGCAGTCTTCTCTCTTCTTCCAAGGCATGTGGTTTAGGAAAAAAATACAAGTAATTGGATGACTTGACTCTCATGAAATACAAAAACTACCCTGGGTATGGCTCTGGTGTGGAGGTGTAGCAATACCTTTTCTTTATAGAAGGTGGGCCAACCATAAGTACTCCCAGTTCACTGACTCTTGTTGCCGATGTTATAGCTATCAGAAAGGCCACCTCCATGCACAGACAGGTCATAGAGCATGTAGTCAGCGACTCAAAGGGAGTCTTAGTGAAAGATGACAGAACAAAACTGAGATCCCACTGAGATACAAACTTCACCACTGGTGGAAAGGTTCTGAGAATCCCCTTCAAAAATATAGTTGTGACAGGGTGTGTCAAAATCATACAGTTATCCACTGGAGGATGGAAAGTGCTAATTGCTGCTAAATGAACCTGCAGGGAACTGAACGCAAGATCCAAAGACTTACGGGTAAGTAGATACTCTAAGATATCAGGGATTCCAATGGAGTTCAGAGACAAATTGTGTTGATGAGCCCAAGTGGAGAAATGCTTCCATTTAGCTGAGTAACAGCTTCTTGGCCAGTTCACTTGCCCCAAGGTCAAACATGTTTGATGAGTGTTCTCTAAAATAGGGGCTTCTTAAATGTTTTCATGGAATGACCACATCCTAATTCAGTCTTGTGGACTTGCATCTCACCCTTCCCATCCTCTATTAAATGACTGACTTCCCTTTCCATTTACAACAGCACACCATCCTGGTGACAGCTAATTATTCTGTTACGTTAAAGCAAGTTTCTGAAAGCATTAGTGTATTTTTAGCTGTATGTAGCATAAGGGTTTTGTCCATTCTGCAGAATTACACAATTTATATTTGCTTTTCAGTGTCTCCTCCACATGTTCTGTTGTTCTCGGCTGGAAACAAGGAGGAAGGACAGACATGTGGCCATCCAGCTTCCCAGGGCAAACAACGGGGGCTCAGTGTAGGTCCCAAGCCCACAGATTGAAAACTCCTGCTCTATCTACCTTAGGTACTTATATAGTGCCCATTATTGTAGTACTTAGAGAACAAAGATTTTCTTCTAGCATACGTACATGGAAAGCACCATTAATCTGTAAATTTTAAAGAGTATAAAAATGCCATTCACTAGCAAGACCCAACCCCTTGAAAAGGTCCCCCAAACCACAGCCACAGTTTTAAAAAAATGTAAACATTTGAGAATAAAACACTGGAATTAGGTAAAAAATAAATAAATCAATGCTGGAAATTAGAAGGTACCGTGGCTCCAACATGGAGTAGATGGCACGGGTACTTTTTGAGGAATTATGCAGAGGGTTTGTGTGGTACTCTTTGCTGACACATCAACACAGATTTTGCTTGGTTTTATAGGATTACAGTTTTAGGCAACAGGGATGTTTCAGTGGGATAGATATGGATTGGTGCTTGATTCCCTGAAAACCACAGAGATTGGGAGGTGTTGAGGAAGTCCCCACCTCACCTCTTCCTGAGGCATCCCAGGAAAGGGGGTTAGATTCACAGGAAGCCTGAGCCATCCTATGAGTCCAGGTAGCTTCCTAGGTATTAGGTTGTCCTGGGTTGCAGGCCATGATACAGCTTGGAAGTAAGCCAGGTTCTGAGAGGGCCTTGCTCTTAAACTGCTGTTAAACTTTGGGAATGTGGTACTCTGGAGTTGAGCATGAAAAAAAGAAGGCATGTGACAGAGAGTACCACCTATTGCCTTCTCTCTTTTTACTGCCGCTGGACAGGTCACCTTATGAGAGGTTATGCTCTCATGGAATGAATAAAGTTCCATTCGCTTGCCCAAAAATTCCAGATGTCTATCTGTGTCCTTACTGTGCCCTTACTGTGCCCTTCCATTCCCCATTTCTACTCCAACATATCTTCAACTTTGCTATTTGCATGCCCAGTGTCTGGTGACTGCAAACATCAAGTTGGGTGGGGTGGGTGTGAACAGAGAGGTCTGCATGACTTGGTGAATTATCAGTAAGATACAGAGCTTTTCATTTCTTTACTACAGGTTAGAATCCAGACTAGATTTCCCATAGCTGAAAGTTGCTAAGCGGTTCAATGGTCTATGTGAAATGAATTAATGGTCTCAGTCCAGATCCCGCCAGAATAGAGTTGAGATTGTTTAAAGGAGTTGCTTTGCCTGGGGACTGAAATTTTCAGAACACTGCATTGAATCTGCCGTGGCTAGCATGACCAGTGAAACTCAGGTAAGCTGTTTTAGCAAGATAGTGCATTGGTGAGGCAAGATGGAGAGAGCTGTATTGCTGATACCCATGCTGTGGATAAACAGAGGCTTTCAATATGTGGCAGTATAGCTGAGAGCCCAGAAATGGGTCATGATAGGAATCTGGTGAGTCCCACCCACCAGCAAAAGGGAGTGGCATAAAATGCAAAATCTCACCGTCACTAGGAACCAGAGGAGGAGATAAGGAAGAGCAGTTCACTCAGTCATCCTCTCTCTCCCCCTTCTGTCATCCCAACCCTACCACATGCCTTTAACCCAAACATAGTAGACCTCTCCCCATCCTGTCCTCCACCCTCCCTCCCAACTCTGAACTCTGGAGCAGACACAGTTTCTCTGATGGAGGCGTTGGTGCCATCTTCACAGACTGGAAGCTGTGCCACCTTGGAGATGAGTGCTGTGCAAATGGGGTGGGAAGAGAGGTTAGACAGAAGTACCCAGCAGCACCAACCCTAAACCACAAGCCCCACACCCAACAATACCGGCCCTCTTCCAGATGAGTGAAAACCCTCCAAATCCCACAATCCATTGCAGTTGGACTGTGGGATACAGTAGATCATTGGGGCAATATTTTACACCATTTTGAGCATCACAGACCCCAAAAACATAGAGAACCACAAATTCTCAGTCCCTTCCATGAGCTTCTGAATTCAGTACAAGAAAAAAATTCATAGTAATCACCTCAACCAAACCATCATTATGGGAGACTGAAAAAGTTTAAGGAGAGCGAACAGAATGGTAACTTACTGGAGATGTTGTTAATCGAAGGATCGCTCCATTTTTAATTTCATTGCGATTCTGAAAGAGAAAATCCAAAAGGTTTTATTCCCTCTAATTACAATCAGCTCATACAAAAGGTGCAACACGCACAGGATAGAATACAACATTAAACCAGCAACAGTGCTTTGTCTGTGTAAGTGTGTGAATGCCTCCCCACTGCATATGTACGCTAAGATACACAATTTCCCCCTTGTTATGCAAGCTACCCATTGTTAAAGCAAGAAATAGAAATATATATATTCTTCATATGAATTTTTAAACAGATTTAAACCATTTTAAGAATGACTTCATGTACTGCAGAATTTAGCTACCATTGACAATTTCTAAATATTTCTTTGAAATATACCATAAGAGACATAAATAACTGCCAGTAATGTCTGGCTCTAATCTTGTGCTGCATAGCTGAGGAGTTTGTAAGATTGCTGAAACCTATCATTAAACATCTGCAGCATTTAAATGTTATCCCACAGGCTCTTCATTTTCTAGAACAAGAACATGCTGACAAACCACTGAAACCAGCCACTGAGCTCTGCCACCACTGTTTTGCACCCACCCTCCAACAAAGATGCTGAAGGGTTAATAAGTCAAACTACATCACTGATGTCTGCAAACTCATTTATACCACAAGTCATTTCTCACATAGTTGGCAGAAAGAGAAGGGATAAGATATTTTCTTTTGGCTAAGCTCATATAAAATGTTAAATTAAACTAAGGTGCCTGCAGGAAGCTAAGAATCTCGTAACAGTTTTTGAAAGAGTATGGGATAAGCCAATCTTCTGTCCAATAAGCCTCTTTAAAAAAAAGAGATTCTAAGAGAGATTCTATAGCCCAAGACAACCTGTGAAGTACTACCAAACATATAATAGCACATTTGCCTATGTTGCACCTGACCAAAAGCTAAATTGATGTCAAACTCCCACTGAGCTTCAGTGGCCTTTTGATGAGTCCCAAAGTCTCAGTACTATCAGTATTTACCCTGGTATTTTGTAACAAGCTTGGGGATGCCTCTACTGCAAACCCAAATTCTGTTTACACATTTATGTTTTTCTAAAAGATATGCTCTAGTTCAAACCGGAAATTTTTTTTGGTAAATTCTATGGCCTAAATGATCACAACGGTCACTTCTGACTTCAGAATCTGTTAATCTCTTACTTTGAGACACTGTTTTAACTTTTTAAAATGTTATATTAGTTTAAAAAAAAATCCAGCAACGTGTGATTAACCAATCTGAGGTAAGAGGTAAAACAGTGATCCTGAGTTCCTATAACTGCAAAATGCAACAGTTTGATTGAAAATAATTATATTATCATTTTATCTATTTCTTTTATGAGAATACAGAGCACCAAAATGTAGAAGAGAGCAAAAACATTTCAAATGACTGCAGTGTAGAGTGTTCCATAGGTTGATGTTTGGGGAGGGGGCACTTTTTTTTTTTTTTTTTTAAAAAGCGATTTTCCCCAACTCTCCCTACCCCTATGCAGCTCAACAACAAAATAATATAAATAAGATGTATCTTGCTTGAAACTAAGGTGATTAAACGGGTCACTAAATAAGGTCCATAACATGGTCTCTCTCCTGGTATTCAGAGCAATTCATGAGACTGGCTCTAGCTACTTCAGAGAGATCACGTCTCCATCCACAACATAAATGCAAAACTAATTTCTTCAGTTTTGCTTTCCCCACAATAATATTTTCTTTCTCTCTGTCATCACCCCACCCCACCCCCGCCCACAAGTAAATAAAGATCTCTATTTCTTCGGCAGTCTTGGAATGGGGGCAGGGGAAGGGGGAGAGACTATTCATGTTATTTGTAGTTCCAGGCTAGGTACTTGAAAGCTACTCAGATATTATGGCATTGGGGGCTACATGGGGGGGAGGGATAGCTCAGTGGTTTGAGCATTGGCCTGCTAAACCCAGGGTTGTGAGTTCAATCCTTGAAGGGGCCATTTAGGGATCTGGGGCAAAAATTGGGGATTGGTCCTGCTTTGACCAGGGGGTTGGACTAGATGACCTCCTGAGGTCCCTTCCAACCCTGATATTCTATGATTCTAAATAGATAGAGTAGGTAAATATTTGCCTAAATAAATGCCAGCCCACATTATATAGAGTTGTACAGAAAAAATGAACCACAGTGCATAAGTAGTGCTGGGAGAGATTTTGTTTTGACCTTCCTGCCGTGTTCATTTCTCTGGCTGGGTCTATACCAAGATTTTCAGACCCCAAATTCTCAATGGGCGGTGGAAGTTGTAACATAGACAAGGCTCAGACTTTTTTTTTTTTTTTTTATCACCAAGCCATCACACCTCGCTCAGAGTAGAGTACAGTAACACTTTCCTACACTACAGCTTCCATCAGTGCTATCACTGTGAGCTGCTCTCATTGAGAATTAGCAGTCTATAAAATCCTACTGTAGACAAAGGTTTAAGGAAAAAAATATATTCCCTTTTATCTGAATGCATCCAAAGCATCAGTTTTCTAACACAGTAGGCTAGCGACACTTAAAAAGGGGTTAGTTTCTCCCCAATCAAAAATCCAATTTTGTTTATCCATTCTAAATAATGACTTAAGAGCCTGCAAGGAAACAATCTGTAAGCACACAATTAGACCAAGAGGATTTTTTACATTAACTGCATGGTGCAGTATTCAGTATGCCAGTTAAATTTCAACAACAACGTTTATACACATCTAATCTGCTTAGTGGTAGAGAGACTGTATCTGGAGTTCTTACTCAGGATACCTGAATGTCATTTAAACACAACATCTTGGATTCTAGCATTCATGTTTAGAACACAAGGGTCAGTGTTATTTAGGGTAGGATATGCCATTATTATCTAGGATGTAAAAAGTTCATTTGTTTTCCAAGGTATTTGGAGAAACCTCCTACCAATCTCTGTTTCACACAGACACAGCAGATTCATAAACAACATAATCAAGATGACAGGTTTCAGAGTGGTAGCTGTGTTAGTCTGTATCAGCAAAAACAACGAGAAGTCCTTGTAGCACCTTAGAGACTAACAAATTTATTTGGGCATAAGCTTTCGTGGGCTAAAACCCACTTCATCAGATGCATGGAGTGGAAAATACAGGAGCAGGTATAAATACATGAAAAGATGTGAATTGGCTTACCAAGTGTGAGGTTAGTCTAACGAGACAATTCAATTGACAGCAGGATACCAAAGGAGGAAAAATAACTTTTGAAGTGGTAATGAGAGTGGCCCATTTCAGACACTTGACAAGGTGAGAGTAACAGTAGGGGGAAATTAGTATTGGGGAAATTAGGTTTAGGTTTTATAATGACCCAGCCATTCCCAGTCTTTATTCAGGCCTAATCTGATGGTATCCAGTTTGCAAATTAATTCCAGTTCTGCAGTTTCACGTTGGAGTCTGTTTTTGAAATTTTTTTGTTGAATGCCACTAGCTGTCACCTACAGGCCCCAAATAAAACCTCTCCAGCGCAACATCAAGGATCCACAACCGATCCTTAAGGACGATCCCTCACTCTCACAGACCTTGGGGGACAGGCCAGTCTTCGCTTACAGACAGCCACCCAACCTGAAGCAAATACTCAACAGCAACTACACACCATACAACAAAAACACCAACCCAGGAACCAAACCCTGGTGCCAACTCTGTTCACATATCTATTCAAGGGACACCATCATAGGACCTAACCACATCAGTCACACCATCATGGGCTCATTCACCTGCACATCTACCAATGTGATATATACCATCATGTGCCAGCAATGCTCCTCTGCCATGTACATTGGCCAAACCGGACAGTCTCTAGGCAAAAGAATAAACGGACACAAATCTGACATCAGGAATCATAACATTCAAAAACCAGTAGGAGAACACTTCAGTCTCCCTGATCAGTCAATAACAGACCTAACAGTGGCAATTCTAGAAGTGGTTTATCTTTCTTCTTCCTACTCTGCCCAAATCACAGGCATCATGGGCACATCAGACTTCTAATGAAGTAATAGCATTTAAAAAGTGGGCCCAGGGTCATTAAAAGAGTCCCCTAACATGGATAGGGATGAAGATATATTCATTTCAATTCCAAGATGCCATCAAAACAGCCAAGTCAGCCAAGTAAGCAGAAGTTTGCGGGAAGAGCACTTAAGAAAACCTACCAAGCAAGTCAAAAGTTAAATGCGTCATGTAGTGGGTCCTCTCACTTTTATAATGATTATATCCACTGAAATGCATCGTGACTTGGCTTGCTGCAATTGGTTGGAAGGGAATGTGCTGGCGGTGGTGGTTCATTTTTAAAAAACAAAACCAAAAAACATATTTTGGGAAGGTCTGGGAGCTTTGGTTCTTGGGCTCAATATTTCATTAATTTTTAGATTTGTACAAATTAGACATGGGTCTGTCTAAGAGGGCTCTTTCTTAAACAATAGTTAAGCAATCCAAAAATACTTTAATCACACATTTACATCCAAAATAATTATTGCTTCTTCATTTTTGCAGTTTTTTAAAAATTTATTAAACTTCTTCTCTCCTTAAATGCCACAAAAGAGTTTTCATTTTTAGGATTTGTGAGATATATTTTAGTTCCATCTCTGGAACATTTTCTTTGTCCAAGCTGAGAGCATTGCAAGTAGTAAACAAATGTATACATTCAAAAATGTTCGATTAAATTTTTTTAAATTCATTTTTAATAACCTATGATATGTTTGGCAGGAGTCACCAAGTGGTGAAGCTATACATATTTCAAAGGTTCTTTTTCTTGGCATCTGACCACTGTTCAGTCTTTGAAACAACGCTTGCATGGTTCTGTTAATTTTGTAATTAAGTTTCTTTTTGGGTGTGGGGGAGGGAGAGCTGTTGCAAGCAATAGGAGAATTTGCTCTCTGTATTAATCTAACCAGAGAGAAATTTTTGTTGCCCCCTGGAAACCAGGCATTAACAGTTTGGCTGAGATTCCAGTGTTGCTAATTCATGATTTTGTCATGAGTCTCACAATAATTATTGTTTTCGTTAAAACCACAGCTCCTGGAATCAAGTGGATATGTGATGATTTCACCCTTCATTCTTAAAGAAAAAGTAAGTCTTCAGCACTCGTGGCTGTGGAGAAAGCTTCAAAATGTGGCCCCAGGGCACCCTAAAGGTTCACAACACAGAAGGCAAATAAAAAGAACACCAAATCTATTGTTTTTACATAATTTCATGATTTTTGGTGAGCCTGACTCGGGATTTTTGAACGTTTGGGGTTGGCAATACTGGATTCCTAAAAGAGGGGATTGTCTGTGTCCTGTTTAACCACCTCTGTTCAAAGGCTGGTGTATATACACAGAGTAAGAAAATATCAAAACTTTCCATCACTGATTTATCCTCCAATAGGAAGTCCCTGACATTTGATATTGCTCGCTCAGCAGAGGGGTGACAATATTAATAGTAATAGAAGTACATTTTTAAACATGTATTTTTAAAGATACCAAAAGCAGTTATTTCTGACAGATCTCTAATAAGAGGGCGGGTGTGCTATGTACAGCAAAATTGTTATATTTAGAATTTCTTTAGTAGATATAGAAGTAATAGTCTATTCTATTATTGGGAAAGAATTTTTATCATTTAAAAACATTGTCTCCTCTACAGTCTTGTTAATTCAGAGATTTGATTCAGGTAAGCTCCATAGAGTTCAGGTCATATACAGTGTCCACTTATTCTCCCAAGATAGGTCATTGTGGTACTACACACACATACGATACAATGTTCCATTTGTGAGAACGCTCAACAGGATTTGCCAATAACTTAGTTCCACATCAGCCTAGACAAGACTCTCCTAAAACGCTACAGGACTAGGGTGTCTAGGGGGAAAATCATTCTAGCAGACTGAATTTACAGACAATTAAATTTAGAGTATTACATTTAATGCTTTGGCCAATGTTACTGAAATCCCTACGGATCACTTGAACTGAGCCAGTCTCTAAATGACTCTGGCCAGACTACACCTGCATTCAGTATTGGCCCAGAAAGTAACAGAAAAATGTACACAAATTCAGAGAGGCAAAAAACGATCAAGCAGCTGCAGAGAATGACTTATGAGGAAGAATTAAAAAAATTAAAGAAGTTGACTCTGTACCTCAAGTAGAACCCTGGAACCCCCGTATTCACCATTGTGATATGATTATGATATGTTCGGTACAAAGTATGCCTTCTGAGGTATCATTTGAGAAGTCATGATCTGTTGAACATTACTATCTTGTCGAATTGTGTGTGCTACCATTGTATCTGAAGTTATGAAGTTTTGCTATGTGCGTGCCACAACTAGCCTTCAGACATGCCAAACCCACGAAAAAAAAACGCAGAAATTGGGCTTGTTTTGGCTTAATTGGCTTGTGAGTTGCTTGTTGGCTAGTTTTTGGCTTGTTTGGCTTGTAGCTTCACTTTTTGATTGGCTCCCAGCAAGCAGGGGTAAGGTGGGGTGTCAAGGTTCCTTCCCCACTCTGAACTCTAGGGTACAGATGTGGGGACCTGCATGAAAACCCCCTAAGCTTATTTTTACCAGCTTAGGTTAAAGCTTCCCCAAGGTACAAACTATTTTACCTTTTGTCCTTGGACTTTATTGCTGCCACCACCAAGCATCTAACAAATATATAACAGGGAAAGAGCCCGCTTGGAAACGTCTTTTCCCCCAAAATCCTCCCCAAACCCTACACTCCCTTTCCTGGAGAAGGCTTGATAAAAATCCTCACCAATTTGCATAGATGAACACAGACCCAAACCCTTGGATCTTAAGAACAATGAAAAAGCAATCAGGTTCTTAAAAGAAGAATTTTAATTGAAGAAAAAAAGTAAAAGAATCACCTCTGTAAAATCAGGATGGCAAATACCTTTCAGGGTAATCAGATTCAAAACATAGAGAATCCCTCTAGGCAAAACCTTAAGTTACAAAAAGACACAAAAACAGGAATATACATTCCATTCAGCACAGCTTATTTTATCAGCCATTTAAACACAACAGAATCTAACGCATATCTAGCTAGATTACTTACTAAGTTCTAAGACTCCATTCCTTTTCTGTTCCTGGCAAAAGCATCACACAGACAGAGAGAGCCTTTGTTTCTCCCCCACTCCAGCTTTGAAAGTATCTTGTCTCCTCATTGATCATTTTGGTCAGGTGCCAGCGAGGTTATCCTAGCTTCTTAACCCTTTACAGGTGAAAGGGTTTTTCCTCCGGCCAGGAGGGATTTTAAAGGTGTTTACTCTTCCCTTTATATTTATGACAGGGGGGAAAAAGAGTCAGAGGTTCACAGAGGGCCCACTACAGTCCCAGACTGCATGCCAGGGGGATCTAGTCGCACTGAGTGTTGGATTCTTAGGGATTGGCTTGTTTTGAAATGGGATTAGCTTGATTTTTGTCTTATTGTGAAAGTTGGGGTGCTTATTTACCACGTGAAAGTTGGCAACTGTGCTAGGCTTTCAGCGGTAACAAATGAGCAACTAACACTGGACAGAGAGGAGTTGATGGCCCATCAAGAAGAATCCACTCTCCCAGACTCTTCAGAGAAGCACTTACACCAGGGGTGGCCAACCTGAGCCTGAGAAGGAGCCAGAATTTACCAATGTACATTGCCAAAGAGCCACAGTAATACATCAGCAGCCCCGCCCCCCATCACCTTGCGCCCCACCCCGCCCCCGCTCCCAGCACCTCCCACTCACTGGCAGCCTTCCCCACACCTCCCAATCAGCTGTTTCGTGGCATGTTAGTTAAACCAGCCTTCAGAGACCGCAGCAGGGAAGACACTGCTGTGTGTTTACACTGTCAGCTGCAAGTGCAGTGGTGTGGCCACAGCAGCAGCTCTTGCAATGCCACAGAGAGCAGTGCTTTGTGGTAGCTATCCCAGTGTACAAGTGGCTGCAGCGTGCTTTTCAAATGGGGGCGGGGGGAGTGTGACAGGGAGTGTGTTGTGTGTATGAGGGGGAGACAGTGTGTTTTGGGGGGCAGAGAGTGTGTCAGCATGCTGTCTTGTAAGTTCAGACAGCAGCAGAACCCCCCCCCACCGCCTCTCTCTCTCTCACACACACACACGCACTCACAATAACAGTATTCCATAGCAATGGTTTGCTTTGTCCCTGAGCAGATAAGTATGCTCTCTGTCAGAAACGGAGCTTTGAAAGGGAATATCTGCATACCTGCAGCCAAGTTCAAAACAATGACAAGAGTGGCCACTTGACTTCAGGGGATTATGGGACGTTTCCAGAGGCCAATCACAGCACAGTAATGCAACACGTCGTCCACACTGACACCTGGGCATTTCAGCCAGGGCACAGCAAGCTTTATGCTTCTCATGGAGGTGGATTACCAGAAGCGCTCCAGCTGCAGAGTCCAGGCACTCTAAGTGCCTTGCCAGTGTGGACAACTCAGGAGTTAGGGCACCCAGGGCTGATTTAACATGCTCTGACTTGCAAGTGTAGCCAAGCCCTAAGAAGGGATCTCTCAGACTGCAGAATAGTCTGGCAAAGGAAGTAGTGGAAACCCCACTGCTTGAGTCATAGACCGGATAAAGCACTAGACAGTTTACGCCAGGGAGTATATTACAGGGAATAATGCTGAAATGGCAGGGGAAAGAACTAGATAACCTACCAAGTTACTTCCATCTCTAAGTTCCATGCTGTCTCCCACTTTCATATTATCTACAGATGCTAAGGAAGTGCCAGGCTAAGCACTAAATCAGAAACCCCTGCTATTCAGCATGTTTGCTTACAACCCAGAAGAAAGAGATTAATACTGAAATGAAAGACTAAAAACTACAAAAGGTTCGTTTCTTGTTCTACCTTTTACATAACCTCCCACACACAGCGCTTACAATGGTATGGCGGAATTTCACCAGAATATACAATTACAGGTCCTATTCAGAGAAAAATAGGTCAGGAGCAAAGGCACCTTTCAGACAGACCGAATACTAGTTACTTAACTATACTCTGGTTCACAAACAACAAGAAGATTCCATCTGTAAATAGAGCAAGGGGCTGGGTGGGGGAGGATGAAAAGCCAGGTGAGGACTGCACCATTTGCAAAACAATACAGAAGTAAAATGTTCTCAAAATAAATGGTGAGAAGCAATGCCTGCTCCATTTTCAAATGAAAATGAACTGTAGGAGGCATGAAAAGAAAAAAAAAAAAGTGGGACGTCTTCACAAGTGTCAGACATAAAAGTTTAAAAGCAATGAAAATATGACTGAATAAGAATTGACTGTACTCAACATGAATGAATGAAAGTTCCCTGCATTTAAAGACAATATGAAAGTTACATCAGCTTCATCAATAAGTGCTGAGTTGTAGTCACTGGCCAAAAGGGCATGCAGCACATTAATGACTGCAGATTAACCACTTTTCCCTCCACTTTTATGATTGTCTACACACACAAGTTTGCACCAATTGAGTTACACTGGTGCAAACTTGTGTGTAGACAATCATAAAAAAAGTCATTTGAAGAATGACTTGTTTACTAGCAGGTATAAACTAAACCAAATCAATTTAAGCTAAACCAGAATAAAATCATCAAACTCAGAATGTATTTTCACAGCCTTATTGCACAAGTTTAACTAAAGGTATATCTTCAGTGCATTGTTAGCCCAGGGAATAGGTAACCAGGTCTGAACACCCAAGATAACCTAGTCCAGATGTGAGCAGCCACAATGCAAAGCCCTACTCAACTCACTGTGTTCACATTGATGCTGTACTCAGCTGTGTATGTTGCTAGGACTTTGGGAGCATATCCCGTGGTTTTTTGTGCTGCATTAAGCTGGACCACTCTAAGGGTATGTTGGCCCTGCAACTGGGAGCATGCCACCAGGCCCGGGCAGACAAATGCGCTAGCTCTGCTCAACCTACCATGCTAAAAATAAAGAACAAAACTACCATGCTGGGTCAGACCAATGGTCCATCTAGTCCAGTGGCCAGGTACCAGAGCTTCAGGGAAGCATACAGAACAGGGCAGCTGGAGTGATCCATCCTCATCTTCCCTTCCTGGCTTCTGGCAGTCAGAGGTTTAGGGTCACCTGAGCACAGGGTTATTATGTTCTTGACCATCTTGGCTAGTAGCCATTGATGGACCTATCCTCCAGAAACTTATCCAGGTTTGTTTTTTTTTAAACCCAGTTATAATTTTGGCCTTCAGAAAATTCCATGGCAATAAGTTCCACAGGTTAACTGTGAGTTGTGCAAAAACAGAAGTCCTACCTCTTGTTTGTATTTAACCTGTTTAAATTTCATCAGGTGACCCATGGCGGGGTGAGGGATAGCTCAGTGGTTTGAGCATTGGCCTGCTAAACCCAGGGTTGGGAGTTCAATCCTTGAGGGGGCAATTTAGGGATCTGGGGCAAAGATTGGGGATTGGTCCTGCTTTGACCAGGGGGTTGGACTAGATGATCTCCTGAGGTCCCTTCCAACCCTGATATTCTATGATTATTGTGGGAAAGGGTAAACAACACATCTCTGTTCACTTTCTCCACACCAGTCATGATTTTATTAACCTCTATCATATCCCCCCCTTAGTCATCTCCTTTCTATATTGAACAGCCCTCATCTTTTTAATTTCTCCTCATACTGATACTGGCTCTTCCATACCCTGGATCATCTTTGTCGCCCTTTTCTGAACCTTTTCCAGTTCCACTAATATCCTTTTGGAGATGGGATGACCAGAACCGGACACTGTATTCAAAATGGGGTGTACCGTGAATTTATACAATGGTATTACAAAATTTTGTGTTTTAGAATAGATTAGGAAAGGGATAGAAACTATCATTCTGTTTGCCTTTTTGACCACTAATGCGCATTGAGCTGAAGTTTTCAGAGAACTATCCACGCTGACCCCCAACATCTTTCTTGTGTGGTAACAGCTAATTTAGAATCCATCATTACATATCAGTAAGTGGGATTTTTTTTTTCCAACGTGCTTTACTTTGCCCTTATCAATGTTGAATTTTATCTCCCATTTTGTTGCGCAGTCACCCTGTTTTGTGACATTCCCCTGTAAATCTTCGCAGTCAGCTTTGGACTGAATTATCTTGATTAATTTTTTATCATCTGCAAACTTTGCCACTTCACTGTTCACTCCCTTTTGCAGATCATTAATTAATAACACATTGAACAGCACAAGTCCCAGTACAGTAGCCTGGTGAATACTGTGGTACGGCAGGTGGAATGGGCTAGCTACCTGAGTATAAGCCTGCCTGACCTCTTAGGTCCATACACAGTGAGCTAGCCCTTGCCACTGCCCATGTTGCAATGTCCACACTATTATTTTTAGCATGCTAGTTCGAGCAGGGCTAGCACATGTGTCTACCCAGGCTAGGAGGTATGCTCACAGCTGCAGTGTAGATGTACTCTAGGATTCATTCCCAGCGAATTGTGGGAAAACTTGTTTGTCCTGAGCACAGAGGGGGAACTGTGGGAAGGCACTGGAGGACTATAAGAATATGAGTGATTCAGCCTGCATCCTTTCTGCAAAGCGGGCAGGTTACCAGCCCAAACAAAAGAGGACCCCAGCCCTAACCCACACCCCCAGCCATCCAACAAGCCTGGGTTAAAGCACCACCAAACTCAGCTGAGAGGTCTGTGTGTGGATCAGAGGAGGGTTAGGAGCAATATCTGGCTAAGAGCCCAGGCTAACTGCAGAGAAGACATACCCTAAATCAATTTCAAAGCTCCTCTTTAAATGAAACTGGTTCAACATTGTGTGTGTAGACAAGCCTTGGTCTCCTAAGGTGCTCCACTTGGTTCTGATGCTTTATTGTGGAACATCACAACTGCTAAACACCAAGTGAACATGGGTCTGGCCCACAAGGATGCAAGCAGAATCAGGCCCTATACCTCAATACCATCATATGCAGGAATTATATAATACAAATGACCTATCGTTATTGACTTGATTGTCACAGCTCTTGCTCTGACATGTAGAGTAGTAAAGCAGAATATAGCATCCCTCTATAGTATATCCACCCCCCACCTTACTCTCCTGCTCAAGATTGTAACTCTGGCCACAGGGGAAGGAAAGGAAGACAAAGCGGCTACTTGACTGACACTCCCTATTTCAAGTAAGTGCGTGGTGAGGGGGCAGAAAGTGAAAAGAGCTTTCACCCTCCCTGGCCCTTCACCACTTGCCAGCCAGAGTATCTGATCGGGCACACTGCAAGGAGTAAGCTACACCAGGATAAAGGAGCAGGAGAAATTTGTGACTGATCCTCAATGATCTTCAACAACAGATCCACTGTTTTAACCCTCTCTATTCCTTACGCAGGGCAGATGGTAAAGTTCCAACCTAGCCTTGTATCACTATGTAAATTGCACTTCTAAGAACCAGGATGGATAAACATCTATGTGGTTTTTTTTTAATTTAAATCACATGCTTTTAAATTTCAATTAAATTTAACTTTAACTGATTTTCTTTCAAAATAAACCTATTTAAAATTAAATTTGAAATTGAGAGCTATGTTAAGACCTAAACTACATATAATCTATTAAAATCAAGTGACTTAAATACCAAAAATAATGTTAATCAGTACACATTTGCTGCCAAGTTTTAAAGAAAGTCAAACATTTGAAGTCAATGGCTAAGCACCTGGAAGATCAGTTGTTGAAGTGCTAAACAAGCTTTTGACAACAATAGCCTCCTCTGCAGGTGCAGAAAGAATATTTTTTATTTCAGTTTATGCAACTAGTTCAGTTCAATGACTAGTGCATTCAAAGTTAAAAACGAACTGGGAGTTGGAAAAGCAGGAAAGCTTGTTTTCCTCCTCCAACATATGAATAAAAACTAGTTGAGAAAGATCTATAGGTTCTAAAATCTTGAAGGTCATGGGGACCAGAAATAGGGTTGCCAACTTTTTGATTTTAGAAAATCAAACACCCTTGCCCTGCACCTGCCTTAAGCCCCACCCCTGCCCCACTCCTTATCCAAGCCCCCCACCCCATTAACTCCATTCCCCTCTCCCTCCATCGCTCACTCTCCCCCACCCTTGCTGACTTTCATTGGGGTGTGGCAGGGGGTTGGGGCGTGGGAGGGGGTGAGAGCTCCGGTAGGGGGTGTGGGCTCTGAGCTGGGGATGAGGAGTTTGGGGTGCAGGAGGGGGCTCCGAGATGGAGCCAAGGGGTTCAGAGTGTAGGAGGGAGCTCTGGGCTGGGGCAGAGTATTGGAGGGGGGGAGGGCTCCAACTGGCAGTGTGGGCTCCAGGGTGGGGCCAGCAATGAGGGGTTCAGGGTGTTGGAGGGGGCTCCAGGCTGGGACAGGTGATTGGGGTGCAGGGGAGGTGAGCTGGGGGTATGGGGCCAGGGAGGAGGGGTTTGGAGTGGAGGAGGGGGCTCAGGGCTGGGGCGGGGGGTTGGAGCATCAGGGCCAGCTCTACCGTTTTTGCCGCCCCAAGCAGTGAAAAAAACCTGTCGCCGCCGAATTGCCGCTGCGGACGGCAGGAGAGAGAAAGAGAGAAGCTGCCGCCGAATTGCCGCCACCACGGAAACTCTGCCACCCCTTTCTAACTGCTGCCCCAAGCACCTGCTTGGAACGCTGGTGCCTGGAGCCGGCCCTGCGGAGCATGGAGGGGATGCAGGCTCTGGGAGGGAGTTTGGGTGCGGGAGAGGTCTCTGGGCTGGGGAAGGGGTTTGGGGTGTGGGCTCTGAGTGGCGCTTATGTCAGGCGGCTCCTGGAAATGGCCAGTATGTCCCTCCGGCCCCTAGGCGGAGGCACGGCCAGGCAACTCCCTGCACTGCCCTCGCCTGCAGGTGCTGCCTCCACAGCTCTCATTGGCTGTGGTTCCCAGCCAATGGGAGCTGTAGAGCCAGCACTCGAGGTGTGTGGGGGGGGAGCACACAGAGCCTTCGTGGCCGCCCCTGTGCCTCGGGGCCACAGGGACATGCTGTCCGCTTCCGGTAGCCTGCCTTAGCCCCGCCGCACCACTGACTGGACTTTTTTAACAGCACAGTCAGCGGTGCTGACCGGAGACTCCAGGGTCCCTTTTCGATCGGGCTTTCTGGTCAAAAACTGGATGCCTGGCAACCCTCACCAGAAACCAGGAGTTCAATTCACTAATTACAGAGAATACTTCCTTTGTTTAATAAACTAGTTTAAAATTAAAAACAAAAGCATGTGATAAACTTTTTCTCTTATGTATCCAGCACATTTAAGGTAATTGTATTTAACTGATAAAAAATTAAAATTCTGGTTTTATACATTTTTAACTGATTGATTTTGAATTACCGTCCAAATGAGAGATTGACAAAAATTATAAGTAAAAATTAATCATGTAGTATACAACAAATGCATCATTCATCATTTTCTGACAATCAAAAATGTAAAAATTAGTAATCTGAATAAAAGCTATATGATTGCTTAAATAAATGTGTATGGCTATAGTGTGTCCTGGTTAGCAAAAAGAAGCACCATATTTAGCGTAAAGGCTACATTTAATTGCAAATCATCCGTTTTAATGGCTACCAAACAATGACAATCAACCTTTCTTTAGGAACATAATTAAAAAATTAGAAATACAAAACTTGATTAATATCTATGATTTAAATCAAAGTTTCCTGCATGCTCACTTAAATCATGATTAAAACTGATCATTTTAATTACTATGATTTCAATCAATCCACCCTAATAAGAATTACAGCCACCACCACCACCACCCCTCCCCCCTTGCTCTCCCACAGTTTATAGGGGCCTTTTTGTTGTTGTTTGTACAACGCCTAGTACTATAGGATCATGATGCATGAGTAGGGCTCTTAGTCAGTACTATAATACAAATGAATAATAAGTCTGAACTATTTTAAGTACCTCCCAGTTACTATCCTGGGATAAAAGAATTGCAAATAACTGAATAAAACCAATGAAGAGGTCCCTTAAAATACTGGTTAGGTTTGTGGTTAAATTCTGGCACTATGTATAGGTAACTTACTTTCTTCTTACTGTCTTTGATAACTTCCTACATTTTAATAAAAACTGCTATAACATGTTGGTTTGTTTTTTATATAAACATTTTCATTTTATTTAATTTTTTCCCAAAAAATAACAGAAAAGAAAGCAACAAACAAACAAAAAGGAATGGGCAGGAAGGGAAAGAAAAGGAAGCTATTATACTTTTTTGTAGCACAGATATTATAGGCCACACCAAACCCTGGGACCCAAACACTTCTGGATATAGGGCAGTCTGGATCCAAAGCCTCTCTTTCTTCATTTGACCCATCTCTAGTAGAAACCGTGGCTGACCTGCTAAAACTTTGCCCTTACACTGATTGAGAAGGTTATTGTTAATCTTTTACACTGATTTCTCCAGCGACTATTTCATTTTGTTATGAAGTTAGAAAAGCCATGCGAACAGAGAGCTGGTTGGCATGTGTGTGGTTTTAAGGTGACATGAGGAAATAAAGAACAGTTTCAAAGCTAGGAGTTCCCCGTGGGACAACCAAGACACAGATGTGCTGTTCACCACATGAAAATGAAAATACAATTGAGAGCCATGAGTTAACAGTTCCATGTTCATAACTTTTTCACATCAAAATTTCCTAGCAACCAAAATTATTTTCATTTGGTTTCATTCATTTCTTAAAAATAAAACTTTAGACATCGTAAGGTTTGTAACTGGCATCTAACTGAAAGGCCATAAATTGACAAGTGACCAGCTCATCAAAGATATGACCTGCACATAGACTTTTGAATATCTATACAGGGACAGTTAATGGGCGGGAGGGGGGAGGGATAGCTCAGTGGTTTGAGCACTGGCCTGCTAAACCCAGGGTTGTGAGTTCAATCCTTGAGGGGGCCATTTAGGCATCTGGGGCAACTATGGGGGATAAGTCCTGCTTTGAGCAGGGGGTTGGACTAGATGACCTCCTGAGGCCCCTTCCAACCCTGATATTCTATGATTCTATGATTCTAATCTTTGCCAACAGTGCAAAACATTAAACTTGTGCTTTAGGGACGGCCCCTCATAAGAGGTCTGTGGGTCACCCAGCATGGCAGAGTTAAACTGCTCACTGCTGTTATCCATCTATTCATTAGTGTACTAGCTTCACTGAAGAACACAAGGTTATCATGAGCTCTGGCGTTTCCCCTGCGTTCACTTTGGAAGCAGCATCTTATTAAGCAAAAGATGGGGAGACCATGTAGAAGTGGCCTGTATAATCATCTCTTTATAGCATGCATCCAGCCGGCAGTGGTAATCAGTGAACAACATTAATAAAAGTCACAGACGTGTGAGTAATACCGGTGGCATTTAATGCTCTTCTCACTTATTTACATGACTCAGAGTCAGACACACATTTTTTCAGCATGGAATAAACAAACTCATCAAAATCTTCCTTGTAGCACAACCCAAAACGTTCTAAATGACAGTCTCTTCCCACCCAAACCATGAATTAAAAGCAATGAAAAGCTAGCAAACTTTCTTCTGAACCAAACAGAAAAATCCCAGAGCAAATCTTCTCCAAAACAGAAACATGAAATCCACCAAGGATAGAGGTTAGAGCTGAGTGGCCTGTGGAAATGTACCCCGATTCTTTTCTTCAAACAGCCTGTGTATTTCTCAAACTTTGCTTCTTAGAAACCTTCTCTGCACATACAGTACTTATGTGTAAACAGTCAAACTCAGTCATGCCTCATTCTCTGCAAAAACATGTGTCACAATTAAATGTGATGGGCAAAGCATTCCCATTATATAATTCAGGAGGGGAGGAAAAATATCAGCCATTTCCTAAATTAGTTCATTCAATAGTTTCCCCCCTGGAATCCTTTGAAGTGTCTATCCATTTGAATTTTAAAAAGAAAAAGAAACAAGAGGAAGGAGGGAGGTCCTGAAATGAACTAAGGCATGCACAGAAGGTTATCTGGTATGACTTAAACAGTTAAATGAAAAACCGTATATATGGTCTGTATATATATATATTTTTTTTAAATTATGAGCAGTCCCTTGAGAATTGCTAAATTTAGTCTTTCTAAACACTTTACTGTGTCATCAAAGTTCCCTTCCATTTTTTCAGTTTTTTGCAGGGAGGGAAAAGGGGGGTATTAAACAAGAAAAATAAGCTTAAGTCCCAACTGGAAATACACGAAACAGCTCTATGACAACAGTAAAAAAGTGTCTTCCCAACTTAACAGAAGTCCATGCAACCTGGGATAAAACCAAATCGCTTTGTACACTGCACAATGCCTTGTACACTTAATCTCACAAACACTGCTCACTAGCATGGATAGCCTCATAAGTAAATGCACATGCTACTAAACTCTGCCCCCACAATTACTGACTATGAGGAAAATCCTTTGTGCTTATGTTAACACCTTCAGTTTGGCCATCATCATTGCCAGGACACAGACACAGAGAATGGTGTTTCAAATTAAAACAAACACTAACACCAAAAAAGTCAGGCAGCATGTACACAGTGGAAAATCAAATTTCAAAAATATCCACATAAATCTCTTGCAGTATGTCTATATCCCAGTCAGACATCTTTTTGTTTATAAACATGGCATAAAACTAGAACTGGTCAGAAAATAGGTTCTATCTACTCACCCAGAAAATTTTGACTTTTCAGAAAAAAACCCAAAACCTCAATATTTCAGCCAAAACCAAAAATATTTTGATTTGGAAATGCCACTGTGCTGCCTCATGCAAGTGGTCATTCAGGTGCCTCGTGCTCCCATTCTCCTCTATCGGCCAGGTTCCCTGGTTAGACTACTTCTTCCATGATGCACCGTAGTCTTCCTAGGGAATAGGAAGTGCATCATGGGAGATGTAGTCCAGCCAGTAAGCCCAGTCCATAGAAGAGAGAGGGGACACAAGCCACCATGTCACATATCTGAATCAAAATATTCCAGAAACTTTTCTGGTTCTCAAGTATTCCATTTTTCAATGAAAAATTGAAATTTTCTGTGGAAAGCAGATGCTTTCATTTGGTCAAAAACATAATTTTTTACAAAAACAATTTTGACAGAAAATTTTAACTGCCATACATAAAACCCAGCCAAATCATTTTCACTAAATAAAAATTCATTTTTTATAATGATCAATTTAACACTTTGACATTGATTAAGATGGTATCAAGAGACATTTATCACTTGGGAATTTAGTTATATTATTTTCCTGTGTGCAGCCCAGTTAGGGCCCATTCCAAAGCCCAGTGAAATTAAATGGAGTCTTCCCACTGTTTTCATTGAATTTTGGATCAGGCCCTTACTGCACAGGTCAAGAGTACTGCCTTTGTAGCAACATACCAACTGCATTCTTTTGGCCAAATTCATCTCTGTTGTCATTTCAGTGAGCTCAGCAGAATTACACTAGACAGGAATGCAAACCTTTGAATTGTTTAAATGAGTATATCCCGCTTAATTAGTAAGTTTCCCATTTTTATTATAGTTACAATTAATTACGATCGAAGCTCGTGCAATTACATGTTTTTGTGAACTGCCCATTGCCATGGCATCTGGGCCCCAAAACTACTTAAACCAACATCACACATACAAAGCTGGAGTAGAAGTTCAGCATGTAACAGGGAGGTGGCAAGTATTACACAGTCCTTGCAGCTAATTTCTACTAGATCAATCAGCCACTTAGAAAAAAGGGAAGTGGTGTACTGAAGCTTTCTTTAGCCTTCAACAAATACTGTACATCTTACATGTTTTAATTTCCTCTATGCTGCTTCCCAGTGAACGTGTACATGCACAAACATCAGCAGCAGAGGGACTGAATGTCTGAAGACTAAATGAGCTTCATAAACATTAAGACTGTGGGCACCATCAGAACTTTTATTTTACATTTTAAAACCATTTACCACTATAATTCTGAAAACAAGGAAACAAATTTTAATGAAAAAAAGTCATCAGTAAGTGCTAGTTTCTCCCTAACTTATGTTGATAGTTAGCTTACGCAGTCGGTTAACATTTATATTTTGCACCCTTGCTCTCCCTTTGAAACTTGGAATCTTCTATGTAGTCATGCAGTATACTTTCAGGTTCAAGATATGACAGCACCTCTAGCCCCAGCCAATTCACCCTGCCCGTCTCTTCTCTTTCTCTCTCCCCGCGTCCCGCCAAAAAACCTCCCACAGTGAAAAGTGTTTAAATAATTGAAAGGTTTGCACGCAAACCAATATAAGACAACAAAATTTAGACATAAGACTAACTGTATCCTCAATTGAACTGGCTCCACAAAACACAAATATGTAAGATCAGTGTGTGAGGCTGTGTACCACATGTATTATAATACCTAGTTTATGATAATTTCCACCTGAACTGTGAATTCCTTGCCAAAAAAAAAAAAAAAAAGGTGAGTCATATTGTGCAGCAAATTTTTTTTGTCTCCACTGATTTTATATTGTCATGGGTTGGGCTACACCTCATTGAAACTGCTCTCGAAAACAAAGTCCTTCATTTAGGACAGTTATAAGAAGCCATTAAGCTCCTTTATGGAATCAGATAGCAGAAACAAAAGGGACCTCCAACCAAAACACTGGCATATGTCATCACCCAAAACAAAGGCACTGGTGAGGCTGCTCAGGAATTTCAACTATGTGGGCAGCGGGGCTTCAATGAGTATTGTTTTTAGCAGAAGGGTGTGCTCTGTGCTGAGAAAAGCAGGAAAAAGACCAAAGGAGAAGGCAGACAGCAAGGAAGCACCAGACATGGAAGCACTTGAAAAAAACTAAAATCCTGAAAGAGCGTAGCAACTGTGGGCAGTCAAAAAGAAACTGTCTTCTGTTTGAATTCTCCTGTGTCCTAGCAGATAGGATTTTGTACATAAACAAGGAGGATTATATCAAAGATAGAACTGGCTATCATCAATTTCACCTCTTAATGGAACCACCACGCAGGACCCTGAATTTTAGCTAATCACTCAAGTCAAAAAGAGGTAACAATGTGTAATCATCTACATATTGTGCTCAAGTCTAACCAGGGTTAGATGGCACAATGGTAAAAATGCCACTGATGCTACCATTGATTCAACTGCACCACTGATGGTAAATAACAGAGCTGTACTTTGCCTCTAAATTTGATGCGCTATAATCTTTATTTTTCACTGATTTTAGTGGCAGTGAAGTAGCTCTAAATTTGAACAGAATTTGCTGCATTTAATCATTCTCAGAAATATTATTTAATTAAGAAGAAATCAGTTCAGTACATTGACCATCCTTGCCTAATGGGAAGCTTCACTAAAAAAGCACTCAGATATTTCAATTACACTCTTGTATGTAGAATTATGTTATGACAGTGTTTCCAGCAAGAGTTTAGATGATGCAAGCCTGATCCATTACAACCTGGTTGATCCACGTACTCTAAAATTAAAAGTTAAAATTAAAATTTTCCTTTAAATTAGCTTGAAAACCAGCTTGTTAGTGCAATAACATTTGAAATAGAATATGCAAAAAAAAATCATGTCAAGTGGTTTACCTACCTTTTCTGTGATATAGAAATTGGAACTATCAGCATGTTGCAGCGCATAACATTCATGGTTCACAAGAGACCACCTTAAAAATATGAAAATATATGAATAAGAAAGTGAAAAAGAAAAAAAGAAGCCTCATTATTGGTGTTTAACATTATCAACAATCAAGTGTCCATCTGTCTCACGTACTGTCCTATCTATAGATTTCAACACGTCCACCCAACAATGAGAAAAAAAAATCAACAATCAAAAAACCAAGGAGAAGAGTACAAAAAACCCCACAACTCATTTAATGGAATATTGTTCCCTTTCTCCTCTCCTCCTCCCACCCCTGACAATTTGAAATGGAGAGCCCTCAGCTTGACCATGAGTGATAGAAACAATGCAATAATATATTCCCTTCAAATGCCAAGGTTTAAAACACAAAAATCAATAATTTGATCACCTTCCATTACATTAACATTCAATATAAAGCATTTTATTAAAACAAAATGTCTTCAGTACAGATAAATCCTAAATGGTAGTTACATCATATTCAAAACAAACAAACATTCCAGAACAGCCCCATCCTGTCAACACTACTAAGTGTAGTTTTCACTATAACGAGTAGGATGCACTGAACTCATTACAACAGATGTGTGCCTATAACATCAGACCATTATGCTGGAAAACTCTCTGGGCAGGGAGCTTGTCTTGGTGACTCCTACAGCACTAGGCCCACAGATGGTCCTTAACAAATTTAAAAAAACAGTAATACAAAAATCTACATGCCTTTTACTATATTTTAGCTGTAGTTTAATGAACTGTGAACTAGTTTCTGTCCTTCTGTATCACTAGTTAAAAATTCATTAAAAGAGCATTTTTTTGCAAACATTAAACATGCTGTTTAAATATTACAATATGACAGAGTTTCTTCTGATTGTTAAGCAATTATTATACCAGGTTATGTTTCACATTTCACTTCCATGCTGCTTGTTCCATGGATTTGGTGTCCATCAGGCTTAGAAATACAATTCACAGTTTATGTTTCTTGACTTGTGAACTGAGATATGTGCTCGGTAAAGTGGTTGCACTCTACAATTAAAATTCATCTCTAAAACCCACACATAAGGGATGTGTAGGGTTTGTGATAGCTTTCTGCACAGAAATGAGTTTTACCCCTTAATAAAAACAGAGGGCCAAGTTAAAGCACTTTTTAATCTTCCCAGTACACAGTTTTCAAATTGAATTCAGCCAGCCAGTAGATTTTGCAAATTCTAAATCTGAAGATAAAACTTTTTTGAAAATCAACTTCAGAATTTAGGAAGGTCATCACTAGGGATATTTTATTTATCTTGCAGAAAATCTGCGTGTCTGTTATTTATTTTATGCAGTGTTGTAGCTGTGTCGATCCCAGGATATTAGAGACACAAAGTGGGTGATGTTTTATTGGACCAACTTCTATTGGTGAGAGACAAGCTTCTGAGTTTACACAGAGCTCTTCTTCAGGTCTGGAAACCAAGGTTCCCAAAGCTTGGTCTCTCACCAGCAGAAGTTGGTTCACTAAAAGACATTACCTCACTCACCATTTCTCTCTGTTATTTATTTTAAGAATCAAAAGGAAGTATAGTATCAGAACTTACCCATCGCAAACTTCTTTTATTATTGCAGACAATGGTTTTTTCTGATTAAAAAAGAAGAAAAATTCACTGTTAGAACATCACATCACAGCAATTAAATAAACATTTTAATTATTTCACTGGTTCAGTTCAATAATGCAAATTAGTAGTACTCAGTTTTGCTTACTTTTTAATATTTAGCTTGATAACATTAAGAATTTTTTGGGTGTTCTGGGCAGCAAATTCACAAAAACATTATTGCTACACACATTAGCATGATGATCTTTTTGTCATGACTGTTTAGCATTAGCTGTCAAGATTCATTTTTGCCACCTTTACTCCTACGTCACCAACCAGGCTTGTGGGGGTCTGGGGAAAATGAAGAGGTCTTCTATGGACACTGCATCTCATGGCCCAGCAACAGCAGAAAGTTCAGATTTCAGCATGAGCATTTTTCAGGAATGACACATGAAGCAAGCAGTAAACAGTTTGATATTTTTAAGCTGCGTTTGTTGCTTCCAGAGATCAGCCATGTGTGATGACAAAACTACATTTTGATTAGGAAATTCAGAGAACAGAACATAATGTATTCTGCAATGCTCCCTCCTAAATACACATTGCTTTCCTCCAATAAACATCCACTGAAAAGCAGTAAGATTCCAGTTGTGTGAACTCTGCTTTGTCGTAAATATGCAACACAACCATTTTGTGTGTTGCCACATAGTTGATTACAGTGGGTATTTCAAATCCCAAAATAGAAGGAACACTGTCTGGTATGGAGATGTTGCAACCCCCTGAATGCTGTTATAAACATAGCACATGTGTGTCCCTAGAGGAAACAGCATTATCTGAAAGAAAGTAAGTCTTTGTCACTTGGAGAAAGGGGACACAACTCACTTCTAGAACACTACCATTCCTCAGCTCCTCAGTACTGGTTGGTGCACAGAGTACAGCATCAGCTGCTGCTTCTGATAAAAAGACTGGGTAAAATTTTCAAAAGCACCCAAGAGACTTAGCAGTGTAAGTCCCACTTACTTTCAGTGACTTAAGGTATGTCTGCATACCAATTATTTTCCGACACAACTTACACCAGCATAAAGCCACTGCAGTTAATATATTGCTTGTGCGCAAGCATACTTCACTCCCTGCGCCAGCACTGCACACACTCACCAGGAGCGCTTGCGTTGATGGACAGTGCAGTGCAACTCACTGGGAAGAAATGAGTTGTGAAGGGGTGACTGAGACTGCAGGGCCCAGTTACCAACATGCCACTTTCTCCATCCCATAATGCCATCTTTATCCCAGAATTTTCATACTTAATTTGAAAATCCCTCAAACCCACATGGAACTTGTCACTTTCCATCATCTTTAATAGAATCATGGAGCCTGCACTATTGTTCTGAATATTGCGAGCACAGGACGCACAGGTCTCCAGTACTTGCAGAGCCGTGACCATTTCCTGAAGGGCAGATTGCTGGAGGACAATTCAAGGTGGTTGGAGACGTTCACAGAGCAGCTGCAAATAGTGGACTGCTGCTTCTAGGCCCGAGAAACGAGCACTGACTGGTGGAATTGCATCATAATGCCGGTTTGGGATGACAAGCATGGTTGCAGAACATTTGGATGTGCAAGGCAACATTCCTGAATCTGAGTGAGAATGAGAGCTGCACTGATAGCAGAGAAGCGAGTGGTGATTGCACCGTGGAAACTTCCAAAATGATTTCCCACTGACTTCCGGCTTTGGAATTGGAAAATCCATGATGGAGGCCATTGTCGTGCAAGTATACAGGACCATTAACCATCTCCTGCTACAAAGGATTGTGACTCTCAGCAACATGCAGGACATAGTGGATGGATCTGCAGCTATAGGACTCCTGAACTGCAGTGGAGGAATAGATGTCATGCATATCCCTATTTTGGCACCAGGCCACCTAGCCACAGAGTACATCAACAGAAAGGGCTATTTTTCTATGGTTATGCAAACGTTGGTGGATAACTGGGTATGCTTCACTATCAACAACATTGGCTGGTCAGGGAAGGTGCATGATCCCCTCACATTTAAGAATACAGGACTGTTCAGAAAGCTGCAAGCAGGGACTTTCTGTCCAAACCAGTGGGTTACCATTGGCAATGTTAAAATGCCAATAGTGATCACAGGGGACCCAGCTTACCCCTTACTCCCCTAGTTCACGAAGCTGTGCACCAGCCACCTCGATAGCACCAACGAAAGATTCATCTACTGGCTCAGAAGGTGCAGAATGACAGTTGAATGTGCTGTTGGTAGACTGAAGGGATGTTGGCATTGTTTACTCACAAGATTGGATCTCAGTTAGGAAAATATTCCAGTGGTTATAGCTGCCTTTTGCGTCCTGCATAGTATCTGTGAAGCGAAAGGGGAACCTTTGCCGCTGGGGTGGAGGGCAGAGGTGGAGCAGCTCTCTGCTGAGTTTTAGCAGCCACACATAAGGGCTATCAGAAAAGCTCAACATGGAGCAGTATAGCTCAGAGAGGCTTTGAAAGAGCACTTTAACAGCGAGCCACAATAACGTGCAGTATTGTGCTCTACCTGCAGCGTGGGGGGCTCTTAGAAATTGTGTGGTGCTTGGTGTACATCTATGAATAGAACACTGAGAACGCATCTATTAATTCTGTGGTGCTTGCTGTCCATTTAGGATTATTATACTGTGTTTGTCATGGAGCCACTGAATTGTGTCACATTGTACAGAAACAAGTCAGCGATGCTTTCACTACTGCCAGTCATTCAGCAGCATATGTTGTGAACTAATAAAGATGAATTATTTTCCAAGCAACAGTTTTATTGAGTAACAAAAATATTTAAAAAAATTCTGTACAAGCGTAACACCAACAGACCCTGATCGTCGGTGGGCTGGATCAAACCTGGGACCTCTGGAGCTTAGTGCATGAGCCTCTACCGCATGAACTAAAAGCCAACTGCCTATTAGCTAAGGTTGTAGAGCAGACTTATTTTATTTGTCTGTCTAAGTGGTCTCAGTGCCACTAGATGGGACAGAACACCACACCCAGAAGGTGTGTGGGTTACACAAGTTAAAAGCAAATACATTAAAATCTTAATAAATTTATAGAACAGAGCTTAAAGAAGGGGAAGGAACATTCATGTCCATTTTTAACTACACATACATCATATGTGGCTCCCCACAGTCAATGTATGTGAAGATGTGGTTGTCTTTAATGTTCGCCAGCGTGCAGTGGTAGAGGTAGGAATGTAGCCGCGGATGCTATGTACAAAGTTGCAGGTTGGGGTGGGGGGTGTGAGGAGGTGCTATACTGTAGTTCTCCATGAACTGCAAAGGGAGGCAAGCCTGTGACTGTTGAGCCTCTAGGTTCACAAGAGTCTGCAGCATCCGTATTTGCTGCTGGAGAAGCCCCCATTATGTCTTGGTGCATCTCCCTCTCCTCTTCCCGCTGGGACTCCTGGGCCTTTCTCCATACATTCTTCAATATTCACTCTCCAGGCCCTCTGTTCATGGTCTGATGCAGCACTGGCTGGCAGGATCTCGTTGAGCATGTCATCTCAAGCCCTCTTTTTTCTCCCCCTTATCCAGCTCAGGCGTTCTACAGGTGTGGAGGGGGAACCTCTCAAGGCCACAATGGCAACAGCTACAGATAAAGCACACAGAGCTAACACTGTCAGTATAATCCCAATGGAAAGGGAAAGTTAAGATTCAGAACTCCTTTCCCTTGCTCCCCTAAAGTTTTCAACAAAACATGCTTATTGACACTTCTGCTTCGGACTGCTTCTGCAGAGCACCACTCACAGCACCAGCCATGGTGAGTATGGCCTGCCAGGGCTGGGGGGAAATGAGGAAGGAGTTGGTCAATTGCATGAGTATAGGGCAATGGCACTGAATACCGGCACCATCTTCCACAAGCAATGGTGATTTTAGTTGGTATCTCACTCCTGAGGATAAGGAAGGTGCAGAAAGCACAACTGCTGCTGGTGTCCCAAAGCAACCGGGACCCACGTGCCGTTAGCCTATTTATTGCAATGTTGCTAGCTGAAGTTATCGCTGACTGGCATGGGAAAGTGTCCTGCCGCGGTGGAAGAAATAAGGCTGCTGTCCCGAGAATCCTTCGGGAGATGATTGCAGAGCACCTCCATAAAAGTTGCATCAATATGTCTCAGGAAGACTCAAGGGACGTCCCTGTGTATGTAAACAATCTGCTCCACACGGCCCTCCTACCTAACTCTTCAGGGAATGAAAAGCAAGTAACTCTACCTCTCTTTGTTGTACCGCTACCTCTTCTAGTACAAGTAAATGAATGAAAAGTCGCTAGATGTGTCCTGTTAAGTTTGGCATGCAATCAAACATCACTGCAAAGGGAAATACATTTACACACTTACCCAAGGTTCCTTCCCCTGCATCAGGCTCATCCATGCCTGAATGCTGGGACTGACTGGACTGTGGTGGAATCTCAAACAGGTCCTGGCTTGCGGCATAGCTGGACACCCTGGTCACACGTCCTCTATCCTACTCCTCTTCTTTCTCCTCACTATTTATACCAGGGGCCTGTGACTTGGGCTCCTCAGAGGTCTCCAGAGTGATAGATGCAGCAGCATGGTGATAGGTTCTCCGCCAAGTATGGCATGCAGCTCTTTGTACAAGAGGCAGGTCTGTGGCTCGACACTGGATCAACTGTTCACCTTCCTGGCCTTCGTTTTCATGTGGCATGCTGCTGGTTCTTCTCCTGCATCCCCTGTTGTACCCCTTCTCCTGCATCCCCTGTGCAATCTGCTCGCAGATGTCCACATTTCTATGGCTGGTCCATTGCTGTGCTTGTACAGCCTCTTCTCCTCACAGGCCCAGGAGATCCAATATCTCCTGTCTATTCCAGGCTGGAGCACGTCTGAAGTTGACATGGTCAGCTGGGCAGTTGCACACAACAATGGAGACCAGCTAGGTGTGCTCACCAAGCTAGATAATCAGGAAAAGTCATTTCAAAAATTTGTATGGTTTTAAATGGTGGGGCAGGAAGAGAAGCTTCCAGGCTCCATGACCCCTGGGCAGTGGAGTTCACAGGTGCGACCAGAGAGGTCACTGTTGGGCACTGGGGGACAGTTTCTCTAGGACTGTTAGGGTTGACATTGGTACCGCAGTGTCCACATCCACGCTATGTTGACCTCAATACACTGACCATGGCTCAACACCACCCGAGGAGCTGGTGTTAGTACCTCAGCGTAATGCAGAATTGATATCAGTGGGAGACAAATTTAAAGTGTAGACACATGCACAACCAAGTTGACACAAGGTGGTTTACGTCGAACTAACTTTGTAGTTGCAAAAAGAAAAGGAGTACTTGTGGCACCTTAGAGACTAACAAATTAAGTTGAGCATAAGCTTTCGTGAGCTACAGCTCACTTCATCGGATGCATCCATATGTGTTCTGTTAAGTTTGGCATGCAATCAAACATCACTGCAAAGGGAAATAAATTTACACACTTCATGCATCCGATGAAGTGAGCTGTAGCTCACAAAAGCTTATGCTCAAATAAATTGGTTAGTCTCTAAGGTGCCACAAGTACTCCTTTTCTTTTTGCGAATACAGACTAACATGGCTGCTACTCTGAAACCTAATTTTGTAGTGCAGACCAGGCCTTAGGCTCCTATGTTATACCAATAAAATAAAAACCAGCAGGATCTTATTAAAGAGGAAAAGGCAAAATACCACATTTATTGTGAATACAGAAAGAATCATACTAAGCGGTTAGTTATAGCTATAACATTCCGTTCAATCTCATATTTATTCATACATTCATTCATACACACACACACACACACACACCCCCACCCCCTCAGGTTCTGCAAGGTTGTTATCATAGTTACCAGCCTTAGAGTTGCCCATGCCAAGCCACTGGCCGAGTGGCCTGGACATGAGGAGGGAGCAGGGCCTCGTCAGATGCACATCTGATGCTCCTGGAAGTTGGTTTGCAGAATCAGACCCCAACGTTCTCACTTTCCGGAGTCCATTTTTATACGAATTTCTTCCTATGTCAGTCTATGGGAATTGCTTCATCATGCTGTTGCTGAATCAATCAGCAGATATCACATTCCTGATGGCTCCGTGCTGCCAGATGTTATCTTGTTCTTTGGTTCTCCCATTCTTGAGGCTGTTGGGTGGATTCCAGTCTGCCCTCCGGGGGTCCTCTGGTTATTTCCACTTGACGCCTTCTTCAGCCGATGGACGCTGGATTCTTAGGCTGGCACCTCCCTGATCATTCAGTTATTATACACACCAAGCATCCATCCACATACGTCCTCTATCTCTATTTTAATCACAATTGTTAATACAACAAAAGGGCGGGGAGTCTCTGGGTGCTGTTTCTGTTGTTACAGAGTACTGCTTTGAGTCTCTCTCTGTGTGAATTGCTTTGAGAACAGACTCTGTCTTAGAATGTACTAACGCAATTAGCAGCTTGCAAGTTTCACACATAGAGGAAGAGAAACAGTATCAAAAACCAAGAGACCTCTTAATTAGTAATACCCTGGAATTTAAACTATGGGGAATCAAACTCATTTGTGATTTTAATACAGAACTTCTTTTATATGATCCAACACCTATACGTCTAAAAGCTTGTCTACACCCAAAAGTTGTACCAGTATAGTTGAAGCAGTACAGCCCATAGTGTGGTTATATATTGGTATAACGTCAACCTTAACATTTAGGTCGACATAGCTCGGTCAATCAGGGGTGTGAAAAATCCACACCCTTGAGCACCGCAGCTATGCTGATGGAGCTAGGTCAATGGAAAAATGCTTCCATCTGCCTCGCTCCTGTCAGAGAGGTGGTGTTCCCACACCAACAGAAAAACCCTTTTTGTTGGCATATGCTGTGTCTACAACACAGGGTTATGCCTTCGTAGCTATGCTGGAATAGTCTCTGTAGTCATGCCCATAGTTTTGCCTGTCTGAGAAGGGAAATAAGCTTCACTAGCCTAAGGTTCCTTTATATCAGTACAGCTGCGTTCACACTAGGAGTTGCAGTCAGATAGCTATTTCAGTTTTGTTTTTTTTAAAGACCTATAAATGAAATAGTTATACCAGTACACATAACATCTGTGGACCAGGCCAAAATCACTTTTGAAAATGGGGCTTTTGCCTTTGAAAAAGTTTTACCGTACCAGGTTTCACCTGTCCTTCCCACCATCTCAAACAGTCAACTAAGGGCACAGGACTTTACATATGCGATACATACGCTCATTAATTTATCTAGTTCTTTTTCGAACCCTGTTATAGTCTTGACCTTCACAACATCCTCTGGCAAAGAGTTCCACAGGTTGACTGTGCATTGTCTGAAGAAATACTTCCTTTTGTTTGTTTTAAACCTGCTGCCTATTAATTTCATTTGGTGATCCCGAATTCTTGTATTATGAGAAGGAGTAAATAGCACTTCCTTATTTACTTTCTCCACACCAGTCATGATTTTATAGACCTCAATCATATCCCTCCTTAGTCTTCTCTTTTCCAAGCTGAAAAGTCCCAGTTTTATTAATCTATAATTTCTATAATATAATCTAGAATATCTATTAATTTTTCTATATTGTGCCATGGTCACTTGGTTGTATGAAATAGCTGGATACTTGAAACTCAAAACTTAAGAAAATAAAGGGGCAACAAGAACTTTAACTAACGGTTAAAAAGGAAGGCACGAAAATCTAAAATTAAAAAAAGAAAGTGACACAAACCGCCTTTCAGGCTTCTGCCATGCGGGGGAAGGAGCATTACTATAGCACTGAAATCACTCAGTGGAACTTAGTTAACCGTAATGAATCAATAAATGGGACCCTTCAGGGACACATATTTAATCTTATGCTTTAGCCACTATCTAGCATATACAGTAATTTGATACTAGTAAAAGGGGCTTTACAAATTAACATCTTTACAATAAAAACTATTGAGACCCTAATTATCCTTACATCCTTCCCCTGAGGTGCCTTCCGTTTGAATAACTCTGTGGAGAAAATTCCTTTCCCCGTTTCATACTATACACAGTGACCAGTGCAAATGTTCACAGCTGTAAGCAATAGGTTGTTTAAAAACATGTGATGGCTGCCACAACTCCCTCTGTGAAATCGCTTCACTAGAGTTACATAATTCATGGCTGCAGAGAAGACTTTGGCAGACAACACATCAAAAGTGTCATGCAAATACTACAACGCACACTGCACAGAAGACATTCCTCTACCAACAAAAGAGTTATTTTCTTTGAAATGACAGATGGGTTAGCGATTAACTTCACTGTTCTCTCCCAAGAATCCCTTAATGTCAAGATTCCTCTGGCGCCTTGCTATTAAGTACTGTATGAAGAATCTCTATGCTTAGACCAACATTTACAGGACAGTATTATTTAATGTATGTAGAGTACTTTGGGATAGACAACAAGTAGAAGCTATCTTTTATTTATTTATTTATTTTTAACCATGAAAGAGGAGATAAAAGGCTCTTCTCCTCTCTCCAGAATCAATCTATTCCCCAGGCTTTTCTAGTGTAACAGTTTGCTAGTCTAGCTGCAAATATTTGCTTGGTGTCAAGAAGGGGATCATTGGGTTTTTTCCCCCAATTATTTTTAAATCCCAACCCAACTCCAGTATCAGTTTTACTGCATTCAAATATAACTTTTATTGGACTTACAGTTCTGAAAACTAAACACATTGCGGGAATGGGGGCGGGTTTAACCACTGCTTACAAGGACATTGCCCAAAATCTGACTTTTCTGTAGCAGGAGCAACATTTTGTATCATTGTTTGGTTCATTCTAGCTTTTGGCCTCTCTGACCTTGTCTTCACTGGTGTCTTTAGACATGTTTTAGCTCACACATCTAACAAACCTAATATAAACAAGGCAAGTTGTAGTTTTAACATGTTTTAACTTGTCAAGGTCAACTTTCATTCCCCCTCCCCAAGGGTCTATAACAACCAGCTCACATATGAAAACTGCAACTGTTTTGTATATGCTATAATTTTAACACCTTGGTTGACATGTTAGGAAAAAGATGTCTTTTAAACATCCACACAGCCTACATTGCTGGTTCAAATCCAATACATGGCAGTGATTGGAAGTTAGTCTCTAATGGCTGTTTGGTGATCTATGTATTATTAGATCAGGATCCAGTCACTAAAGAAACACCAAACAAAACCACCACCATAACTGCCATTTTTTGCACACTCTCAGCATGGAATCTAAGGCTTTGTCTTCAATGCACAGTTGCCCCAGGTGATTGTTACCTGTGTCTGAGCACCCAAGTTTGCTAAACCAAGGTATGGGCATTCCTACAGAAAAACCCACACTGTGCCCTCACTGTTTCTGCACTTGCTCATGCATGGGGCGGGTGGAGGGGGAGGGGGAGATATCCCATGGTCCTTTGTAATTGAGAAGTTCTAAGATTCTCTCTCAGTCAATTTGGTCAATTGCAGGAGAACCTGTCTGTCCTTCAGGAGGAAGTGTGAGAAGGCATGTAAGGACTATCAGCTCTTGAATGATTTAGCCTGCACCTCATTACAAAGAGGGCAGGTTCCAGCCACAGTTAAAACAAACTCCAGGCTCTAACCCACACTCCCTGCAGGGCTTAAAGCAAATCCAAAACCTGGCTCAGAGGTTTTTCTGTTTGGACAGTAGGGGGGTTAAAGGTTCAAACCCAGATAAGAGCCTGGGTTAATTGTGCAGTGAAGACATACCCTTTGATTGGACAGATAAAGCATCCACAAATGGGTTTCCCCTCAGACCAACGTTGAAGTACATTTCTCTTCTACAGTTCAGCGTGAGCTCGTTTGTATCACTTTTGCCCTTGTTGTCTTTGTTCTTGGGATAGATTAGGGACTTTGGTTTCCCTGGCTGACACCATTCAGCACAGAAAGCAAAGGAAAGCCTAAACACCACTCTCCTGTTAAGTAACACTGAAGCCTATCCCAGGGAAACAGCAGATGCCACACATCTGGTTAAGAGAAGACATCACGAAAACATAGTTTACTGTTGATCTGTACATCTGTCAGAAAATAAAATCTCAAGATGGTGAATACAGCATTCTGTTAATTATGAACACTGCTACTGCTAACAAATCTTTTGGTGCTTAAGATATTTTTGATTACTGTAATGCAGGAAAGGTTTATTCTCCCTCATTCCCATTAATACAAGCTTCACACATCTGTCACATAACTGGGACTATAGATATAGAGCTATAGTACTTTAGTGACTGGGACTCAGGGGACCTGGGTCTTCAATCCTCTGCTTTGCTACAAACTTCCTACGAGACACTGAGCAAGTCTGTACTTCAGCGCCCCATACATAAAATGGAGACAAGAAGTACATCGCTACCTCACAGGGGTCTCACATTAGGGGAGGCACTCAGATACTACGGTAATGGAGGCAATATGCGTACCACAGATAGATATTTGAAGGAACAGAGTACATTTCCTCTTGCCCAGGGGTTCTCAAACTGTGGGTCGGGAACCCTGAGGGGTTCACGAGGTTATTTCATGGCGGGTCATGAGCTGTCAGACTCCACCCCAAACTCCCACTTTGCCTCCAACATTTATAATGGTGCTAAATATAGAATCATAGACTATCAGGGTTGGAAGGGACCTCAGGAGGTCATCTAGTCCAACCCCCTGCTCAAAGCAGGGGCCAATCCCCAACTAAATATTTAAAAGTGTTTTTAATTTATGGGGGGGGGGGGGGTGTCACACTCAGAGACTTGCTATGTGAAAGGGATCACCAGTACAAAAGTTTGAGAACCACTGCTCTTGCTTTTCATTCTGAGCTGTAATTCAGCCAGCTTCCGATACCCCACTGAAAAATGCACACTCTACTTCTTCATTTCTGCTGTATTAGAAATGAGCATCACCCCCAGATCATCTGCATCATGGTGATGAAGAAACCAAATCTCATCCCTCTCTCCAGAAGCCAAACATATTATCAAAACAAAACATTCAAACACAGAAGGATGAACTCCTTGTTCCAAATCTTGATCTCCTATCAGGCCAGAAAATGCCCTCACTGGCTCCTCCAGCACCCTGCTGCCATGAACTCCCAAGTACATAAGGGATGACAGGGAAAAGAATATATAAAATTTATAAAATCCAAGTAAGGCATAGCTGAGTGAGTTATAGCACTAATCTCCCTATTACATAAGTATGCACTACAGAATTATACTGTAGTGACAAATGCTGCTTTAATAATTTCAAAGTGGTGAGGAAAAATTCAGTTCTTCACATCTCCACTCTACAGGGCAACATGCCTCTGAAAATTGTATGAAACAAAGATGCCATATGCGACTGAGGACTGTGCGGCTGAAATTATGGTAAATTACAATGGGAAAAGGTCTATGTGTGACAGTGTAAGGGATTACATACACTAATTTTAAAAAACAATTGTTATTCTCTTTAGTAATATGATTCCAAAAGTCCATGAGAGGGGGAGGGTGGTTGTAATTGAATTATAAAGTGCAGGCGAATGTTCCAGCTGACCGGAATGTGAATGAGACACCTTGTAGTTAATTCAGCCACACATATATCCCCAGGAATCTCATCACTCTGCAAAAAACGCTTCTCTTAAATATAGTAGATGCTTAACTTTTAAAGGCGGCTCCTGCTGCTTCTAAAAGAGAACCGTTCCAGTGTATCTGTGTCCAGCAGCTTTTAGTTATGTCCATCCCTTATCTTAAAGTGCAGTGTCATCACCTGATATGTTGCAAATGCAAGGGTCATGCTGCAAGTTTTCAGTGGGAATTGTGGTGCCAACAAACTCACGGCCATCATTTTGCCTTCATTCCTCTGAAAAATTAATCACTGCCGCTGTAAGATTGCTTGTGTAGCAGCATTATGCCGACGGGAGAAAGCTCTCCCGTCAACATAATAAAACCAGCTCAACGAGCGGCAGTAGTTACATCGGCATGAGATGGCACTGTGCACACAAGTGCTTACGCTGGCAAAACTTATGTCGCACGCACGCACGTGTGTGTGTGTGTTTTTTCACACCCCGAGCGACAAAAATTTTGCCAACATAAGTGTTAGGGTATACATGGCCTTAGAAAGCACCACTGGGTATCGTCTATGCTGCTGATTGTGAAGGAAGGGCATTAGGATGGAAGCAATGCTCTAACAGGGACAGAAAGGGACACTTTTACGAGTGAGGGCCCCCTCCCAGGCCCACTATTGTAATAGCACAACAAGGTTTGCATACATATGGTTCTTTCTAGGATATAAGGCTGAAGGACAAGAGCCTTCAGCACTGCACCAAGTACACTGTTAAGTACTATTTAATAGCAGAAGTATCCTATTATTGCACATCCTGCTAAGTTAATGATTACAGTGTTTGATTATAGCTCATTAATTTTAAATGCCATGCTGTCTTACTGCAGCCCACCTCTATTACTGTTGCCCCCTACTCCATTAACTTCTGCCTTCCCCCACCCCACCCCCATTTAACATAGTAAACAAAGGGGATTATTTTTATTTGTCAGTGAAGAGGTTCCAGCCATGCACCACTGGAAGTTAGTTCACAGCCAATCAGAATGTGGTTGGAAAATCTGCAGCCAGACCCTAATAAAATTTAATACGTGTCTGTAACGTTACTCTTATCCAGAATGGCTCTCTGCCACCACAACTCTTCTCGCTCTGACCACTACAGCCCCACTAGAAGAAAGGAAATAATATTTTTCATCACTTATTGTAATTGAACATTGATTGATTCCTGATGTTAACTATACTGTACATTAATGCACTGAATTATATCTGGACCACCCTTTCCAAAAAGTTTTGTTGTACCATGGCTGTGTTCCAGAAAAAAAGAAAAGAAAAAAGAAAAAGGCTTTCCATTATTCTTACTTACGAAAATAATTGTTGCATTAAGTGAAAGATATAGAATTTCCTTATGAGTGCCACTAACAATCCCTTCTCATATTTAAACTACAAGATTTTACAAGTGTTTATTTTCCGTATATATGCTGTTTATTACATTTCATTAAGGTTGGACAATGAAACTACACTGGCCAGTTTCCATTTTATCATCAGTTTCATTTTCTGTTGTGTAAAATAAAAAAAACTTCACTGAATTGAAAAAAATAATCACTAAAATCATTAAAACACTTATACTCTGTGTTTAATATCTAAGGGCCAGACTTGGGATGGTGTAAATTGAAATAGTGCCAAAGGCTTCAGTGAGTTGGTTTTAATGGAGCTGTGCCAATTTATACCAACTAAGGATTTGACCCTAAATTGGTGGCCTAAAATTACTTAAGAGTCCCCTTAGAAAAATATCTCAGTTGTCACTTTGATTGTGAAGAAGTACAATACAGCACATCCTGCTAAGTTAATGATTACAGTGTTTGATTATAGCTCATTAATTTTAAATGCCATGCTGTCTTACTGCAGCCCACCTCTACTACTGTTGCCCCCTACTCCATTAACTTCTGCCTTCCCCCACCCCACCCCCATTTAACATAGTAAACAAAGGGGATTATTCTTATTTGTCAGTGAAGAGGTTCCAGCCATGCACCACTGGAAGTTAGTTCACAGCCAATCAGAATGTGGTTGGAAAGACGTCTCAGAAAGAAAGAAAGTCTATTGAAGTTATATTCTACCACATCTATCAGTAATGCTAGCCAAAAAATAAAGAAGTAGCACACTCCCAAAACTCAGGAAACCACTGTGAAAAATTTAGTTCATTGACTAGGAAGTCAAGGTTTAGAGAAGGCATTAATATAAAGCAATACATATGGTTCCTGTAATGTGCTTCATTACATTTTGTCAGTAAGAAAACCGCACTTGACAGTGTTCCTGTCACTTTTGCCAATTTTTGAAATACGTGAAACTAAATATTTTTACTCAGGTTTCCTACTCATGTGATTACAGATGTAAAATATTTTATATCTGGATTAACTTCAAGTAGAAGAAAAGGATTCTCCAAATTTATACCAGTGTAACCAAGAGCTGAATTTGTCTCACTATTTAAAACAAAATAATCTATTTATCAATCTGCTTACTAATAATGCAAACACACACTGGTAGCTTATCAATGACAGTTTTGGAAAGTTTTGTAATGCCAGTGGTTTACTAAGTTAGGAAGGAAGATTTCACTTATCTTCTACAGTGAAGTATTTAAAAAAAAACAAAAAAACAAAAAAAAAAACCTTCACACATGACAATGAGAGAGAGGAAACATTATCTGCTAAGCAAAAGTATTTAAACAATTTTCTGTCTTTTCTTCCATATTTTGGGCCATATTCTGATGTGTTCAGTGGCGTTGCAGATCCGCTTTGATGAATCTAGCCAGTGATACACATTCCCTCTTATTTGAGTGTAATACAAATTATATTATCAAAATGCTATTTCACACATTGTACCCATCACCTGTGCACATTCCCGGTGCTGCCCACAATTGCTTAGTTTAAGACTCACTCATACCAAAAATGTGAGAAATCAGATATTTCCTGTTCCTATGTTTTAGAGAAGAGTGAAGCAAGTTAAAACCCAGTAAAACCCAACAGGGCTTGAAAACTTGAGAGTCCAAATTCGCAAACCCTAACTGGCCAGAAACTCCCACTGACTTCAGTGGGAGTTTTGTATGTAGAGGACTTGCAGGATCAGCCCTACATTTGATTGTGCATTGTGGGATGCTTTCATGGAAGGGCCATCTAACTCTTCCAAGGAAAGTGTAAATTTGACAGACACCAAAAGTGGTCAAGTGCACAAATCTGAAAAAAACTACAGAGAATTTTTTCTCTAATCTTTGTCAGTCGTTGATTGATTGATTGATTGATTGGATATCAATCACACTCAAAATTTGCTAAGTGTTTTCTAAACACAGAAGGCAGCACAGTCCCTGCAACAAATAGTTTAAGATCAAGTCAGCTGCATTCCTGGCAACAAGACGATCTTGTACTTTTAAAATATTACCTTGTCTTGCAAGAAAGAAGTGTGTTTGGTGGGATTTTTCTTCTTGTTTTGTTTATAGAACCCTCAGGGTTATTCACTGGAACTCACCCTGTTAGGCAGGTGGAGTTTTTAGAGCTTTCGGAGGCAGTGTGGTCAAGTGGATCAGAAAATGGATGGTAATTCAGGAGAACTAATTTCTATTCCTGTCTTGGTCACTGTGTTACCTTAGGCAAGTCATTTCACTTCTCTGTGCTTCTTTCCTTTCCCACCCTTTGTCTGTCTTGTCTATTTACTTTGCAAGCACTTTGGGGCAGGAAGCATTCTACACAGCACTGAGCGCACTGCAGCCCTAATCTCACTTTGGGCCTCTAAACATTACTAGAATACAATAATCATTATAGAAAAGGCACCATGGCTGGAGGTAAAGATTTTAGGATGCAATTTTCCGTTGATGGTGTCACTTTAAACTTTATTTGGAATCAGGACTTTTTTTGTTTGACTGATTATTTCAAGGGTGGTAAGTTTGTCAAATTTTGACCTGACAGTTCCTGTTGGCATACCTGCACCATCCTGACACACCCCTACCTTTCACTCTCTCTCACACTCACACACACACACACACACACACACACACACCTACCTATGTTTCTCTGGAAACCACATTACAAACGATATGCACAATGCCTAATGAAAGAAAGAAGGAGGTCTCTTCATTTCAGAGGGCATGGCAAGGGCTTTTGGTTTACTCTTCTTCTAGCTCTTCTTTTTAAAAAAAATTCATGTTTTCCAGGAAATAAAGATTAAAAAGCTTATGGTCTGATTTACAGACATGACAAAGTGCTGAGCATCAGCAACTCCCACTGACTTAATGAGAACTGTGGGTGCACAGAACCTCTAAAAATCCGGCTGCTATTGGTTTGACCAATTCCCTGGTACCTTTTTTGTTGCAAATGCCAACAGACACTTGCCCACTAGCCCTATACTACCATGGGACTAAAAATAGTGTGAAACAGATCACAGGGAGGGCAGAAGTTAGGACCCCTGTTCAGCAGAATATTTTCAGCATGTACTTACATTTCCTTCATTTCAGAACAACAAAGAAGATACTGAAGTGTTTGGACGCATCAGGAGTAGACAGCAAATGTGAAAAATCGGGATTGTCCCTATAAAATCAGGACATCTGGTCACCCTAATCAGGACCTACGTGCATTGAGGAAAACTTTCAAGGGTTTTCTTTTGTATGAAATAATTATTATTTCAGTAAATAGTATCTGATTTTCACCTTGTGATATTCTATACAGATAACAACCTGTATGATTCATCTATTATGGCCTACATCTAATATATTATGAAAAAAGCCACTTTTAATATTACTAATATATATGCCAATATATGACCTCAGGTAAGTCCAATCCATAAACAATGCCACTTGCGTAACATTTACATAAAAGTTACTTAAGTTTTGTTCCACACAGATTTCCACAAAAGGTTTTCCCACCGTTAAGTTTAATAAGTCTCTCTCTAAATAAGTCACCCCCAAATGTATGAAGTATTTTCCTGCCAGTATGATATGTATTTGAGATATTTACTCAGAAAGCCCCCTGGTTGAACAAGACACTGCCTATGTGGCATCTGCGTAGAACCACAAAATTCTTCTGTTTGCACAGTATATTACCATTCAGGTATCCAGACCTCAAAGCTCACTGCAGCTATTTATGATGGAAATATTTTGCATTTTCCTCATGTTTTCCATCTGTAGATCTCAAAGCATTTTGCATCAGGATTTAAGCATCATTATTATAATTTTACAGATAGAAAAACTGAGGCACAGAGAAGTGAAATGGGTCCCACAATGAGAAAGAATGCCTCTTTCAAACACCTGGTAAAAAACCAACAGCCATACGTATTAAAACACCAAACCGAGCAATACAGTGAGAAGGTTACACACATTCTATACGCACTATTTACTTGAATCCATGCTGTTAAACATACAGATGCATCTAAGTAAACATATATGTGTACACACTTTTTAAACATATAGATATATATTAGTACATAGAAATAGGCACTTACTTGATCAATTTCCATCAACTTGGGGAAGGCACCTGGCCATTCTATAGCCACCTTCACTATATCAGCAGGAGGCGGCATTGTAGATGCCGCTGTTCTTCAAAGCCAGTAAAACTGGACACTAAATATTGCAGAGAGTCTCTTTCATTCACACCTGCAGGGAGGGAAAGAAAAATACAGCACAGTTCAGCCAGAATTCTAACGCTGCTTTCATTTCCTATGTATTGCCTGACTCGGCAGGTGAATGAAAAATATGTCTGTGTGAGAGAGAGTGTGAATATACATATACCAAAAGCATAAACATAGAACAATGCCACCGCACACTGTACAGCTAGCCAGCCTATTAGAAAGATGGCTGAAGCACTGGAATGTACTGTGAATAATAGTCATGCATTGGACAGTTTTAAATAGAGAAACTATTTTTAAATGTTATTAAATACGGTTAGTGAAAAGCTACAAACTACAAAAGGCTGAACATTACATTTCACTTCTGGAGACTCAAGGAGCCTGATTAAATTCTGTTAGAGCTTGCACTCAGCTCTCCAGAAAGAGAGATTGCCCAGGAAGTTATGGCCAGGAAACACTGTTTCTCTTAACTATAGCAATGATCTTCTACGTGTTCACAAATAGATCACTGCACTATAGCAACCAGGATGTCAGGAGGAAGGCAGAATGCACAGCGTTTTACACACACACACAAATATGTGCACAGAAACTCCTTTCTACAATACAGACTCAGAGCTTGAATTTGCTAGCATGTATGAATATATATATAGCATACATTGATAGCACATGTAATCACACAGTTATATATGGTGTTGCCGCTGTGCAAAAGAATTAATATCAATAGGGCTTCACAGCTAAAGGCATGAGACGTGAGTTTTGAGGGGAGGAGAACTCAGCTATCAGTTGATATAGACTCTAAGCTTTATTTATGTTTTAATTTTTTCCTTAGATGTATGTAGTAGCAAAGATCATCTTCAAGAAAGTGAACTGATACAGAATTCGCAAAATGAAAAGGAGTACTTGTGGCACCTTAGAGACTAACCAATTTATTTGAGTTTGCTGAAGACAAGCTTCAATGCCTCTACCACAACTTAGTGGTCGCAGATCAGGGACCAGCAGTAACCAAGTAATCTTTCTTCCATAACTTGCATCCTTCACCCCGTCCCATTGTATGTGACATTCACACCTGTCTGTCAAGTATATCATTCAGATTGTAATCTCCAAGTCTTTTATATGTACTCAGTGAAGAGCCTTACACTCTTGTTGCTGCTCTAAGATACATTATAAACAATACACTTGCCAAAAAGGACCCAAAAATGGAGTGCGGTCCTCTGGAAGGACAGCACTGTCCCACCCTCCTTTACAACAGAAAGGAGAGATGCATACATGTATAGACACCCACACCCACACACCGTGCAGTAGCCATGAGGGTTGAGAAGAAAATATATTTCTTCTTCCAGCAGCAAGAAGACGATGGAAGTTGGGAGAATTTTAGACACCTCATAGTAACAAGCAAGTACAAAAATGGAGTCCCTGAACACCCCAGTAAGAACTCCTGCACCCCATACCGATCCGCTGTGAATGGGTGGACAAGCTTCTCACCAGAGCACTGCTCCACACCTCTTTGGGGGTGCTGTACACCTGCCCCGCCCCCACTCTTTTTCACTTGTCTTTCTTGAGAAGGTTTAGTCCTCCGGCTAGTGTCTGGTAAGTTTTTCAAACCCTGGACATTCCATTATTACATACCCTAAAAGGTACTAATGGAACATTTCATGAGGGTTAACATTTCGTTGTTGCCAATGACAACAACATCAATATCAACAGTTTTCAGAGTAACAGCCGTGTTAGTCTGTATTCGTAAAAAGAAAAGGAGTACTTGTGGCACCTTAGAGACTAACCAGTTTATTTGAGCATGAGCTTTCGTGAGCTACAGCTCACTTCATCGGATGCATAGCATATCGTGGAAACTACAGAAGACATTATATACACACAGAGACCATGAAACAAAACTTCCTCCCACCTCACTCCCCCGCTGGCAACAGCTTATCTAAAGTGATCCTCAAGTAGAGCCATTTCCAGCACAAATCCAGGTTTTCTCACCCTTCCCCCCCCCCCCCACACATACAAATTCACTCTCCTGCTGGCAACAGCTCATCCCCCTTTGAAACCCCTCTTTATAATGCGCATGATAATCAAGGTGGGTCACCTCCAGCACTAAGAAAACCTGGATTAGTGCTGGAGGTGACCCACCTTGATTATCATGCGCATTATAAAGAGGGGTTTCAAAGGGGGATGGGCTGTTGCCAGCAGGAGAGTGAATTTGTATGTGTGGGGGGGGGGGGGGGAAGGGTGAGAAAACCTGGATTTGTGCTGGAAATGGCTCTACTTGAGGATCACTTTAGATAAGCTGTTGCCAGCGGGGGAGTGAGGTGGGAGGAAGTTTTGTTTCATGGTCTCTGTGTGTATATAATGTCTTCTGCAGTTTCCACGATATGCTATGCATCCGATGAAGTGAGCTGTAGCTCACGAAAGCTCATGCTCAAATAAACTGGTTAGTCTCTAAGGTGCCACAAGTACTCCTTTTCTTTTTACTAATATCAACAGTGTAACTATCACTGCATTGGCAGGGACAAGCACCATGGCAAAAACAGAACCTAAAGCAAGGCAAAAAAGACAATGGGTGGGGTGGGGGGGGGAAATCATGAGGCTTCTTGGGGAAAAAAATGGAGAAGTTTGGTGGTATTTCTATCTAGGAACATACCGAAACCCGCTGGGGAGTTTAGAGGGACCAGGATTAAGCACAAGCAATCCTGCCATGCAACAGTGGTGACAAGAGACAGAAAGATCCACTTTCTTCTAACACCACACAAGGAATTAGAAGAGTACAGACAACAGTTATATACTGAACCCTTTTCTTCTGCTCCCTACTTCACTGTCAAGCTTCTGCCTAAGACTTTCCCCAGCCTCCCTCTTCTCCCTGACTTCCTGTTACAGATTTAAAGAAACAAACATACAAGGAGAAGGCAGCGTTGGCATACAAAGCACACTCCCCACACCATACTTACACATGCACACATTTTGTAACAGGATGAGATGTCGGAGCAACTCATGGTACAATCTCCTCCTCTCTGCCTATAGGATTTAAAGGGAAGGCAACGCACAGTCTGATAATCCCCTTGGGGGTCAGCTAATTGTAAGGCCAGCCATGAAAGTTGGGGGGGTTTTGATTCATGGTTACTTATAAGCAAAACATCATCATCCAGCTGTAAATCTACAGATAACATCCACTTATGTACAAATAGGGAAATTAACCCCTGATTTTACTTTACTGAATCCTGGTCCATCTTAAACAATCCTGCCGAGGTGTGAAAGTAAAACTCATAGTTCACCTTAGCAACAGTTTTCCCTGAAGCAGTTCTTTCTTAAACCAAATTTAGCTTAGGAAAAAAACAAGGCCCTGTGTCCTATTTATGGTATAAAGGAAAAGTGATTTTTAGAAAACACCTTATCTTGACTGATTTCTAATAAAAGTTGGTATAAAACAATCCCCTGCATAACCCAAATGTTGGACTCAAATCAGTTCATAAAGACAAAGGGGAATATCTTCAGCTGGTGTAAACTAATGTTTGAAAAACAAAAGACAAATTAGCTCATTAAAGTGCAAATTCTAAAAGTTACAGCTATACTGTACACTGTATATTCCTTGAAGAAAAAGTATGGTGCATTTCAAGCAATGTATGTTGTCCTTTGGATAATCTGCTATGTTATGGCAATGAACTCTGAAGCTGGAAATCGGAATATCCCTCATGTAATGTAGTGCTGAAAAATGCATTAGATCAGACACATAAGCCCAGTTACCTACCTGGCTCTGAGAAATTAACTCAATATGTGAGCCAGTACAGCATAAACTCCATGACTGTGCCAGTTGACTTATGAATTGTCCTTATTTATTTATTTTTTTTAAACCACACATAAGCAGATTGCACATGAAACACAGGATTTTGGATTTGTAAGAGACAAGTGCCATGGGAGAATGTAAAATAAATAATATTTTGCACTTCTATTGTGCCTTCTATGCAAAAAATCCCAATACACTTTAAATATTTATAATTATCACACTGTCTGCCTGAAGTAGGAAGTATTATCTTTATGTTGCAAATGGGGAAAAAGAGACTCCAAGAGGTTATGTGACTTAATACCTACACAAAGTCCACACACACACACACACAAAAAACAAACAAACCCCCCCCCACACACACACACATTTCCTGTCTTTCACATAAGAAAACCAGCGTAAAATATTAGTGCAGGCTCATTTCATCAGCAAGAAAATTAAAGGAGTTAAGGATTCAAAACCAACTTGCATTTGAGAGTTTAATAAAGCGTCTGACGCTTTCTCAGGATATCCAGAACTGTGAGGCACCATGTTCCCCCCTCCTCTGCACTCCAGTGTGTGTGAGTGTGAGAGAGAGAGAGAGAGAGATTGATTGATTTGCTGGTGCTAAACTGGGTGTCAGCTCCCTTACACCCCCAATCTGTTAGACACTCAATCTCCTCTGAGCTCTGGTAGCCCTTACTTCGCCTTGCAGGTTAACAGTTGGTGTACCCCAGAATCCGAGCTCCTCTGATGCGTCACCATGGAGCGTCCAGCCCCAGTCACTGGACACTCCCAATAACTCGACCTTATGGCGAAAATCAAGTGTGTGTAGTAACTCCCAGGTTTGCTGTTCTCAAGGGAACAGCATACACACAGTTTCACTGGCACAACTTAGGATCAGGTCCTTTATCACACCACAGAGATATAGTTATAGTGAAAGAATCAAATTTATTTTCAAAGATTTAAGATACCGAGAAAGGATAATGGAAACAGAAATGATCATGTATAAAAAACAAGTATAGCATGCTTCTTGGAGTCTATACTTAACAGGCTAAAATCCATGTCTAAAACAGTTTCTCACCCAGGACAGGCTGGGATTCCATTTTCATGAATATAATCGCACTGTGCTGTTCCTGTCCCCCAGTTATAGTCCAAATATACATCTACAATGCACTCCCAAACCAGACTCTTTTCCCCCTGCTTGTTCTCCTCTTCCTGTTAAATCTGCATTTAGCTACACTGGTGCTTGTGAATGAGACAATGTTCAATTTACATTTCAACAGATGAATGAATAAATATCTCTGGTCTGGGAGGAAACCCGTTTCTCAGCTCTGCTGGGGAGTAACACCTTGTGTGACAAAGTTCCTCCTCTACCTTGGTGGGTCCTGCGCTTATTGGTGGATTTTGCTCGCCTCAGAGATTCACAGTAGCCCTCAGTTTGGCCACTTTCGTGGCTCAAATCTGCCATTCACTCAGATAACCTCATCACTGGCCAGCATGGGGAAAAAAGAGTAAGAACAATCCCCGCAGTTTCTGCTGATCCACCATGTGGGTCGGGGACCAGCTCAGAGACCTTCACCTCTGGTGGAAGCTCCTGTGTTGGGTCAGGAGCTGGGAGGTTTGGGGGGAACCCGGGCCCGCCCTCTACCTCCAGCCCAAGGCCCTGTGGACTGCAGCTGTCTAGAGTGCCCTCTGGAACAGCTGTGCAACAGCTACAATTCCCTGGGCTACTTCCCCTTGGCCTCCTCTCAACACCTTCTTTGTCCTCACCACAGGACCTTCCTCCTGATGTCTGTTAACACTTGTACTCAGTCCTCCAGCAGCACATCCTCTCGCTCCCAGCTCCTTACATGCACACCTCACTAACTGGAATAGGAGTCTTTAAACCAGGTGTCCTGATTAGCCTTAATTAATTCTAGTAGCTTCCCAATTGACTACAGGTGTCCTAATTAGCCTGCCTGCCTTAATTAGTTTGAGAAAGTTCCTGAGTGTTCTGGAATAGTCCCTGTTCTCTTACCCAGGGAAAAGGGACTTGCTTAACCTGGAACTAATGTATCTACCTTCGACCACTCTCTTGTAGCCATCTGGCCTGACCCTGTCACACTAGATACAAATAAGAACACATTTTAAGCACACAGACTTAAAACTTTTAAAATATCATCAGTACATACATCCGTGACTAGCGTGATCCCAGCCTCCCACTGAAGATTCCACATGACACACTTTACAGATACTATGACAACAATGTGTCAGGTGTAGCAAGTTTGTCAGGCCTGACAGAAGTTGCTGACACAGAGTAGGGAACCCTTCCTCAGCTGGGACCAACTGGCTTCCTCTGTGTCACAAAGACTACATCTGCACTAGAAGCACGACAGCGGCAGTTGCTCCAGGGTAGCGCTTCTGGTGAAGATGCTCTAAGCTGACAGGAGACAGCTCTCCCTTCAGCATAATTACTCCACCTCCCATGAGAGGCTGTACCTATGTCAGCGGGAGAAGCTTTCGCACCAACATAGCGCTGTCTACACCAGCGCTTAAGTTAGTATCATTTACTTCTCTCTGGAGTGTGGATTATTCATTCCCCTGAGCGACATAAACTAAACCGAAGTAAATTCTAGTCTAGACAAGGTCAAACTGCCTTCTATATTTTTGATGTATAAAATATTCAAGAATCACATTGAGCTGGGCCAGGTGACCACTTTGGAATCAATCCCGGAAAAAGTTTTTCCTCGGCCTTGCTCAGAGAATGCCCTGATGCAACCAGCTGAAGAAATGTGAATAAGAAAACATGACTCTTCACATCTCTCTCCAATAACGGGTAAGATAGCACAGAGTGGACTCACACCAAAAACTGTATACAGATCTGCCATTTATAAAAAGGAAGCATGACCTGCTCTTGGGATCTTACATAACCACATCTTGTCAAATCTAATCATTTTCGTCAGCTGAGCTCAAGAGGCCCAGGCAAACAAAAACTAAGTGGCAAGTTTCGCTGAAAGGTCCCCCCAGAGACCAAGTCTGATTAACAATTTTAGAAAGATAATCCAACACTAGATGAATACCCCCAAGAGAGTTATTTCTGGATTTAAACTGCAAGTCTGAACAGCCAACTGTGAGGAGCTGTAATATTCTCTGCTGCCTCTGACAGAAGGCAAAATAATGCACTGAAGCCAGAGCACTGGATGTAAACTTTATATACATAGAGAGGCTTTCCTGCTGCTCCCTTTGCTTTGGTTATACTCTCAGTGCTATTCACCTCTGAACCTGACGACACACACAGTCCCAAGAGACCCAAGTCCATAACACTCACAGATGCTTTGACAGAGTGCAAGACAAAACCAGTTGAGGATCAGGGTTGTAGCAGCTGAGGGGGCAGGACATTTACCTCTGTGGGAATGCCCGTTCAGGAGCCTTTTAACCCTTCTCTGCCTTCACCCTGACCACTGGCATTCTAACATACCATCTCATAAGGTCGGATCCAGCTTCCACTGACTTCAGTGAAAAGATTCCCATCGTCTTCAAAGGGAGTTGGATCAGACCTGTGATTTCCAGAATAGGCCATTTCTTTGACATCACACTGACAGATTCATATCAATAATCCACAGCCTAGAAGCATACTATTAATCATAACAAGAGGAACCTGCAGTCCTGTGTGTGTTTAAAAACACCACTTCTTCCATAATCTGTGTTTCAGGAGGGACTTGCATGAAAGGAAGGTGACTTAAGTACAATGGCAGGGGGGAGACTTTCTGTAGTCAATGAGACTGTTTTGGAGGGATTGAGGATGAGGAGTTCGATATCACTGGGCTGCTTTCCAGATAGTTGTATTCCTTCTTCCCACACCCATACCCACAGCACTCTGACTTTCCAACACTACTACATAGATCCATTCCGTGGAGGATATATGGATGTGATGGGGTGTTCACACCACACTAGCCTGGAAAGGGTTAATGAGGCACAGAAGGGGCAAAATAACCTGATAGGCCACACCTAAGGGAGGATTAGGCTTTATAAGCAATCCCTGATCGAGGACAGAGCCCCGCTGAGCAAGAGGGGCTGGTATGTGGTCAAGCAATGAGGGCAGAGGAGGAAACCAGCAGTCACCCTCTGGGCTTGGAAAAGTAAAGAGAGGAAACCCAGGGAGAAAGAAGTCCTGGGATCCTGGCCCTGAGGAAAGGATTTACCCAGAAAAGTGGAGAAGAAAGCCTATAGGAGGCAAAGTAAAAAGTATACCCAGGGAAACACCAGCAAGGTTAGAGATTGTCAGACCTTGGCTGCTGATCGTAGGGTCCCTGGGTTGCAATCTGGAGTAGCGGACAAGCCTGAATTCCAGTACCACCTACTGGGAAGTGGCACAAAATTGTTGGAAAGGTCAACCAACTAGCAGATCTGGAGGGATGCTGATACCCTGGAAGGATGGACTATATACTGACCTAGCCAGAAGGCTGTGTCACAAAGAAAGAGTACCCAGAGCCCTGGAGAGTAAGAGAGGCTATGGAGTGAGTGAGCAACAGGAGGCGGCGCTATACCAGACAAGAGCTGATCCCCAGCCATGAGAGAGCCATTACAATCATCAATATGTTTTACAGGCATGCCTTTAAAAGACATTCAGTCCTAAACTAGAGAGAAAGGAAGGTTTCAAAGTGTGAATTAAAGATGACCTGTGATTTAAAGATGACGAGATAACAGATGGGCATATACTTTTGGGGGTGGGGGACGCTGTTTTTGTTTAGATGTTATGTATAAAGAAGGCCTGACAGATTGGGGACTGGAAAGAAAAAAATGTTAACACCCCACCCCCACTTTTTTTTTTTTTTAAACATTGAAATTCATGTCCTTTCTACCCAGTGTTTCCAGCACTACTATGTATAAACTACCAAATCTCAAATAGGGGTAAAAAGGCTATATTACCTCTGTATCCGGCACCAGTGCAACCATTACTGGAGTAATGTGTCTAGTTCTAGTGTTCACAATTCAACAAGGATGTCAGTAAACTGGATAAGGGTCAGAGAGATGCCACGAGAATGATTAAAGAATTAGAAAATATGTTTCACAGTGATCAACTCAAAAAGCTTGATCTGTTTATTTTAAAGAGAAGGTTAAGGGGTGACTTGATCATGGTGTAGGCCTGATTCTCACTTACACTAAGAGCTTCTTTACACTATTCAGGGAGACAAAAGAAGCTTTAGTATAACAAAGAATCAAGCCAACTGCACAGAGTAAGTAGGTTGGGGCATACATTGGATACTATATCAGAGAGGTAGGGTGGAGCAAGTCCATAGGGAGCTTTGCAAATCAGGAAGGCAATTTTGAATGGGATTCAAACATGAGTCAGAAGTCAGTGGAAACAATAAAAGGGTGGGAGTATTTATATACAGTCCCACTTTCTGACACAAATGCGTCTAGCTGTAGCACATGGGACTCCCTGAAGTTTCGAGCAACTAGGGATTTAGGAAGAGTATATAAAAAGGAGAAGCTATTACAGTCGAGATGCTAACTGTTTAAACTGAATTAGTTCACTCTGGCAGAGGCTGTTAAGGATGAATTTTGGCTGCATTCCAGAAATGATAAGACACTTGAGATGGAAAAAAAAAAGATAAAGGTCAGTTACGATTCCAAAATTTCTTGCCAGAAGCAAAGTTAAGGAGTGATGTCAGAGATGTAGTACAAAGAGGGTTCTTTCCCCTGGTGGAGTCTCTGAAGCATTCAATAGAAGTCATAATGGAGGCAGGAGCTGCCCATCAGAACAGAGAGATAGATGGGAAACAGAGATCACAGAGTGTGGGGGTCGAAGAAGGTATCAGAGTTAGGAGACAGCATGACAGGGACATAATGTCTAAGGTTGGAAAAAAGCAGTCACCTGCCTGTAGGGAAAAGGTTATATGGAGGAGAGAGAGAAGTACAGAACCAGAAGCACTCTGTAATGAATGATAGGAGGGGCAGATCCACATTGCTCACCAGAAATAAAAGAAAAGAGAAATTGGTTAAAGTTAGAATCCTTACTAGAAGACACCACCCTCTTGCTTCAGGCACTCAAGGAGGAGAGAGATTGATCATACATATTAAAAGTCACTCTGGAATCAAGGGCCAAGAGGAAAAAAAAGGTTTCTGTGACCTACCGTATGATAATGTCAACAGCTATCTCGCAGTATTGCAAAATAGCTGACTCCTGACATCAGGAAGGTTATGTTTGTGGAGGTGTACTTGCCTGTCCTGTAGGTTAATATCCTTTTCCCTCTTATGGCTATTGAAATCAGTTCACCAAAACAGCAGCCAACACTCACAAAACCATAGGATCATAGAAATGTAGGGCTCGAAGGGATCTCAAGAGGTCATCTAGCCCAGTCCCCTATGCTGAGGCAGGACCAAGTATACCTAGATGTGTGTTCCTGACTCCTCTGAGATGAGCTTGGTCATTTTGGGTATGTCTTCAGGGCAGTTGAGAGTGCAACTCCCAGGCCGGCTAGACAGACTTATGTTAGCAGGGCTTGAGCTACAGTGTTAAAAATAGCTGTGTGGACATTGTGGCTTGGAGCCTGAGCTCTCAAGCCTCGAGCTCCAGCCCAAGCCGCAATGTCCACACAGCTATTTTTAGCATGCTAGCTCAAACCCTGCTAGCTTAAAACTGCCTAGCCAGACTAGGAGGCACACCCCCAGCTGCAGTGGAACGTACGCCTTTGCAGCTAGTAGAGCAAACAACATAATTTCTGATCCTAATCGCTAAGGCTAAGATTTTGTCATAGTTATTTTCAGTAATAGTCACAGACAGGTCACGGGCAATAAACAAAAATTCACGGAAGCCGTGAGAAGCTATTTTGCTGTGACTTTTGCTGCTGCAGCTCCATGGTTTCCCCACCACCATGGCTGGGAGCTGTGGGGTTCCCCCTCTACCCAAAGCAGCTAGAAGCTGCAGGGTGACCATATTTCCCAAAGAGAAAACGGGACACCCCAGCCGCTCGCCCAAGGTGTCCCCTTCTCTTCCCCCCCACCCATGTGCAAGGCTGTCACCCATTGCTGGAACCCTGAGGAAGGCCCCCTCAGGAGCCTGTCACCTGTCACTGGAACCTTGCAGGGGGCCCCCTATCGCTGCTGTCACCTGTTGCTGGAACTCTGCCAGGGGCCAGCTGGCTGCCAGCTCCTGAGTCCCGCAGCCCCTGGGGCTGAAGCAGAGAACATCACGGAGGTCTCTACAAGTCATGGATTCCATGACCTCTGTGACATATACGTAGCCTTCCTAATCACTTAGTAAAAAGCTTAGCTGCTATACTAATGCAGGACAATGTCAATAACCATGCAATAATGCTGCTGTGTTCAGATAGGACAACCTACTCCTAGCACTTGGTGACTTTGGAGGTCCTGAGTGAAAGAGCTTCAACAAAACAAAAAGAGGAACTATCAGTGGGAAGCATAGCAACCACAGCACAGAAAACAACCTGACACAGTCAATACTAAGTAAAAAGTTAACATGGGTTAAGGCTACATCTTTTTGTAGCAGCAGATCCAAGCATTTTAGCGTGGGACTCTCCCTTGACCACATCCCAAATGAGAGAACCTCCTTATCCTGAGGCAATGACTCTAAACAAAGTCAGGTCCCAAAGTCTTAAATTGTAGAATACTATTCCTTTCCAAACCCACAAACCTCTAGGGGTGAGAAGCTGTACAGCAAAGCGAACAGCCCTCCCCAAACAGTAATGTGGCTGCTGGAGGCAGCTCAAGAACAACATAGCCTATACCCTTCCCGAGTGACATCAAGGAGTATCCACTCAAGAACGCTGCCGCCTTTAACAACAGCTCAGACTGTGAGACTTCAGAGGTTAGAATCAAACCCTTCTCTTCTATGATAAAATTCTGTATGATCACACAAGCCAAGATTGTAGGTCAATAGTTCACTGCGTGGTCTCCTCATTTTTCTTTTAAACTAACCTCAATATTACAAATCTTGATTGGCTATAGGGGAAAACTGATAGAGTCACTTCACCACTTTGTGCCTCACACACAATAGAGATAATGATCCTAACCTCCTTTGTGAAGCATTTTAAGATCTATGGATGAAAAGCGTGATATGATAGCTAGGTATTATTATGATAACTTCTGTTTCCTCAATGACTATTTTTTAATGAAAGAACAGAAGTTGTTAGCAAACAATTTCTGTTTGGCAGGCTATCTAGTATCTGCCTTTTTAAGAGTTATAATTACAAACGTCCCCCATGCCCCAACAACCACTATACCTAATAGAGAGCAACTGATGAGGGCATAGCTATGCTTCCCTGTCTCCAAAACTGGCTGAGGTTTCTGCTGTAGTGTCTCAGGAAATATGATTAGTTTTGCCAAGAGTGCACAAAACACTCAAAGTTTCCAAACTGGCTGATCAAGGAACCCCTCCTCCAGCACTCAAAAGTACAGTCAGAACATTGAGGACTAGACTGTGCCAGCACATTATTCTGCAGAGTTACTTGTGGCAATTTCCAGCTCAGAAGCCAGAACATTAATCATTGATTGCTAGTACAATTCAATGTGGATCAAAAGAATAAATTAACACAAACCAGCTCTCCTTATGATACCTTTGCATATAATAAAAAACAAACAAACAATGTGTCAGTGATTTAGTCTATTATTCTCTTGATTTCAAGTAGAGTTAGGACCAAATATTTTACCTGTTTAGAACTTAAAACACACTGTACAGGACACGAAGCTCTCTACAAGAGCGGATAAGAGTCACAGTGCCCTTGATTTACAATGGTAAGTATGTGTTTTGAAATTATTATAAAATAGTAAAAATCTAGCCCCATGATCATTGAATGTTAACAATATTTTAACATACATGACTGCCTAGAATTTCACCCTTTGCACTACGCGGTCTACCAAACCGAAACCCTTCTGCTCCAACAGCACAGGACTCGGCCATTTTTCTACAGGAGAATCTCCATAAGTTGTAGTAGGGTTTATGATACATTGCGCTTTGGGGATTCCATTCAGATGAGGGAAATGGTGCACATGCACCCACGCCCTCTCATCAGCTTATTATAATATATTTAATTAATTCAGTGCTTTACTTATAATTAGATCCAGCAGTAAAGACAAGAGTATTTGGACAAAATCTTTGGATATTTTTAATGCTCTGATGATTGCTGGGGTTAGTATTTTGAGAAAGGTAACATAATTTTGTGAAGTCACTTGGGAGTGAAACCACTGTTTATAATTCTTGGTTTCTGAGTTTAGCTTTCCCCATTTAAGTCTTGCTATTGCATGTAAAGAAAATCACTGTTTGCTCAACACCACTCTCAGAAGGTCCACACAGTGAGCAATTGAATTTCAAAATGAAATTTTCAGCTGAAGTGGGAATTTCTGAGTTTCATAGGTGATAGTAGCAGCTTGTTGAAAAATGGTGTAATTGTGTGAAAATGGATGAAAAGTGCAATATGATGAATGTGAACCAGTTTCCCTCTGATTTCAGTACTGGTTTAACATCAGAAGATCTCTACTGGTCAAACAATAAATATATTGTTTAGCTATTAAAGAACTTATTTGGAGCAGGATAGAAAACTCTTTGCAACCTCCAGTAGTGACAGGTTTCAGAGTAGCAGCCGTGTTAGTCTGTATTCGCAAAAAGAAAAGGAGTACTTAGTGGGCTCCCTTTAAGATAAATGAAATCACCTTGCAGCAAAATGGTAGCACACAAGCTTCAGTCTCCTTTAATTTTTTTTTTTTTTTAAATACCCAAAACACTTAAATACTATTCAGTTTGCAAATGGGATGCACAAGAGTTTTCACAAAGCTGCAGTGGACATCTCTACTAGAACAATACTCCAGTTTCTTTTTCAGCATCACATTGACCTTAAAGGCAAATCACATGCCATGCTCATAGAACCATGGAAATGAGATATCAACAGTATTTTTGGGTGCCAAATACCCACAACTCCCATTCAAGTCACTAGACTTAGCACCTCTGAAAATTAGGGCCTTAGTGCATCTTCCTGCTAGTGTAAAATTATTCCTCACCGTATATTCTCCAGTGCTTTGTCTTGTCTAGTTTTAAATGATTGCTTGGAAGACTACTCCAGTCCAATAGTGCTCACTTAAGACATTTTTCATGATAGTCACCCTACAGGCCAGATTTTCCATTGCTCTTTCCTGCACTGGGCATAGGAAACGGGTGGTGGTAAAGTAAGGGGGATAAAAAGGTAGTTTGAAGCCACCTTTGCATCTCCCAAATTCTGGACTGGGCAGTGGACCTCTAGGCTGCTCTAAGTCAGTCCACAGCTGGTAAAGAGCAACCAGAGTGCAACATACAGCAGGCAGACCTCCTTCCATGCTGGTCCTGCCCATTACTGGGTAGGGGAGGAGGCACTGTGAGGAAGCCCACCAGAGGGTTATTACATGAACTCTATGCCAGCCACAAAATCCACCCTATGACCGGCGATTTCTGCCCAGGCAGCTCCCACTGCGTTTGTGGGCCCTGTGCAACACCAGAACTGGGGCAATGTAGGACAGAATCTGGTCCTACATTTTAAAAACAAATTTTTAAAGTGTGCAATACTGTATTTGTAAAACATATGAACATCTTGAAGCACATAAATAGCGCACTGCCTGTACAATTTCACTTACTCTGAACAAATACAATCATGCAAATGCATTTAATGCCAAGTGTAGGATAAACTGAGGAACAGTGACAAGTTACATGTTGGTAAGTGATAGATCAATCACTTTCCTCATTGTAACAAAGTCATCGGTGTATTCCTTCTATCGGACCTTATGTGGTTTCTTATTTTCACGTGTCTCATATAGTTATTCATCACCTTACCAGCAGATTGCTAAGAACAGACAACAACATTTGCTCACAAAGTGATAAGGCGAAAACCAACTGAAAACAGACCTTATGCCCATAAGCCTCCAAGCTTCCTTTCCTCCACAACACTGATACCGAGAAGAAATACGAAGCATCCTCAGTAATTATACATGGCTGGACTCTATCTAAATGGATAGGACGTTGGGCAAGTGCTTAGAACTTTAGCCTGGGATCTGGGGAGTCTTGCATTCTATTTCCTAACCTGCCACAGGCTTCTTGCATGACCCGGGACAAGTCACATAGCCTCTCTGTGCCTCAATCCCCATCTGTAAAATGGGAATAGCAGCACCGGCCAACCTCACAGGCGTGTTGTGAGGGTAAACACATTAAAAATTGTGTGGTGCTCAGATACAACAACAATCATGGGGGCCAAATAAGAACCTAAATTAGATTATCCATGAGATGGCAGCCCACATGTTCAGTGGTGCACCTTGCTGGGAACACAAGACATTAGCACTATGGGATGCCACACTGGCTGCCTACTGGTTTCTGGATAGAGCTTAATGTATTAATTTTGCTCTATAAAGCCCTAAGGGTATGTCTACACAGCACAAGCCCGAGTCAGTTGACCCAGGCTCTGAATCTCACATTGTGGGGGGAGAGGGGGTCTTCCTGTGTAGATGTACCCTAAATGGCCTGCCCAGCTGAGAAAGTGCCTGTCTCCCTACATCTCACTATCATGAGTGAGATCAACAAATGCTCAAGTTTGATACATATCATTAAAAGAAAGCCAGGGTAGCAACTAGAGTTTTCTTCATGAGGAGCACTCTAGCTAATCAAAATAGTCTGCATTTTTTGACCTGAAGACTATGCCACACTAGTCATGTATTAGGGAGGCTTCTGAGGCGTGACCAGGAAGCAGGATTTTGGGTGGAGTGAGGAGCAGCTATAACAGTATTTTGTTGCTGAACTTATGGATATTTTAATATTTCCAATTGTATTATTACCACGTTGAGTGATGTTCCTCTGGGTTGGAAGTTTAATTGGCATCAGGACACCTGGGGAATATGTCTATGTGATTTTTTAAACTTGAAATCATAACAAATAAAGGGACTAATCTCCCAAGCAAAGTGGAGGAAGCCCCATCAGTGGAGTTGTTTAAGACTAGACTGAAAGAGCACTGAGAATGCACTGCAGGGAACAAGTCTAGACTCTCTGATTTCAATGGTTCTTGAAATAAGCTGTTTCTCCCCCACCTCCAGAGTATCTGAAGCACAGGAAGATGAATCTGAGCCAATTAAAATGCAAATATTCTGTCATGGCCCAGGCAAGCAACTGTCACTTGCCTATTAGCCATGTTCTTTGATCTACTTTAATTTAGGCTTTAATCATTTGGTATGGCTGGCCTTACAATTTAGGTCTTGGCTCTTCAACTCGGCGGTCATTATTGGCAACTATCTCATCTTCAGCACAGCATATTTAACAGCAGACCATTATTTTGTGACGGTACCTCCTTTCCCACACCAAGTGATCTCTTAATTCTAGACTGAAATTAGTGAATGCTACTGCCTATTCCCAACCTCTTGCTTTCAGTTTTTTTAAACACACTGTAGTGGAAACACAGACATTGGAACAGACAGGAAAGGTTGTCTGCTGCTTTGAAAATAGAAATATGACAGTAAAGACCAAGATGGAACAGCAAAAAAAAAATGACAGCAACATTTTCTTATATAAGGTTATGGAGAAAACTGATCCATGCTTCTTGCAAGAGGACGCATCTGTTCATAACAAACTGAAGTGAACTGTACTCAACAAAATCACAATCATTCCTGCTAGATTACTCCTTTCGTTAAAAGACGCCGATAATTTCCTTGGTTCAATAGCTAACCTATTTTAAATTGTTTAAAAAGAAACACACACCTCTAGCCAAGCCAGCCACTGTTCATATCACAGGCTTAGTCAATGGTTTTAAATCTTTGTACTATCTATTAAAATGAAAACCCACCATGCCGGAGATTGGAGGTTACTTCCAGCTCTCAGCAGAAAACCATAAACCCTTGATGAGCACGTTGTCTCTTTGAATGACTGTGTGATGATGCATGCAGCATGGCTATTAACTTAAATGGCGCGGGTTGGGGAGGGAGAGAAAATCACAAGGCTCTGCTATCAGGTTGGGTAACTCTACATCTTCATTTTAAGCTTGCAAAAATGAAATATAAAAGCCAGTAATGATACTAATAAAAGCTGCTTTCAATTTTTTTAAATTAAATCTTATATAAAGCTTGATTTGACCCAGATTGATTGATTTATTTATTTTAAGTATTTAACCTGCAATGTGTACATTTAAAGAAAAATGGTGCGGTGGGGGGAAGTTCGTCACTTGTGCTTAAGATGCTATTTTTTTCTGCTAGTATACCTTTAAAATGACTATGGCTTTGAGAAGGGATTAGTCCTTAATGTGCTTTCATTGCTTTTTGTATTTAACATAAAGGTTTTATATGACCAAATCCTTAGAAAGATCAGCAACTGTAGAGAGTTTCATTGAATTTTATTACTTTTCTTCCATCCCTCCTGCTTTCAAACAATGGGCAGGGAGTTGAGGAGGGAACAGTCGGATTTTTTTTTTACTGGAGTTCCTTTTAGCTAACAATCCAGAAAAAATAAATCCTAATAAAATATTGACCCTAAATCCGAGTAATACAATTCTGTCCTCTGATTTTTATTCACCTCTCCTCCACCATTTTTCTCTCCTACTGTTTTGTGCTCCTTGTCAACACCCAGTCTCCCAGCAATCTTTCTCCATCTCCATAATTTTTCCATTGTCCCACTTTACAAAATAACTCTCCCTCTTCCTTTTCTCCTAAAACCCCTATCCTTGCCCACCCAAGTCAGAGCCTGGCCCCGTGTGAGAAGCAGGATGTGATTGAAGAAATCAGCAGTTCACTATGTGATTCTCATATCCTAACAAACTAGTGAAACTGGCATCAGCAACTGAAAATTCATAAGCAGTTGGGATATTGCAGAAGTTGAACATGTTATCTCTTAAATGGATTCCAAAAAGGTGAAGAGTTCAAAAGGGAAGCTGATTTCTTAATCCAGCAGCTTCTTTCAGCAATTGTGATAAAAGGAAGGCAAAAGGTCTTAATTGTTTTATTTTTAATTTTTGTTTGCAACTTCCTTTCCTTGCAGGATCACACCAGGGTGTTTCCTGGTGTTCTCCTCTGAGCAGGCAATTTTATGTTATTGCTGCTTCCGACAAAGAACAATCAAGCAGCATTCACGATTCCCTCCCTTCCCCTCCCTCTGCCCCCCCCCCCCCCCCCCACACACACACACAGTGGGACTGTCCCACAGGCAAACTTCTATGCCCTTACTCTGGGTTCTTAGAAAAAACACTACATTTACCTCCCCAGACTGCATACAGAGAACGGCCCCCTCCTGCCAAACCCCTTTCCTATACCCAGACCTGCTGCAGGTGAGCAGAATAATATGCAGTCTGCCAGAGCAAAACTTCACTTTTTTAAATGGGTACAAATTGAGATTTACATTACACACACCACAGTATTATCGTGCACGAGCTTTTCAATGAAAATATAACCCCAAATGGAAATGCTTAAGTACCAGCAATAAAGGGACTGATTCATACACCCCAGAGAAAAAGTGGTGAACAATGCATGCTCAGTAAGATTTAGGCTTTATCCCTTATTAAAATAAAACCACATGCCTGATCTCTAACCCTCTTTGCTTTATTAATGTTTTCGTTTTTCAAGATTACAAAAGTAATGTGGAACAGAAGGCTTTAGAGGACAATTTATCATCCAAGTCCTATGTTCCAGATATTAAAATATCCATCACCCTCTCTGTCCACAAAATATAACTATATTTTTGGAGGATCAACAGGAATTATATTTTGAAGGTTGAAAGCAAAATTATGCTGCGGTAGAAAATAAAATACAACCTCCAAAACGTGAAGCACAATCACTGCTACTATACAGATTGATTGACACCTGACATGTCAATCTACCAAAATTCCAATTGTCTGAAAGATGTAACAAACAAACAGGAACATTTTCTCTTAAAAGGTCAGAGATTAGCAATTCTTAAGGGTCTATACACACAGGACTAAAGCCGAAGAACAACCATGAACTTTAAAGTGTGATCTCTTACGTTATAAATTGTTTCCCTAAGCCAGAGCCTTTTACACAATTCAGTTTGGATTAAGGTCACAACTAGAATGGAGTCTTATCTTCTCAGTTGAATTCCATCCCTGCAAACATTTGTTCTACATAACAAAATTTGTCACAATTTCCATTCTCTGCTCAGGAAACTCCTAGCACTTGAACAATAGGAGGAAGGGTGGTGGCGAGGGGACGGGGGGGGGGGGGGGGGGGGGGAATATTTCAGGACCAAATTGAAATGCATTAACAAGAGCTCGGAAAGGATGTGTTAGGGGAGTTGTTTGCACACCTTCTCCCTTCACTGTGCATAGGCTTGGAAGTACTGGATTTTTAATCCGTAAACACCACCAGACACCCGCAAACCAACAAAAAAATACTTCCCTCAACAATCAAAATTTACAGATAGGCGCAGTTAACATGTGATGTTGACAACTTGTGTTAATGGTTATAAAGCTCTAACTTTTTGAATTTCAACATTTACTGTCCTTAAAAAAAAACCAAACAAGCAAACAACTGTCGGCCCCTCCATAATTTCCCACAACTGTGAAAATTTAAATCAATAAAAATGGAAAAGAAGCTTAAAAATAAACCTTGATATTATCTATCAAAAATGTTTTTTAAAAATTTGAATTCTGCCAATCCTAGCTATGCATTAGAGTCCTGGATCTAGCCCATGCTCTCTATTGCTTATAGCCCTTTCACGATTTTTAAAATTCACATACAGCAACTGCCAATGGACCTTGCTTGGCTGGGACTGTTCCAGATTTTATGAAACCTGTGTGACAACTGCTGTCTCAGACAAGGTCACAGGACCATGGCAATTGGCAGGCAGCTATACCCAAGGCCTGGACTAGTTCACCGTACATATGCTTGCTTAGTGCACTGCCTACTTGTCCACATGGCAATGATCAATCTGTCAGTCAACATGAGCAAGGGAGGACTGAGGGCTGCAACAAGGGAGAGTTAGTTGTTTAAATGAAGAGAAAGGGGAGTACTCAAAGGAGTTTGGACCAGAGGTGAGGGAGGGTTTCGGACCCCCCACACCCACCCGCCATCTCCTCCAGACCTCCTCCAGACCTCCCCCAATACCCAGAGCAGGCTGTTCCTCTGAACACTTGTGCCAGTAAAACTCAATCATTTGAACAGATAGGGAAACAAAAAAGGGTGGGAGCATTACCAAAGTAAATTCATTTACAAATCTGACTGAACACAGGTAGAAAAATGTTTTGTAATATTTGCCTAGTTCTGCTGGGGTGCTTAAGGTGGGCAATAGCACAGCTCTTGAGGGTAAAAAGGAGAGGGATTGAGATTTTCTTTTTAATTTACATTCACTCTGACACACCTTCCTCGTGTCTGATTTACATTTAGAAAGCTCTCTGCAAGGAACAGATTTAGAGAGTTAAAGTAAAATCTTATGTGCTTAAAATAGTAAAGTAACATATTAGGACACCAGCAATCTTCGTGCACCAATTAAATGACTTCTGGAGTCCACAGACCTTTCCAATATCCTAATTTGCCATAGGAAAAGTAGCCCATCACCAAATTGCCCCTGTGGACTAAACTTCATCAAGAACTTTCAGATAAATTTCATTTGAAGTTTTTCTGATGAGTTATTCGTCAGATAACTTGGCAAAATAAAGATGGGGGGAAGGCTAAGAGAATTTTCAAAAATATAATTAACACCCCCCCCCCCCCGAGTCACATATCTCAAAGTAGCTTTTCTGAAACAGCTTAAATTTGGGCAAAAATATCATTTTTAGTAACCAAATGTGCATCTTTTGAAGTGCCAAGGAGCTTGTTTTGTGCCAGTGAATCAGTATTTGTGGGGCGGGGGGGAGGGGGTGAGAGGATGGAAGCAACAAAGTCAGGCTTATAATGGAAAATTTCAACCTTGTCCAACTTTCTTTGCATCAAATACAAAAATGACATAAAAAGTTACTGTTAACTCTGGAGGGGCAGCTGCATTATAAAAGGACAACACTACCTGTCCAACGAATTAAGATTGCCGCACTGTTGTAGCTCTCTTGGTCCCAAGATATTAGAGCAGGGGTGGCCAACCTGAGCCTGAGAAGGACCCAGAATTTACCAGTGTACATTGCCAAAGAGCCACAGTAATATGTCAGCAGCTCCCACACGCCGCTCCCAGCACCTGCCGCCCAGGGCAGACCTGCCGATCAGCGCCTCCCCCTCCCTCCCCCACACCTCCCAATCAGCTGTTTCGTGGTGTGCAGGAGGCTCAGGTGTGGGGGAGAGGGGGAGGAGCGAGGGCACTTCTTTCTCTGTGGAGAAAGTAGTGGTTTGGGACGATTTAGAAAAGCTGGACGAGCACAAGTCCATGGGACCAGATGCACTGCATCCAAGGGTGCTAAAGAAGTTGGCAGATGTGATTGCAGAACCATTGACCATTATCTTTGAAAACTCCTGGCGATCATGGAAGGTCCCGGAACACTGGAAAAAGGCTAATGTAGTGCCCAACTTTAAAAAAAAGAGAAGGAAGAGGATCCTGGGAACTACAGGCCAGTCAGCCTCACCTCAGTCCCTGGAAAAATCATCGAACAGGTCCTCAAGGAATCAATTCTGAAGCACTTAGAGGAGAGGAAAGTGATCAGGAACAGTCAGCATGGATTCACCAAGGGCAAGTCATGCCTGACAAACCTATTCTTGCCAGCAAGTTAAAGAAGTATGGGCTGGATGAATGGACTATAAGGTAGAAAGAAAGCTGGCTAGATTGTCGGGCTCAACGGGTAGTGATCAATGGCTCCATGTCTAGCTGGCAGCCGGTATCAAGCGGAGTGCCCCAGGGGTCTGTCCTGGAGCTTGTTTTGTTCAATATCTTCATTAATGCTCTGGAGGATGGCGAGGATTGCACTCTCAGCAAGTTTGCAGGTGACACTAAACTGGGAGGAGAGGTAGATATGCTGGAGGGTAGGGATAGGATACAGAGGGACCTAGACTAAAGAGAGGATTGGGCCAAAAGAAATCTGATGAGGTTCAACAAGAACAAGTGCAGAGTCCTCCAGTTAGGACGGAAGAATCCCATGCACCGCTACAGACTGGGGACCGAATGTCTAGGCAGCAATTCTGCAGAAAAGGACCTAGGGGTTACAGTGGACGAGAAGCTGGATATGAGTCAACAGTGTGTCCTTGTTGCCAAGAAGGTTAACAGCATTTTGGGCTGTATAAGTAGGAGTATTGCCAGCAGATTGAGGGACATGATCATTCCCCTCTATTCAACATTGGTGAGGCCTCATCTGGAGTACTGTGTCCAGTTTTGGGCCCCACACTACAAGGAGGATGTGGAAAAACTGGAAAGCGTCCAGTGGAGGGCAACAAAAATGATTAGAGGGCTGGAGCACATGACTTATGAGGAGAGGCTGAGGGAACTGGGATTGTTTAGTCTGCGGAAGAGAAGAATGAGGGGGGATTTGATAGCTGCTTTCAACTACCTGAAAGGGGGTTCCAAAGAGGATGGATCTAGACTGTTCTCAGTGGTACCAAATGACAGAACAAGGAGTAATGGTCTCAAGTTGCAGTGGGGGAAGTTTAGGCTGGATGTTAGGAAAATCTTTTTCACTAGGAGGGTGGTGGAATGGGTTACCTAGGGAGGTGGTGGAATCTCCTTTGAGGTTTTCAAGGTCAGGCTTGACAAAGCCCTGGCTGGGATGATTTAGTTGGGGATTGGTCCTGCTTTGAGCCGGGGGTTGGACTAGATGACCTCCTGAGGTCCCTTCCAACCCTGATATTCTATGATTCTATGGCAGGCTCAAGGTAGGGTGCAGGAAGGGGTGGAGTGGGGGTAGGGCCTGTGGCAGAGCCAGGGGGTTGAGCAGTGAGCACCCCTGGCACAGTGGAAAGTTGGCGCCTATAGCTCCAGCCCCAGAGTCGGTGCCTATACGAGGAGCCACATATTAACTTCTGAAGAGCCGCATGTGGAGGGTGGGATGGAAACTGTTGTAGTGTCGAGGAAAAGAAACCCTTGAGGAATTCCACCATGATTTCAACAATTTCCATCCTACCATCAACCTCAGCCTGGACCAGTCCACACAAGAGTCCACACTTCCTGGACACTACAGTACTAATAAGCGATGGTCACATAAACACCACCCTATACCAGAAACCTACTGACCACTAGACTTACTTACATGCCTCCAGCTTTCATCCAGAACACACCACATGATCCTTTGTCTACAGCCAAGCTCTACGATAACGCGCATTTGCTCCAACCCCTCAGACAGAGACAAACACCTACAAGATCTCTATCAAGCGTTCTTACAACTACAGTACCCACCTGCTGAAGTGAAGAAACAGATTGACAGAGCCAGAAGAGTACCCAGAAGTCACCTACTACAGGACAGGCCCAACGAAGAAAATAACAGAACGCCACTAGCCATCACCTTCAGCCCCCAACTAAAACCTCTCCAGTGCATCATCAAGGATCTACAACCTATCCTGAAGGATGACCCATCACTCTCACAGATCTTGGGAGACAGGCCAGTCCTTGCTTACAGACAGCCCCCCAACCTGAAGCAAATACTCACCGGCAAACCACACACCACACAACAAAAACACTAACCCAGGAACCTATCCTTGCAACAAAGCCCGTTGCCAACTGTGTCCACATATCTATTCAGGGGACACCGTCATAGGGCCTAATCACATCAGCCACACTATCAGAGGCTCGTTCACCTGCACATCTACAAATGTGATATATGCCACCATTTGCCAGCAATGCCCCTCTGCCATGTACATTGGCCAAACCGAACAGTCTCTACGTAAAAGAATAAATGGACACAAATCAGACGTCAAGAATTATAACATTCAAAAACCAGTCAGAGAACACTTCAATCTCCCTGGTCACTCAATTACAGACCTAAAAATCGCAATACTACAAAAAAAAACTTCAAAAACAGACTCCAACGAGAAACTGCAGAATTGGAATTAATTTGCAAACTGGACACCATTAAATTAGGCTTGAATAAAGCCTGGGAGTGGATGTGCCATTACACAAAGTTAAACTATTTCCCCATGCTTATTTTTCCCCCTACTGTTACTCACACCTTCGTGTCAACTGTTGGAAATGGGCCATTCTGATTATCACTACAAAAGGTTTTTTTCTCCTGCTGATAATAGCTCACCTTAATTGATCACTCTTGTCATAGTGCGTATGGCAACACCCATTTTTTCATGTTCTCTGTCTATCTACCCACCATATTTTCCACTGCATGCATCCAATGAAGTGGGTTTTAGCCCACGAAAGCCTATGCTCAAATAAATTTGTTCATCTCTAAGGTGCCACATGTACTCCCCTTACACTTTCAACAGTTGCTCTAAAAATAGCATTTTTGGTTTCCAAAGATAATGGGCCTGATCCTCCACTGTTGTCAATTGGCATGGCTCCATTAACTTAAACAGGGTCACACCTACCCATTTACACCAGCTCAGGATCTGGCCCATAATCTCTCAACAGTGGCTTTACAACTTGTTCAGTTTTAAAGCAAAAAGATTATTTTGCTAACAGTTCACGAGGAGGTAGAAAATCAAGCTTATATTCTTTCCAGATATGTATTATTATCACCATCATCTTGACCCAAATGAGGTATATCTGCCTCCCACTGAGTAGGAAAGATAGGAAGTATGGCAAGAAACCACCCTGGCTTAACCAAGAGATCTTAAATGATCTAAAAATTAAAAAAGAGAGTCCTACAAAAAGTGGAAACTCGATCAAATTACAAAGGATAAAAATAAACAAATAACAAAAGTATGTAGGGACAAAATTAAAAAGGCCAAAGCACAAAACGAGATCAAACTGTCTAGAGACATAAAGGGTAACAAGAAAACATTCTAGAAATACATTAGAAGCAAGAGGAAGACCAAGGACAGGGTAAGCTCATTACTCAATAGGGGAAGGAGGGAACAATAACAGAAAACCTGGAAATAGCAGAGGTACTTAATGACTTCTTTCTTTCGGTTTTCACCAAGAAGGTTGGTGGCGATTGGATGTCAAACATAGTGAATGCCCATGAAAATGAGGTAGGATCAGAGGCTAAAATAGGGAAAGAACAAGTTAAAAATTACTTAGACAAGTTAGATGTCTTCAAGTCACCAGGGCCTGATGAAATGCATCCTAGAATACTCAAGGAGCTGACTGAGGAGATATCTGAGCCATTAGTGATTATCTTTGAAAAGTCATGGAAGACGGGAGAGATTCCAGAAGACTGGAAAAGGGCAAATATAGTGCCAATCTATAAAAAGGGAAATAAGGACAACCCAGGGAATTACAGACCTGTCAGCTTAACTTCTATACCCGGAAAGATAATGGAGCAAATAATGAAGCAATCAATTTGCAAACATCTAGAAGATAATAAGGGATAAGTAACAGTCAGCATAGATTTGTCAAGAACAAATCATGTCAAACAACCCGACAGCTTTCTTTGACAGGGTAAAAAGCCTTATGGATAGGAGGAAAGCGGTAGATGTGGTATATCTTGACTTTAGTAAAGCTTCTGATACTGTCTCGCATGACCTTCTCATAAACAAACTAGGGAAATGCAAACTAGGTGGAGCTACTATAAGGTGGATGCATAACTAGCTGGAAAACCATTCCCAGAGAGTAGTTATCAATGGTTCACAGTCATGCTGGAAGGGCATAATAAGCTGGGTCCCACAGAGATTAGTTCTGGGTCCAATTCTGTTCAACATTTTCATTAATGATTTAGATAATGGCATAGAGAGAACACTTATAAAGTTTGTGGATGATACCAAGTTGGGAGGGGTTGCGAGTGCTTTGGAGGATAGGATTATAATTCAAAATGATTTGGACAAACTGAAGAAATGGTCTGAAGTAAATTGGATCAAATTCAATAAGGACAAATGCAAAGTACTCCACTTCGTAAGGAACAATCAGTTGCACACACACAAAATGAAAAATGACTGCCTAGGAAGGAGTACTGCAGAAAGGGATCTGGGGTCATAGTGGACCACAAGCTAAATATGAGTCAACAATGTAACGCTGTTGCAAAAAAAGCAAACATCATTCTAGGATGCATTAGCAGGATTGTTGTAAGCAAGACACTAGAAGTAATTCTTCGGCTCTACTCCACACTGATCAGGCCTCAACAGGATTACTGTGTCCAGTTCTGGGTGCCACGTTTCAGGAAGGATGTGGACAGATTGGAGAAAGTCCAGAGAAGAGCAACAAAAATGATGAAAGGTCTATAAAACATGACCTGTGAGGGAAGATTGAAAGACATGATTGGGGACATGATAAGAGTTTTCAAGTACATAAAAGGTTGTTACAAGGAGGAGGTAGAAAAAATGTTCTGCTTAACTGCTGATGCTAGGACAAGAAGCAACGGGCTTAAATTGCAGCAAGGGAGGTTTAGATTGGACATTAGGAAAAACTTCTTAACTGTCAGGGTGGTTAAGCACAGGAATAAATTGCCTAAAGAGGTTTTGAAGAGCAGGTTAGACAAACACCAGGCATGGTCTAGATCAGTGCTTCTCAAGCTATCTGATGTGGGGGACCAGCAATTTTTTTTTCCCAATGTGCACGCAAACCAGCAGCCAATAGCTCATGGACCGGCACCGGTCCGCAGACCACCACTTTGAGTAGCACTGCTCTAGATAATACTTAGTCCTGCCATGAGTGCAGGGGACTGGACTAGATGACCTCTCGAGGTCCCTTCCAGTCCTCTGATTCTAGAATATCACAGGTGTAACTGAGGCCATGTCTACACTAGTAGTACTTTACTGGTAAAGGAATGCCGGTATAGTATACCAGAAAAGCACTCTTAGTTCAGATGCTCCTATGCCAGCAAAACTATACCAGCGCTTTGTAAAGAGCTTCAGTGTAGACATGATTTAAGGTGCAACCGAAGTGTACAACTGAAGGTAAAAATTCAGCATCTGTATCTTAGCCATGTACTCTGTTACTGATATGGGAGCAAGAACAGAATCCATCTCACTCTCCCGTAACAGTAGCCACGCTGGTTCCACGGCACACATGGAAAAAGCGACTTAAGTTGTGTCACTAAAGTAAGCATATGAGACTTGACATACACACAGGCTGCAGGCCTGACAACCACCATGAACAATGCTCCCAAGTTCCAATGAGGTTGAAAAGGAAACTTCAAGGGTATAAACTTAAATGCATGGCAATATTTAATCATATAAAAATATATCCAACCATTAAAAAAGTAACAGTATTCAAAAGTATTTTCCCCCAATAAACATTTACAGCAGACTACGTTTTTAGGAACTTTGGGTTTTATATTTTAGATCTGTTTTTGTACATCAGGCTTTCCACATCTTAATCCTGGAAGAGCAATTATAGTGCACTACCAAGCAATACTTTTAGAGCAGTAAATTAAAGAGGCCTAACTCATGGCCACAGCTGTGCCCTGTTATCTGTACTGTGTCACTTTAATTCAGAACACAAACGCCATAATTCTTTAAATTGTTACATGCCTGTAAACCACAACAGCAATTAATTTGCCTCTGCCAGGCTGTACCGTTTTAAAAATCCCCACAACACTGCAAAGTAAAACAAAACCAGCTGCACCCAACCTTTTATTTTACTTTAAAAAAAACAAAAACAAAAACAAAAACACAAAGAGAAGGACATTTTAAAATCTTCACAGAAAACTCAAAAAAAGCAGCAAAGCTGATCACAGGAGGATTACAAAAATCAAGTTTGAAAATGGATTCTAAGCCCATGAAGCTCTGTTTAGAGAAGTAATCCCATCAATTCAGTGGGACTACCTGTGTGCAAAGGTTTTGCAGGATAAGGCCTTAAATTAGTGCAAAGCAAACAAAAACTAATTTATTGATTTTAACACACATTTAAACTCCTTTGTGCCAGAAAAATAGCTTTGTGTTTCTTCCCTTCCCTGCATTCCGATTTTTCAAGCCATTAGTCAATAGTTTGGAACATACCTACTGAACTTACCTACAAACCCTTTAAAAAAAAAAAAAAAGTTGGAATAAGGAATAAATTCCTGAAACTGGCAATTGTCAGACAGGTAAACAATATTTTTGCCCCCTTTATTTTTTTCATTTTTATTTTTATTTGAGTCCAGAATAGAGCTCAGCAAATAACTGATATGTCAATTTGGGAGCAACTCAGGAAAAAAAAAAACTTTCAGTTTGGGCTGAACCTAAACTGAAAATTTGAGGTTTATTTAGTGAACTGAAAAATGTCACTTAATTCACAATACCCCACTACTGACTGGGCGAGAGGGAGTGAGATAGACTCTATGGCCTGATGACAGGTTTCAGAGTAGCAGCCGTGTTAATCTGTATTGGCAAAAAAAAAAAAAAGAGGAGGACTTGTGGCACCTTAGAGACTAACAAATTTATTTGAGCATAAGCTTTCGTGAGCTACAGCTCACTTCATCGGTTTATAGCCTGATGGTTAGGGCACTCACCTGGGGTGGGGGTGAGGGATGTTCCAGTCCCTGCTCCAATGAATAAGTAAGTGTTTATAACAAAGTAGAACTGCTTCAGACAGGAGACGCACAGAGATCCACCCCAGAACAGCCTATAGCCTTGTTGATAGGGCACTTATCTAGTACAGGAGAGACCTAGATTAAAGTCCCTGCTTTAGAGGGGAGATTCAAATGTGGATCTCTCACATTCCAAGTGAGTGCCTTAACCACTGGAATATTGGGTCTAACGGGGGTACCCCCGCCACCTGCTCACATGGTTCCTAAATCTCCTTGTCAATCTATCCTGAAAATTGAAATGTTTCATTTTTATAGCGTTGAAATCGTTTGTTTCAACATTGCCGAATATTTTTCTATTTTTGTTTCAACCAAAACAATTCGCTGAAATAGACGCAAATTCACCAATGGTTTTGGTCAACCTGAATCTGCATTTTTTGGTGAAAAAAAATGTTTAACCTAAAAACTTTAACCCAGCACTAGTCAAGAGTCCATTTGGGTTTTCATGAAAGTAAGGGACTGTAGTATTTGCAGTGAACAAAGACAGCAATGATGTAGTCAGGAGTTATGCAAGATTCCATTACCTACAATTTATTTCTTAGCTGCAGCACCTGTTGTTTCCTACATAAGAGTTGCATTCCAAAGATAGGTATAGATAGAGACATCCTAACTGTTTATAATAAATGGATATTAAGATGGCTTTGATCTCACAAACATATGAATATGATTGTATATATGAACATTTTTTATACATTTGAATAATCTAAAACTCAATAGGTATATTCCCCACATGTAGTTACTCACACATATGTTTGTGAAATCAGGACCTATATCACAGATCCATACCACATTGGTTTTAGGACTTTGGATTTTAATGATAGTATGAGCCAAAAGTGTAATGAAATTTTTAAAATGTATGTATGTTAAAATTATGTTACAGGTTTGCCCCGCGCTACAACCAAAGCATGGTAAATGAGATTTACGGCTGCCATTCAAGTAATCAACGAGTCCAGTTGTTTTTAAATATTGCAGCATCACATGGGCTCAATCAAACACCTACTGAAGGCAATGGAAAGACTTCAGTAGGCATTGAATCAAGCCTCACCATGGTAAGATATTCAGAGACGGATTTTATATTGAATTTATTTGTTTCCTTTGTTTAAAGGTTTAAAGATTTTATCATTTTCAAACTAGTTGCCTTTGGGCTGAAGTTTGAGGATCTCAGTGAAAAAGTGAAACTTTTTGGACATTTTAGTAAAATTCAGGTTGGCCACTGTTGAGATATCTAAGGCCATGTCTACACTACCACTTATGTCACTCAGGGGTATGAAAAAAAAGTTCGCCAGCATAAATGGTAGTATGCACAGCTCTCCCATCAGCATAGAGCGGCTACATGAGAGATCTTACAGTGGCGCAGCTGCATCAGTATGGCTGTCCTGCTCGCTGTCAGCTCTCTAGTGTAGACATCGCCTAAGTGTAAGTAACTAAGTTTTTGGATATCTTTCAGGCAACTTGTGCTTAATATACTCAAAACAGCTTTATTTTAACACTACAGACTTATCAAGCACTTAAGGATCCTGCAAATCCTTACTCATAGGTGTATAATTGAACTAAGCTCATTGGGGGAGGACTGTCTTTATTTTTTTCTGTGTTTCTACCTCACCTAGCACAAGGGGTCCTGGTCCATGACTGGAGCGCCTAGGCACTACAATAATATAAATAATAATAGTAGTCCTTATTTATAAAAGTAGTTTGATTGAGGCCAATAGGTCTACATGTGAGAGTATGGGTTGCAGGACCAGGCCCTTAATTCTCAAAGAGAACTAAGTTGTGTATGTTATAAATCGAAATCCATGAATAAAAATAAAAACCGTTTCTGGGGTGAATATCAATCCTTAATGTGCAAGTCAGAAAATTCAAAGCTATGATTCCCACAGCAACCATAATGGTCCCATGTGGGTATGTAGTATTTTACATTCTTTCCTAGAGACCCAATGAATGAATTCTAAAGGGCTTATAAAGAATGCAAAACACTACATACACACATGGGGCCATTATGGTTGCTGTGTGAATCACAGCTTTGAATATTCTGACTTTTCCACATTAAGGGTAGAAGTTCACGCCAGAGAGTATTTTATTTTTATTCATGCATTTAGATTTATATAAATAAGATTTTTAAATACATTGGCTATTTTATGTTCTAGACACCTTAACCATAATGTTACATTAGCAAAAAAAAATTACGTTATATTAACCACATGGGAAAACATACTGACTATTGTACTACTTGTTTTCATTTATCCAAATATAGTTACTTCTCAAGTCATATTTAAACAGATTTAAACTACTACAGATGATTTTTTTAATTTGCATCACAAGGCAAAATCCAGAAATAATTCATTAGAGAGAGAGAGAGAGAGAATTTAAAGATTATTAAAGTTTTAAAGATAATCACATTGAAGAAATATTGTTCCATAAATCTGTTCTTTTACATTGATAAAGGCCCCGATTCAGTTGGATACTTAACCAAGTGTATAATTTTACGACCAGGAACAGCCCCACTGAGGTCAATCAAGAGTTTTCATGGATTGGGGCCGCTTGCCTCCCATTGAAGACAATGGGATGTAAGCACATGCTTAAGTCCTTTTCTGAATAGAGGACCTGAATGTTTTGAAGTTAAAACATTTCCCCTCCTTTTGAAGTATTTTCTTTTCTTGTTAAGAATAAAAGACTCTTACACTCACAAGGAAAAGACAGCTCCTTTTACAACTTCACCCACCAAGCAAACCATTGTGCCGCAGAAATAGCACCTCTAGCTGTAACACAAACAAAAACTTCACATCACTTCATAGTGAACACCATTTTGGACTTTTTAAATAAATAGTTTTATTGTGTTTTTTTTTCTTTTGCATCAGAAACTATCTCCAGCTTTATTTGTACTTTTATTCTTTACATTTTGCCAGCCCTTCAGCTTTATTCTCTTTCCTTGGGAGTATTTAGAGATTGCATTAGTTCAACTTAAGTTTCACATGTAGCATATTTGTAAAACCACTTAGATTTTCCCTTAACAATAAGCCTAACATGCTGGCATATAGTTTTCTGAAAAACTTTACTCTTCTAAAGAAAAAGTTCTGTTTAGATGGATGATAAAACAACAACATATGCATGGGTAAGAGGGGGAAGCAAGAAGCAGAATAAGTGAGGAGGGTCCTTGCAATCTGGAGCCTAAAACACGGAGGGGCTTGAATGCAACATCTTGCTTTTGAGCAGCTGCTCTCATGGGAAAATGCTGATTGTGGCCAACCAGCTGACTGCTATTGGCAGGGGACCCAGGGAGGAGATGACACAGTACTGATTACCCTCTCATCTCCAAGGCATGTCACAATGTGACCTAGGTAAAGAAAGGAGGCAGCAAGACTGACTCACATAGCACACATCAGTGGCTGATGAGGGCTTGGGGCAAAACCCTAGATTTGGTGGATATAGACCAGTCAGAATCTTGCTTCAACCTCAATTGACAAACTAAGCCAAATCACAGTTGGAAAGATAAAGAGTGAGCACTTCAGTTATTCAGCAATCTGCAAAACAGTTTGGGTTTATCCTTGCAAATTTTCCAGAGTCCCATTTCAGATTAAGACTTTGTGCCTCTGTAATGGTTGGTATTCAGGAGAGTGCTTTCTACACCATCACTATCCTGCTAGTTATATTGAGACATATTATAAAAAAAATTAGAAAGTCAGATAGCTAGTAACAACCCTTTAGCATTTTAAACTATGAGTCAGAACTGCCTTCTGAATTGGCAGGCAGTCTTTTTCCATTAAAGAGGACTGCCCAATGCTCTCATTATTTAACAAAAAATACAGAGCAATTATTTTGTGTTTTGCTAAATATTTGGTATGGTGCCTTTCTCAAAAAAAAAAAAAAACAACACATAAAACAACAACTCTAATATCACAAAATTGTTGAGGCACGCTTAAATAGGTCACCAAGCTAACCTTCATTGTTAAATTCTTTCTGTATGAAGTGAATGCTATGCAATTAGCTTACTGAGGTAGCTGTTCCAGAATCTTGTTTTATTCATAAACCTGATGCCTCCTCCTTCCCAAATGTGATAGCTGAGAAATTAAATTGCTTTGTGTTTTTACCAGTAACCAGTGTTCAGTTCTGTTTCAACTATTTCATGTCCTGTTGTCCCACAGTCACTTTTGAAAAGCTAGTTTCAGTCTCAGAGGGCCCTTTTTATCTGTTATATTAGGCTAATTGGTAATCCTTCTTTCCATGGAAAAAAATTCTAAAAGGAGGTCACTTTCCTGAAAGTTATTATGACTCAAAATGCTTTGTCTTAACTATAAGAAGTGAATATGCTCTTTAAAATAAACCACTAGATCATGATTCAGGCCAATAATGTGGATATGAAATTAGTCATTTTTGAGAGATCAATCCTGCAAACACTGAGTCCTTACTCACATGAACGGTTCCACTGATTTCACTGGGACTATCAGACAGGGCTACTCAGATGAGTAGCAGTTTGAAGGATTGGGCTCCAGGATAATGTCACGAGGCAGGTATATCCCATCATCACTTCAGGGAGTGTGTGTGTGGGAGGGGGGAAGTTATAGCCCTGCAGTCGAGTTCAGATAACTGCCCTTTTCCCAAGGGCAGTATGACTTAATGGTCAGAGTTAATAGGACTTCTCTTAGTTCCAGGGCATTATGGCCCAACGGCTAGAATCAATAGGACCACCCCTGAATGCAGAACAGTATGGCCCGGTGGCCAGAGTCAGTGGGACTGCCCTTGGCTTCAGGGCAGCCCTTATATGCAGGGTGATGTGGCCCTTTCAGTGGCACATGTATCTGCCACTGGATCAATGGGCATCCATCCAAAACATGCTGACTTGGTTCCCGGCTTCACAACTGGATTTATGTCTGGTTCCCCTAAGCTACTTCCTACCCTACCTTCCTCCTCTGTAGTCCGCAGGCCCTTTGGGTCTTCAGGGTCGTCAGCAGGCAAAGCTCCTGATGACAACTTCTCCTCATGGGCTTCCACAGCCAGCCGGATATTTGCCTGGGTCTCGGTGTGGCTGGCTTCCATGGTCTGGGGCTCCGATAGCTCCTGGCCAAGAGCCTGCAACAAACGTCGTCTCTACTGCGATCAGAGCAGACTAAGCTTGGCTGCTCCCTTTTATACTGAGATTCCAGTTGGGAATGCCCAGCAGGGGTGAGAGGGCATGGCTTCCTCAGCCCCCAGTATGGGGTTAACCCCTTCCTGTCCAGCGCGGGGCAGGTATACCCTGTCTCAGATAATTTCAACATTTTTCCTGCTTGATTCTGCAGTGACAAAATGTACTCTTCCCAGCCACAGATGCTCAAAACTTTCCCTTCTCTGTGGTAAGATTCACAGATATAAGACTTTTACTGAGAGGCACATAACTTTCTACTGAAAAAAAACCCCAATATTGGCAGTACCTTGCACAGTATTGCCATCCACAAACATTCAAAAAATCTTGAGTCAGGATTTTTAAGCCAAACTGTGTTCTTTTTATTTGTCTCGTGGTTTCTGAGCCTCTAAGGAACCCTCAGGTCACATTTTCAAGAATTTATCTGCAAACATGAGGCCTAGAAGCTTCCTTTTTGAAAAATAAAAGCTGAGATTCTGATCAAGTCACTTGCTCCAGGAGCTGGGCCTTTAAGAAAAATACCAAATATGGTGATGTTTGCAATAAAGTCATAAGAGTTGGCAACCCTGCTTCCATTCAGAAACCTCAAAGTCCTTTTTAAAAATGTGCAACAACCTCCTGAGCTATGTAGGTAAATACTGTATTATTCCCTTTTACAGACAGGTAAGCCAATTCAGAGAGCAGTTCCATGACTTGACCAAGGATATGTGTTCACTGCAGAGTGAATTCAGTCTCTTATCAGGATGTTGCCCTAAACCACCTCTTGTCTTCATACAAAAACCTCTAACCTGAGTTTGGTGCTGCTTTAAACCCAGGCTAGATGGCTTGGTTGGGGGTATAGGCTAAATCGTGTTTCTCAACCTTTTTGATACCAAGGACCGGCTTGCTGCCTTCCTAAACTGTCTCAGGGAAATCTCAGGGACCGGCACCAGTCCACGGACCAGTCATTGAGAAACACATGGGTGCCGCTTTAACTCGCGTGGGTAACCCACCTACTCTTTGCAGAAAGGCTGAAAGCTAAATCACTTGAATGCTGACAGTTCTCTACTAACCTTCCCCAATACCTTTGTGTGCCTAGAGACAAACAAGCTCTTCCACAATTCACTGGAAAAAAGAATCACAATGCAGCTTTACTCACTGCAGCACAAAAAAAATCAGGGAAATGGCTCCAGAAGTCCTAATGACACATATGAGTGATTGCAGTACCAGTGAGGATACATTTTCCACTGAATGCATCCGATGAAGTGAGCTGCAGCTCATGAAAGCTTATGCTCAAATAAATTTGTTAGTCTCTAAGGTGCCACAAGTCCTCCTTTTCTTTTAGTGAGGATACAGTAACTTGGGTATGGGTTAGAAGTGTGCCTGCTCACACTCAGGCTAGGCTAAACTGGCTGCTTACTTAGACCTGAGTGCGAATCACTCAAATTAACTATGCACTGAGGACATATCCTAAAAATCACACAGCAAGTTGTTGGCAGAGCCTGGAATACAAACCATGGATGAACTCCTTGCCACACTGAAGTTAATGAGACTTTTGATTTTGGCTTCCATGGGATGAGAATTTCATATCCCCTGAGCCCCAGACTTTTGCTAGGGCCATAAGACCCTGCTACTTACAAATAGTGCACAAAGAGTGTGGGAGAGAAAAGGGTAAAACACACATACACCAATTAAAGTGTTTGCATTCCTGATTTTCTGTTTAAGATATAACAGATTCTGAAAATGACTAAGAATTTTATTCATAAAATCAGCCCCCACTAAAACATCTCAGAGAGCATTCAGTATGGAAGGTTCTTCTAAACAGATTAACTATGGGTTGTGGTGAAATCATACATTGTATCCAATAATCCTAGTATTTACATTTTGCTAGATTCTCACCTCATTGTTCACATTACAGCATGACCAAAGGAATATTGGCCAGCTTGTTATCCTTAAATTATATATTAAAAAAATAGGGAAAAGGAAAGATAATTTAAACAACTTCAGGGCAAAATTCTCCTCTCAAAGATGCCTGACAGATCTCAACTTCAATTGGAGATCTGCTCAGAGCATATTTTAACATGGTTTTCTGAAATGGTGCTACGTACACTTGGCTGTATTTGTAGTTAAGCTATGTTCAGCATCGATTCACCTACACCTCCTGCAGATGTTCATTATCAGCAATAGGTAATTTTCCTAGCATAGACCAACTCAGAGAGAGAGAGCAGAAAACCAAAGTTAAGCAAGCTCCTAGTGATTCAAAATTTAAGAGCTGGTATCTCAAAAATGTAGCCCTTGGACATACATAAAATAGAAAATGTTTGTCACAGAAAAGATGCTGCGAGCAAGTATTTTCATTTTTAACATATAACATGGCAATATGATAGGTTAAATGCATATATTTCTGCAAAGTACACATATACAGTGTATGTCTGTTTGTATCTACACACATTTATAGACACACACACTCTCCCTCTACCTTCATGGAAATAAATATTTTGTTAAGCAAGATCATGATCTCATTCACCCTGTACACACTGGCAGATTTGTCTGTGAACACCAATGCCACTCTTCCAATTATATGGTTTAAAAAAAGTAAACAAAAAACACTTCAGTCTCTATAGCTGCTAATCCCAGATTTTTTTTGACTCAAAATTAAAAATTTAATAAAAAAAAAGTTCTTTTTAAAGTTTATTTTCTATGCATTAACAATAATTACGTGCACTGGGTATTTAAGAAAACAGTTGTTTTAAGGGCTTAGCATATCACCACAGAATTTACTATCTTTTATGTATTCAGTCCCAATCTTGAGGGATTTTACTTATCTTTTTCATTCCCCTGTAAACCCAAAAGGAAAAGGAAACCACATGTATACCCTAATTTCTTTTTTAATGTATGAAAACAATTCTCTAACTTAAAATGTTTTACTTAGCATTAAAATAATATATTTGTTCAGTTTAAGACATGAAACAAAATAGCACATTGTCCAAAACTGATAATTAGAAACTGTTTGAAGTCACATGTAACTCACATAAAATCAAACTGGTCAGAAAGGCAAGGCATTTAAAATGCATGCTTGACATACTTTGTGCAACTTGGTATGTTTCAGCTGGATGTGGGTGAGAGGTACGGGATTGGTTTATTATGGATTTATTTATAAAGGCATAATTCCACCATTCACATCCTTATATGGCAAATCTGCCCACTACTGTACTATCACCTACAAGGAAATGATGTACCAGAAATCACCATTCTCCATATTCAAAAGGAACACTTACAGACATTGTCTGTCTACTCATCTAGCAATGTTAATGGCTCTGAATGCCTCACACTCTGGAAATAAAGGCATAATTTCTTTTGGAACGCTTTCAAATCATTCATACATAACATTTACTATTCCCAAGTAGCACAACTGTTTTACTGAATTTATATCAGGCACTACACTCAGTTTATATCAAATGGTCAGAGTCCCTGCAACTCTTACCATATTAAAAGGTTAGGTTCGCTGTTCCTTCTAAACTGTGCACATGTGCGCCCACACACAGAACCTAAACCCCGCACACACATGGCGAAACACCTTGCGCACAAAAATTTGCACAGAAGCACAACAATTTGCACAGAAGAAATTTTTTGCGCACACAGCCTGTCAAAAATTGGAGGGAACATTGGTTGGGTTAGTCAACACAAGCTCCCTAAGGCCTTGTCTTCACAGTTAAATCTGTTCTTATTGCAGGGTGGTTTTACCATGAAATCAACCATGGGAAAGTGGTATAATGACGTCCTTGCCTAGCTACCTTGTGGTAAAATCTACAGGTCCCTTGTCTTCACTAGAAGAACTATCACACATTAGTTATCTCACCATAAAAAATACCTTTATAGTAGTTAAGACAAAGTCTAAGAAGATTTTCGACCTCTAATTTTGGTTACAAATAAATAATAAATAATAATAATCTATACCCAGCTGTTACATAGTGCTTTTCATAAGTAGATCTCAAAAGCACCTTACAAAGAAAATATCCATCATTTCCCAAGGCATAGAGCAGTGAAGCAACTTGCCCAAGGTCACCCAGCAGGCCAGCAGTGGAGCCAGGAATAGAACACAGGTCTCGTAAGTACCAGTCCTTTCAACCACAGAGCATCTTCACTTTGTGCTAGTAACAAAAATTGTGATTTTTACATTCAATTTCACAATTTGATTTCTTTGAGCCTCAGTTTCCCCATTTTCATTTCTGAAAACCAGTGGAAGGATTCTGTGTAAGGCTTTACTCTTATTTATCTGCCATTGCCTACACTGATAGTTCCCTGTGTAAAAGCCAGTTTTAGTTTGTCTTTTTGTCTGTTTTCAAATTAAATTAGCCAACCACAGAATCATAGTGGAGAAGCTGAATTCTCCAAATCTTCCTGTGGCATCCCCCCAACTCAAGCAGATGCTCAGGTGCTGTCTTTCTTGGGGTTTGGAGAGGTAGTAACAAGACAACATACATAGGGTAGAACCATGCTAATTCAGCTCTTTCTTAACTTCAAACCCCATAACATGCACACTGGGTGTACATAGGCCTACTGTAGAAGAGCCTACTCTTAGGGTATGCCTCCCAGCCCAGCGTGACACACTTGGCTAACAGGGCTTGTGCTAGCCCTCTAAAAATAGCTGTATAGACAGCACTTTGAAGTTGCAATGTGAGCCCTGCTAGCCCAAGTCTGTTGGCCCAGCCTGGAAGGCTCGCTGCTGTAGGCTGTGTAGCCATGCCTCTAAAGGCCCTGTGTCATAAATATAAAGGGAAGGGTAACCACCTTCCTGTATACAGTACTATAAAATCCCTCCTGGCCAGAGGCACAAAATCCTTTTACCTGTAAAGGGTTAAGAAGCTCAGGTAACCTGGCTGGCAACTGACCAAAAGGACCAATAAGGGGACAAGATACTTTCAAATCTGGGGCGGTGGGGAGGGGGGGAAGAAAGGTTTTGGTCTGTCTTGCCGGACACAGATCCAGGAAGCAAGCAATCGAACTCCATTAGAATTAGTAAGTACTAGCAAGGGAATGTGTTAGCTTATTTTTGTTTTGGCTTGTGATTTTCTCTGTGCTGAGAGGAAGGTGTATTCCTGGTTTTCTTTTTGTAACTTTAAAAAGTTTGGCCCAGAGGGAAATCCTCTGTGGTTTTGAATCTGATTGCCCTGTAAGATTATCTTCCATTCTAATTTTACAGAGGTGCTTCTTTCACCTTTTTTCTTTCTAATAAAGTTCTATTTCTTTTAGAATCTGATTGGGATTTTTTTTAGTGTGCTAAAAAAAACCCAAGGTTGGTCTGTGCTCAGCTTGTTTATTCTCAAGCCTCCCCAGGAAAGGGGGTGTAAGGCGTGGGGGGATATTTTGGGGAAGTAGGAACGCCAAGTGGTCCTTTCCCTGAAATTGTCTAAATCACTTGGTGGTGGCAGCGTTACCTAATCCAAGGCACAAGGGAGAATTTGTGCCTTGGGGAGCTTTTAACCTAAGCTGGTAGAAATAAGCTTAGGGGGTCTTTCATGCGGGTCCCCACATCTGTACTCTAGAGTTCAGAGTGGGGAGGGAACCCTGACACCCTGTATTTACTGCAGGAAAAAAAAGGTGTGTTCTTAACTTGAGTTAAATAACCTGAGTTAAAATCTTAGTGAAATCAGAGAAACAAGGTTGAGGAGGTAATATCTTTTACTGGACAACAGAAGTTTCGCCAATATTCTGGGACCAACATGGCTTCAATAACACTGCATACAATAGCGAAATCAAGACATTTGAGTTAGAAATCAAAGTAAACCCTAGACTTCCCCTAGTGCCTTGTCTCCACTAGGATTTTAACGCCAGTTAAGAACATACCTTTTTTTCCCATTATAGCGAAGCCAAGAAAATCAGCAATGTCCTTCCTCTTCCCAGCAAAGATTTAATCACAGAGAGATCTAAGTGAGGTCTCTTATTATTAAAATTTTATTAATGTAATATATTGTAAAAGAATGTTGACTAAGTTTTTAGAATCATCACCATAATTAAAACAAAAATCTGCTTGTCAAATAACCAAACAAAATTCATTTTGTAATGCACCATCACTGCTCTTTTGTTAACTTGCGCATTCACAATACATCTCCCAAACATTAGTATACTGACTCTAAACACCAAATGGTAATCACAGATACCTCATATATTCTTCATTCTTAGATATTTACCATTGCAAATATTGAAAGATACATGCAGCTCTACACTGGCTTTTTAGTTGCAGCCACATCAAAGTATACTCTGCTGCCTCTGAATCAAAGTTGAAACATCCATCATTAACTATATGCGAGTAAAACTTTCTTGCACACTTGTATTGCCCCCCATTTACCACACAGTACTAAGTGCCTCACAATATTTATCATCACAATATCCCTGTGCGCGAGGGGCACCTCCGCGGTACCTGGCATTGGCCACTGTCAGAAGACAGGATACTGGGCTAGATGGACCTTTGGCCTGACCCACTATGGCCATTCTTATGTTAAGTACTAGGAAGTATTTGCTATTAAATCACTAATAAAAGTAGGTCATCATAAAACACCAGAAGGCTTCCCAAGCGTATGAAAAGCTGGGAACGTAGGAAACGATATGCATGATCAGTATTTGAATGGAAAATCTATATAAAATTTCCTCAGCTTCAGAGAAAGCATACAGATATGAAATCAGATCTTCCACTGTCTACAGCTAGGATCAATCACACAGAGGCCATACTGACTTCCCAACAGTCCCACCTTGATCGTTCTGGGCATAATTCTGGTTCAGAGAGAAGCTGGAAAGGTAGAATTTCCAAAATATATGCAAGTATATTTTGTAAAGAGCAGACACCCGCTGACTACTGAACATAAGGGGAAGCAGACCTGAGGCTGAAAATGAAGTTGTAAATCAGATAAATATATGTAAATTATCAGAAGATATGCTTGGCATTCATAGGTGTCAATTTAAAAGGACAGAGCCTGACCTCAGTTACTCCACACTTACACTGGAACAACTTTCCTGAAGTTAGTTGAGTAGCTCAATGTACACTGGTGTAACAGATCAGAATCTGATGCATACATTCGAAATGTGTATGCAGCGTTTATATCACTCCACCGCAAACTATAAGGTATGAGCACTAGACACTCCCAGAATTGCTCCATATGCAAAAATATCAAAATAGTGCTAGGCACTTCCTCCCTTCACCGCCCAAATCAGGTATGGGACTGACCGTGGAACCTTAAAATACTGCATGTAACATTAAAAGCTTCAATACAGCCAACATCAAAACCGTATCTGCTGCCATCATATTATGAAATGAGCCTAGAACACATGCAAGCCTATAAACCAAACCAGCACAATAGGGGCATTGGAGTTTGTTGGGGAAGCAAAATTTCACAAGTTGTCCCAATGTGCAGATGACCAGCACAAGGCCTATGCACCTCTCAAGCCTTTCTACTGGCTCTTTGCACAGAGATGGATTTCCCCCACTTAGGGCTCAAACATACAGGTGCTTAATTTTAAGTCTGTGACTAGCCTCATTGAATTCTGTGGGGCTACTTGTGTGCATAAAGTACATGTGCAAATGTCCACAAGACAGAGGCAGGATTGTAACGTATGCCTAGGCTTTGTACAGTTGGAAAATGGAGGTGAGGGTGTAGATATCAATTTTATTCTGCTATTCACTGAAATTTAGTTTTGATGCAGAGATTCTCCCACCAGCTCTAATATTTGCTAAGTATTTTACTATAATATTTTTAATCAAACTTTCCACGTTCTCTCTTTTCCTCCTTCCACATCTATCCTTTCCCAGCTTCCATAGAATCATAGAATATCAGGGTTGGAAGGGACCTCAGGAGGTCATCTAGTCCAACCGCCTACTCAAAGCAGGACCAACACCAACTAAATCATCCCAGCCAGGGCTTTGTCAAGCCAGGCCTTAAAAACCTCTAAGGATGGAGATTCTACCACCTCCCTAGGTAATCCATTCCAGTGCTTCACCACCCTCCTAGTGAAATAGTTTTTCTCCTAATATCCAACCTAGACCTCCCCCACTGCAACTTGAGACCATTGCTTCTTGTTCTGTCATCTGCCACCACTGAGAACAGCCTAGCTCCATCCTCTTTGGAACCCCGCTTCAGGTAGTTGAAATCCCCCCTCATTCTTCTCTTCTGAAGACTAAATAAGCCCAGTTCTCTCAGCCTCTCCTCATAAGGCATGTGCCCCAGCCCCCAACCATTTTTGTTGCCCTCTGCTGGACTCTTTCCAATTTTTCCACATCCTTTCGGGGGGGAGGGAGAGCCTCAAAACTGGACGCAGTACTCCAGATGTGGCCTCACCAGTGACAAATAGAGGGGAATAATCACTTCCCTCAATCTGCTGACAATGCTCCTATTAATGCAGCCCAATACACCGTTCGCCTTCTTGGCAACAAGGGCACACTGTTGACTCGTATCCAGCTTATTGTTCATTGTAATCCCCAGGTCCTTTTCTGCAGAACTGCCGCTAAGCCAGTCGGTCCCCAGCCTGTAGCAGTGCACGCGATTCTTCCGTCCTAAGTGCAGGACACTGCACTTGTCCTTGTTGAACCTCATTAGGTTTCTTTTGGCCCAATCCTCCAATTTGCTAAGTCACTCTGGACCCTATCCCTTCCCTCCAGCATATCTACCTCTCCCCACAGCTTAGTGTCATCTGCAAACTTGCCGAGGCTGCAATCCAGCCCATCATCCAGATCATTAATGAAGATGTTGAACAAAACCAGCCCCAGGACAGACCCCTGGGGCACTCCGCTTGATACCGGCTGCCAACTGGACATCGAGCCGTTGATCACTACCCATTGAGCCTGACGATCTAGCCAGCTTTCTATCAGTCTTATAGTTCCTTCATCCAATCCATATTTTTTTAACTTGCTGGCAAGAATACTGTGGGAGACCACATCAAAAGCGTTGCTAAAGTTAAGATATATCATGCCCACCGCTTTCTCCATATCCACAGAGCCAGTTTCTTCCCTTTTCTATTTCCTTTGCTACCTCACCATCATTCCTTCCACCTCGAGTATCTCATTCCCTCTTCCTTTCCATCTCAAGCCAATTTCCATGCTTACTCCGTCCACCGACTAACAGAATACAGGTCACAATGGAGCTGCGTCTCTTATTTTCTGCTCACAGATCATCATCCATCCCTGTCAGTCTCCATGATCAGGAAAAATCAGTTCTGTCATTCCTCTTTACCATTCACATGGGCTGAATAGTTCCTGTCCCTGTGAGGCAGAGAGGTAGGGAAGCAGAGTAAGGAACTTCATTCACCACAAAGGCCAGAGTGAAATGACAGATTTCTCCGCTCCCCTCCATGCAAGAGAGAGGTAGAAATGAACAAGGGAGCGTCTTTCACCAGGCCCCTAATCCCAGTCACCTGCTGCCTGATAATACTACTCTTTTGGAGTAGAATCAGCATCAGCACATCTTACTGTGGTAGGCTGCCAATCCAGTGCTTATTTATGTTCCCCCGCGCTCCCCGCCCCACACACACACACACACAATAGGCTCCAAACTAGCATTCTCAGACCTCTGTACCTGAGATTAAACAGCTCCAGTAAGAGGAGTTGGGGATAACCAGTCAGTCAAAGCAGAAGCCCTAGCACTATCAGTGTGTGTAGACAGAGCAGCAAGGAAGAATGCAGAAAGAGTGCCCCCAAATTCCCCTTGCAGCAACAGGCCTGTAGTGAATTTATCCACATAGGACAGATGGTGGCCTTTAATAGCTGAAAGGCATATCACCACCCCTACAATGATGGATCAATAATGTTATATATTACAGCTCAGTAAAATGACCAGCCTAAGCAAACTGCTATGTCAAAATATCACAGGATTGTGGGAAAACTCGTGAATGTCCTTGGTTTATAATCCAGCGACTAGTATTTAGGCACCAGACTTGTAGCAAGACAAAACTGTGTAAACTTTACTTTCCTATGTGGGTGATAGATGTAGATGATGATGATACAGTATAAGAAATACTAGTGTACATGAATGGTATAAAATCAACCAATTTTTGTCTCTTATATTACTATGTTATTTAAGTGCCAACACAATGTGCATGGCACTCTACAAGACACAAAGAAAGATATCCCCAGCTCTGAGTAACTGGCGCTCGTGGGCATCCTGGAACAAGTGACTCTTAAGAACTTTAACAGGGGGGCATTAAGATAGCATGGTAGATCAGTACTGGTTGAACATTCCAGGCTTAGGAGCAGCACACAAAAAAAAAAAGACACAAAGCCAGGAGCCAGAGAAGACAAATTGGACTTCTAGGTTGGTATTACTGGCAGAGCAGGAAGGTATGTAAATAAGCAATGTGATCAGAGAGGCAGACTGGACCACACCTCTAAAAAGCTTCTAAGGTAAGGGCAGGGAGCTGAAACTTAAAACTAAGAATAAGAAGATGGAGGCTGACATCAGGGGAGAAAAATAATCTTAAAAGCCATATTGTATATGTCAGGGTTCCTTCCCCACTCTGAACTCTCGGGTACAGATGTGAGGACCCACATGAAAGACCCCCTCATCTTAGTTCTACCACCTTAGGTTAAAACTTCCCCAAGGCACAAAGTCTTTGCCCTTGGATTAGGTAAACACTGCCACCACCAAGTGATTTAACAAACAAACAATCAGGGAAAGGACCACTTGGAGTTCCTATTTCCCCAAAATATCCCCCCCGCCTTACACCCCCTTTCCTGGGGAGGCTTGAGAACAAACAAGATGAGCACAGACCAGCCTTGGATTTTTAAGACCCAAAAAACCCAATCAGATTCTTAAAAAACAGAACTTTATTAGAAGAACAAAAAAAGATAAGAGAACAACTCTGTAAGATCAGAAAGGAAGATAATCGTACAGGCAGTCAGATTCAAAACATAGAGAATCCCTCTAGGCAGAACCTTAAGTTACAAAAAGACACAAAAACAGGAATACACATTTCCTCCAGCACATCAAATTTCACAAGCCAAAACAAAGAAAACCTAACGCATTTTCTTGCTAGATTACTTTACAGGAGTTGGAGGGCTTGCATCCTTGATCTGTTCCTGGCAAAGGTATCACACAGACAGAAAAAAGCCTTTCCCCCCCATCCAGATTTGAAAGTATCTCATCCCCTCATTGGTCATTTTGGGTCAGGTGCCAGCCAGGTTACCTGAGCTTCTTAACTCTTTACAGGTGAAAGGACTTGGCCTCAGGCCAGGAGGGATTTTATAGCACTGTATACAGAAAGGTGGTTACCCTTCCCTTTATATTTATGACAGTGTAGAAGTTCAAGGGCAGGCAATGTAGGTATGCACGAGGCCAAAGTAATGATGGAAAGTAACAAATGGGCAAACTTTTAGTTAAGATTGAGAAAAGGAGTTGAAATTTTATGTAGTTTAAAAAAAGGCAAGATTGGTTTCTAAAATTATTCAGCTGCCCTCCCCAGCAAGAGTTTAACATGTTGCCGTTCTTTATGCAGTTCATACATATCTCAGCCATGTGCCACATTGGCAATATTAAAACAATGCTGTTACAGATGGACTTAAAAAAAAAAAAGTGACCATTGTTTTCCAGCATCCTCACCATATCTTAGACCTTGAATTAAATGTTTAAATAAATAACAAAAACGTCTGTTTGGTCTGTTAAGACACTAGTTTTTCCTCTTAGTTGGTGGTACTCCAAATAAGAAAAGATATTAAAACATACTACTGGCAACAAAACAGTTTTCCACAACACAGTTTATCATGCCAGCTTTTTGTGAGTATTCTCAGAAGCAGTGCATTTTCTTCTTGCTACATATGACAGAGGAGTTTATCAATCAAGAATGTTAGACCTATGTAAGAACATGATCTATACTCAATATTGTTACTGCAGAGAAGTAATGGAGAGGTGCCAGACAATTAAAGAGGTCATCATTCTCATGAGACGTTAAATTAAAAGTCCTTTCTGTCTATGTAAAAGTAAAGGCTCATGGCAATTTAGAAAACAGAAGTTAACCCCAGTATCACGGCCAGCACTTCTCTTTGCAATATAAGAGGTTCAAGTGTCCAAGGTTGTGAGTGTGCTATTATTGAGACCATAATAGCTACTAAGCAGTCATCTCACTATCCTCATTAAATTGCCAAGCCCTTTTGTGGCTCTTTAATATGAAAGTGTTATTCAAATCTGTTCTAGCCATGAAATAATCCTATTTACCAGTAAGCATAAAACTCCAGTATGGTATATGAAAGCAATATGACAGAATTTCCCCAGCAATATTTTAGAGAAGGAAAAAGTATGGTCATCAGATGGTTTTAATCCAAGCCACCCAAGTGGGACAATTTAAAAAATTTTCAAGTTGAATATTGATTTCTTTTTTTTTTTTTTTTTTTAAAGAGAGAGAAATGCCTGGAAATGAAAATAAAAATGAAGTGATCAATTTGCAATGCTATCGCCACAAATTGTGGAAGTTAATTTTCCTGGCACGTCTGGAGTCTGCAGCACAGAAAGTTGACAACACACACTACAGAAGCACAGTTTGTTCCACAGACAGAGGGATCTGACAGCTGGTCCTGTTCAAAACAGTAATGCACCAGAGGTTTCTTAAATCAGGCAACAGAAGCAACCCTAGTCAATATACAGTAAAAGCCCACTCTCTGTGCAAGAGGGTTTTCAGTTTGTGACTTCGCACTCCCTCAACATTAGTAACTATTGCTAGTTCCACAAGCAAGAGCACACAAATTCCCATGATTTACAAAACCAGTGGAGAGAGGTCAAATCCAGATTAAGTCAACTGGAGGAGTAATACCCTACACAAAGATTAGTTAATAAATGTATTGTTCTTTCTCCCTTCTCTCCCATCAAGCATTGGATACAATATACTCACTGGGCTGGCTCTGGAGAGCGATAGGGATGCTAAGAGAAAAATAAAAAGAAGATGGCATTGTCTGGTGAACCGGAAAATGGACTAGGACTCAGGAGACCTGGGTTCTCATCCTCACTCAGCCACTGGCCTGATGTGACACCGTGGCCAAGTCACTTCACCACTCTGCTTCCCCTCCAGCCCCTTTGTATGTCTTGTGTACTTAGAGAGAGTGTGTAAACTCTTTGGGGCACTGTCTTTCACTAGGTGTTTGTGCAGCCCCTAGCACAACAGGGCCTCAATCTTGCTTGGAGCCTCTAGGTTCAACCATAATATAAACAAAAACGTTCATCTAAATAGTGAGAAATGTTAACAAGGTTTAATTAGTTAATAATCTTTAAATACACTAACCTGGAAGAGTAGAAGATCACAATCTCTACTTTATGAGTGTTTTGTATCAACATCTACATAGAAAATGTTCAATATACTAATAGTTTAGAAATGTTTTTTAAAAGCATAGTAGTTAAATAGGGATTGTCACCCTACCCATACAACAGGCTAAAATATATATATATATATATATATATATATATATATATATATATATATATATATATATATACACACACACACACACACTCACCAAGATCATGTTTTTCACAGTTTCCCTTGCCAATTTTACTAATTATCCAATATTTAGGTTTAAACATATGTTGTCTCCCTTGCAGTGAATCCTTTCCTCCTACGTGGTGCTGCAGTGAAGTCACTGTGCTGACTTTAGGCCCTATCCTGCACGCTCTGAAGTCAGTGGGTGTTTTGCCATTGAATTCAAGGGTACTGGGATCAGACACTGACAACTCAGTGACTGCTGTAGTAGTGAGAAATATTTGTATTTAAATGAGAGCTGTCAAAAAAAACAGAAAGGGAGATTAAAGTTTTCAACAAAGTAAACTGCATTTGGTATGAATGTTCTTTTGCCACGTCTGCCTTCTTTAAACATGCTCTAATAATTCAGTATTCTGAAAGAATCAGAGTGACACATATTAAAGCATTGGAACAGCTTCCACTAACCCAAGATCCAGGTCTCACAAGACCTTAGGGACACTAAGGACACAAAGGACACAGCCACCATAGCAGACAGAGTAAACTGCGATATCGCGGATTCCCAATGAGTTTTGTTCTCCCTGTCACCCCAACAAAGCAATTACAGATAAAACGCCTCTCTCTCCATGTCTATCTGAGCTTCTAATCTCAGGATTCTGCTAAATTTCACTTCTCTGTGTATGAGCAGTGCATGATAGAACGGCATACTGGGGACAGCAAAGTTAAAATCAAAAGGAGAGACAAAGGGATATTAAAAAGAAAATTCAGGAGAATAAAAAACAATCATTCAAATCTTTCCATGCAGAGGTGCTGCATACTGCTGGCAGTGGAAAGTCTACTTCAGTCAGGCCATGCCACGCTGACTACCTTCTAGCAAGAGCTCCAGGACAGACCACAAATATTGCTGTGTTTCATTAGCTGGGAGTAGCAAAGGATAGGGTTTAAATGGGAAAGACAGCAGCCTAAAATAACTGCATTAAATGAATGCTAACCCACAAACCCAGAAAAGGGGTATAATATTCAGACAGCCACAGAAGTAATAACTCAGAATTATTGTCTATAAAAGATAAATAATCCTGCTATACAAGACGGCGGTTTAATATAAGTGTACAGGATCACTTGAAAGAGGAAGAGAGATCACCTCAAATACTTTTCCCTTGGGGAGAAACAAATTCATGGGCTATTTACAGATATCAGTAGGTAGGAACCACATCACTTAACAGTCAGTATACCTACAGGACTAACATTACAAATTAATTTGAAAAAAAAATCATATATATACAAACTCTCTCTCTCTAACTGATTTAAATACTGGATTACAATCCTTGAAATCAAATTAAACAAGTGTGTGTGAATTTAACACTGAGGACAATGAAGACCAAAACTTCAAGAAGTTTTAGCAGTAACAGGTGTGTACAGCCTATAATTCCATGTCTGGAATGGAACAAACCCCACTGGGCAATCTACTGTAGCTTTGGTTTGTTACTTTTGTTTTATTAGTGATGCCTCAAGTGACCATGCAGAATTTAGTTAGTGGATTTGCTATCTAAACAAGTCACTGCTAAACTTTTGTGACAGTCCCACAAACACTTACAGCAACCATACCTCGGTTGCCGTGAAGCAGCATCAATAAAAGGTATTCATGGAGACAGCCAGAATGAAAACACATATGCCAGACTGAAGAGAGAATTAATGTGAAAGCTTGGAAAGAGGAGGGAACCCCACAAAAGGAGAAGTCTGAACTACAGTACATGTTCTTTTCCTAAATGCTGAAGCAGCACAGACAGGTACTACAGTTATTCATAGGTGAGGAAAATTCTAAAAACAAACCACCACCACCACCACCCAACTGAGGCTGGGGAAAGTGAAAAGTCTATCCTACCCCTCCCACCCACTCATTTCCCCTCTCTCCCAGTGAAAGTAGCAGAGACCTCTCCTCTCACTCTCCAGAAGGCTCCAGAAAGAGAAACTCCCCATTGTACTGGGCAGAAAGCTTTAGTTTAGATTGTAAATATTTCAGAGAAGAGATTGTTGTCTTCCTGTGTGTGCAAAGAGTACCTAGCACATTGTGGGCAGTACTAGAATAAAAAATAAAATAATAATGATGTGGGAGAAAGCTCAAAAAATCTCCTTTTCTTATCCAGCAGCTGAAGGGAATAACACTCCAAATTTATCAGACGCCTGCTAGCCAGGGGCTGATATGAAAGATGGAACCTCAAAGTACAGCCCAGGGGCAGCACCTCAGAATATATCCCATCAAACTATCCCCCATTCTCAAAAGCCCGGGATAGCGAAGACAGAGAGAGAGCTGGATGTCTCATTAGCATGTTGCCGTAAGAGGTAGGTGGTTCCCCCAATAAAGTCAGCTTTCATATCTCCCTCTGGCTAGTAGCATCTGGTAAATGTTTCAAGCCCTCAGCACATGGATGTCTATGGTGTCAGTTCTTACAGACAGGAATAAATCATTGCCATCTGAGATCTTTAATATCTGATTTTCTTTAACAATAGCTCTCAGGGAAGTCTCACTTAAATCATGGCCCAATTTATTTATTTTTTTTCGGGAGGAGGGAGGGTAAGAGGAGCTTTAAAAAGAGAGAGAGAGAGAGAGCGTGCGCGCCAGTTAGCTTTGTTTTATTTATTTTTTTAAACACCAGTGAAAAACACTAATTAAAACTGCTTTATTAAATGAATATGACAGATTCCAGCTTTACTTCTAAAATCTCTTTGGTGAAGCTTCCCCCCAATAAAGGGTTATTTGAATCTTTCTAATGTTTCTACAAGCCTCATTTTAGAACCCTCACCGGACGCACAGCAAGGTCCTTCCATGACTTTGTTAAATCTCCCACATTAAAAGCGTCAGTGATCTTATTCCAGATTACCCTAGGACTTTCTTCTTTTATCATGTACCTACATTATATTCAGTTATGCCAGACTGAACACAAGTGGGTACAGATTAAGTATTTAAATTCACCATTTCAGTATGAGTACCAAAGGAATACCTACAGATCAGTAAAATATGTTTAACAGTTTTGGTTCCAGCGCTTTTAACAAGCAAAGGCCAAAAACATTTTCTATAAAGCTGAGCAGGAGAAAATTATGGGCCCAATTTCTCATTTACACCATGGCCCCTTTATACCATTCTGGCAGTGCAGAGGTATGTGGAAGGATATGGCACCCGTTTTTAGCACAAACTCCTCCCCAGCTGCCAGACCTCCCACTTCATTTTTCTTTGGAGAATACTGGAAATCTCCCTCTCTCATACACTTGCAGGAGCGTGAGCGTGTGTGTGTCAGTCAAAAAACATGGGGAAGATTCAAATTCGAAGTGTTTATCGCTCTCCTTTCCTCTCCCCAATTTAGCATGTTGCTAACTGATGCTCTTTTTAAAGTTCTGGCAGACTAGCACTTTAAACATCAAGGAACAGGAAAATATATACCTGTGGTTCTCTTTTTTACTTGGTATCAACTATATTTCACAGTTTTGTTGCCAAAATGTTTCTATTCAGTGAGAGTAAAACAGCATTTTTGGTCAATATTTATATACCAGATTCTTCAGATAAATATCTAAATAACTAAATCTAAATAACTTTACAGCTGTGGCTGTTCTCATGGTAGTGTGTTTTCATCATAGTTAATTTCACTCTGTCTTTGTAATCTTTCTTTTCATGATTACAGATGTGTTATATTAAAAGAGAACAATAAATCAAACTGACCAGCTGGCAGACATTGTAGTGGTGAATGTGCAACACTTGGCTCTTGGAATAGCACTGGCGTAGTTCTATGTAAGAGGATTCCAGGAGTTTGTGTGTTTTATATTACACTGTTTCAGTTCCTACCATCTGATCTAATGAGCAACACTGAAATGGACTCAGGCCAGAAGGAACTTTCCTGTTAACTAGCAAACACTGAAAAAGAAGACAGAGAACCAGCACTGAAAGTTTCCTCTAGACCAGTGCTTCTCAAGCTATCTGATGTGGGGGACTGGCAATTAATTTTTCCAGTGTGTGCGCAGTCCGCCAGCGGATGGCTTGCGGACCGGCACTGGTCCGCGGACCACCACTTTGAGTAGCATTGCTCTAGATGACACAGTTCTTATGACTATTTTCTTATACTTCTCTAACTTCCCTTGCTTTCTATCTCACTGCTCTGACTCCCTTTTTCTCCATATACATTCACACTGTAAAGAGGTGGCTTCCTCCTGAGTGGCCCCTCAGGGCAGCCCCGCAAGTGACCCCTCACCTCAGTTTCCCTCTGGGCTAACCCAAAGGACTCCACTTCAGGCTCTTACTTAAAAACTGGCCCCCAGGAGGGGTATTGTATTAGAACAACATACTCCAAACAGTCCATTACAGATGTAATGAGTACCTACAACTCAACTCCCACAGTTGTTGAAGATGCTCAGTTTCAAGCTCAAATTGAACGGTCACCCCTTGCATTACAACTATAAAAAGAAAAACAAGAACAGACCCACTGATTTTAGCCAAATTACAATTGAGACATGTTCAGTCTCCCACATACCAAAAAGAGTATTTACGATCAGTAACTGTAAAATGGCACCTTCACACTCAGCAGATCTAATCCCTGTATATATTCAAGGCATATAGTTTTCTCCACTATTTATTCTTGCTGCAAAGAGCAAACAGTTTGTACTGCAATGAACATAGGTTTGGGGGGGGGGGAGTTTGGGGGGGCAGGGGAGAGGTGTTGGCTTGCACAACATCAACAGAATTACTAACAAAAACTCTATTCCTGCCAAGACTCAAGTGTATGCTTAACTTGAATCCAATGGGCAAAATCCTCACCCCTCACAGCCACAATGGACAAAAGGTCCAGAGTGACGTAAAAGGGGCTCTAAAAGCTCAGAAGCTGACTGTGGAAGATTCCCCCAATCCAGGCACCATAAAGGACAGGCATAATGCTGTCTTTTGAGGACCCTCTCAGTCCAAACCCTGGATTAGGAGGCAGCAAGGGAATATCAGGGATGGAGTTACAGTGACAGTAACCCTTCATTGTGGAGATTCTGGGAAGTGCTGTAGCTGGCAGGTCAGCCTACCTTAAAACTTACCCATGCTCCTGGCATTAAGTTACGCCAGAGGCCTCTCCACCTTCCAAAACAGCCTAAGATTGAGAGGGTGCAAAGGTGTCTCAAAGCACCCTTAGCGCCCCCAGCTACAAGTTCTGTGCTGCACCCAATGGGACAACCCATATATGTAAAGAATCTTTACCTTGAGGAGTATAACTGTTTACGTCATCTATCATACAGCTCAATTAGGTCAGTTATTAGATAGGCTATTTGAGCCAGAAGGGCTCTATCTTGACTTTCAGGTACTGGACTGAGATTGCACAACTGGCTGTTAGGGAAAACATCTTTTTACTTGTCCACGGAACAAATACAATGTGAAAGTCCTTAAGTAAAAACATAAAACCCCATGATTTCATTCTTCCAGGCTCGCTCTGCAGAGTGGACCTATACTAAACGTACTAATTCTACTCTCTCCCCTTTCACTCTTCTTTCTGTTTTCCCTCCTCCCTCAACCCCCTTCACCTCTGTTGTGGTTTTTAAAAAGCATTTATAGTTTTCCAAATCCTCCATTATCCTGCCAATTTGTCCTTGGCTGTATACCCCACATCCACCATAAACCAATCAGCCCTTTCAAAAGCAGCATTTCAATGATCCCCTTTGTTGTCTGAGGAGGCAGGAAGGCCAGGAGGACAGTTTTATGAAGGGGATAGACAAAAAACTTGGCATCAGCCCTTTTGAAATGAAGACAAATCCCCCTACAAAAAGGCAGGTAACAGACTGAGTGGCAATCAGCCAGCAATGAGCGCCTGCTCCTCCTACATACCTATAAGTGCACTGCAGAGAAGAAGGGGGGAATTATGATGTTTTGGAACCTACAGATCTCAAATAATCCTCCAGCAACTCTACCCTATTCCTGCAGAAACAAATGCTTGGGGGCAAATGCTTGTGATCTCTTGTGGTAATTCATCCCAACGTAATCTTGCTCTCCTTTTGACAGCAGTACAACAAATGCCATTGTCAGCTGCAAAAAGATAATGAGTATTTTTGTGAAGTAAAAATGACTGCATAATAGAATAAGTCTTTCTGCAAACATTTCAGCAACCAAGCTCATTGCGTACAATGATAATTATAAGGAAACTGCCTTTCCGAAAATGAACACACAGTTATGCTAAAAGCAAAGAATCAAAGACACTCAACGCCCCTTAATGAACAAAATTATTCCATTTTAGTGGCATGTTAACGATGTTCAAGCAGATAGCTTGTTTCCTTATGGTATCTGTATTGCTCTGCACATAGTAAAAGTTCTGTCCCATGTAGGTCTCCTCAACTTTCATTGATTGCTTGTATTCTTCCATAAGACTACGGTACCTCTTTTCTCTGCAGTTATTAAAGAACCCAGGACACTTTTCACAAGATTTGGGGTTTACTCTCATGTCTTGCATCATAATTTTCCCAGTCAACACTCTTAAGCACAATACAATCACCTAGCCTTACTTCTCTGCCTAAACAGGAGGCTGTATTCCGCTTAGTGACCACCACAGGTGTGACACCAATTAAAAAAAACATTTACTGCGCAATGTATCTGAGAATCCGGTTATTTCCTACTGATGTAACTCCATTGGACTAAATAGAGAATTTGGTCCTAAGAGTAAGAAAAGACTATGATGTCCCAGATCCCACTGTATTGTAACTCAGGATTAACATTTGTTTTGTTTAATAGTGATCACACTGTGATGCTGGCAGACCACGTGCCAGCTCCTGTCAAAGCCCCTAGGCCTTCCTGAACACTGAAAAATGCATAGCTGGAAGCCAGTCTGGCTCACCAGTTAGCATTGTTAAAAAAAGATGTTAAGTTGATAAGAATGCATTTAGTGTTTAGACTTGATGAAATGTTTGTAGGTTGCTGCATGTATTGATCTCACTTATAACATCTGTAGCGCATGGTATAAAGTTATATTGGGTTTGCGTTGTAAACCACTGTAATTATGTAACCCACCAAATAGGAAAGAAGCATTAATTACCATAAAGTGCTCATTCTGCACACAGACAGCCCACTGAAACCAAATGAGCCATTGTGAAACATCAAAGGACAGAGACTTTGTTGACTTCCCACACACTGGAAGAGGAGACGGGCGCAGATACTTGTTCCATTAGTTTGAAACTCTGGCGGAAGGGAATAAAAATGTCTGATGAGAAGAAACTGTATCGCTGCGCTACTTAGAATTTGAAGGAGGCAGTATTTCTAAGCATATGCAAGGGATCCCCAAGCTGCTTGGTTTGGGGTAGCCCTAAAGGACATATAGGGCATACAAATATAGCAACTACTATCACTTTTTGAAAACTAAGACTAACTCATTTGTGTGTTTGTATGCTTACTTGCTTTAACCTTGTAAAGAATGCATTCTTTTTCTTTGTTAGTAAATCTTTCGTTAGTATAATAGAATTGGCTACAAATGTTGTCTTTATTGAGAGATCTAACACACAGCTGACCTGGGGTAAGTGACTGGGACTAACCTTAATATTGTTAAAAGAAAAGGAGTACTTGTGGCATCTTAGAGACTATCCAATTTATTTGAGCATAAGCTTTCGTGAGCTACAGCTCACTTCATTTTGCGAATACACACTTACACGGCTGCTACTCTGAAACCTGAATATTGTTGTGATTTTTCATGTAAGGGACCATCTGTCACAAAGGCCGACTTGCCTAGACCACAGTATCCATGGGGACTATCTGTGACTCCATGTTAAGGCTGCTGTAGTGTTTGAGTAGTTAGCATTTGATATTTGGTTGATGAAATCTAAGAATAGAACACACAACCAGTTTGGTGTTGGTGTCCTGTTTCTTACCAATCTGACCTGAAGTTGGCGGTCATGGTCATGAGCCACTCTTGACAGTATAACACATAGTATTTAGTGTGTGAAATATTTTGGAATCCTTTGGGGCAAAAAGCACCATATAAAAATATTATAGACTTCCATTGTAGAAATCAATATAAACACACATCCAATATATGTCATGAAACAAAATGAACTATAAACACAACAGGAAAAAGATCAGAGATGAACACTGTCTCATTTTTAAAAAATGAGGCCACCTTTTTAAGCTCAGGGTACAGCTGTTTGCCCTCAAATATTAAGTTTTATAGACTACCAAAAGCATGGAGAACCTGAAGCACTAATGTTCATGGATTATATCATGTTGCTGTTTCATATTCAACTAAATACAACCTTTGGTTGTAAAATGAAATGCTATAGTCTAAGATACAGCAGAGTTAGATACAAAGTTATTAGTTTGTATAATGGATTGTCAACTTATTGTTTTAGAACTTTTCCTGTCAGTGTGACAGACCTGTTTTGATGCCTGCCCTTGGAAGTTAATGGAATCTGAGTGTTTCCAACGGGTGCTGGGGCTAAATAAAATTCCTCTGATAGGCCATTCCATCAACAGGTCAGTGAAAACTTTATAATGACCTTTCGCTTTCAGCTATTGATGAAAGGTCTCTGAGCTGTCCTCCTCTTACCTGCTTTCACCACTGTACATCACTGTAGCTTGTACGATCTGTAATAACTGAAGGAGAAGGGAAGATTGCTAGACGCTGGTGTCAGATATCACGTGCTGAACATAATAGATTGTGTCAAAATAATTTTTGAAATCTTACACTGTAGTTCTGCTGGAGGCCTCCACCATGGTTTTCCCCAACTCACAATCAAGGGATTTGTTTATTCTGAGTACTGAACCACCAGGTTGATCTAAGCCATCTTCATTCAGGAGTAGATGAGAGTCCATTCCATTGTGAGGAAATTTCATATTATTTTGTACATAAAGTCAAGCAGCTTCAGACTCAGCCATCTGCTTTTGTGGTTATAGGTCAGAATCTGCTTGAGATTAGGCCAGTTTTGCTCATGAAGTGCTGTAGGTATTAGGGGAACTTCAAGCTACAACATGTACTTTGGACCCACGTCCCTTCTCCCTTCCGGCAGAGAAGATCTGGATCCACTGTTGGTGCATTAGGGAGGGCAGATTGCCTTAGGGAGCTCCTCTTAAGAAAGCTGCTGTACAATTGCTTGCAAAAATATCACTCAATGTTTGCAATCTGGCCAACTAACTGCTAATATTTAATCTTCCATTTCTGGTTTAAGATTATTTAGGAGAATGTGGTAAGTCTAAGTTTCTGGCTGCCTTAGGTCATTTTGAAGATCTTCTCCAGACAACAGATCAAGATCAAGTGTCCATGCTGCTATGGTTAAGTCTATCAGCTGCTTTCACTCCCATGGTTCATGAGGTGTTGACTCACTGGTGATCCTGAACCCGACAGACAGACCTTCAAAGGGGCTTTGTTCTTATCTTTCTGATAGGTCCCAGGCTACACGCTGGGACCTACCAGAGAACTCTTTAGTTCCAAGATCTCTCTCATGTGGGGTTGAGGAGCATTCTCTAAATGTTGTCTCCACTCTTGTCCAGCGTGTATTTGGAGTTGCTGAGATGCTCAGTTAGGAGACATGGGCTACAGCGTTTTCAATGTGCTAATGATACAGCTCTATTTCTCTCTCATCAGATTTGGTCAGTGCCGTTTAATGCCTTTACCCAGTGCTGGATAGATATTCATACATAAATCAGGATTAGTGGTTCCCTCCAAATAAGACTAGTGGAAGCAATCAGAACCGTAGCAAATAGGGGGAAGCAACTGGAAGATGCAGCAAGGATTATATGTACCCCTTTAATTGAGGATTTGTGCCTACCATTCGTTACTAGAATTCCTAATCTGGGAAACTGCTGGATTCCTCTCCCTTTTCCCCAGCCCACTAATGTTGAAGCATTACACAGTAGCACTGGGGAGGATGACTCTTTTCCCCGCTCCATCTCTATCCATCCCAGAGACTGCAACGGTCTTTCAGATGTTGACCTTTCTACTAATAATCCATGTCTTTGTCACAAAGATTACACTACTGCAGTGCAGGTTACACTTTAAATTAACCAGAACTTAAACCTGGAGCACATGAAGCCAGTACTCTGCGGTCTGCACTGGCTATTATCCAGTTTTCAAGGAAAGTTAAAGGTGCTGGTTTTGATCTATGAAGCACTAGATAGCTTGAGACCTGCCTGTCTCATAAACAGACTCTCTCTTTATGCTATCCTGCCATGGCTGGAGCCCCTTTGATATAAAAGAGAGGCAGCTACTGAAAAAGCATTCTCCCTAAGAGGCCCTCGACTTTGGATTTCACCCTCTTTCACAGACCATAGCTGGCAATAGCCCAAGTATGGCGACCTTCAGGGCATCGCTGTAAAGCCCATCTCTTAAGCTAAGCTTTTGAGGATGGAGGTACATGATAAGGTCAATGTCAATGAGTTGTCAATGAAGGATGATGGGTACTGTTCAGGCTTGACATTCATCTCTGGTACGTTAGTTAGTTCCTTATTTTCTGGGTTTGAGGTGAGGCAGAGCTGCTGGTTTTATCCTTTATGCCACTGTATTTTTAATTACTAAGGTGCCTAGAGGCCAGAACAAACAAAAACTTTTCCTATATATTAATGGTGCACTGAAATAAACTAACAAGCTAGCAAACCATGCTATCTCTAAAGTGACGGAGATATACTACAAACTGAAACAAATTGAAAAATCACAATGGGTCTCAGGAAATATTTGTTTCATTAACATTTTCCCCTTAATTTGAGAGCATGAAAACTGAGGATGCACAATACAGATAAATCTTTTATCATGAAGCTCTATTTTTTCCCTTCTTGAAATTTCTTTACCTCACCATAAAAATATATTTTAATTGAAAATTTTACCTTGTCAGAATTTGTAATTCAAATGATGCAGAAAGAGAAATATGGGATGCTGCTGTTTTGATCCCTATGGCATATGGTCCAGGAAATCAACTTAACATTTTGTAGGATTCTACCATAAAATGACCCAGGATCATTTTATTGAAATATTTATTTTTAAATAATAGAACTTGAAGTTCCAACTATAGCACACTTGGATTTAAAATTATCCAGAGCTGTGTTTTTTCCCCTCTCCCTCTGAATATAGGGGGTTTTTTTTAATACTTCCCCCCTTTCCATACATGTGTTTTCTGGCTCATTCTAGACTGCAGGATGGATGGAGTCATTGAAACCTCTACCTTCCAGGATGCCTTACCACCATATAACCAACTGAGCTATTCTTGATGCTACAAAATAGTTCCCCAACAAGCTAAACTCCTAACGAAGCTGAAGAAAAAGTTGGTTTTAGCAGGCTGGACACTAATAACATAAGAAGTCACAAATCAGAAATGTTTATGAGAGGAACCATGCACAATACATCTGAAGACACAAAAAGAAAAAAAGACTGACGTTGATCAGCAGGCTGGAAACAGAATGTCTGTACCAGCTAAGATAAGAGGCAACACCCAGGAAACCATTTACAATGGACATGATAACAATGGAGAAAATAAGTCTGGAACTTAAGATGAGGTAAAGAGTAAGTTGCGCACGGACAGTGTATACTATACAGGGATTGGTTCCTACAAAGTGGCCAATCCAATCCTAAAACATGTGATGCAATGTATATTAAATGTAATGTAATGTGTAAATGTATATTAAAAAAAGATGATTGCTTTGTAACTCTGGATATGTTGTACATCCTATACCTTTGGGTCTGATCAACTCAGCGTAGTTTTGCTGTATGTCAGATAAAAGAACATGACTGATGAGACTGGAGTCAAACTGAGTTCTTGGAGAACAGAGTGGAAGAATTTTCAGGGGAACACCAACATAGCATGCTGTGACTCAGATTCCATTTATCTGGAGCAGGTAACATATAGTTTATTATAGGTGTAGCTTCACTGTCTAGGATTACAACCCAGCCATTTAGCAAAGGCATTGGAAGGGTTTAAATATGAGGAAGTTAGTACCACACTGGAGAAGGGGGTTATATCAAAGGGCGGACCATATAGAGTCCCCAGAGAAGTATTAGGGGGAGACTGAGGAAAAAAGGAGCTCCAGAGAGTCGTATTAGATGAAAAAAAAATTGCTTGGCAGAGCACAGCAAAGGTTCATTAAATGCAATCAATGGCAGAATACAGCAAAGGTCTATTGAATGCCACTAAAATTTTCTCTGGCCACTCATGGAAGACAGGATACTAAGCTAACTGAACCATTGGTTTGATCCACTATGGCCATTCTTATGTTCCAAAAAAAATAGGGCCCATTGGCAGGCATTAAAAAAATAGCATCCAGGGTGAGTTTTGGGAGGCTTTTTTTTAAATCTGAAGGGAGGAAAAAGCCCCAACCAAGGCAGCACTTTCACAAGGATGATTTCTGCTGGCTAAAATTTTACAAAGAAAATTTCCACCTTAAGGAATGAATACAAAGAGCAAATCAAGGCTGTAGAAGAGAAAAACTAAATGGAAAAGATTCCTGAATGGACAACACAATGTCTGTTACCTATTTGCATAAATCCAAAGTAAAAAGTAGCCTTCCTTCAAGGACTGTATTTAGCGAGTACTTCGCAGGCAAAGTGCACGAAGTGCAAAATACATAAAAGATAAGCTTAGAGCTGCTGAGAAAAAAGTTGGCTGAGAAACGTGTTACTCTGGGAAATAAGATAGAAAAGTTATAGCCCCAGAGTTTAATGGGGTCTTAGGAAGGCTCTTATTAAACAATAAAAAACTGAAGGGCGTGATTTAAGAAAAAAGTATGTGCAGATAGAAGTAGCTTTTGCCCAAATTAACACTGAAGAGCTCAGAGGGGACTGAATAAATAGTCAAGGATAGTGACAATAATAAACTGTTTTAAAAAGACATTGAAATGTTAAAAAAATGCTTAGTTTAATACCCACTTACAAGTAGTATAACTCAGTGGAGTCATACCTGGTAACATCATTAGTAATTAACAAATTATGCAAAGGGGAGGTTAGGTGGTTACAACTACCACCACCATGTCAGGCATAATCAATTTCTTGGTCAAGGTTTAAATTTCTTGGTCAAGGTATAGTCAAGGTCCAGACTTCAGAGAAAAAAATAAAAATAATTATTACAACAACTAAAATAAAAAACATTTCAGGGTCAATTCAAAAGTGTCCGGGAGTCCAGATTTGGCCCGCAGTCTGCCTATTGACTACCCCTGCACTATGTCATTCATCCCCACATACATAACCTAGAAGCCCTTCAAGTCATTCTGAAGGAGATGGGCCTTCCTAACAAATGCGTCTATATATAATGAATTGTGCTGGCTGCTTCAGATAAAACTGATTTAAATTGTTTAACTAAAAGCAATTTACCTAAAATCAGATAGCTGAGACACAGAAGGAAAAGACAGAACTGAAAACAGCAATAAAACTAGCCGTTGCTAAAATGCAGCAATGATCAAAGCCCAGGCCAAAAAAGTTCTCAGCTGTAAAAAAAAATTGTTCAAAGCTTAGATATAAACATAAAAATTGCAGTTTAAGTTGTAAGCAACTTAAATGAGTCATCTCTTCATAACTTGCAACTTACACACACACACAAAAAAAAAACCTTTGAAAGTGTAAAACCATCTTTAAAAAAAACCAAAAAAGTTCAAAACTTCAGCTAGCAAAAGGTAAGCCACGCAAGTTTAAAATATTTATTTAGTCTCTCATAATAAACTGCTTATAACAGAGAAAGGGACAACAAAATTTCAAAAAATGCTTATTTAAAAAAATGTAAAATATATATTTAAAATAAATTAGCTTTTAAAAAATTCCACACAAAATCCATCCAAATCGTTTATTCAAGCTTGCAAAACTGACAGACACTCTTTATTTGGCAGCCTTAATTTTGTTACTTAACCCTTCAAGTGTCTCGATGCTTTCACGAAGTTTAACCTTTTTTTTAAATTAAACGATAAATATTAAACATAAAATAAGTAAAAACAAAGACAAAACCAAATAATAAAAAACCTAAATCCCTTTGTCAATAATAAAGCAACTAAAACAATAAAAATTATATATATCTTTTTTAAAATAAATAAAAATTAAAACTAACGTATACTACTACTTAATTTAAATCCTTTAAAAGCTCAAAAAAGGCCATAAGAGCTGTGTGCTTTAAAAGCAAAAACCAACCTAGCATATGCACACATACAAAATCAGTAAATATAAAAAAAATAAAGCCCAACTACTAAACTCCTATTCAAAAGTGCCATCCAAATTTTATTTTCTTTTAATCATAGGACTGGAAGGGACCTTGAGAGGTCATCTAGTTCAGTCCCTCACACTCATTGCAGGACTAAGTATTATCAGACCATTCCTAACAGGTGTTTGTCTAATCTGCTCTTAAAAATCTCCAATGATGGGGATTCCACAACCTCCCTAGGGAATTTATTCCAGTGCTTAACCACCCTGACAGTTAGGAATGTTTTTCTGAATGTCCAATTTAAACCTCCCTTGCTGCAATTTAAGCCCATTGCTTCTTGTCCTGTCCTCAGAGGTTAAGAAAAACAATTTTTCTCCCTCCTCCTTGTAACAACCTTTTAGGTACTTGAAAACTCAATCTTCTCTTTTTCAGACTAAACAAACCCAGTGTTTTCAATCTTCCCTCATAGGTCATGTTTTCCAGACCTTTTATCATTTTTGTTGCTCTTCTCTGGACTCTCTCCAATTTGTCCACATCCTTTCTGAAATGTGGCACCCAGAACTGGACACAATGCTCCAGTTGAGGCCTAATCAGCGCAGAGTAGAGCGGAAGAATTACCAGTACTTCTCGTGTCTTGCTTACAACACTCCTGCTAATAGAGCCCGGAATGATGTTCGCTTTTTTTGCAACAGTGTTACACTGTTGACTCATATTTAGCTTGTGGTCCACTATGACCCCCAGATCCCTTTTCTGAGGTATTCCTTCCTCAGCAGTCATTTCCCATTTTGTATGTGTGCAACTGATTGTTCCTTCCTAAGTGGAGTACTTTACATTTGTCCTTATTGAATTTCATCCTTTTTACTCCAGACCATTTCTCCAGTTTGTCCAGATCATTTTGAATTATAATCCTATCCTCCAAAGCACTTGCAACTCCTCCAAGCTTCATATCATCCTCAAACTTTATAAGTGTACTCTCTATGCTATTATCTAAATCATTGATGAAGATATTGAACAGAACCAGACCCAGAACTGATTAATCATCATTAATAAAGCTACTTTAAATAGTGCAATAACCACTCAAAAACATAATAAAACATCCAACCATTAAAATTGTATACAAGTGTTCTATTTAACTATAATGTAAAATAAATATTACCAAAAAATAAAAATAAAAGTTGTATCATAAAATTGTATAAATAAAAATTAAAATAAACTTTAAAAAAAGCACAGAAAGACTGGAATATAATGAAAATAAAAATATCGCAAATATAAAAAACAAAAACAAGAGCCGTAGAATATAGGCCTGGCTTGACATGAATAATTGGATGTGGCTGAGACCTCATTTCTTGGAGACAGGATTAGGGAGGAGGTAAATGGGTGCACAGTCTGGAAACAGACTGTCTGTAACTAGCTAAGATAAGTAACACCCAAAGAACCATTTACAATGGACGATATAACAATGGATAAGATAAGCCTGAAATGTAAGATGAAGAAAAGAACAAGTCGTGCACTGACAGTGCATGCTGTACGTAGATTGCTTCAAAATGAACGAGTCAGTCCCAAACGTGTGATGCAATGTATAGTAAATGCAATGTAATGTGTAAATGTATATGAAGGAAGAGGTTTGCTGTGTAACTTTGGATGTATGGCACATCCTGTACCATCCCCTACACTTGAGTCTGATCAACTCAGTGCAGCTTTGCTGCATGCCAAATAAAGGAGCCTGAGTTATGAGACTGGAGTCAAACTGAGTTCTTGGGGAATCTAGTGGAAGAGGTGTCAGGGGAACACCAACAACACTATAATAGAGGCTCAAACTAAATGCATACCGCAAATTAAAAAACAAAAACAAAAAAAGCCACCCTGCCTAAACAGAGTAAAAGAGTTGGTCATCCTTTAAATATTGAAAGTCAAACCTACAGAGGAAAATAGAAAGGAGCACAAACTCTGGCAAGTCCAGTGTAAAAATATAATTAGTCAGGTCAAAACAGAATTTGAAGAGTAATTAACAGAAGACACAAAAACTAACAGCAAAAATGTTTAAAACTACATCAGAAGCAGGAAGCCTGACAAACAATCAGTGGGCCCACTGGATGATTGAGATGCTAAAGGAGCACTCAAGGAAGACAAGCCGTTATGGAGAAGCTAAATTAATAATTCTCATTATCTTCACTGCAAAGGATGTGAGAGAGATTCCCACACCTGAATCTTCCTTTTTAGGTAACAAATCTGAGGACCTGTCCCAAACTGAGGTGTCAGTAAAGGAGGTTTTGGGATAAATTAAAAAGTAATAAGTCACCAAGACCAGATGGTATTCACCCAAGAGTTCTGAAGGGACTCAAAAATGAAATTACTAACTTGGGTATGTAACCTATCACTTAAATCAGGCTCTGTACCAAATGACTGAAGGATAGCTAATGTAATGCCAATTTAAAAAAAAAAAAGTCTCCAGGGGCGATCCTTGCAATTAATGGCTGGTAAGCCTAACTTCAGTATCAGGTAAACTGGTTGAAACTCTAGTAAAAAAAAAAAACCAGAATTATCAGACACATAGATGAACATGATGTGTTGGGGAAGAATCAACATGGCTTTTTTAAAGGGAAATCATGCTTCACAAATCTATTAGAACTCTCAGGCATGTGGACAAGGGTGATCCAGTGGATATATAGCGTACTTGGATTTTTAGAAAACCTTTGATGAAGTCCCTCACCGCAGGTCTTAAGCAAACCAAGCAGTCATGGGATAAGACAGAAGGTCCTCTCATGGATTAATAACTGGTTAAAAGACAGGAAACAAAGGGTAGGAATAAATGGTCAATTTTCACACTAGAGAGAGGCAAATGGCAGGGTCCCCCAAGGATCTGTACTGGAACAAGTATTGTTCAACTTGTTCATAAATGATCTGTAAAAGAGGTGAACAGTGAGATGGCAAACTTTGCAGATGATACAAAATTACTCAAAATAATTAAATCCAAAGTTGACTGCAAAGAGTTACAAAGGGATCTGACAAAACTAGGTGACTGAGTAACAAAATACCAGATGAAATTTAATGTTGATAAGTGCAAAAATAAGGCATATTGGAAAACATAATCCCCACTATACATAAAAAATGATGGGGTCTAAATTAGCTGTTACGACTTAAATATCATGGAGTCATTGTGGCCAGTTCTCTGAAAATATCTGTTCAATGTGCAGCAGCAGTCAAAAAAGCAAACAGAATATTAGGAACCATTAGGAAAGGGATAGATAATAAGACAGATAATATAATGCTACAATATAAATCCATGGTATACCAACATGTGGAATACTGCATGCAGTTCTGGTCACCCCATCTCAAAAAAGATATATTAGAATTGGAAAAAGTACAGAGAGGCACAACAGAAATGACTACAGGTATGGAAAAACTTCCATACAAGGAGAGATTAAAAAGACTGGAACTTTTCATCTTAGAAAAGAGACAACTAAGGGGGGATATTATAGTTGTTTATAAAATCATAAATGGTGTGGAGAAAGCAAATATCGAAGTGTTATTGAGTCCTTCACAGCATACAAGAACCAGGGGTCACCCAATTAATAGGCAGCAGGTTTAAAACAAACGAAAGGAAGTACTTCTTCACACAAAGTACAATCAACCTGTGCGACTTGTTGCCCAGGGAAATTGTAAAGGCAAAAAGTATAATTGGGTTCAAAACATAATTAGATAAGTTCATGGAGGACAGGTCTATCAATGGCTATTAGCCAAAATGGTCAGACACACAACCCCATGTTCTGGGTATCCCTAAACCTCCGACTATCAGAAGCTGGGAGTGGACAACAGGGAAGGATCACTCAATAATTGTCCTGCTCTGTTCATTCTCTCTGAAGCATCTGGTACCTGCCACTTTCAGAAGACAGGATTAGGGTGACCAGAGAACAAGTGTGAAAAATCGGGACAGGGAGTGGGGAGTAATAGAAGCCAAGAAAAAGACCCAAAAATCGGGACTGTCCCTATAAAATCGGGACATCTGGTCACCCTAGACAGGATACTGGGCTAAACTGACCACTGATCTGATCCAGTACAGCCATTCTTATGTTCTTATACTGTTTGTACTATTCTGCACCACAACTATGTGAAAATGATACATTTTGTTCTTTCAAAGTTTCACATGTTAATTTTCATTATTTTGTGACTCAAATTTTAGTTTCTAGTGAAATTCCCACAAAAATGATGATTTTCACATAAAAAACAAGTAAAATCCTAAATTTCCTGTACTTCTTAAAAGAAATTTGACCTCTTTGCTCTAAACTAGAACAATCTTTCAGTGAAAAGGGGCCCAATTTCACTCAGAAATCTTTTTACTTGGCTCTTTACACACAAAAGAGAAGAACCACAGGATTTTGCAGGTTTTGCCACAAGCATAGGTCATTTTTGCGAATTTGAAGGAAAGTGGGGAAAGATTTTGAGGGTTTTCTAATTTTTCCACAAACTTCTGCTATGCTGTAACTACTGCTGTTAGTAATGGCCACTCTGCCCTTTGCTGACTAATAAGAAGCAGTCTGTTTCAATCTTCATACTTTCCAGGGTGGGGAGATTTACAGCAACAAGAGAGAGGTGTACATTCAAGAGGGGATTACCAAAGAAGATTCACATAAATGGCACAGATCAAACCTAGACCCCACATCTAGATCCTGAATTTTGTGAGCCTAGGAAGTAAGGAGGGACCTGTGTCTGGCTATTCCTAGGGGGGAAGGTTGATATGAGGAATGCACTTGTGTCACAGGGGGTAGAGTTAGACAATAGTTGTGTGACCTGGCACTTGACGAAGGGAAAAGCAAAAACAGAAAACTGAGGGGGGAGGTGGGAGAGTCCAGCATTTTGAATGCCTACTAGCCGAATGACATATTGAATTTCATTTCCAGAATGAAGAGACTAATACTTATATTTCGGGGTAAAGAGAGGTTTTAAAGAAACCTTGGTTTGGCTCAGTGCTTGGACATTTTGGATAAACTGCTTTTGTAGTTATGAGCCAATACTTATCAGGTTTCAATTTCCAGCTGAAGCTACGACTGTTGCTATGAAAACTAATGTGTGACTATATTCCAAAAAATAAAGTGATGGAAAAGATGCCATTGGAATGTAACAAATATATGCAACAGTGCTAGGAGTAAAAATGGCAATATATTAGCCTGTATCATAACCATGTCTCTTTCTTTCTGTAAGTGAAGACACATACAGGGCAACCCACCACCTTAATACAGCACTGCCTAACCATAAGACAGATGATTTTAGTATTTATGAATTCCTTATTTCTATGGCATTTAAGAGTAATATATTTATGTATACTTCAGCACATGGAATATTATTTTAAAGAATTATCCTCAATATGGGCATTATAACAACACTCGTAGGACTAACTTGGGTTATTTTTATGATCCTAACAGGAATCCAGAACCCTACAAACCCTGCACATTTTTGCTCTGTGAATTGTAAATGAAGAATAATTGGAGAGGGAATAACATTTTTCACGTTAGATACAAAATAAATACCAAAATATCTAGGCTGGAATCTTCATCATCAAAGCAGTGTCCAACAATAGGTAAAGGGACACTGCCAACTTGAAATCTAATCAGTTTCTTAAAACAAATTCAGTCATCGTTTCTGGTAAACACATCTCTTCTCTCCCCCACCCCTTTATACATACGTACACACACAATATCTCCCTACCAATTTTCGTGGAGGTTTTTACAGTTACGTTTGCTTATTTCAAAATGTTTGTGTGAAAGCTCAAGGCAACATCAGGGAAACTGACTTATGGCCCCAAACCAGCAAACATTTTACATATGCATTTAACTTTCAGCATGTGAATAAGATGAATGGAACTACTCACATGGTTAACATTAAGCATGTCTGTAAGTGATGGCAGAATCAGGGTCTAACTGATTATACCTGGGAAGAGTGAAACAGACCAAGCACTGCCAAATGTACAATTAAAAAAAAACACCTCAACACTTTCAGTTATGGTAATCTTGGGCATTACTTGCAAAACTAACTAAAAAAATTAAGGCTGGCATGAGATTTTCATGTGGACAGTGTTGCTTTATTGGCCTGTTGGCATCTTTTGCATTGTTTTCCTTTTATCTAACTTTAAAATGTTAGATTTATTTCATAAAAAGGACATTTTGTAAATTTCACAGATTTAAAAATAGCTCTAGAGAGAATTTTTTTTTTGTCAATATTTGCAACTTCAACAATATATGCAAAAGACTCTAGGAAATGAGATCATCTGCCCAAAACAGGCACCCATTGATATGTGGGGTTTTAAAAAAAAAAGGGGGGGGGGGCTAGAAACCATCATGCTTGAGGAATCTAAAGTTTCCTCTTAGAAACACTGACCGCGTCTCCCTTTTAATTAAAACAAGCATGAGAAGAAAAAATATGGTTTAACATGTTTGTATTAAAGTGACAGCTAAAAATGGGATGATGCATCATTTCACAGACTGTTCTGTACTCCTAATGTCTGTGTAATAATAATTTGAGCTGTAGATCCTGAAAGTACATAGGCAACTTATTTGTGAGGAGTCTGCAGCGAATGCAAGAACCATATGAGAATCATCTCTGGCAAATACTTAATAAAATTACCTAATTGGGGAACTACTCAAAATGAAAATATCTTCTAGAAAAATGCAAGTGGATTAATTCCAATAAAATTTAAATGATGGCAAAAATGCTATTTTGAAAGATATATTAAGGATATCCAAGATGGAGCAGATTGTCAATCTGGTAGAAACAGCTGCATATGAACAGGTAAACTATATAAAATAAATTAGAAGAATCTGACAGGATTTGGAAACCATTTTTGAACCACCCTTGCTGAAAATCCATGGGCCAGGCTCATAGATTGTTTTATTGTGTGTGTGTGGAGGGGGAAACACAAACAAAATACTGGATAAATGAACATCTTCATTGTAGAAGGTAATCCAAAAGTCTGTATCCAGTCATGCAGGCATGGCGGGGGAGAAAATGATATAGGGAGATACGGGCTTGCTTTTGCTTTCATTTTTTCACATCTCCTCCTTCAAAACACTCCTTTTCCTGTGATACCTACAATAAACTTGACAGCAGCTAGGCCACTGGTGTGCTGATACCACTGCCTATCATACTGACCTGTACTGTCTCATTGCTTTGTTGTATTCCCCCATCGTCTCTGGTCTTATACTTACTTTATGTCCACACTTAAAAAGCTACAGCAACACAGAGGCAGCGTTGTAATTGCACCACTGTAGCGTTTCAGTGTAGACACTTAGACAGCAACGGGAGGAGTTCTCCCATCAAGGCAGTTAATCCACCTTCCAAAGAGGCAATAGTTAGGTTGACGGAAGATCCATTGATCTTGCACTGTCTACATGGGAATTTAGGTCATCTTAACTATGTCATTCAGGGGTATGGATTTTTCACACCCCTGAGCAATGTAGCTGGGTCGATCTAATTTTCTAGTGTAGATCACCCCTGAGATTTGGAACAGGGGCTCGCTCTCTCTTTGGTTTGTGTTTGTACAGCACTTAGCACAACGGGGTCCTCCTGATCCATGACTGGGGCTCCTAAGCACTACGGTAACATAAATAAATAATAAAGGGGCGGGTAGGGAAATGAGGAGGAAAAAGCAATGTTTACCAAATTTTAGTAAATTGAATACCCCCTTAATTACAATTCAGATTTAATATGTGATTTTTAGAAAAAAAATGTTTTCCAGGAATTTATAGTCAGCCTATTTTAATGCACACAAGCATGAAACTTGATACAATGTCTGTATCCTAATGCCTTTTTCTTATTCGCACTGCAAGGTTGGAAAAGAGTGGTAAGAAATGATTGTGCGTTTGGAGTGCGAGATAAGGTAGTGATTTCACACACACTTTTTGTGTCACACCAAATACAAAAATAATTTGGCAAGATCAGAAGCTTTTTAACCACTGTGTACCAGACGCTGTACAAAAGGTACACACACACTTTTCCCCTGGATTAGAAAGGAGTCCCCAGTGTCCTTGTTAGAGCAATATGGATCTCCCCATATGCTCTTTCCTGCTTTACCTTCTCCCATCTCAATCCACACTAAGGGAGAGGAGGTGGGCTTCAAAGCCCACACTCCAGCTCGAGCTGCAACTTCAAGATACTGTCTACATAGCTATTTTAGAGCACTAGTGGGAACCCCACAAGTCTGAGTCTGTTGACCCAGGCTGGGAGGCTTACTGCCATGGGCTGTGTAGATGTATCCTTAGGCTGCATCTATACTGACAAGGAGTGTACACTAGTATGTGTAACACACACCAAGTATTCTCCACTGCCAACTAGACAACTCCAAAGGAAACTCACACCACCAGTTTATCTTGTCCACTAGAACTGGACTGAAACTAATTCACTGTACATAGGCCAAATGACCATTCTAAGGTAATGGCTAAGAGCAGAGGTTCCCAAACTTCTTCACAGTATGGGCTATATCTTAGCAGAAAGGGACACCTCCACTCTCATTCACAATTAATTGCACAGATCTCTTTTCTTTCCACTAGCCATCAATAACATCCCTATTGCCACTACAGCAGTTGTTTACGTGGAAAATTGATACCAGAAAATATTTAATAAATTTTTAGCTGACTTTTAATGCTGTTTGGCAGACAGAAGCAAGGAGAAGGAGCAAACGGAATGTAACCACCCACTTCTCCTTGGCCCATCAGCAAGTGTTCCACAAACTAATGGTGATACACAGACCACGGTTTCAGAAATCAATGCCTTAGTACTAGACCTGAATGAGCGAGAGAGGTAAAACACATTACCAATTCCTTGTAGCATTCGGTTTCCGATTCTGTTCTAACAGCAACTGGATAACAACAAGGAAATTTAATATTAGGGCTGCCAACCTATCCATAAATCACCCGTTTGTGTCTTGCAAAACTTGTGATAAAAAGATCACGTACAGCAAAGACCCATGCAATAGCTTGACACAGGCATGGAGACTTGAACTACTCTCTCCCCCCTACAAGTGGTCCCTTCAGAACAGTGCTGATGTACATTGGCAAGGCAATGTGGAGAAGCTTGCATTGCCACTGCCTTTTCTGTGGATGAATGGCAGACTTCAGTCTCCAGGATTCTTAAAATCCGTTTTACAGGAGTATTTTTTAAAATAATTTGATAAGGACATATAGCACACATGACCCTAAGCCAGACAAAAAGATTCATTGACTATAATTCAGAGATTTATAAGGCCCAAAGAGACAATTGTGATTATCAGGTCCAACCTCCTGTATAATACAAGCCATAGAACTTCCCTGAATTAATTTCTGTCTGAACTAGAGCATATCTTTTAAAAACATCCAATCTTGATTTTAAAACGGCCAGTGATGGTGAATCTACCATCACCATAGTTCCAATGTTTAATTACCCTCACTGGTTAAAAAAATGTGCCCTATTTCTAGTCTGACTTTGTCTAACTTCAGGATCTTACTGCACCTTGGTCTCCTAGAGTGAAATGCCCTCTATTATCAAATTTGATTGTCAAATATCTGTTCCCCATATAGGTACTTATAGACCGTGATCAAGCCACCCCTTAACCTTCTCTTTGTCAAACTAAACAGATTGAGTCTATAAACCATATTTTCCAATCCTTTAATCATATTTGTGGCTCTTCTCTAAACCCTATCCTATTTATCAACAGCAAAATGCATCACTTACTTCTGGAGACCTGAATTCAAGTGATAAAAGGGTCACAACTTGGGAAGGAAATTGTATTTGATGGCCTCATGATTATCTCAAATAGATCCTTATCAAAGTCACAGAACCACAAAAGACTTTAGTGCTATGATTGACAATCTACTCAACAGAGGTGAGACCCAATTCTGGAGCAACAGGAGGTACATACTGCATGTCAGTGTGGAGGTGGACTGGAAGAGCTATGTGGGAAAGCTTGCACTAGTCAGTTATACCCAAGGATATCAAGTCTCTCACTTTCACATGCACTAAATACATCTACTAAATTTAACGAAAGAAACAATATTTAAATGTCCAGGCATCGTCTGTGTCAGCATGGAAAACATGAGATCACACCCAAACACCTCTCAAAAGACTGAACTTCATGGCAAAGAAAATATGTGAACTCAAACCTTATAATCAAAGAGATTTCTATTAGGAGAGTAAACAAAGAGCGGAAGGAAGGGTGGAGCATCAGCACTGTAGATCTGCAATTTGCCACAGAAGGGCATTGCTATAAGGAAGTGTCAGACATGCAGCAGTATTTCAGTAACAGTTAAACCTCCGGTAATACTTACTTTTTCGGTTATACACCAGTAGAGAGCATGTGACAAGTTAACAATAAGGAAAAAAAAAATCAAATCACCTCTGTCAGTACAATGAACACAATGCAATCCACTTAAATCCTGAGAGATGGAACGGAGTAGATCATTGTTGAAGTATTGTTTTGCATTAATCTACTGCATTTCTAAAAATATTCTACATATATAATCTATAAAATATATGGTTAAACCGTAGGTACTTTCATTGATAAAAATACAATTGTTCTAGCATTAATCAGTGAAATAGTCCACCTAGTCAGCCATCAAAATCCATTCAGCTTTAATTCTATCATATTTTTCCTAGCATAATTCAACAACTTCTGGAAAATTCAAGATCAAAAGGGTAGAAATCCTCAATTTCTTTTCTGCTGCTCACAAAGGAAACTCAGACAGCCACACTCTTACCTAAACTGCAACCTACAGAGAAGACACAAATTGTATGATGCTGCACTGTGATTCTCAATAGGATTACAAAAAATTATTAACCCATTTAAATGCACAGCCTCACTGCCTGGAGAAACTGATAATTAGGTATATCTCTAGTTTACTAGATCAGATGAAATGATCAAAGGGTTACACTAACTGCAGTATCTGCCAACAGTACCTGTTTAATACAGTTAATGCGGCAACATGATGCTAACCTTTATTACCCAACTAACCCAAGTGAATTTTAAAAGTTGCTGCAAGATGATTTAATCACTCCCTAAAATGTGTGTTGTCACACATGCTTCCTTAATGCTATACCACAGGGAGGTTTACCAGTAAATTACCACTAGTTCTCTTTCTCCTCCCTACCTAATTACTATTACACAGTCAGATTACAGCTGTTAGGTATACCACAAGAATTAAACAGATTTTCCACCATGGAACTGGGTGGCTTGGAAAACACAACACTTCTGATCTTCTGAACTCAAGACAGAGTGAAATGAGTCTTATGAAAAAAGCAGGTATTTTTCTGCATTGAGAAATATTCAACATGGGTTGAGCGATCTAGTAGGTATGTAACTGCAAAGAAGCCAATTTGCATGAACACTGAATGATCTCTAACATCTAGAAAGAGCATGGTTTGGTACCCATTGATGAGATAGATAATCCAATTGCCTACCCCACATCCCAGTTGTGAATAATAAAGGATTTAGTTCTAGTTCTTTCTCAACTTTTCCCTTGATAAGGATCTTAATAAGGGACACTCCGACAACCTAGGCTCAAAATCTAAAGAAAAATGAGATATTTATGAACATATTTCGAGTATATGTATTTACATCAAAATGCTATATCATGAAGCTCAGATTATACACAATATTGTCTGCACTAAAGTTAACACATTATACACTTCTGGCACTATTATCATCTTTGGCTCTCTCTTCAGGGTGTTTGTCCCACATTTCACCCTTGGCAGGTTAAAAGACAGGCTTATAAAAGTAATAATAAAATATGGTTCTTCTGAAATGTACTCTTGCATAATGACAGGTTTCAGAGTAACAGCCGTGTTAGTCTGTATTCACAAAAAGAAAAGGAGTACTTGTGGAACCTTAGAGACTAACCAATTTATTTGAGCATAAGCTTTCGTGAGCTACAAATAAATTGGTTAGTCTCTACGGTGCCACAAGAACTCCTTTTCTTTTTGTGAAATGTACTCAGTTATTTTTCAGGAACTTTGTTATAAAAATAAACTGTGTACGGACTTGAAGCCAAAAAACTGAACACTCCACTTCTTGGATTTCATACCCACTTGGTTTAAGGGGTTGTATGCCATGGCTATGCATAATTCCCAGCCACATTCCAGTACAATAATTTTATATGAAATGCATCCTCAGTCAGACCATATTTATTGCTATGCGGACAGATCTTAGAAAAGGCAACCCCTACTGAGAGCTCTTGAATACTGAGTAAAAGTTCTTGGCAAAGGGAAGAGGCATGAACTCAGAAGAAGGTGACTAATTAACAACAATGAACTAAGGGCTGGACTACATGCAGAGTTGCACTGCTTAAACTTAAGGTTTCTTTTTAAACTTATTTGGCACCAGCAACTCTTGGTTCGGTTTAAACCAAGTTTATTTTATTTTATCTTGTACAGATTAGGAACGGATATAAACTAAACCAAAATAAGCCATTCTTAAACAGAAGAAGAAGAAAAAAAGAACATCCATTCTTGTATCAGCTTTACTAAACCAGTACAAGTTTGTGTGCAGGGACCCCTTAATCTTCAAGCTTCAAATATATGATGGGGTGGGGGGGGAAAGCAGAGCAAGAAAAGAATCTTAGTTCAACCATCCTCTTCCACCAACATATTAAAGAGCACATCAAACCTCCAGAATGATCCCCTCTATGCATTAGAGCTACATGCACAAGTGACTGCTCTGCAGACAGCCTTGTGTTTGCCTGAGTGCATTTGCAGAGTACACGCAATTGCTAACACAGATGTTCCCAACCCGCTTTATGAGGTCAACTGTCTGTAAGACCAAGTTGCCACGGCCCAGCACTTTGCAACAACAGGACCAGCAGAGAGGGATCTGCGGGTGGCTGGAGACACATCAATCAACAACCCTCCCCCCGCAAAAAAAAATGACAAAAACAGCACACACGCACCAAAACCTCCTGTTTCTGGAGAGTGACTGGGTCGGAGGAGGACAGGGCAGGGATGAGAGGCGGGGGGCAGAAGGGGGGGCGCGCGGGGGCAGGTAGTGTCACGGGAGCGGGGGGGGGGGCACGAGTGGAAGGGCAGTTTGGGAAAAGGGGGCCGGGCTAGCGGCTGAGGGAAAGGAGCCAAGCCCCGGGGCCGTGGAGGCAAAGGAGCGCGCCGCAAAGGGCAGGGAGGCTGCGCCCCCGCCCCGCCTGCCCCCCAGGCGGCCCCGGCGGCGACACGGGGCAGGCGGGCGCGCTGACAAGCACGAGGGAGGGCGGCTGCGTTTCCTCTTCCTCAGCGCGATGTCAGCCGCTTCCCCCTTCCCCAGCACAGCCGGGGCCACGCTCCCCCTCACCCCCCGAGGCGGGCACGTCTCCCACCAGCCCTCCCCCGCAGCCTCACCCCTCAGCCAGGTGCGGGCTCTCCTCCTGCAGCCGCCTGCCTCCCCCCACACAGCCAGCATCCTACCCCCCTCCTCCTCCTCCCACGGCGCCCCCCCCGGCCCCTCCAGCGTCCACAGCAACGTGCTCCCCTCTCCCCCCATTGCACTGCCAGGGGCACCCCCTACCGCAGCGCCTCCCCCCCCCCCCGCACCCCTCTCCCCGAGAGCCTTCTCAGCCCACCGTGCATCCCCCCGCAGACCTGCCCAAACGGAAACGAAAGTACCTTAAAAACCCAGGCACCACCTTCACCCCCAGCAGCCAAGTGCAGAGTGGAGCCGGGGTGAAGTTTGCTGCCCTGCGGCAGCGAGCGCCTGGCAGCTCCGCCGTTTCCTTTCCCCGGCCCGCGCCTCTCCCACCATTGAAGTTGGGCTTTTTACCGCTGCTGTTTTGGTGTTTCTGACTCTATCCCATCATCAGACTGAAACACACATTCTGCTGCTGCAGCTCTCACTTCCTCTTCCTTCCTCCTGCTGGCCACACACCCAATTTGCATCTGCAAGAAGCCCCAAGATAATCTGCAAAGTATCGCTGAAGGAATGGTGAGTATTTACCAGCACCTGCGAAATAAGGGACAAGCAATTGTTTTACTTTATTCATTTAATCCTTTGGGTTTTACAGTCTACATTTTCCCACGGTATGATTATATGTCTCTTCCTACTATCTCCATTTTGTGTATTTAAAAAAAAATCACTAAAAACATACAGAATAAAAGAGAAACTCAGTACTTTTCCTCTAACATAATTTTTAAGAAGCTTTTCATTGTCTCTGTCTGTGATGAATGATTTTGCAACAGATCCATGCTCTGCAGGCAGCAGTGCAGAAGTAAGGGTAGCAATACTGCAACCCTCCCTACAATACCCTTTAAAAGAAAAGGAGTACTTGTGGCACCTTAGAGACTAACAAATTTATTTGAGCATAAGCTTTAGTGAGCTACAGCTCACTTCATCAGAGGTATGCATCCAGTGAAGTGAGCTGTAGCTCACGAAAGTTTATGCTCAAATAAATTTGTTAGTCTCTAAGGTGCCACAAGTACTCCTTTCCTTTTTGCAGATACAGACTAACACAGCTGCTACTCTGAAACCTACAATAACCTTGCGACCCCCCCCCCCCCCCCCACGATTCCTTTTTGGGTCAGGACCCCTACAATTACAATACTGTAACACTTCAGATTTAAATAGATGAAATTTACAAAATTTCAAAATCCTATGACAGTGAGATTGACCAAAATGGACTGTGAATTTGGTAGGGCCCTAATTGTCACTCAGAACCAGAGCCATTTCTAGGGTATGGCAAATCGGGACAACTGCCCCGGGGCCCTGCGCTTTGGGGAGCCCAGCACTTCATGAGAAGGCAGACAGGGAGGTGAGGGGAGGCAAGGAGGAGCCCCCCTACGAACCTCCCCCTCCCCCCAGTGCCTCCTACCTGTCGATGAGCACCACCACCTATTGCCAATCAGCTGTTTCACAGTGTCTGGAGGCCCTGGGGGGAGGGGGAAGTAGCAAGGGCACAGCATGCTCAGGGGTAGGGTGGAACTGGGAGGGGGAAGAGGTGGGGCACGGCCTTGGGGGAAGGGGTGGAGTGGGGCCGGGGCCTGGGCTGCAGATAGAAACTCAATGCCTATGTCCCAGGCCCCGCACCCCCCTAGGGATGGCCCTGCTCAGAACTTCATAGTAACAGTGAGCATAAAAGTTGATCCATGACCACCTAGAAACCTATCATGTCTCTATGTGGAACACAATTTCCACTCAAAAAAGGATAAGCAGGATTCAGATCATCCTGCTGCTTAGCATTTTAGGTCCTCTACATCAGGTAGAGAAGATGGCAGCCTGTCCTTTGGAGTAGGAAGTTTTACGCTCAGTTACTATGAAGTTCTTGATGATAATTAGGGCCCTACCAAATGCACAGTTCATTTTGGTCAATTTCACAGTCATAGGATTTTTAAATTTGTAAATTTCATGATTTCAGCTGAAGTGTCACAGTGTTGTAATTGTAGGGGTCCTGACTCTAAAAGGAATTGTGAGGGGGGTCGCAAGGTTATTGTAGGGAGGGTTGCTGTACTGCTACCCTTACTTCTGCACTGCTGTCTGCAAAGCTGGGCCCTTGGTCAGCCACCGCCACTTTCCGGCCACCTAGCTCTGAAGACAGCAGCACAGAAGTAAGGGTGGCATGGTGTGGTATTGCCACGCTTACTTCTGCACTGTTGCTGGTGGGGCACTGCCTTCAGAGCTGAGTGCCTGGCCAAAAGCCACCACTCTCCAGCTGCCCGGCTCTCAAGGCAGCAGAGAAGTAAGGGTGGCAATACCATGACCACCTAAAATAACCTTGCAACATCCCCCCCGCAACACCCTTTTGGGTCAGAATACCCAATTTGAGAAATGCTGGTCTCACTGTGAAATCAGTACAGTATATGGTAAAAGCACACAAAAGACCTGATTTCACGTGGGGAGACCAGATTTCACGGTCCGTTATGAATTTTTCATGGCCATGAATTTGGTAGGGCCCTAGTGATAATGGTGTGCTCGAGCGGATTAAATAATTCAGTGTGAATTAGTTCATGGTACTGAGTAAAAATTACTAACCACCTTAAAATGCTAAATTGCAGGTCTAGGGCCATAAACTGTATTGTGAATGACAGTGATATCACTGGCCAGATCATGCCTCCAAGATCAGCACACGGAAGTTCCCCTCCACATGTGAAGCCCACCCTTTCTATGTGGAAGGGAATGACTCATCTGCTTCCACAGCATTGTCCATCCTTTCCCCAAGTCAAGACCCCATAGAAAGAAAGTGTTTTGCAAGGTTGGGATCTGTGGGGTTTGAGATGATCATGTTGAGCAAGCTGAGAGCAGGGAATGGAGAGCACAGCATTAGGAGGGGCAGGAAAGCCTGTGGCTATATTGTCTTTCCCCCTGCCTGCATTGTGGGAATACCCCACAGCCAAAGAGAGTCCCAGTAAAGCCATAAAAACAACAAGGAGTCCGGTGGCACCTTAAAGATTTATTTGGGCATAAGCTTTCATTGGTAAAAAACGCACTTCTTCAGATGCATGAAAGCTAAAAACCCAAATAAATCTGTTAGTCTTTAAGGTGCCACTGGACTCCTTGTTGTTTTTGTGGCTACAGGCTAACATGGCTACTCCCTGATACTTGACACCAGTAAAGCCATGATACTTCAGTATCCTCACAGACTTCTTTCCTCTTGGCCTCTCCCATGGTTTGTTACTGTGGATGGGGGGTGTGGGGTGTTCTGGCCTGATGTTTGTAACCTGAGGGTGATGATAGCTGTTTAGTACAAATTTTAGATTAACTTTAGTTTTAAGGTTTTATTATTTTTTTTTATTAAATTAGGATAATGTTTTAAAACTATAAAGATACAAACCAGATGTGAAAAATGCAAATATAAAGCCCCAGACATATATGTTCGATTCATATTTAAGTCATGTAATGACATAACCAGAAAGAAAAGAGATGGTGGAAGGGATGTAGAGAAGAGAAAAGGGACTTATAAAACCACCCCAAGAGCCTTTTACTGCTGCTCTCAAGTTTATCCAAGAAGAGAGAACAGTCAACGCTAGCTGAACAGGAATTCACTGTTGCAGTTGAAAGATATTTTGTTATACCGGCATTTGTGGGAGGGAGGGTGTTTAATTTTTTTTTTTTTTTTTTTTTTGTAGGAAGGAGGGCTTTCTAGTTTTAAGTAAATATATAGGGTGGTGTAAATTTACAAAATATTTTGTAAACAAACATGTTTGTTTACCTATTTTACAAGTATCAATTCAGGCCCAGATCCTGCAAATATATATATATATATATATATATATATATACACACTTAATTTCACTACTCGCTTTTAGACTATTAAAAAAATTATTTTTTAATAAAATGCTATGTACTCATCACCATTTATACTGTTATTTGTATAATACAGTTTTCCTAAAGGTCAGCAAGTATACCTCAACTCTGACTTGGAAGGAATGCTTTTGAGGGGCAGGAGTGCTTCCCTTCCAATGCTTATTTAATCGCTGGTCTCTTTGCTGTGTCCGCCACCAAAAGTTCATATCAGCACTAGTGGTAATAGTGGCTTTTGTGCTCTAAAGTGACTCCCGTTGACTTCAGTGGGCTTTGAATCAGCTCCTAAGAATGGGACTTTATATGTTTGCTAAATATTTCTGAAGAACCAGAAGAGGGAGAAAGGGAGCACAGGATTTTGAGTACTGTGCATTTTATTTTATGTGGGTATTTCTGCTACAATCCTAAAAATAAAGGCAAAGATTTTCAAGTGACTTATGATATTTGGTGCCCAGCTTCAGACACCATAGAGGGACAGAGGGCAGGTTCTAAGCAGTTTCTGAAAACCATCTCAAGATGGTCTCCCGAATACTGAGGAATCCAAAAATCTATATTTACTTTTGAAAATCAGTGCCCTAGCTCAGGGGTGGGCAAACTTTTTGGCCTGAGGGCCACATCTGGGTATGGAAATTGTATGGCGGGCCATGAATGATCACGAAATTGGGGGTTGGGGTGTGGAAGGTGGTAAGGGTTCTGGGGATGAGGGGTTGGGGGTGCAGGAGGGTGCTCTGGGCTGGGACTGAGGGGCTCAGAGGGCAGGAGGGGGATCAGGGGTGCAGACTCCAGGCGGTGATTACCTCAAGCAGCTCCCAGAAGCAACAGCATGTCCCCCTTCTGGCTCCTGTGCAGCCAGGCAGCTCTGCATGCTGCCCTGTCCGCAGGCGCCTCCCCTGCAGCTCCCATTGGCCGTGGTTCCCAGCCAATGGGAGCTGCGGGGGTGGCGGTTGGGGTGGGGGAAGCGTGCAGAGCCCCATGCTTAGGAGCCAGAGAGGGGACATGCTGCTGCTTTCCGGAGCCGCGTGGAGCAGGGCAAGCCCTGGACCCCGCTCCTCAGCAGAAGCTCAAGGGCCAGATTAAAACGTCTGAAGGGCCGGATGTGGCCCCCAGACAGTAGTTTTCCCACTCCTGCCCTAGTCCTTGAATGTCTGTATCAATTTTAAAGATCTCATGACAGTTTGTATAAAGGTAGGGGTGGTCACATACAGTTTTACTTGTAATCACTGTGATCCAACATCCAGCTTGCTGCCTTTCAGTTCCAGAGATGGATGAATTTCAGTGGTTCTGTATGTTTTTAGATATTGTCCTGTAAATTCTTACTCCCATGAATAGTCCTTATTCACATGAGAAATTTCATTGTCTGCATAAAGTAAGGATTTGCGGATCACAACCACAATTTTTAATGCACGTTGGGGTGCAAGCTGCTATGTAAAATGGTATCATATTATTACTCTTTTTTTTAAAAATCACAAATAAATGATTATCTTTTAGTGCTTTGACCATGCTTGTTGGTTTGTCTAAGAAAAATATTTTTGCACACAGCCTAACAGATTTTAAGATAGACAAAATTTTAGGGCCTAAATTTCTTGACCGTGATGGGCAATAATTCCAAAAAAGCTGCTTATGGAACTTGAACCTCTATTCCTACGTCGTTGTTTGCTTACAAATCTCCATACATGCTGAAACGTCCCTAAATGAATGTTGTTGGTTCAGTTATACAAATGCATGTTAAATTAAGGACTTTTTAAATCAATCAATATACTCTGAAGCCTATTCTGAGTAAATCAATTTCAAAATTATATGTACTTCCATTTTAACTCTGCCACAGTGTTGACAGAGATATGCTTATGCATAATAAGTATTAGGGAACAAGTTATGGGATGTGCAGAGCAGCCACTTTTTAAACACATAATAGATTTTTTTAAACTAAACAAAGAAAAGCCCAGTCTCCATTTACCTCAGTTATTTTTATAGTGTTGTTCCCATACTATCTAGGCATAGAATACAGTAAAATTCCAAAAGCAAAAGATAATTGCTTAAAAACAACATCATTGCTAGGTGACAACTGTATTCATACCCATCACATTATTTACCAAATCCAAGCACATAAAAGCAAGGAAACAAATAGTTAAATCATAACTTTTACAGTGCCCGCATCATAAACATACATTACTCCTATCAAGTAGAAAGACAACTCTATGAACTGCTTTTACTCTTACGTATTCATTAAGTGACAATGCAGCTATCGGGAAGTTAAGTAGGTCCCACCCAGTCTTCTCTTGTACCTGCTTCCATGTCTTCCAGGCAAGTGAAAGATTCAAGGAGCTCAGTCTATTTTGCTTACCAAAGAGGAGGTCAAAAAGTGACTTGATCACATCTATAAATACTTACATGGAAAACTGAAATTTAATAGCAGCGGGCTCTTCAATCTAGCAGACAAAGGTTTAACAGGATCCAATGGCTGGAGGTTGAAGCAGACTACAAATAAGGAGAGGTTAAGTGAGGTCAGTTAACCACTGTAACAACTTACTAAAGATTCTGGTGGATTCTCCAGCACTGGAACCCCCCGCCCCCTGCCTCCGCCCCCACCAAAACTGGATGTTTTTCTAAAACACAGGCTCTAACTCAGCAAAAGCTATTGGATTTGAAGAAGTAATTCAGGAAAGTCCCGTGGCCTGTGATATGCAGGAAGTCAGAGTAGATGATGGTTTTGGTCTTAAAAATCTATGAATCACACCAATTTAGACCCCTTAGACTCTCTAATGCCAATTTAAAGACACATTACTGACCCAGCCTTCACTATCTTCACCTTTTGATTTGGCCAGACAACATGGGTCTGCAGAGGTATAACTGAGTTTAGCATTTATCCCAGTAGCAGCATCTATACCACAGATGGAAAATGAGGGATAGTTCATAGATAATGTGTTGGGGTTGGTTTGTTTTCCTTTCCATTCCAAGGGCTCAATCCAGTGCCCACTGAAGTCAAAGAGAGTCATCTATTGACTTCACTGTCATTGATTTAGAGCCCAAGTGAGTAGCTGGGCTGGAGGGAGGCAGGTGATTACTGATTATTTTAGATTACAGATGGTTATCAGGCTGGCAACTTTCCATTGCACCTATCGATGAGAGCAACAATGATTATTCGTATACGATTATATCTAACACGGCAGTTGTCCAACAGATACAAAACAATGTAGGGATTTTATCGTCTCTAATATCTGTTAACAGTTCTTCACTGCATATACAGAACAGCTGGCAAGTAGCTTAGCTTATCTTCTTCATGCTATGTTGCCGTCAGTCATTACTGTTTATCACCTAATATTTTGAAATATGTACTATGGAGGACAAAAGAAATGTAATCCTTCAACAGCCATGAATGTGGGGGCTTGGAAAAGAGCAGCAAGAGAAGAGGACTGAGGAGAGACAAAAACTCTTCAAATCACCCTCTCAAAGTGAATGAAGTTATTTGCTTGATTTGCTTTGTTAGGTCTCCATCAAGCCACAGCATTTCATCCATTTGGCATGTAGTAAAACTTCAAGATAAAGCTCACCTCTTGTTCTTAACCACATTTGAGCATCGGTGCATTTTTACTTCATTTTTTCTTTTGTCATATCTGCTGGAAGGATAATTGGAAGCTTATAGTGTGTTGTTTTGAGGCAATGCCGTCTAGTAAATAGGATATAGGTTCTGTGAGTCAGGAGACCTGAGTTCTAATCCTGCCTTTGTCACTAACTTGTTGTGCTATCTTGTGCCAGTCACTTCACTTTCCTGTGCCGCTGGTCCTTCCGCCTTTTGTTAGTTATGGCCATTTAGATTGAAAGCTGTCTGAAACAAGGATTGTCTATCAGTATGTGTTTGTACAGGGTCCCTAGCTGCTACTGTAACACAAACTAATAATAATCCTACCTTGTGAAGAAACAGATTTTATTTGACAGATATTTCTACTCGTTAGCCCAGTTTGTAATTAGTTTTTACTTTCTGGTTAGTTATTTTGATAAGACTGATGTGCATTTCCTACTTCTTTCCCAGATCGAAAACCTTCTTAAAAGCGCTCCAATTTTTCAGTCACTCGTGTTGCATGTAGTTTAGTATTTGACAAATGCTTGACATTTTTATCAAATCTGTATACCGTATGATGGATGTAGCTGAGATTTGAAGCACTATGTAATCAAATATTACTGGGGATCGTCACAATATTTAACACTGCTTCTGTCTTTAGTAGTAGTATTTCTTATTTATATTGTAGTAGAGCTTAGAGTCCCCAGCTCAGTATGGGCCTGCTTGTGGTAGGCCCTGGACAAATATATGGTAAATTACAAACATTGCCTCAAAGGGCTTCCAGTCTAACAGATTTGTGAAACAAACAAAGAGGCATGGAGAAAGAGGATGGAGTAACAGCAATAATAGGGAGGTTTTTGGATAACTATATGCAGCTAATCAGTAACAGTAATCACCTACCAAGGCCCAGTTTTGCCACCCTCACTTAAAGTGAGTAGTACTTTTCTCCACTAGTAGTCCCATAGAAGTCTTACAGCTCTTTTGACAGATTCATGATTTCCTTGCTGCTGAAGCATACATTTCTTTCTGCCACCCATTTTGCTCTTTTCATAATTTTAGTTGATAAGCAGTAATTGCTGGTGGCAACATACCATGAGGAGGATAAGCTACCTGCCAGAAGTTGTTATCTTGCTGCTCTAATAATTAGTTGATTGAAGTTAATGGTTAGTGGAATTAATTCACATGAGTAAGTGCTACTCAACATGAGTAACAGCGGCAGAATCATTATGTATTGTTTTGCAAATGCATTTCTGCATTTTTACTTATCCATTCTCCCTTTTGCAGTTATTATTCTATTATTATGAAATGCCCCTTTGCCTGTAAAATATTTTGCCCTGCTGCCACATTATATTTTATACATTTCTTAAAGGAGATAACATTCATGACTGAAAACTACTGTCCATGCCAGAGAAATTTTCAAGGCTACAGAGTTAGTTATCATGTAAGGAGTATCCAGAATGTCTTAACCCTGACACACACACTAAGCTACAACACTGACACAGAACAAAAAAACTGGTTAGGCAGCAAAGAGTCTAATGCTTTATTTAAATGCTACACTTCAAGATAAATGACCCTGCAGTGTTGCTATTAGAAGGACTTTAAACAATAAATGCTATGTGTTGACATCTTTTGCTGAACTGTTTGTCACTAGAGGGTAAAGTTCAAGGTTGAGACATGTATAATTTAGATTACATCTTCCTATGTTTTGACATGAATGAGGTGACTCACTGTTTCCTTATTATCCTGTTTGGCACCTGATGTGTTCCTCTTACCCCACTACCATCCCTTCAGCTACCTTTTGCCCATGCCCTCCATTTCTTTCCATCTGCCATGTCTAAAATTAATCTGAAAGTTGCCTCCCAAACCTCAAAGTACCTTTGTGCTTCTAAATGATTGTCCTCAAAAAGCTATCCCTTCATATTTTTTTTTATTGATAACATGCTGTCGCCATCTGAATCCCAATTTTCCCACATACTCTGTTAAATACATCACACCTTCTGTTTGCAGTTGTCATAAATTCCAGGCCTGCCCTCTCTGAAGAGGGTCATAGTTTAGTTGTGCACAAGGCTTGGCAAAGAGAACGCCAATGGTCTGGACAGGTTCTGACATAGGAGCCCAGATACACAACGATATTTAGGTGCCTAAGTTCCCATTTTAGGTTCCACTGTGATCCACAAAACTCCTGTTCAGCTGCTGTCTAACCCTGTGGGTGCCTAAACTCAGTCAGTACCTACGTTTCGACTGCAAAAGTTCCCTAGGCATCTAAGTTTCTACCTCTGGGCATGCACATTGCTGCCTCGCTTTAGAAATCCACACACCCATCTCCAGCCGAAGCCCCACCACAATCCACGAACTGGGGGAAGAGGGGTGTTTGTCCGCCTATTTTCCCTGCAGGGCCAGATTTGGTTGGCATGCTCAGAGCATGCCTAATGGATCAAACCCCATTCAAAAATCCAGGAGGACGAATAGGCCACTGAACTTCCCCAAAATAATTCTTTGGGCAGATCTTTTAGAAAACATCCAATCTTGGTTTTAGAATGGTCAGTGATAGAAAATCGACCACAACCCTTGGTAAATTGTTCCAATGGTTAATTACACTCATTGTTAAAAATGTACACCTTATTTCCAGTCTGAATTTGTCTAGCTTCAACTTCCAGCCACTGGATTGTGCTATACCTTTCTCTTCTAGATTGACGAACCCACTGTTAAATATTTGTCCCCCATATAGGTAAATCAAGTCACCCCTTAACCTTCTCTTTGTTAAGCTAAATAGATTGACATTCTTGAGTCTATCGCTATATGGCATGATTCCGAATCCTTTAATCATTCTATGGCTCTTCTCTGAACCCTCTCTGATTTATCAACGTCCTGCTTGAATTGTTAGCACCAGAACTAGACACAGTATTCCAACAGTGGTCACACCAGTGCCAAATACGGAGATGAAATAACTTCTCTGCTCCTCCTTGAAATCCCCATTTATGCCTCCCAAGATCACATTAGCCTTTTTAGCCATAGCCTCACATTGGGAGCTCATGTTCAGCTGATTATCCACCACGACCCCCAAATCTTTTTCCGAGTCACGGCTTCCCAGAATGGAGTCCCTCATCCTGTAAGTATGGCCTATATTTTGTATTCCTAGATGTATACTTAAGTCTCATGCTATGAATTCTGTTTTCTGATTGGTTCGCTTAAACAGAAGCAGTGCCTGAAGAAATGCTTGGGATATTGGATCTGTCAGGAAAAAGGGTAGGAAGCACTGTAAGCAGAGGGATAGCAAGAGATACCAGCTGGAAGCTGCTGTTTCCCACATTCTTCTCTGCCTGGAGCTGATGCTTGCTGGCTTCCCCTTTTCTCCCTGATGATGGTGAGGCTAATGGCCACCTTCCTGATCAGTAGCTCCTTGATGCTGTGCCAGCAACATATTTGTTACTGTGCCACTGTAAAGAAGGTTATGTAGAGCAGTTGATCCCCTCACCTTAATATCTGGCCATACTGCAGACCCTATGCTTCATACTTTGGGCTGGGGAAAAATATTTTTCCCCCCATCAAGGGACATTGCTACTACTTGAGCATCCTTCCTCTCCCTGTCACTTCACAGCTGCTCCTACTGGGAGGTCGGTCAGTTGTTTCTTTGAAAATCACTGACGTTCACAAAGAAAACGCAATTCACTTGTGGTTTTTAAATGGACTTCAGCCCTCTTACAAGCTTCTCTACCCAGGCTCTCTTATTCTTCACAAGGTAGCTTTTACCATTCATGTCATCTTCCACCCACTATCTCGTTAGCTCGGACTTCATGTTGTACATACATATTGGCCCTGAATCACCACTGCTCTACTCCTTTTTTTTTTTTTTTTTGCTAGTGTAACTTCAATAGATTAAAGCTGCGTAAAACTACACTAACCCAGGGATGAATCAGGCCCATTGTGTACAGCTCTTAGGTTTCCCTGCCTAGTTTCCAAATGGCCTACTGATCCTTTTCTTCATTCATGTTCATTAGCTTTTAGTTTCATACCTATTTTCTCTGCTATAAAGTAGCTTTGTGCTTCTGACTACAAGCAAAATGAGGAGAGAACTGTGCAATAAGAGTATCACATCCTTCTAAATAATAGAAACCGGAACCTCCTGGGGGAGTCCCAAAAATGGATGTAACATAGGAAATACACACTGGGCCTCATTTTCTCTTTCATTAGGCTAACTACATTCACTTCAGTGGAGTCAATCCTAATTAACACCAGCATACATGAGTGCGAAATCAGTCCCCTTGTAATTATGCTAGATTCTCCAGGGAGTGCCTCTAAATATAGTTTTTCCCCTCAAACTTTTCCTGCCCAGGTTTATCTGGACTGTTTACCTTGGTGCTTTATCAGCCATCACCCTTGCTCTCATCTGATAAGCATATTTGTATGGACCCTCAAGCTTTTTGGTGGGACAAAAAGGTAATTATTGTTTCCTAAAGGCAGCACAGTCTGTGGCGCACAGTCTCCTCTTGGAATCTTTGGTCCCTTATCTCATAGTCAGCTGCTTTGACAAGAACCAGGTGATTTAATTTCCCATCATTGTTGCTTCTATCCTCCTAAACCCCCAATTCCTGTGAGTTGTTTTCATCCCATTACATCAGCTTCAGATTCTGATACTTACACTCACTAGTAAACAGCGAGAAGGAAGCATCACAACATGAAATCCAACTGAGTCCTTTCTACAACTGCTCATAAAAAAAATGCATCTTTGTGCTCATCCTACGCATGGGTAGGAGCATCACGCTCTGTTGCCATTTGGATTTTTCAGGAGGTATTCTTTCATAAATGGGATTTCAGCCAATCCCTCTAGCAGCTGCTTGGTTATCTGATTATCTGGACAATGCTTGAATGGATGAGCATATACTACAGTTACCTCATTCAGCACTGCTTCTCTGGACTCTTATGAAAAATGTAAATCTCTACTGGTCAGCTGGGACAGCCTGGATTCTCTGTGGGGCTGGTGTATCCATTTGGAGTTCTCTTGGTAATGCCTTTCTGAAAGCAGCTGAGCACCACCTTATACAGACTGACAGTACTGAAATCCTACAGACACCCATCAGGCAACCTGAAAAGTACTTCACTGCTTTACATATTGGGTCTAATTCTGCTTTCTCATACACCAGTGCCTCAAGTGGAGTTACTCCTAGTTTTGCTGGTATGAGAGGAGAACGAGAACCACTGGGTTGTAATTAGAGACCTGGACTTGACATGACTCACAGCTATCTTGTGTATAGACTTAGCATAACCCGCAGCCATCTTGTAGGCTCAAACACCATAAGCTGGACACAAAAAACTAGAGTGTCAGTAGAATTTGTCCTTGGTGAAGGCAGACAGATAGAAAAGTACCAGCTGCAGCCCAACTAACAGGAGATTGCGAATTTATTCACAAAGTCATGAGAATGGGGAGAGAATAGAAAAGCTCATCTTAAGTTTCTTTCTGATAATAAAAAGCATCTGCTCTTGCTGTTGCTAGAAATATTGTTGTAGCCAATTAGGGGTTATTTTAAATAGTTATTGTATTTTAAAGAGGCAAAGAGTCACAGACTACCGCTGATTAAGCAATGCTATCCTGACAATATATCCCACTAACAAAGCATAAAGATAAGTAGATCTTGAGATGTTTTTACTAACTTTGAAAAACACAAAAGCTAATGAGAAGGCACGGTAGTCTTAGGTATGTGAACCCCTCTATAGTGATATGATGTCCAAGAATGGTTACTGTTTTTGCATAGCTACAATTTAAGTAAAATAATTGGTTATGGCATATATAAGAGAAATCCTCTTAACTACATAATGAGGGTCAAAAGACAAGCTTGTTGGAACTTAACTTTCAGATACAGCTCAAAACCAAAGCTGCTAGAATTTTTAAACCTCTGCATAGCCCTATTCTGCAGAAGCCAGAGCCCTGGCCAAGATCTGCTCTTGACTGGCCAGTGGGAGACGTCTGTGTCTTTATTAGAAGTGGTGAGAATTAGACGCTTGGCATGTGTTTTCTACTGATTAATTGTTTATTGCTAATAAATACAACTACATGTTTAAAGATATTCATTATGTGAAGGCTCTTCCACTGGGCAAAGGCCCCACTAACCCATAGAGGGTCATTGGCACCCCGGGCCCAGTGGGGGTAGGGAGTGGGAGCCCTAAATTGTGCAGGTAACAGGATCAGATCCTAGCCCATACTAAGTCTCCATTGTGCTGTTCCAGGAATGCAAAGAAGATTTAAAACTGCCCTAAGTGTGATGAATCCTTGGCTGGCATACAGCCAGCTCTGTGCCACCCCATCTTGGCTTCCTACATGTAGGCAGCGTGCTGTGGTCATGGCTGGAGCACACTGCCCTCCAGCACTCCCCAGCCAGCATAACAATCCCAAGAGGATGATGTAGAACTAGCCCCAGGATTGATGATCTTCAAATGGCTTCTTAGTAGCTGAGCAAGGGAACTACAATCAACGCTTACTGGCTACAGTGAAGGATTCAGCCTATTACACTCCACCACCAATCCATTATTCTCATGTTTCAACAATTTGCTAGAATTGCTGTTGGAATGGAAACTCCTCAGTGCCACAGCTTGACATCTTGCCCATGATGCTTCTCTATAAGAATCCTCTGGTCCAATAAAAAAAAAGGAAGCTTGCCCTGGAACATCTTTGAAATCACACACACTCAAAATTCTTAACAGGAAATAAAAAATCAGTTTGGTTCCAGGAAGCATTAGTAGCTCTTGGGCATCCACTCCACCTGTGATTCAGAATTAGAGTCCAGACACATGTAGGGGAGAAAGCGGAAATAAATCCACAGAAATCAAATGGCAGAGGCTTTATATTTCAACCCCATTTTTCCCCAGGATCTCTTTTGTGCTTAATCTCACCAGAGAGATTTGTGTCTTTGTTCCCCAGCACCAACAGAAATTAAGAAGTTCAACAATGAATTAAATGCATTCAAAACGGTCCTTTTGGTCACTACAGTACATTTCAAATTAGGCTTGGAAAATAGTAGCTTGAAAAACATTTTTATGGTGTAGGCTTTTCTGCTATAATGTTTAAAACAAAAAAATAACTAGGAGCCTGTGCTGCATATTAAGACACTAGCATTTCAAGGAAGGTAGGAGGAAAATGTTTATAATGGTTCCTATTAAGTGGTTTGATGCAATGCATACTGCAGATTGCTTGTGAACCTGAATGCCAGCTGTGTTGTAATTAACATAGAGTGCCTGGCACAGAGAATGTGGTTGCTTGTTCTTGGAAATTGTTGCTTTTGTCCCCCAGAGATGGAATAGGCTAACAGTTACTGGAGGACTTTTGTTCTTTTGTAAAGTCCCATTATTAGGCTGCTTTGTTACAGGTTTTCTAACCATTTCAAAGTGACCTTAATAAAGAAAGAGAGCCTTCAGTCTCTCTCAACATCTTTATATTTGGGAGAAAGAGAGAGATTTATTTGCACCCCTCTAAACTATTTACAAATTGAAACTCTTGGGATTTTTTAAACCAACTGTGAGATTGGAAAAAGGAATAGCTATTACTTAATAAAAATGTGATGGTGAAGTGGTTTCTCATTAATTTCTGAGGATGAAGATCGTCCACCGTTCTATACAAAGAGTACATTTAAAAACTGATCAGGAAAGGATTACAGTAGTATTTGCAGTAATGGCCTGCATCTCAAAAATAGGAGGCCAGATTCTCAGGTGATATAAATCAGCACAAGTCCATTTAAGTCTATATCGATTTACACCAGCATCTGGCCCTTGATAACTCTTGGAGCCATCCTTAAAAATACTTGATAGTCTATATCAATCATACATGCATACAAGGAAAGGGAAACAAAACAAATGTATTTCCACATGATCAGAGAATCTGTTTCGTTATTCCAAATCAAGACTACTGACTGAACAACCTCCTGTTCCTTTCTCAGGGTGAAAGAATTTCCGAGATCTCCTGTAACCTAATGCACAATATGCAGCCAAAAAAAAAATCTCATTTTTGCCACAGTTTTTTAAATGGCGCACAGTGCTTTTTCCAGAAGCTGCTATCTTAATGATACCCGCACTGCTGCATCTGTTCTACACCTGCCAATTTTCTCTCTCAAATTCATTCTCAGGAGCATTTTTGTATATTTTTACAGAGTGATAGCCATTCAGAACAAATTCATTTTGAGGCTTTACATTTAAATCGGTATCCTCCTGCAAGGTGGAAAGAAAAATGTAGAGCACTGAAAATTCCTTAAGGAAATAGAGTGTTAGCAAACAGGGTCTTAGACGTCTGGAAAGAGGAGGGAAGAAGAGAACATGAAAAGAGGAGAACTAGGAGCTGGAACAGATGATGTTATATAGTATAAGAAGGCCACTGAGGACAAAAGGAGTGAGTGGGCTGAATTTATGCTGCCAGGGAAGTCACAATTGGTTAGCTCAATGTGATTTACAGCAAACTGTGAAAGGATTCACACTCTTTCCTGCAGACTTTTTAAAGATACCTCTCGTAGAATTAAAATAAATCTTAAAAACAGAAAACACAGTAAAGGTGAGCCTTTCCCTAACCTGTTGCTTCATTCTGTATAAAATTCAAATGATATCTTAATTGAATCCAGCTCCTAATCATGAGGATTGTTACAGATGGGTGCAGTTGAAAACAATGAGTAATTAATTTGCCGAAGCTCAAGGATGGAGGGTGAAGGGGAAAACATTATTCATTCAATTAGGATGACTGGATTCACAGTCCCTGGAAACATAACTGCATATTAAATAGTGGAAAGGATTCCCCTAAGCTCCCTTTAGATAAATACACATCACACATGAGAGAGTCTCCAGTCAGATCTTATGCAAGCCATGGAATGCTAAGATTTGCTTGGAAAGAGAAGCTTTTCTTTTTTTTTCCCCACCTCAAATAGCCTGGATTTCTACTTCTACAGCCTTCACAGATGAAGCGCTCTTCAAAGTCATAATTGTATGAAGTTTCAGAAAACACACACGTACGCTTGAAGCCAATTTCTTTCTCCCCAAGGAACATGCTATGAAGCCTGTAAAACGCCCAAGCTGAAATCGTGGCTCTGTTGAAGGCAGTGGGAGTTTTGCTATTACTTCACTGGGACCAGAATGTCCCCCTACTGCCTATTTTGCTAGTTGATATTCTAACAAGAGCGGGGCCCAGAAGATTGGTAATGGGATTTGGAGGCCTACATTTTCAAAAATCTGTGAGCTATTTTAGGTGCCTGACATGAGATACTTTAAAGGTACATAGCCTGTTATAAAATCCCTGTTTTTGTGCTATGTGGATTGAGCCTAAATGACAACGGAATCAGGCTCTTAAAGTGTAATAAACAGGAACAGAACTAAACACAATGGGCTGAATTCTACTCTTAGTTACACTAACGTATATCCGGAGTCACTCCACTGAGTAAAATGGAGTTTTTCTGGATTTGAGCTGTTTTAAGGGATGGCAGAGTTCATCTCAGTATTCTTATATTGTTGATCCAAGCTCTACCATTACTGAGTTGAGGGCGCTGGGATTTTTTTAAAAACCGCTTGGACGAGGGCACAGGATATGACAGAGCACTAGGTTGCATAACTTGATGTCAGTGCTTCTTTTATATTTTGTTCCAGCACAACACATCGTTCCTGGTCAACTCTTGTTTTCCTGATGTCTTTCACTGAACAACTAGCATAATAATAATCCTGTTAGAACAATAGGTTTATGGCCATCAAGCAGGAGGTTTGTCCTGAATGGAAGTTATGAGGAATTTACTCTATGTGGGCATCAAGCCAAAGGCCTTAATTTACTCAGAGAAAAAAACCAAACAGACCCAAGGACAGGCCAAACTCCTAGCTCAAGTGCACACATTTAACCTCAGGGATGTTCACTGAGGGATTATTTCAGATATGAGGAAGGTAGAATCCTCTCTATAAGCTGCTCTTCTGTCATTACTGAAGTCTCACAGCTTGAAATACTCTCATTGTCACTGGATGCCCACACAGGGGTGAATGGTGATGGGTACAGAGCAGTAGTTTTCAGCCTGTGGTCTGTGGACCCTTGGGAGTCTATAGGGTATGTTTAAGATTTCCAAAGGGGTGCGTACCTCCGTTTGAAATTTTTTTAGGGGCCTGCAAATGAAGAGGTTGAAAACCACTGGTCCAGAGAACATGGATCCCCAGCTCCTGTCTTGTCTCTACATCCCTATCTGGCCACTAGTAAGCAGGAAGCCTACTCAGAACAGCTCCCACAGTAGGTAGTCAGGAGAGGAACATCACTTGTGTAGGCTCCTCGGATCCTGCCCCTGCATAGCAAAACAGTTGCATTGATGCCCCTCTCTGGCTGCAGAGCATCCAGCAGGATTTGTCCTGGAGTGAAATGCTATTTTATTGTGGAAGTGAAAGTCAAATTATTTCTCATGTATCACAGTCAGGAGATTGTAATTCTGGTTCTAGCAAACCTCTGTTTTCCAGCAAAGTTGTTCTGGGACTGGAAAAAGGACTTCGTTAAAGGGAGTGTTGCAAATGTGTCTCTTGTTCTCAGACTAAGCGTAATGTGAAACTGGTGTATGTGTAGACAATGCCCAATCCTGCAAGGTTGTATTTCCTTCCTATTCTCATTTTAGCTTGATGAGGAAAACACATTCAGATGCACATAGTGTACCAACACCATAAAGTAAAGGTTTTTCCCATTACTTACCTGAAATTATTCTGGAAAGTGGACCAGAAAGAAAATCACTTCTAAAAAATCCATTTCTAGATCTCACTTGAGTAATCAATGTCATATTCTCCATTGGTTCCCTGTTTGACCCTGAGGAGATCAGAATGATTTCTGCTCTAGAAAATATAATAAAATAGCAGGTTTCATTTCAAGCACAGGTGGTAGGAGCGCACCATTGTACACAGTTTGGGGTGTAAGATACTGGTGTACATATATGCTTAGAAGGTTATATACTTAATACTGCAGTATTTTCTGCAGTATTTCTAGTATTACTTTAGTATCTGAGAACCAGGCACTGCTTGCTGAGAGCTGAACAGTAACACAGCTTGTGCTCCTAAGATTTACTGGTGGGAACAAAAAGACCTTAGAAATAAAATGACTCCACTCCCTGTTTTCTTATTAAATGCAGCCCAAGTTACTACTGCAGATGCTTATCCAAATCCATATACTGTATACCACTAATGATTACCATAGTGGTTTGGGAGGATCTGGGACACTCTGGCGCTGGAGAAACTTAACTATACGGAAAGCACAAAAACAAGACTGATCATGTTTAATATTGGTCATGTTTTGCACAGAAAGATTCAGAAGCAAGACAGCAGTCAAATTTAACCTTCTTCTTGTCTTGTTAGACAACTCAGTGCTAAGTACATGTCATCTTGCGCTCATATTACCAAAATAGCATACTGTAGCTAAGGGGTGGGTAAAATACAGCCCGCGGGCCAGATCCAGCCCATCTAACATTTCTGTCCGGTCCACCATGACTCCGGCAGTGCAGCGGGGCTCTCAGGCAGGCTGCCTACATGCTGTGGCCCCAAGCCGCTCCCGGAAGAGGGCGGCTGCTGCTGGTATGTCTCTGTGCGCCCCTGGTGCGGGGGGGGGCGGGGAGAAGTGGCTCTGCCTACTGCCCCCGTCCCGAACACCGTCCTCACAGCTCCCACTGGTCGGAAACTGTCCAGTGGGAGCTGCGGGGGCGGTGCTTGCAGGCGCAAGCAGCACATGGAGACCTGGTGCCCTCCTCTGCCCAAGCGGCATGCAGAGACATGCCAGCAGCAGCCAGCTGCTTCCGGGAGCGGTGTGGTAAGCACCTCCTGGCCAGAGCCTGCACCTCATTCCCCCTCCTACACTCCAACCCGCTGCCCCAGGTCAGAACCCCTTCCTGCACCCAAACTTTCTCCCAGACCCTGAACCCCCTTCTGCACCCCAATCCCCTGCCCCAGCCCAGAGCCTCCTCCTGCACCAAACTCCCTCCCAGAGCCCACACCCCTCACCTGCACCCCAACACTCTGCACCAGCTTGGAGCTCCCTCTTGCACCCAAACTCCTTCCGAGACCCCAGACCCCCTCCATTAATATAGTAGAAATGTGCGGCCCGTGACAATTTACCAAAATTTGTGGAGTCTCCCCTCCCCGTGAAAATTATTGCCCACCCCTGCAGTAGCTAGACCTCAGAAAAGATGTTTTGTTTTAAACATTATGCAAAGAGACATAGAATTGCCATACTACATTAGATCATTGCTCCATCTGATATCCTCTCCCTTGGCACCAGCCAACACCTGCTGCTTCAGAGGAGGGTGAAAACCTGCATAATGCGCTGCAACAGCATGACACCTATCTCTCACGAGCACCCCCTTCTGGCCAGCTGTGTCTGCAGTCTTTAAACCAGTCCCAGCCCTGGTATGGGGCTGCACCCTGCAGGGCTTCTTCCCTGGGGACAATGGTTTCACCCTCTTAGTCTGTTCTGGCCACCCTAGCTCTCCAGCTGGGCCTCCTGACAGTCCCCTTTTGGGGGTTTACCGCTGTCCAATTGTAGCCCCCACAATGGCCTATCGGGTGGGACCCAGACCTGGTCACTACTCAGGGTCCCAGCCCAGGGACCCTAAGAATAACAGCCACATGCCACCATGTCCCTTGAGCAAAACTGCCTTCAGTTCCCTGGGCCATTTCCCCAGGACCCCAGCCTTCACCGACGTCTTACCCTTAGCTCAGGCCCCTTCTAATTTCAGGCCCAGCCAGGAGCTCTTCCTTGCTCTCCCAGACCCTACTAGCACTGAGCTGTCTGTCATGCTGCAGTTCCCTTTCACCAGCCAAGAACACCATCTGCACTCCTCTAGCTCCAGCACAGAACTGCCTGATTCTGGCGCTGTAGCTCTTTTTTATAGAGCACTCCTGGGCCCTGATTGGCTGCTCCCTGCAGGCTCGCTGATTGACTGCCTCCCCTTCAGCCACTCGAGCTTGCATGGAGCACCTCTCCACTGCTCCCTTCCCGTGACAAGGGTGGCAGGACCCTGAGGCCTAAGAAGGAGGCCTCTGGGCCTCATCCATTTTGTCACATGTCCCTATCACATTGAGCAGTGCTTTATTCCAAGGGGAAATCTCCTTCCTGACCCCTTTAGCGATCACCTTACTCCCTGAAGCATGAGTTTTGCCTACCTTTATCCTAACAATCATAGCTACAACATTACTATTGATTATAAAGCACCAGATCCTTCAGCCCTTAGGCGCATGAGTAGTCCCATTGACTTCAGTGGGACTGCTTGTGTGAATAAGGTTTGCAAGGTTGTTCTTTCCCCAAACAAAGGTTCTAAAGGTTGTTCTTTCCCTGATCGCTTTAATTAATTGTATTGTTGGGACAATTAACTATTTTGTATTAATTAGCCATAACACTGAATACATTGGTTATGTTACTGGGACCTTAGATCCCTCTGTGTTCATGCTTTACACACTACTGCAATAATATTTGTACAAAGTATGCCCTGTGAGGTATCATATGAAAGCTAATGGTTATTGATACCATTGTAAAATTCATGTGATAATATTATATGTGAAGTTATGAATTCCCTCTGTATGTTGTTACTAGAACAGGTTTAAGACCAGAAGCCTAGCCTCAGTAAAATGATAAACAGGTCTGTTCTAGACAAAGGAATGTGGGTTTACTTCAATTTATATATTAGCTGTTATCAAAGCTATTGAGCTAAACAAGTGTGGGTTATCTTGTTCTTGAACTCAGAAGACAAAGAATTAACATGTCTCCTACACCCCAGAGAGACACAGAAAACTTCCTGAATGGTAAGACAAAAACATCCCTTTGGGGATATCAGGAACACAGAGAGACTCCATCTTTATTCTTCACCTCAAGGAGACAACGAAACCAAACGATTTGATCTCCATGATAGGTCTTGGCCAGGCAGGCCAGTAAAAAGCTGAAAGGGAGTTTGGGGCTGAGAGAAACCATCTTCAGCAAAGACTGTATCTTGTTAGATTACATTTTAGACTTTAGATGTATATTTTCACTTTTATTTGTTTGTAAGCATCTCTGCCTTTATCTCTTTTACTTGATATCATTTAATCCGTGCTCTTCTGTTAATATACTTGTTTTACTTTTACTGTAAACCAGTTCAGTGCTGTGTTTGAATGGAAAGATGTATTTACACATTTAATTTAATAAGATGTGATATACTGACTCTTTAACAGAGCAGTGAACTTAATAGTGTCTGTGAATGCACAGTGGTAAGGGCTATGCACAGAAACATCTCAGAGGAGTTCAGGGGCTGGAGTTCACTGATTGTTCCCTGCTAGGTGAGCTTTGGGCTGGGAGAGCCATGTGGAGTTTGCTGGCGAGGAAGACAGACTGGTGTGGCAGGGATCTGACACAGTCTAATTGCAAGGAAAACTCACTGTTTCTGAGGCAGAGAGGTAACACAGTGGCTCACAGCTCTGGGTGTCCCCAGCAGCATCTTACAGTTACTCATCATTCTTTTTGTAGCATGAGGAGGCCTCCATTAAAAAACAGTGGGTGTATGTGTGTATATATATATATATGTAACACAACATCGATAGATAGATTTGCATAAAAAAACAAAAAGGATGCCAGTATAACCCTCTCGGTGCCCCTACAGTACCAAAACAATTCTGCACGCCAACAACAATATACACACACATGCACATGTACACTCACCCATATGTATATATTTATGGCCGTATCCTGCTCTGCTAACTTATGTGATCAGGCTTACTGACATCAGTTGGATTTCTCCCAGCAGTTAGAAAGAAACAAATCCCAATCACATTGTCAAGATGTCTGAAGTATTGTTGGATCATATTAAAGAAGTTCTGTATTAAAATCACAAATGAGTTTGATTCCCCATAGTTTAAATTCCAGGGTATTACTAATTAAGAGGTCTCTTGGTTTTTGGTACTGTTTCTCTCCCTCTGTGTGTGAAACTTGCAAGCTGCTAATTGTGTTAGTACATTCTAAGACAGAGTCTGTTCTCAAAGCAATTCACAGAGAGAGAGAGACTCAAAGCAATACTCTAACAACAGAAACAGCACCCAGAAACTCCCCGCCCTTTTGTTGTATTAACAATTGTGATTAAAATAGAGATAGAGGATGTATGTGGATGGATGCTTGGTGTGGATAATAACTAAATGATCAGGGAGGTGCCAGCCTAAGAATCCAGTGTCCATCGGCTGAAGAAGGCGTGAAGTGGAAATAACCAGAGGACCCCCGGAGGGCAGACTGGAATCCACCCAACAGCCTCAAGAATGGGAGGACCAAAGATCAAGATAACATCTTGGAGCTGTCAGGAATGTGCTATCTGCTGATTGATTCAGCAATAGCATGATGAAGCAATTCCCATAGACTGGCATAAGAAGAAATTCCTATAAAAATAGACTCTAAAAAGTGAGAACTTTGGGGTCTGATTCTGCAAACCAACTTCCAGGAGCATCAGATGAGCATCTGACAAGGCCCTGCTCCCTCCTCATGTCCAGGCCACCTGGCCAGTGGCTTGGCATGAGCAACTCTAAGGCTGGTAACTATGATAACAACTTTGGAGAACGTGTGTGTGTGTGTGTGTGTGTGTGTGTGAATAAATATGAGATTGAATGGAATGTTATAGCTGTAACTAACTGCTTACTGTGATTCTTTCTGTATTCACAATAAATGTGGTATTTTGCCTTTTTCCCTTTAATAAGATCCTGCTGGTTTTTATTTTATTGGTACAACAGTATCTCAGGTCAGACTGTCAGAAAACAGGGAAGACACCTCAGACCGGTGGCATATTCTATAATTAGATTTAACCAAGCCAGTAACAATTGCACGCACCTGGATTACTATATTAGTTTTACCATGGAGTCACAAACAGTCCTCCTTAGGCTCTCCACGCATCTTGCCACCGAGACAAACTGGACTAAGTTGAAAGATTATTAAAACCAAAAATCACCTCACACTAGTTTACTCCCAGCCCCAAAGGGCCATTCACTTACCCCAGGTCAATGGATACTCTGGATCTCACACCAAAGACAACACTGTAGCCAATTTCTCTAGTAAACTAACTAGATATTTATTAGCTAAGAAAAAGAAATGAGAGTTATTAAGAGGTTAAAACAGGTAAAATACATTACAGGTGAATCAGAGTTTGTAAGTCCAAATGATTAGCAGAGGTGTAGTAATCTGCTAGTTTTCCATAAGTCTCTCAGGGTCACCCACAATGGCTTTGCGTCCAATTGCTCAGGATTCTCTCTGTCAGAATCCATCAGTCCAGAGATACCAGATCGCTCCCAGAAGAGTACCAAGAAGTTACCTACTATAGGACAGGCCCAACAAAGAAAATAACAGAACGCCACTAGCCATCACCTTCAGCCCCCAACTAAAACCTCTCCAGCGCATCATCAAGGATCTACAACCTATCCTGAAGGACGACCCATCACTCTCACAGATCTTGGGAGACAGGCCAGTCCTTGCTTACAGACAGCCCCCCAACTGAAGCAAATACCAGCAACCACACAACAAAAACACTAACCCAGGAACCTATCCTTGCAACAAAGCCCGTTGCCAACTGTGTCCACATATCTATTCAGGGGACACCATCATAGGGCCTAAACACATCAGCCACACTACCAGAGGCTCGTTCAGCTGCACATCTACCAATGTGATATATGCCATCATGTGCCAGCAATGCCCCTCTGCCATGTACATTGGCCAAACCGGACAGTCTCTACGTAAAAGAATAAATGGACACAAATCAGAGGTCAAGAATTATAACATTCAAAAACCAGTCGGAGAACACTTCAATCTCTCTGGTCACTCGATTACAGACCTAAAAGTGGCAATTCTTCAACAAAAAAACTTCAAAAACAGACTCCAACGAGAGACTGCTGAATTGGAATTAATTTGCAAGCTGGATACAATTAACTTAGGCTTGAATAAAGACTGGGAGTGGATGTGTCATTACACAAAGTAAAACTATTTCCCCATGTTTATTCCCCTCCTCTCCCCCCCTCCCCGTTCCTCAGACGTTCTTGTCAACTGCCGGAAATGGGCCATCCTGGTTATCACTACAAAAGGTTTTTTTTCTCTCCTGCTGGTAATAGCTCACCTTACCTGATCACTCTCGTTACAGTGTGTATGGTAACACCCATTGATTCATGTTCTCTGTGTATATAAAATCTCCCCACTGTATTTTCCACTGCATTCATCCGATGAAGTGAACTGTAGCTCATGAAAGCTTATGCTCAAATAAATTTGTTAGTCTCTAAGGTGCCACAAGTCCACCTTTTCTTTTTGCAGATACAGACTAACACGGCTGCTACTCTGATTCCTATAGCTGTTTTCCCCGGAAGGAAATCTGACAAGTGTTCCCGTCACAGCATAAGCCCTCCCTTTGTTGACTAGATGCAGACAAACTGTGTGGATTTTCCACTGCTGAACACAATGACCAATGCTTTGAAGTTAACATGGTCCCTCATTTACAGTTCCAAGGCTCCCATTGCATTTGATGGGGAATTATACATATTGCATTTAGTTACAGCCATCCAGACAATCGTTCATTAGTTTTCATGGATAACATGATAGCCAGAAACAATCCTTCATTAATTTTCATGCAGTTTACACATCAAACACCTCATTTTAGCACTAATCCATACTTTTTATCTAAGGCTAACTAAGTACAAAGATAGCAGTCACAGGAAACAGGCAGAACAATACCATTACATACATTACTTTGAACTATTCTAACATACAAGTGAATTGGTATACTTAGTACTTCTTTGAGAGTCAGACCCAAGTGGACAGTTTTTTGCTAGGAACGTTGTCTGCAAAGATTGATATAAATTAGTTATAATTATTTTCTTTCTAATTGATCAGACACCATCGTGTCTATTAAAGTTAGAGTTCTGTATAAAACGGGTTTTTTTTGGAAGTTAAGAAACATCCTGCCTAACTTGAAAGTAATTGTACCATGAGAGAGCGGGCCAATTAAAGTTAGCTTTGATGTCTATATAAATTAGAAAAGTTTCTTTACCTATGTAACCCTTCTGCCAAGCCAAGTTGATAGCAGCAAGGGCCGGGTTCAGTACACAGGGGTTCCCTCTCATCAAAGCAAATGCAAAACTGGCTCGAGCCCCCACCCAGTGACCTGGGAAAATGTTACACACCCCCTGGGCGCCTCAAAGAGGCAATACTTCCCCTCTCGCAAGCACAGAGTCTCGGTGTAGCAGAGAATCTTTAATAACATGAGGTAAACGACATCAGCATTAAAGTGGGGAAACACCACAACTAGTGTTCATTAACCAAACCATGAGCAAAGACCCACCCCAGCAAATTGGGCCACATCCTTTCCCTTGGGTTCTTGAGTCCCAGAACCCAAACGTCTCTTGAGTCCAGCAATCCACAAATCATCCAAAGTTCAAAAAGTCCAGCCCCAGAGTTCAGAAGTTCATCTGCAGAGTGTTGCTCCCCAGTCTGGCTAAAATGTGCCTGTGTGGGGGGGGAAAGAGGCAAGGGGCACCTTACGTGTCCTGAAGCTGACTGCCCCACAGGGCTCTGCTCTGCTGTCTCACGAACAGCTCCGCTCCACCACGACCGGCTCCGCTCTGCACAGCTCGCCATCTCACGAACACTTCACTCCACCGTCTCACGAACAGCTCTGCACAGCTCGCCGTCTCACGAACACTCCTCTGTCTCACGAACGGCTCCGCTCTGCACAGCTCGCCTTGCCATCTCACGAACACTCCGCCAGCCTATCCACAAACAGCACCACTGCACTCTAGTTCTTCCGGGTCCCCACTACTTGACACAGTGCTCAGTGATTCCAGCTCTCAGTGATTTCAGCTCATAGTAGTGGGAGCTTTAGTGCTGGTGCACCATAAGGCCAAAGTGAATTCAGCATAGTACCTGTAGCAAGACTCTTAATAGACCCAAAATTAGCTCTGACATTCCACAGTGGAGAGAGACAGAGGTGCAACTGGTGTTTCAGGCCCTCACAAAGAGGCCCACACCACCAGGTACAAATACCTGTCTCAAGCCTCTCTCCATTCACAGAGTTTTGGAACCCATGTCCCTTGCCTAGCGAGTGCTACTTAGTTGATGGTGAGTCCCTCCATCATAACAAAAGGCCAAGTACAGTTCCCAGCACAGTTCCCATAATCAGGGTAATAACAATTTATTCTTCCTGCCCCAATAACAGAGACACTGGGGATCCCACAACAGCCAAAGTGACCATTTGGGCAGTTATGGCCTCATTCTAGGCGGGGTGGGTGTGCCTATGCAAATGAGATCAGCCCCTGTAGTTCTTTTCCACAACTTGCCACACCTCATCACCAGATGTCAGGGTGCAGCTCATCCTGATTCTGCTTACACCTAATAGCTGGCCAACCGTGTGTGTTCCATGGCTCACCATATCTTTAAAACTCTGTGGTTCCTGATTTGGGTTAAGATCTGAATTATTTGCAATGGGTATTATTGGTGAGGGAAAAGATCTTATCTCCAGTATTAACTCAAACCCATGCAGTAGCCTTTGCTAAAGGAGGCATATCAGTATCTGGAGGGTGTGATTTTTTTTTCTATTAATCCATTGTATTCTAGCAATGTTTACACTGCCACAATTTTCTTGTTCAATAAAGACCCAGTGTTTGGCTGGGTTAGAGCTCCCCGAGACCCCTACTGCTTGGAGCAGGCTGGCTTGATAGTACCACAGAATATTTGTACCAGCTAGTGCACCCTGTTCAATGGGTCTGTACAAAGTATCTGCACTCGATCTTTTCTCATTCCATCTAAATTCTAACCACATTCTCTGTATTCCTGCTAGTGTGTTATCTGGGATGATCACGGAAAGATTTTGAAACAAGAAAGTTATCCTTGGCGAAATGTTGATTTTGACTGTGGCTATTCTTCCCAACCAAGAAATTGCATACTGCCCCCAGCACTCCAGATCTATTTCATTTGCCCAAGTCGTGGTTTGACATTTAAATTGTAGAGCTTTTCTAGACTGTTTGAGATTTGAACTCAGTCTTATAGAGTTTGTTGCCCATTTGTATTCAGGCACATTTTTCACTGATTTTCTATTATATGTGCCGTTTATTCATTACAACATGTCATTCAGGCTGCTACAGTTAAGGTTCTGTCAGTGTTGCTTTTCAGGCATTTGTAATTTCATTATTTTAAAACTCTGCCTCTAGGCTGAAATTTGGTTTATAAAATTTTAAAAAGGGGAAGAAAGCTAAAAGGAAAAGAAATATAAAAAAGAGTCATTTTGGATCCCACCTCTGCAACAGTAATCACGAGGGCAGCACATCAGCAATGTCCCATTGAAAGCCATATTGGCAGAGGGCTCCAACTCACTGCAGGACCGAGCTCTGTCTACTTAGAACATATGACCATTAGTTATAGAATAGAAAGCACCATTGCTTTGGTTTTTCAAAGTATTCATGATGGTTTTCTTCCACTTCCACAGAAAGAAGAAAAATAGTCCCGTGTGCAATTCTGTTCTGATAGAAGTTACACACACTGGAATGGGCACAGGGAGTTCAAGAATCAAAAGACAGACCAAAGAAAGAAAAAAAAACACAATATAGCTTTGTTTAAAAAAAAATTATTGTTTTTGGCCAATCTCATGATTGTTGGGGTCTGTCTCATGATTGTTGATTTTGTTACAGGGTTATCCTAAATTGTTAGTCGAGCTATAGAGGGATCTTTTACAATAAACTATAGAACAGGATCAGGGGCAGAGTGTACACAGGCATTTACGGACGGCATTTCCTTCTATTTATCAGAGAACTTGCTGTTCCTATTCCAAAGCAGATGAAACATGAATAAATATTCAATACTAGAACCATCTTCGATGCATAACCAAAATGTTAATCTGTATCCAGAGCATATTAATAAATAAAATGTCAAAACAAAATCTGTGCAGACTGTTATGTTCTTTAAAACTGCAGATTTTTCCAAGAGAGACACGGAGGGAGAGAGAATACAGATGGGAATAATGCACATTGCAGCTTGATGAGAAAACAAATAGCAGTTCACACAGAGGTACAACACAAGCGCAATTAAGCCATTTGAAGAGTGGCTGTAAGCAAAAAATAATAGTTTATGAAGCTTTTTTATTCATCTAGAGAGAAAAAACCCAAGAACCGATGTTTAAGACACCAGATTTCCCGGACACTTAGGGTTCTTTTTATAAAATCCCTTTTATTGCCCTGAGTAATCTAGACATAATAGGCCAAATGGTGCTTGATGTACTCCTGAAAATGGTCCCAATACGTGAACAGAGTCAGCAAGATTTGGCCAAGTATATCTTACACTGAAGCCAATGCATTAATATTTCAAAACTTGTTACTGTACATGAGTGGTAACTACTTTTTAACAACATTTTATGAGATTCACCTTCTCATTCAATATTTGTTGGTTCCTCAGAGAAATCATTGCAAATGCATTAGTTACTGCATCCCATTGATTTCTGTGAGAATGCTACAGAATCCTATTCATTACAGTGGGGAATAATAAAATAATAATACTGTAATTAGTCATTTGCGTTTCTGTCACAACTTTCACCCAAAGATCTCAATGTGCTTTACAGGCATTTAGAGCCAGATTCTGCTACACTTATGTACAACGAGTAGCACATTATTTGTTGACTAGCCTCACTGAAATCCATGGGACTTCTCACTGAGTAAGATATTACTCAATGTGAATGATAGCATATCTACACTTAAACCACTACAGCACTGCCACTGTAACGCTTCAGTGTAGACTCCACCTACATCAGCGTAGGTAATCCACCTCCTTGAAAGGCGGTAGCTAGAATTCTTCTGTCACCCTAGGGTTGTCTACCCCAGGAGTTAGGTTGGCATAGCTACAACTCTCAGGGGTGTGGATTTTTCACACCCCTAAGAGATGTAGCTATTCTGATGTAAGTTTCCAGTGTAGACCAGCCCTAAAAGTAGCAGAATCTGGCCCTTCACTAATAAGCCTCCCGACCCCCCTGTGAGGTAGGTTGTATTATCCCCATTTCACAGATGGTAAAACTGAATCATAAGCCAGGTCTACACTAATATGTTAAATTAATCCATATATGTTGCTCAGAGATGTGAAAAATTCACACACACCCCCGCCCCCCCGAGTGATGTAGTTAAACTGACCTGTCCCTGGTTTAGACAGCACTGGGTTGATGGAACAATTCTGTTGATCAAGCTTTTGTCTCTCAGGGAAGTGGATTAACTTCAGCAATGAGAGAATCTTTCCTGTCGCTGTAAATGAGTGGCTACACCAGGGGTCGGCAACCTTTCAGAAGTGGAGTACCGAGTCTTCATTTATTCACTCTAATGTAAGGTTTCGCGTGCCAGTAATACATTTTAATGTTTTTAGAAGGTCTCTCTCTATGTCTATATTATGTAACTAAACTACTGTTGTATGTAAAGTAAACAAGGTTTTTAAAATGTTTAAGAAGCTTCATTTAAAATTAAATTAAAATGCAGATCTTATCAGTTCAGTGCAGTGGTTCTTAACCTGGGGTGCACGCACCCCCTGAGGGTGTGAGATGCCCTTTCTGGGGGTGCGAGACATGCGAGATTGTTTAGAAGGTAAATCATCGAAAACACAAATTAAGAACAGGCACATAAGTACAACTACTTTGTTTCATTAACATTGTACATTTTTTAACCATTACTGTAATATACAAACAAAGTTTTTAAGTTTTCAAGTTTTTAAGCTAATTGTAGTGTAATTTTTGATAAGGAGTGAGAGAAGATATTTTGAGAACTCCAGACCATCAGCAGGCTGAGTGGGGCCAGGTGTAGTGTATTAAATTGCTCCCCATAGGAATATGCTACTTATGGTATACTACTTAGGGCTGCCAGTCCTGATGCTCTGAGCGGCATGGTAAGGGGATGGGGAACAGGGGTGGTTGGATAGGTGTCGGAGTCCCAGGGAGCCTGTCAGGGGTTGGGGGTTGTGGATAGGGGTTGGGGCAGTTGGGGACAGGGAGCAGGGGGGCTTGGATGGGATGGTGGGATCCGGGGGGGGGCAGATAGGGGTGGGGGGTCCTGGTAGGGGGCGGTCAGAAGACAAGGAGCAGGTGGGGGGGTTGGATGGGTGAAGGGTTCTGAGGGGGGCAGTCAGGGGGCAGGGGGTCCTGGGAGGGGGTGATCAGGGGACAAGGAGCGGACTGGCTGTTTGGGGAGCACAGCCTTCCCTACCCTGCTGTAGTGTATTAAATTTCTCCCCGTAGGAATGCGCTACTTATGGTGTACTACTTACGGCTGCCAGTCCTGGTGCTCCATAAGTAGCACATTCCTATGGGAAAAAATTTAATACACTACACCAGCAGACAGAACCCCAGATTGGCGGCAGGCTGAGCAGCTCAGCCCACTGCCATTCTGGGGTTCCATCCACTGGCTCCTGCCAGCCGGGGTCCCGGCCGCCGGCCCCGCTCAGCCTGCTGCCGGCCCGGGGTTCCGTTCACCCAGGCCGGCAGTGGGCTGAGCAGGGGCAGCAGCCGGGACCCTGGCTAGCAGCAGCGTGCCAGTAAAAATCGGCACGCATGCCACAGGTTGCCAGCCCCTGGGCTACACTGAAGCCCTGCAGCTGTTCCACTGTAGTTGTTTAAGTGTAGACATAGCCAGAGTGCAATTAAATGACTTGCCCAAGGTTGTGCAATGAAAGGCAGAGCTGAGATTAGAACCTGTGTCTCCTGGCTCCCATTGCTTGATCCAGAAGACCATACTTCTGTCCTAGCAGCAAACACCTTTAGAAACAGTAACAGAAGCATCAATATTCACATCAAAACACCTTTAAAAATAATTATAAGGTTCTGGCCCAAACTGACGAAAGCAAGGATATTAATCCAACCTATTCAACTGAGTGCTTAAGTGCTTTGCTGAATAGGGATGCTTTCCTGAGTCAAGGCCTTAGTCCAGAAATACCCTGTCACAACAGGGATGTCCCTTTCATACCAAGTAACTCTCCTGAGGTATTTGTGCTATGTTTTCTCACTGTGATTTGACTGGTTTAGGGCACCTTTGGCTAAGACTTAAATGTTATTAAATACAAAGTTGTTGTTAATGATGTTTAAACAGTTTATGCCAAATTGGAATAGAGCGGGAGAGGAACTAAGCTCCAAACTTTTGAAAAAGTCCAATTTGCAAGTCTGTTTTCTACTGTATGATTTTGCGTGCAGAAATATTGCCACTGAATTCAATAGCTTATTAAGGAATAAACCTGTGGAATGAAAGATACTTTGTAAACCAGTTCTCTCATTTAGCATTCTGTTGCTCTCTACTGGCCACTCCTTGTATTGCACCAGCCAGTTTTCTTGGCTCCCCGAGTTCCATGACTGTTTACTTACCAGAAGAAGAGCTCTGTGTAAACTCAAAAGCTTGTCGCTCTCACCAACAGAAATTGGTCTAATAAAAGATGTTACCTCACCCACCTTGTCTCTTTACTTGCATAATATTTAACCTGGTCCAAATGCAAATGGTCAGAGGGGAAAAGAAGGTGGTCAGTGGAGGTTGGGACTCACTGTTGCTGCTGCTGGGAGGTATAAGGTACACCAGCCTCAGGAGGGCAGACCAAGGTAACACTATACTCTGGTTCTCTCCCAGAGAAGGTTTAGTTTGTAGCTGGGGCACCCCAGGAGACCCAACAGCAGAGGCTGCTATGGGGATACATTGATTCAATGCATCCCCCATTTGACCCAACTATTTCAACTAGTGCAGCCCAGCTAGGGGTCAGTGATGGCTCCTAAGCCATCACCCAGTCTGGGGAATGCTCCATTTATAGTAGGTCTTGACTGAGCTTCACATTAATGTTGAGGTTTATAAGATGTGCGTGTTAGACAATCTCTCAGGCATGCATATGCAGCTTAAAAACACCAAAATACAGATCTCATAGACAGACTCTCCTGAAATCAATCTGAATACATTCCCCACAATCACAGTAAAGGCAAAAATCTGAATAAATAGAAGAAACTTACATCATCCCCTGAAGGCTCTGTCAAAGAATGGGGAAATGAAGTGAATTCCAAAGCTGAGGGTGTACTACTGAGAACGCCCTGCCACCCGCTCCCAGGAAGTTAAACCTAGGGCTTGTTAGAAAAGGTCCCCAACTACTGATCTCAACTACTGTTCCCCTCTGCAGAGTCCCAGAAAAGTGGGGTGCTGCGACGGACGTTGGGCCAGCCCTTTACGGGAGAAGAGATCAGAGCAGACTCCCATGTGTGTGTGGATCGGGGGAAAGATAATGCCCAGAGTTACTGTAATTATGTATACAGGCATGAATGATACTACCGTACTGAGCATGATGGCAATGGCAATTCTTGTCGAATGGCTCCAGCAGAAAAGCACACAAGGATGCTTACCCAACAGACCATCAGGCACAGTGGTTATTTTTAAGGCCTATGAAACTAAAGCAGAAAGCTGTAAGAGACAAACATTCAGTGTGTGATTTGATGCAACCTGATGTCATGAATAGCTTAAAACCATCAGAACTGGGCTCTGTTTACCTATTACATATTTTTGCCACCTCTTGCAAGGGTTGGAGGATCACACCTGCAGAGGGTCCCGATGATATCCATTGTGTTACCCTCTCTAAATGTCCACTTCTTTTCAGAGACCTGCAACTGCTATATGTTTCTTTGGGGCAGGAGAACAGGTGAGCTTCCTCTAGGGAAGTGCCAGTGTTGCTCCAAGCTCCTTGTGTGGGTACATATCCACGAGGGCATGTGCACACTTATACTCAACAGTCCTATAATGGGATGTGCTGCAGGAGGTGCTGACTCAGCACCCTGTCCCTGACATCCCCACCAGTACACATTAATTGGGACCTGACCAAAAGACAGGCACTTGGCAGAGGGTGTCAGTTACTCAGCAGAGGGGCTAATTGGATGGAATTAACCCTCAGCTGCTGGGACTAAATATGTAGACAGGAAGGAAGTGCTAGGAAGGACAGCGGGGAGCCTAAAGGAAGGCAGGATGCTAATACTGTACCTTTCCCCAGAAGCAAATGGGAGACGCTGGCTACTGATTGTAAATAGTATGTAAATAACACTGCAGGCTCTGGCAGGCTGAAGGGATACAATAAAGCACGGTGGTGGCTCAGAACACCGAGAATTATGGTTGTCAGTTACTAAGGCTGGAAAAGACTCTCAGGAAACCACTCTGTGATGTGAAATGTCAAGAACGCCATCTCACTCGTTGGAACATGTAAGACAGTCCCAGCCAGGTTCTAGACATGTGAACTGAAGGGTAAGCGGAGGGCAGTGATACATAAACCCAAAAGACCTCACTGTTTTGTTTAGATAAAACCATGAGGCCTTGTGAAGGGGTCATTGGTTCAGTATGCGGGAGAAGGTAAAATCCTGGCTTCTTTTTCTCTCTACCCTTTAGATAAGCTGACAAAAGGTGGATAATAGGACTTGCCTTTTTTGGGAGTGGGGAAAAGGGGGAGATAGAGAAAGCATTACAATTACCAACCTCTCAAACAGAGCATAGCTTAAGAAGGCCCAGTTCTGGCTAAGCAAATCAGCTGAGATCCATTGGACAACATGAAGCACTGTGTCTTGGGCATGCGTTTCGTTGGCCCGTTAAAGTGCGAGCTGCCTGAGCCAGTCACTTCCCCAATATCTTGAGGGAAGAGCCGGGAAGAATGAGAGGTGAGAAGACTGCAGACTGTAGGAACAGGCAACTGCAGCTAGAGAACAGCTGTCTGGCCCTTTCAGACCAACTAGAAGGTGAAGGTGCCAACCATTAGTGGGAAGGGAAGCAGATGTGAACGAGGAGACTGAGCTTGGGAATCATCTGAGCCAAAACCAGCCAACTCCCTCATTCCAGACAACTTCCCTCCGCGAGTGAAGCTAAAGCATCCTGTGATTGAGTCTGTTAGGGAATAAATGCCTGATAAAGAGGCTGCTTATTCTGGTTCATTTCCTATAACTGATTCTGTGACCTTTGTGTGTGTGATTTGAGTGACAGGCTAGCAGTGCGCGTGTCTAGCCCAGAAACATATAGCCTGCATGCTTTCCTAACGACGGATGGTTAAAATCAGTGGAGATTGGAGTTGCTAGGCTGGGTTCTTCATGCACTGTGCTAAAAATAGCCCTCGGTCACTTTGGGCCCAATCCTGAACCAGCAAGTGGATCCTGAATAAAAAAGCTTTGCTTGCTTGACACTGTGCTGCAGCACACTAGGGGTGAAGGGAGAAATCTCCAGCTCCAATACATATTAAAGAACCAAGGTACCAATGTATTTGGGTGACCAGATGTCCCAATTTTATAGGGACAGTCCTGATATTTGGGGTTTAGTGTTATATAGGCACCTATTACCCCCCACCCCCTGTCCCAATTTTTCATACTTGCTGTCTGGTCACCCTACAATGGTCACCTATATATACACCAATATATAGCCTGTGGCTAGCTATAGCTGTCTATAGAGGGAGGAAGTAGGTGATGTGGCCTGTTCCCATTCCCCCACAGATTAATTCATAGCAGGTATGGACACCTTTGCTACACCCCAGTTGTACACAGGTTGCCCATTTGTGCTTGTTCTGCAGTCCCATGCGGAGAGGCATGCTATGATGGAAATGGCATTTGGGGCGAGCAGAAGTGTGTGGAGTCCATGGACTGGCCCCCAGCACAATGAAAATGCTCTGAACCAAGTCTGCCCTTGCGTATGCCCATTCAATCCAGTGCAGATTATGCCCTGTTTCTTTGATCATGAGCCTTGTGCAACAGCATAACGAGCCTCATGATGTGCCCATTTAGGTGGGAATGGTCCTGGATTCATGTTTCAGCCCTTTTAAAGCGCACAAAGAATGGAGGATTGTCATCATTTGACCAGCTTGTCTATTCACACATTGAACAGGGCAACAAATCATGTGCCTCTTTTCCATTTTGACATGTAACAAAGGCAGGCAGAACGGAACAAATGTAGATGATTTAATTCTTGCAACCCAGCTGCATTCCTTTCTTTAATAAGCTGACATTTCCTGAGAAATAATGAATATAGTTTGCATGATGTCCTGCACAGCCCTTAAAGAATGTGAGTAATAATTTCTACTTGGCACATGGCAAGGACTTTCCATGTGAATTATAAAGCAGCTCTTTCCAATGCACACAGATTTCACACACATAAGGGCCATAGGAACAGGTCCTAGGACACAACTGCAATGGAACCTTATTTCTACAGATTCCGAATTTTATGTAGGGTTTTGATGTTATCCCAAGACCCTAATAAAAATCAGTATCCTTGGTCTGTTCATGAAACTCTCACGGGTGTCAGTGGACATTCTGCACATGAAATGATGCAGCATTCAAATCTTGGAGAACAGCTGCTACTCCAGGGCTTGACTGTATTTAAAAGGTTTCTACCCATCATGCTGGACCAGAGTCTAATAGCTGACTAATCCCAAAGGATCGCAGATCCCTAGCTACCCACTAATTATGATGTGCTTATCTTTTTCATCAAAAGGATCAATCCAATACACAGTGACATTACCATAAACTGGCTTGAAATGATTTTTTTCAGAGCTTGCTTTGGACACAGAGGATCCACAAACTTTTTAATAGATTATTTTTAATGGGAGAATCACAGGGAGAGCATCAAGGCTACAACAAGGTGTTTTATAGCGTGACATAAATTAAACTTTTCTCCTAGTATATCTATATATATATATAGTTAACACCTTTAGCTCCATTCTAGCAGGTTGTGTTCTAGCCTGCTACAGCACAAAGCAGCTGGAAAGTGGCCTTAAAGGGGAACCAAGGTTTCCCCTTGTTGCATGCAAATCCTTGCATGGTGCAGAGCCTTGATAAAGTGAGTGTGAATAGGTCACTCCAGGGCAGGAGGCTGGATAATGGTGATGTAACTTAGAGCAATCCTGCTCCTAAAGATAGTATTGGTCCATAACTAGATGAAAATGGTAGAATTACCAATAATAATGCAGAAAAGGCAGATGTATTCAATACACATTTGTGTTTTCTATTTAGGGAAAAAAACAGATGTGTAGTCATATCATATGATAACACTCTTTCCATTCCACTAGTACGTCAGAAGGGTGTTAAACAGCAGTTACTAAAGTTAGACATTTTAAAATCAGCAGGTCTGGATAACATGCATACAAGAGTTTTAAAAGAGTTGAATCACAAGCTTGCTTTGGACCGTTAATGTTGATTTTCAATAAGACTTGGAATGCTAGGGCAGTTCCAGAAGAGTGGAAGAAAGCTAATGTAATGCCAATATTTATAAAGGTAAACGGGATGACTTGGGTAATTATAGGCCTGTCAATCTGACCTTAATCCTGGGCAAGATACTGGAGCTACTTATACAGGATTTGATTAAGAAATAAAGGAAGGTAATATAATTAATGCAAATCAACATGGGCTTATGGAAAATAGAACCTGTAAAACTAACCTATCTTTTTTTGATGAGATTACAAATTTTAGTTGATAAAGGTAATAGTGTTGATGTAATATACTTAGATTTCCTAAGAGATTTGACTTGGTACTGCATGGCACTTTAATTAATCTAGAAAGATATAAAATTAACATGGTACACATTAAATGGATTAAAAGATGGTTAACTGATAGGTCTCAAAATATAACTGTACTCAGGAAATCATCATCTACGAGGTGTGTTTCTAAGTGGAGTCCCCCAGGGATTGGTTCTTGGCCCTACCATATTTAACATATTTATCAAAAGACCTGGAAGAAAACAAAAAATCAGTGATAAAATTTGCAGATGGCACAAAAATTGGGGGTATGTGGTAAATAATGAAGAGGACATGTCATTGATACAATCCAGATAGCACTGTATGGGAAACGGGGAACAATCAAATAATATGCATTTCAATATGGCTAAACGTAAATGTATATACCTAGGAACAAAGAATGTAAGCCAGACTTACAGGATGTGGGTCTATCCTGGGAAGCCATGACTCTGAAAAAGATTTGGAGGTCATGGTGGATAATCAGCTAAACACAAGCTCTCAGTGCAACAGTGTGACCAAATAGGACTTATGCAATCGTGGGATGTAGAAACAGGGGAATCTTCAGTAGGAATAGAGAGGTTATTTTACCTCTGTATTTGGCACTAGTGCGATCACTGCTGAAATACTGTGTCCAGTTCTGGTGTCCATAATTCAAAAAGGATGTTGATTAATTGGAGAGAGTTCAGAGAAGAGTCATGAGAATGATTAAGTAATTTAAAATGTCTTATAGTGACAGACACAAAGAGCTCAGTCTATTTAGCTTAGCAAAGAGAAGATTAAGGGGTGACTTGATTACAGTCAATAAGTACCTACATGGGGAACGAATATTTAAAAATGGGCTCTTCAATCTAGCAGAGAAAGGTGTAATATGATTCAATATCTGGCAGTTGAAGCTGGAAAAAATTCAGACTGGAAATAAGGCATACATTTTCAACCATGAGCATAATTAACCATTGGAACAATTTATGATCAAGGGTCATGGTGGATGCTCCATCACTGACAACTTTTATATTAAGATTGGATGTTTTTTTAAAAGATCTAGGAATTATTTTGTGGGACGTTCTATGGCCTGTGTTATACAGGAAGTCAGAGTGGATGATCACAATAGTTCCTTCTGGCCTTGGAACTGATGAATATGAATCTAAGTTATTACCCTTGGCCAGTCCTGTATTGGGAAAATGGAAAGGTGGCATAGAGCCTGGGGGTACCTTTTCCATTTCAGTATGCTTGACTCAGATGAGGACTGAGCCTAATGAGTGCCAAGCGGATTTAAAACACTACCAGACCAGAATTTTCCACATATGTTATACCTCTGGTAGCGTTTACCCTGGTGTAAATGCTACCACAAGGTGAAAAGCACAGGAGAATCAGGCTCTTGGTGTCAAACAGGGTCATTCCTGGAGGCACTGTGGAAGCGCATCAGAATTTTTATGCTAAACACCAAGTATTTTTTTGGTGCTCCCTTCAACTTCCTCAGCAGCTCATTAGGAGTTGCTCCAGCAGGTACTCTTCTGATTTACCCAGCAAAAATCTCTAAGCCGGCTATCCTTATTGTTCAACTTCCCTCAGTTCTCAGCAGTGGTGCTCTTTCTGTTGGGAACACAGGAACTGATATAAGTGGTTCAGACCAATGGTGCATCTGTAGTCCAGTATGCTGCCTCTAACAGTGGTTTTTACCAGATACTTCAGAAGAAGGCACAAGATGAATTCTTTAGCTTCCCTTGTCATTACTCTACAGTCTAGATATATTACTGTAGTGAAAACATTTCCTTTTCCTCTAGTGAAAATACATTTTTTGCAACATCCTGTAAAAAGCAAAAAGAAATAGATCTTTTGTTGCAGTGGGTGCAGATGATCCACTGAATATCAGGAAATGTTCCCTAACCCTAAGGGCTTGATTGTGCAATAGTATCTCAAGGGAAGTGGTGGATGCTCCATTAGTTAAGTCATTCAAAACTAGACTGGATAAAGAACTAGAAATGATACCTTATGGAGCACTGATAGAGGATGGACTAGGTCTCCCCCACTCTCTAACTGCTGTGAGTCTGTTCTATACATGAAACTCAGACTGTAAGCAGCCCCACTACAGGTGCGCTGAAGCAAGACATTTATTCAACCAATATGACGGCCACAGCCAGCTGCTGGTAACACTTCCATTGCAAGTGGTTCTGTGGCCCTCGCCATAGCCAGGCCATTGAGCAAAATTTTCCCACAGATGCAAATCCTGATGGGAATCTGGCTGAGGCAATGCATTCTCCTGTTGATGTATGGCAAGAGGGGATGCTAAGTGCATGATGTACAATAGAATTAAACTGACCCACATAAATATCACTATTACGCTTATGCTGGGGTGAACTTGGTGTCTGCAAACTTTATTTCATTACCAGATACAAATGTTTTATAGCCGCCATTTCAACAACTAATTAGAATTCATATGAACTGATGTCATGTGGTTACAAATATATATATTTGTATTTATACTTCAAAGCACTTTAAAAAGTCTCTGGATTTTCAGGCTGTTTTGCCAGTTAAGGGAATACTCATGGTAAGTTGTTAGTTTTTGTTTATAGCTCTTTTCAGAAGCTGCACTCTGTCACGTTTTAAAATCATTCAGAATGTCTAAATCTATAACTTCTTCCAAGTCTGTTTTCCTTCGCTTCTGTTTTCTGCAGCTTCGCACCATTACCCCTACAACCAGTTTTAGTTCTCAGAGTTTTTCCACTTAAATCAGGAATGTGGTGGACATCAGTTGCTGCCTTTTCTGCCCCCAGCTGCCTGATCCAGTTTATTCGCTGACGTTTTTGGCAGCAACGGTTGTTGGAAAATGAGATAATTTGTGGAGGAAGGAATTGGCTTTGCCATTCACAATCCTGATAGAATTTCAAAGCATTTTCTGCTCTGTAAGTGATTTCAGGTGATTACTGCATTGTGTAAGATAACCCTGAAAAAAAAATCAAATGTTCCTGCCAGATGTTATTCTAGAGTGTTGAGCCACTCAATCAACTGTCCTTGGAACCAGACGAGAGCCACAAAAATGAAGTGAATGCTGAGAATGAAAGAGCCATGGGCTTGAAAACCTGCCCAAGCTTGGCGCTCAGAGGCAAACGTTAAGTAAGTTCTGTCAAGTGCAGTACAGAAGCTGTGTGTTTTTATGGGGAAGAGATGGCAGCTCCCAAACAATTTTACACTGTACATGTTAAAAATCAATTTGCTGCTTGAGACAACTGTGGGAAAACAAGACTTTTTAGCCTTGTGGATTTAGTTCTGCCGTCGATGCCTGAATATAAAAACGGATTGCAAGAGTACCCAAGTGAAAACGAGGTCTTATACATTAGAACTATATTTGTATGTGTGTATATTTTATATACATACTGTCATGTATATATGCAACAGGTGTGTGTGTAATAGATATTTATTTTTAAATATATTTACATTCTAAAATATGCACACACAGAGCCATTCATAGTACTTGAATACTCTGTCTTTTTGTTCTGTATTTGGACAGCACCTAGCATAATAAGGTCCCCGGTCCATGACACAAAAGGGGTCATGACACAAGTGCCTAACAAATATTAACAGGGCCCCACAGTACCCAGTACACAGTGAAGTAGGTAAATGTTATATATACAGATTGACCAGCTCTACAGATAAGTATAAATAACATTGGTTATAAAATCAGCCTCTTCTTTGATTAGTAAATTCTTCATGACCCCAATTTCCTTCAAATGTGTTGCTATCTGTAAGTATTCATGATATAGTTCACACAAATAATTTTCAGACTGTGGGTTCCTCACAACTGTTTCTGTTGTGTGATTGGCTACCTAAGCCACCTAGTATTCTTTCCGTTCCCTGATCAGATGAATGTAACATTTTAAAAGAGGAGACTTATGAATGTCAAATAGCAAATAATGCGCTTCCAGCATCAACTTTTGGATAAAATCATTTTGTTTTAAAGTTTAGGAAGCTTCCAAGATTTGTGATAATTTCCCCAAATATTTGACTAGTGATTTTGGTTCCTTCACTATTTGGCTACCCAGCTTGAGATGCCTTCTGGGGAAACTTATTCCAGCAAGTGCTGTGCTCCTGCCCTCTGAAAAACAGGTTCTTGTAAAGGTCTGCCTAGCTAGGCACCCAAACGTTGAGGCACTTCAAAATCATAGACCCCTTTGAAAATCTTGGCCTTTAGGGTCATCTGAATACTTGTGGATAATGAACAATATGACTCCCATGAATCGTAACATTTGTATATACAATTTGATCAGCTCTGGACATCTCAACAGATCAGCAAACTGTGACATGGAGAGTTGTGAGTTGCCTGAAGTTGCAGGACAAACGTGTGACCCCTCTGAAGTCAATGGAAGTTTTGCTATTGACTTTAATGATGCTAGAATTTCAGCTGTGGAGTGAATTAGTGGCAGGGTTTGGTAAAGAACCCAAGGTTCATACTCTTCCTTATGCCTCCCTCTAACCAATGTCTCCTTATAACAGAGGTCATAGCCTAATTTCCCTTTTTCTTTTGCAAATAGGAGGCTGTGACCCAGGCTGCCTGGGGCAGCCCTCACTGGAAATGCCAAGGTCACGGCAGGCTGCAAAAAGAAGAGCAGATACCCACCAGTCTTGTGAGTAACACTGAAGTTAAACTCTCTAACCAGTCACTGATTATCAAGAAGCCAAAAAAAAAAAAAAAAAAAAAATCACACAGCCCCCTTCTTGTATTCAAGTTCTCTGGCTCCCAGTCAGCACACAGTCCAGTACAGTGAGAAGTTATTTTAAGACTCTGCTCACCTATACAAAATGTTCTCTGGCCACATTACCAGGTCAATATGAGTTTGGATCTTACCCAAAATACCATGCTACTAGCCAATCCTTTAGTGTCCTAAAGGTTTATTATAAAGAAAAAAGAAAGAACAAGAAGAGAGCTGTTAAATGGTAAAGCACTTAGATACATACAAAAAGACTTCAAAGTCCATATATCAGGTTCTTAGCAGTATTGGTGAGTTTGCTGGCTTGAAACAAGAAGGAGTCCAGTGGCAACTTAAAGACTACCAGATTTATTTGGGCATAAGCTTTCGTGGGTAAAAAAAACCCCACTTCTTTAGATGCATGGAGTCTTTTCCACGGATACTTTACATGGTATATCTGGTAAGATCCATTGCACTTTTATAATATTGGTTTCAACAATATCATAAACTGTCTCCCATATTCCATACAGCGTCACAGTGGTTTGTGTTTCTACTCAGGTATGAGTTTAAAATACAGCTGGCGGATTTCTTTTTTAAACTTGACTTTCCCTTGTGTCACTTTTGCGAGGGTCAAAACTGTTTTTTCAAAATTGTTCACAAATTTATTTCATTGAGATTTTTATCCAAAATGCTATTGAAATGATTAGCAATGTTTACCAAAAAACTTCAATAATAAACCTCATGAAAAATTTCATTGGAATGGTTTGGACAAAAAATTATTTTGAAAAATTTCAATTAGCTTTAGTTTACAACACATGTCAAAATACCACCCTATCATTTAGAAGAGGAATGGGGTTTGTTTTTAATTTTCCATATGTGTTAAACCCCTCATGATCGATTTTCCCCAATGTTCACTCCATCTACATCTTCAAGCAATTGACTCCTGCTCAGCACATGCATATCAGGATGAAACTGTAGAATACAATCGTTATTTGCTAAGTAAAAAGAGAATGTTCTAGCGTGTTGTATGCCACTTTATCATTAGACTGAAGAATAATCAAGCACCTATAAACCACAAGTGCTACTTTTAAAACAAATTTCAATGCAAAAATGTCAGTGACAGGACACAGCTGGCTTTAATGTAATGACTACAGCATATAAAGAATAGAAACAATTTCAGAATGCACAAAAATAGCTGGAAATGTAAGACTCTTAAGTCAACTTAATGCTCAATATTCTTCTTGTGAGAGGGATGAATAGAAAAAAAATCTATAAGATCCTTTATTTCCAGCCAGTAATTGGTAACCACGCTTTAACCTGTGGATGGACAGTCCTCTTGGCTGTGCCTTGAGCGTGCCTTTTAAGGCAGATCTAACCAAGACCTGGTTCACATATGCTATACTTTGAGCTTATTTCCTGTAGACTCTCATTGCTGTTGCTGCTGCTACAGAGACAAATTCCGATATTAAACACATTTGACAGAGGCTTTGAAGTTGAAAAAAAAAAAAAAGCCCTATACAGATGTTCTACATGAAACAAGAGTCAAATTCTTAAAACTTCTTAAAACTTCCAGGAATCGTTATTTCTGATTACTAAAGTACGTTACGCACAAATGTAAAGTGTGTAAATGGAATACATCAGGCACCGCAAACCATACGACACCCAGGTCAGTACCCAGGAGAGATACTTTTGCAGTACTTTGTTTTATGTCCTTTGATTTTCACTGAATAATTCAAAGAATTAAAAAAAAAATCTTGCAAATGTTATATTTATAATGCTAAATTTATCTCTGCACGTTCCTCACTGTTTTCAAGCCTATTTTTCCCCCCCAAGAGAGCGAGTGCAAGTTAGCCTTTCAGGTACTGATTCTTCTAAGCATCAGAATCCTGACGAAGATGCAAAGATGGTTGCACAACTGTGTTCTTAGGACATGCTTTGAGCCTATAACGTCAGTCCTGAGCATGGGGACAATGGGCAGATGCTCCACTGCAGGAGCCAACTCAGGAAGGAATTATGACACAGGGTTGCAATTTCTCTGTTGCCCCACATGGGAAATGTCTTTTCAGGGTGCAGTATACTTACCTCTAGTGCTGGCTGCTGTGTGGGGAGGGAATGGAGCCATGGCACTGCAGGCCCTGCTCTTTCCTCTCAGGATCAAGGTAGGTCCTACACAGACACACAGGAGATGGGGAGGAGGCCATATTTCACCTTCTCTCTCTGCATGGCTGCATAGGACAAGGGCATAATCTTACCCTTCCTTTGTACGTGCAGTAGAGTGCAAACTGGATATTTACGTGTGCAAGTGATCAATGAGAACAGTGATGGGCAAACGTTTTAGCCCGAGGGCCACATCGGGGTTGCAAAACTGTTTGGAGGGCCGGGTAGGGAATGCTGTGCCCCCCACCCCCTATCCATCCCCTCCCACTTCCCGCCCCCTGACTGCCCCCCTCAGAACCCTCCACCCATCCAACCCCCCCGCTCCTTGTCCCCTGACCGCCCCCTCCCAGGACCCCCACCCCAAAACGCCCCCGCCCACAGACCACTATTGCCAAGTGAGCTTGCAAAAATTCCATTTAGTGACTGTGAGAACACAAGTAATTGCCTGTAATGCTTCTATATCTGCCACTTTTAGTTTTTGTAACCTGTTGACATCTGTCCAGTGCAATTTCTTATTTTTTTCCCATATACTGATGTGTTAATTGACTGGCAAATATACTTAATTGTAGTTTAATAGCTGCAAAGGCTGTTAAATTCACTTATGTATATTAGTTTGCTGCCACAATTTCCGAGGACAAAATCTGCAAAAGTGCCTAATTCCCACTGACTTTCACTTTGTCACAAAGGAGCTTTTGAAAACATTACCCACTGAAATTAAGGAGCAGCAAGCTAATAGACTTTCAGTGGGTTTGTGGCTCCTAATTCACTTAGGTGCTTTTGAAAACTGAACTGGCATCAGTAGTTATGCCTAATTAGTGCCTAGCATGGCTTCCAGCATACAGCTTATCAATGAATGCAAGAATAATTCATATAGTGCAAGAGTACTTCAGAGAGAAGCTGAGTATTTCTGACTTCCATTCTTCTAAGGAGATGGCTCTCCTCTCCCAAAGGGACTAGCCCGCCCCCTAACAGAATATATTCTTTTAGGGTGGATGTCTAAAGGAGATTAAGGGCATTGGATACACAACCCTCATTGACCTAGACCCCTTTGAATATACCTGTTTTAATGAACAATAAATATTTTAAATAGTAATTATTATACATTTAGGGCTAGATCCACAAAAGGACTTAGGTCCTGTATCCTAATTGCCACCGTAGGCACCTAAATCCCAGAATTAGGCCTCACTGGGATTCACAAAACCCTCACTCTGTAGGCTCCTAAACTCACTTGGCACCTATGTTTTTGCAGTAAAAGTCCCTTAGGCGCATATGTTTCTGCCTCTGAATGTGTGCACTGCAGCTCCATGCCAGGTATCCAGACTCCTAAGCCCCAGAATGATGCACAAACTGAAGAAGATGGGAGTTCCTCCACCTAACTCGCCTATGGGACCTGATCCTGTTGGCAAGGAATTGGGCCACCATATACGAGCTTGCACAAAGAGGAGGAAAAGTAGCTCCTTCATCACTTTTAGCCCAGTGGCTTAGGTGGTGAGACCCCTAGTTCAAGTCCCCCCTCTACCTGAGGGGGAGAAGTGATTTGAAGAAGGATCTGTCGCCTCTCAAGTGAGTGCTCTAACTGCTGGGATATTCTCATGTGCAGCTCCTTGAGCTTCTCCTGTTGAAACTTTCCACCGTGAATAAATACTTTTAAAAAGTTGTTGAGGTAGGGGGACTGGATGCAAGGTCTTCCAATGCCCCGGTGAGTGCTCTAACCACTAGGCTATAGAGTCATGCTCAGGTGCATTTTCTCTCATGATTGATTCACAGAGGAACAGCTTCACCAGGAGAGAATGAGGGAGCCCCCACATCAGGGAAGACTTGAACCAGGGGTCTCCCACGTCCCCAGTGAGTGCTCCAGCCACGGGGCTAAAGGCTCCGAGGGAGGTTCTCCTCCCCTGCCCCGCACACCCTGGCTTCTTGCAAAAATGGCATAGGTGTCTAACCCCAAGAGAAGGTTTGCAGCTGACAATCCCGACCAGAGGGAGGTGCTTTCCAGTAGCCTGGATTTAAATCCTGCCCCTCTCATGCTGATAGGTGGCTAGGACACATCCCTTGCCTTGGTATCTCCCATTGGCTAGCTTACGTGGCTACCCACCTAGGAAGCTGGCTTTTTTGAATCTGATTCTGAGGTGCTTATTTTTCCCCACTCATTATATAGGGAGTCTAGGCATCAAACTCAGGTTTTGTGAACACCAGTGATTTTCTAGGCACCTAAAAGTTAGGCATGGTGATGCTCAGCATCACCACACCTAAAATTTCTTTGTGAATCAGGACCTTAGTATTTATATTCCATCAGTGCCCAAAGGTCGCAACTAAGACTGGTGCTAGGTACAAACACATAGGAAGGTATGATTCTTGTACCAAAACACTTTATAATATTAAAAAAACCAGACAAGTAGCCATTTTTGGTTCAGATATTTGTCCCTAAGGGCAGAAGACCCTCCAATGAGATTCAGACCCCTAAATCCTACAAGTGATAATGGGAACATAGACAACACAAAGCTGAATTGCCCTCATGTTCACATTTCTTTCACCTATGTGGTGTGGCTGCTCCAAATTCAACCTAAGATCTGCAGAAAGGTAATATATTTTGCCCTGAGTAGAAACAGTGTTTGGAGTGACCCCAGAAGGGGTTTAGGGCTTGAAGAAGCTCAAAAATCAACTAAAACTGTAGAGCTAACAATTACAGGAGGGCAAGCGGGTGGAGAAATTTCTGGAGCACACAGGAGGGGAGGGAGTACTGTAGAAGGCTAATCTTGAAGAAAAGGGTCTTTTTGGACTATGGGACCTGTATAAGGGGGGCGGGGGGGGGGAGGGTGGGAACGGTCCCGCTATTGTGGGGAACTTTCCTGGTTTATACACTGCCCCAGTGAAGTGGGCTAGTGAAAGGATCTGAGTCCTCGCTCCCACTTCCTTTACCCAAAGGCCTGCCTGACCTTGAGGGCTCCCCTTCCACTCTCCTGCGTGGCAGAGTCCTCGTAACCCCAACAAGGCTGGGCCCAGGATTCCGGGGGGGCTCAACCCCCAACCTTGTTGGGGGTCACTTAGGTCAGGTCCTAGGGTGTCCCCACTCCGGGGTGTTCTCTCTGCACTGGATGCTTCCCTGACCCACTGATCAACACATTCAGTTCAAAGCAAATACAATTTATAAAAATAAGGAAAAAATGGGAAAGGTTAAAGGAACACACACCACCCCGCTCTGTGGCACAAGGGGCATCACAACCAGCGTCTCTGGAAGGTCAGGGCAGTTCACAGTCTGTTCCTCACAAGTCCCAGGCCTCTTCTCAGGACCTGGCTGTGCTGCAGGGATGCTGCGGATTGGACACTCGCTCTGGTGGTGGCCACAAGCCCTCAGGGTCTAGGTGGCAGGATCCTTCTTCCCAGAGTCGCCCCCGCCCCGTCAGGGTTACCCGGGGGTGAAAGTAAAATTGAAAACTTACCGGTAAGGGGGCCAGCTTCAGCCCCCACGGAAGGGGGGGGGGTCAGCATCCCAGCCAACACTTCCACTCTGCCTGGCCTGCACCGCCCGGGGCTCCACCAGTGATTTCAAGGGCCTGGGGCTCTTTTAAATCGCCAGCCCCAGGGCTGCTGCTCCTTTTGCCCCCTCCCCCATTGGCAGCTGGGGGCAAAAGGGGCAGCACTTTAAGCAGGGTCCTTTGCCGTGGCAGAACTTTAATGTTGCTGCCCCTTTTGCGGTCCCCTGTCAGTGGCCCTGCCGCGAGGGACCCAGCAGCGCTTTAATGTAAGGCGGTAGCGGCCAGTACCGGCGGCCACTTTTTACCTGTACGCTGTACTGGCCCATACCGCCTTACTTTCACCCGTGGGGTTACGATCCCTCTCCAAGTCTGGCCTGCCAGGCCTCTTGGCTGGGGGCATCTCCCTGCACTGGGCCCGCTGCCTAGGGTCTCCCTCGATCTCCGCAGCTGCTCATCACACCCAGCTCCAGACTGCTCCAGCTCTACCACTCTGCCTCCAGCTCCCTGGGCTGCTTCTCTGGCTCTGGTTGCTGCAGCTCTGCTCCCAGCACAGGGTCTACTCTCCAAGCTGCTTCTGTGACTCTGCTCCTAGCACGGACTTGCTTCCTGGGCTGCTTTTCTGGCCCCTCTGGCTGGCACGGCTCTGCTCCCCAGCCCAGCTTGGGCCCCTGCTTTCTCCTTAACTCAGCCCCACTCTGTCCCAGGCAATCGATTCCAGGCACAAAGAGGACAGGATCCCCCTGCCCTCCTGACTCCCTGATTAGCCTGCCCACCCTGTCAATCAGGCTGACCTGAAGCACTGGTCTCTCCCCATTGCCCCTGGGGACTGTCAGTCTCAGGGTCCTGATTTCCCATTGACCCTTCCCCTTACTTTTAGTACCGGGAGCTAGCCAATCAAAACACCCCCACGGAGTTTTAGTAAGGGGACAACAGTCCCCTTACACCTGGATGAATGAAGTTGTGATTAATGCATCACTGGTGATCTTTTCTTACCCCACAAAGGACTGGATATCAAGGCACTGCTTACCACTGATAAAGAAGCAACACTGATTGGTTGTCAAAGGAAATGTCTGCCCCTCCCCCCACCTTGTCTGGAGGCTACTGGGGGCCTGGCAAATGGAAAGAGAGGGCAGGTGATCTCAGAGTATTTGAGCCATGCTGTTTTTCTTAGCTTAACAAGGTGTGATTTTCCTGCTCCAGCAAATCCCTAAGGAGATGTCTATTTCTCGCACTGAAAAGCGCACAAGGCGGGTAATTCTATCTGACCCCTTTTAAAATGTTGCCTCATTTTCCTCAGTGAAACTGGAATAATGCTGCCCTTTTTGCCTTTGTTTTCATAACTTCCTTGTTGATGCACCAGCATCTGCAATGGTGCCAACACAGCTGTGGGAATGCACATAATCTCTCTCTGCTGATTGGTTCACTCTCCAGAAGCAGAACACAGAACAATGTAGACCCTATATTAACAATGCCTCTGTGGGTGTGTATGTGTATGTATATATATGGAGAAGGTGCGGGGGGGAAACAGTTTGTTGCATTGCATAGCAATGACTATGTGGTGAACTGAAAACTGTTAATTTTTGGATGTAACTTCCTTGTCAATCTTATTATTTTCAAATTGCCACAATAAAATTCCCGAAGGGTGGGGGAGGAATCAGTCAGCTTACAACTACACTTGGCTGTATCATTTATGCAGAAAAGTATCTTTATGGATTTCTCCCCATCTGTTCTGCTATATAGAACCAAATTGGAGTTAAATGGGCTTTTAGAAAAAGTCATTATTGCCTAAATTGAACATGATTCTCAGGGAAAACAAAGCCAGAAGTGACACATTAATTTCTCATTTTCGCTCCGTCCCATTTTTGCTTGACTGGATACATGTCAGACTCTGTGCTTAAATGGTGTCACTGACAATGAAAGCATAAGACGACTCTACATTTTCAAAGTGGTGCTCAGGGTGTCAGCTGTATTACTAATTAAAATGAATAGCGGTGCATGGCTGAAACGCTCCTTGATTCTTGGAGGTTATTTTGGGCCTGATTTTCTCTGACGTAGGGTATGTCTACATTATAAATGCTACAGCAGCACAGCTATAGCACCATAGTGTAGACACTTGCTACAGTGATGGAAGAGGTTTTTCCACCACCGGTAGAGTTTAGGAAGGGGTTTGAGTAGATTATGGAGCAAAGACATGAGGTATCTGAAGGGAAAAGCTCAGACTTGCAGATGGAAGCAGGACTAGGGAATTCTGAGGGGAGACTGGGTGAGGAAAGTGGTCAGTGGAAGCATGTGACTAAAAGAACCAGGCAGAGGAAAAGACGGGCTAGCGAAGGAGAAATAGAGATTAAGAATAGGTATGCAGAGTTGGAAAATGAAGAAGGGGCTCAGCAGGTAGTCACTGAAGGTGGAAGGGCAAGGAAGAAGAGAAAAGCGGCTAGTCCTATAGGAAAAGGGGAAGAGTTAATGGAGATTACACCAAATATGAGCCCCAGGAGGATACAGGATGGGTTAAAGAGGATTACAAGGGAGAATAGGAATGGAAAGAACTTGCAGCCAGAGGGAACAGGGGATAGACTGGAGAATAGCACCGTCACTAGGAAAAGACAGGTCTATGTGACTGGGGACTCTTTACTGAGAAGAATAGATAGGCCTGTAACCAGAGCTGATCTGGAGAATAGGAGGGCGTGCTGTCTTCCAGGTGCTAAGATACAGGATGTAGACCTGAGGTTGAAAGGATTCTAAAGGGAGCGGGAAAGAATCCCCTAATTATCCTTCATGTGGGAACAAATGATACGGCTAGATTCTCGCTGGAAAGTATTAAGGGAGACTATGCTAGGGTGGGGAAAACGCTTAAGGAAATTGAGGCTCAGGTGATCTTTAGTGGGATTCTGCCTGTTCCTAGAGAAGGGCAACAAAGGTGTGACAAGATTATGACTATCAGATGGCTTAGGCAGTGGTGCTATAAGGAGGGCTTTGGGATGTACGGCCACTGGGAGGCATTCATGGATAGAGGACAGTTCTCTCGGGATGGACTTCATCTGAGTAGGGAAGGAAATAGACTTCTAGGATGGAGGCTGGCACAACTGATTAGGAGAGCTTTAAACTAGGAATTAGGGGGAGATGGTTGGGAGATGTCCAGGTAATCTCCATGCCAGAAATTTAGGATTGAGAGGAAAGAAAATGAAGTAAGAGTGGATACAGCCGTGGGTAGGAGGAAGGGCAGTGTAGATACAAGTCTAATAGGTTATACTGGTAGTAAAATGACCGTGCCTAATAGGGTACAGAATGTGAGTGAGGCCAAACAGCAAAAATTAAGATGTTTGTACACTAATGCAAGGAGCCTAGGTAACAAAATGGAGGAACTAGAGCTACTGGTGCAGGAAGTGAAACCAGATATTATAGGGATAACAGAAACATGGTGGAATAGTAGTCATGACTGGGCTACAGGTATTGAAAGGTATGTGATGTTTAGGAAAGACTGAAATAAAGGTAAAGGTGGTGGAGTAGCACTGTATATCAATGATGAGATAGAATGTAAAGAAATAAGCGATGAAATGGATATGACTGAGTCCGTCTGGGCAAAAATTAAATTGGGGAAGAAAACTATTAGAGCCTCCCCTGGGATAGTGCTTGGGGTGTGCTATAGACTGCCGGGATCTAATTTGGATATTGATAGAGCCCTTTTTAATGTTTTTAATAAAGTAAATACTAATGGAAACTGTGTGATCATGGGAGACTAACTTCCCAGATATAGACTGGAGGACGAGTGCTAGTAATAATAATAGGGCTCAGATTTTCCTAGATGCGATAGCTGATGGATTCCTTCAGCAAGTAGTTGCTGAACCGACTAGAGGGAATGCCATTTTAGATTTGGTTTTGGTGAGTAGTGAGGACCTCATAGAAGAAATGGTTGTAGGGGATAATCTTGGCTCAAGTGATCATGAGCTAATTCAGTTCAAACTGAACAGAAGGATTAATAAAAATAAATCTGCAGCTAGGGTTTTTGATTTCAAAAGGGCTGACTTTCAAAAATTAAGGAAATTAGTTAGGGAAGTGGATTGGACTGGACTGAAGAATTTATGGATCTAAAGGTAGAGGAGGCCTGGGATTATTTTAAATCAAAGCTGCGGAAGCTATCGGAAGCCTGCATCCCAAGTAAGGGAAAAAAATCATAGGCAGGAGTTGTAGACCAAGCATCTCAGAGAGGTGATTAAGAAAATGCAGAAAGCATATAGGGAGTGGAAGAAGGGAGGGATCAGCAAGGAAAGCTACCTTATTGAGGTCAGAACATGTAGGGATAAAGTGAGACAGGCTAAAAGTCAAGTAGAGTTAGACCTTGCAAAGGGAATTAAAACCAATAGTAAAAGGTTCTATAGTCATATAAATAAGAAGAAAACAAAGAAGGAAGAAGTGGGACCGCTAAACACTGAGGATGGAGTGGAGGATAATCTAGGCATGGCCCAATAGCTAAACAAATACTTTGCCTCAGTCTTTAATAAGACTAAAGAGGATCTTAGGGATAATGGTAGCATGACAAATGGGAATGAGGATATGGAGGCAGACATCACCATATTTGAGGTAGAAGCGAAACTCAAACAGCTTAATGGGACTAAATCGGGGGGCCCAGATAATCTTCATCCAAGAATATTAAAGGAATTGGCACAAGAAATTGCAAGCACATCAGCAAGAATTTTTAATGAATCTGTAAACTCAGGGGTTGTACCGTATGATTGGAGAATTGCTAACATAGTTCCTATTTTTAAGAAAGGGAAAAAATGTGATCCGGGTAATTATAGGCCTGTTAGTTTGACATCTGTAGTATGCAAGGTCTTGGAAAAAATTTTGAAGGAGAAGGTAGTTAAGGACGTTGAAGTCAATGGTAAATGGGACAAAATACAACATGATTTTACAAAAGATAGATCGTGCCAAACAAATCTGATCTCCTTCTTTGAGAAAGTAACAGATTTTTTTAGACAAAGGAAACGCAGTGGATCTAATTTACCTGGATTTTAGTAAGGCATTTGATACCGTGCCACATGGGGAATTATTAGTTAAATTGGATAAGATGGGGATCAATAGGAAAATTGAAAGGTGGATAAGGAATTGGTTAAAGGGGAGACTACAACGGGTCCTACTGAAAGGTGAACTGTCAGGCTGGAGGGAGGTTACCAGTGGAGTTCCTCAAGGATCGGTTTTGGGACCAATCTTATTTAATCTTTTTATTACTGACCTTGGCACAAAAAGTGGGAGTGTGCTAATAAAGTTTGCGGATGACACAAAGCTGGGAGGTATTGCCAATTTAGAGAAGGACAGGGATACCCTACAGGAGGATCTGGATGACCTTGTAAACTGGAGTAATAATAATAGGATGAAATTTAATAGTGAGAAGTGTAAGGTCAAGCATTTAGGGATTAATAAACAAGAATTTTAGTTATAAGCTAGGGACGCATCAATTAGAAGTAACGGAGGAGGAAAAGGACCTTGGAGTATTGGTTGATCATAGGATGACTATGAGCTGCTAATGTGATATGGCTGTGAAAAAAGCTAATGCAGTCTTAGGATGCATCAGGAGAGGTATTTCCAGTAGGGATAAGGAGGTTTTAGTACCATTATACAAGGCACTGGTGAGACCTCACCTGGAATACTGTGTGCAGTTCTGGTCTCCCATGTTTAAGAAGGATGAATTCAAACTGGAACAGGTACAGAGAAGGGCTACTAGGATGATCCAAAGAATGGAAAACTTGTCTTATGAAAGAAGACTCAAGGAGCTTGGCTTGTTTAGCCTAACTAAAAGAAGGTTGAGGGGAGATATGATTGCTCTATAAATATATCAGAGGGATAAATACCAGAGAGGGAGAGGAATTATTTAAGCTCAGTACCAGTGTGGACACAAGAACAAATGGATATAAACTGGCCACTAGGAAATTTAGACTAGAAATTAGATGAAGGTTTTTAACCATCAGAGGAGTGAAGTTTTGGAATAGCCTTCCATGGGAAGCAGTGGGGGCAAAAGACATATCTGGCTTTAAGATTAAACTCAATAAGTTTATGGAGGAGATGGTATGATGGGATAACATGGTTTTGGTAATTAAATATTCATAAATAGGCCCAATGGCCTGTGATGGGCTATTAGATGGGGTGAGATCCAAGTTACCCAGGAAAGAATTTTCTGTAGTATCTGGCTGATGAATCTTGCCCACATGCTCAGGGTTTAGCTGATCCCCATATTTGGGGTCGGGAAGGAATTTTCCTCCAGGGCAGATTGGAAGAGGCCCTGGAGGTTTTTCACCTTCCTCTGTAGCATGGGGCACGGGTCACTTGCTGGACGATTCTCTGCTCCTTGAAAAGTCTTTAAACTACGATTTGAGGACTTCAATAGCACAGGTGTGAGGTTTTTTTTGTAGGAGTGGTGGGTGAAATTCTGTGGCCTGCATTGTGCAGGAGGTCAGACTAGATGATCATAATGGTCCCTTCTGACCTAAATATATATATGAATCTAAGTAAATCCACCGCCTCCAGAGGCAGTAGCTAGGTTGACAGAAGAAGTCTTCCATTGACCTAGCTGTGCTACATTGGAGCTTAGCTTGGCTTAACAACATCTCTCAGGGGTGTGTGAAGTTTCCCCTGAGCGACTTAGCTAAGTCAAGCTAAGAAATGTGTAGACCAGGCTTTACACTGGTGTAAACTGGGAGTAACTGATTCAACCGAGTTGAGACAGACCTATATAAGTGAGGCCTGTAAGTCACCTTGCATCAATTTGTCTCCCACCAAGGTAAGTAATAATGCAATAACACCATCTCCCCCAACAGTGCTGAGCCATGGTTGACGTACTATGGTCAACGCAGTGCAAGTGTAGACACTGCATGGCCTATGTCAACCCTAAGAATCCTCTGATGGCTATCCCACAACGCCTGACAGTGATTGCTCTGGTCACAACTGTGAAGTCCACTGCTCCAAAGACATCCATCCCCTTTAAAACATCTGTATTTTTGAAATGCTTTTCCCGATTACCCAGCTTGGTGCCCCTAGCAGCTCTCCCTTGTTGTACACAACTGCTCAACTGCCTATGCTGGCTACATACTCTAGACATGCTCTTGCCTAGCAGTGGATCTCCTGTGCCTCTGGAGAGAAGAGACTGTAAGCATAGATATGGACCAGCTGTAGAAATGTGGGCATCTGAAAAGATTGCACAGGGGATGATTTACAACAGGGATCAGTGACAGTGCTGCGTGAAAACAAAGGAATTGCCGTAGCCACACCACAAGGCCAGGGAGGCCTACAGTCATTCTGCTGCCGAGCTGCAGTCCCGCTGCTTTTACAACAAGCTGCATGCCATATTTGGTGGAGACCCCACCAGCACCCTGCAAATCACCATGGATACCTCAGTGGATCCCAAGACAGAGATCCCTGCTGTGAACTGGGAGGAGAAGGAACACAGTGGGGGTGGGGGGAAGGCTCCAGCTATGCTGTGAGCCAGGAGTCTGAGATTTGGCTGCATAGCCAGCCCCACCAGCCAAGCATGGACGAGTGTGTGCACGCATTCTTCCTTAAAAAGTTAAATATGAAGACGGTGCCCAATCCAGCCCCAAGTTAGGAGGTGACAGGTATCTGATTTCACTATTTTACTCCTTTGAGAAGAGGTAGGTGTGCAACAGGGGTAGATTTATCTATCATTCCCCAGTAGGGATAGTTGGGGGGGCGGGGGGTGTACATACGGATGTCCCTTGTATCCTCCTGAGCAACCTCTATGAAACTTTCATGGAGGAACTCTGCAATCCTCTCCCAAAGGTTTCTGGGGATGGCTGCCTTATTTCTTCCTTCATGGTAGACCACTTGCCCATATCATTTCCCAATGGCTTTAGCAGGCACCATTGCAGTACACAGGCTAGTGGCACACAAGCCCAGGTGGCTTTGGGATGCCAGAAGCAGCTGTGCTCTGTGCCTTTGTGAGCCTCAGGAGTGAGATATCTGCTAAAAACCAATGCCTCTGTGGAAGCTAGTGCCAATATTCAGTGCCGTTGACTTGCCATTGCCAAGGAAATTGGAGCTGAAATTTTATTTTTACACAACTGAAGAATTCCCCCCTTCTGCCAGGCCATACTTATGCTACCCAGAGGTGTGCCAAAGCTGAAGTGCCAATAAGCATGTCTGATTTAAAACTTATGGGAATAAGAGGGGGAGTTCTGAAACTTATCTTTCACTTTCCATTGGGCCTGTAAGTACAACGAAACAGCTGTATCTGTAGCTGCTGCCATTGCAGCATTGAAAGGTGCTTCCTGCCACACCAACAGAATGCCTGACACTGAGGAGGAGGAGAAAGAAGTGGACTAGGGGGATATGCTCAGTGAGATCCTGCAAGCCAGTGTGGCATCTGACCTCGAATAGAGGGCCCGGTGGGTTAATATAGCAGACAGCCCAGAGAAGGAAAGAGCAGATAGCAGAAAGGCCCAGGAGTCCCAGCAGGAAAAAAGGGGGGGAGGGAAGATATATACATATACTAGGACATAATGGTACTTCTCCAGCAGCAAACAAATGCTAAAGGCTCTTGTTGACTAACAATCATGTGCTCCCCAGCCTTTGGAATCCATGGAGAATTCTGTTTCAGCAGCTCCCTACATCCCCCACCATTTCACATGGCATTTTAGGCAGCATTCCTAGCCCTCCCACTCCATGCCAGGGACAATAAGGAAAACCACAGCTTCACGTACCCTGACCTGTGAAAACAGCTGCTGGTGTACGTTTGGCAGAAATTGACTGAAATGGACTCAAATGTTAGCTAACATTGACATTTTAATGTTCTGTTAATTTGTATTTGCACTGAATTGTTTTTCAATTGCACATTATTCTTTGTTTCCAAAAAAGAAAAATTTATTGTGTAGCAACAGTGCAATTTCATCTTTATTACTTTATAAAACATACACTGGAATGCCTAGCACTATCAAAAGCACACATTAATTGTAACTGAACAGGACCACAGAACTCATAGGTTCAGTGCAAAATACATTGCAATAATCTGTAGAGCAAGCACCACATAATTCATAAGTTTATGAATCTCACACTGTCTGTTAATAAATGTACACCAAGCACTAGCCAATTCTTAACAACCCCCAAAATTTCAAAGCCATGTAGAGCACAGTCCACCACACCACATTACTATGGCTGACGTTTAAGTGATTTTTCAAGGTCTCCCTCAGCAGCATTGAGTTCTTCTAATGGTCCTTGTGCCTGGCTGTTCAAAGTCAGCAGACAGCTGCTCCACTTCCACCCTGGGCAGCAACTTTCCCCCTTTGCCTCACAGATGTTTTGTAGGCCACAACAGGCAGCTATAAACATTGGGATATTTTTCTCACTGAGATCTAATATAGTGAGTAAACAACTCCAGCATCCCTTCATTCTATCAAAAGTACATTCAACCTGCTGAGCTGGTAGGGGCTGTGGAGGTAGTCAGTGTATGGCTTTATGCGCCAGGGGAACAAGGGGTAGGTTAGGTCAGGTCACCCAGAATCACTATTGGCATGTCCATATTGCCATTAGTAATCCACCAGTCAGGAAAGAATGTCCCAGCTTACAGCTTTCTGAATAGTCCTGTGTTCTTAAAGCTGTGAGCACCATGTACCTTCTCTGGCCAGCCCACACTGATGTCAGTGAAGCATCCCTGGTGATCCACCAACACTTGCATAACCATAGAAAAAGTAGTTTTTCTGTTGATGTACTCTGTGCCATGGTGGGCTGGTGCCAAAATAGGGATATGCATGTTATCTATTGCCCCACTGCAGTTCAGGAGTCCCACAGCTGCAAATCCATCCATGATGCCCTGCACATTGCCAAGAGTGGCAGTTATGCCTGACAATTCCTCCCACTGTGAATTTTCCAACTCCAAAATGACTTCCCACTGACCGGTAGCTATCCAGCATTGACAAATCAAGAAGGAGGAAGTCAACCTAGTGTTTTAATGCCAAAACATAGGAAAGAGGATAGACAAGTCACAATGGAGAATGTCATGACAAAAGTACCAAAATGTAGCAGCTCCTCAATCTTGTGCCATGAGACAGGACAGGCTATTCTCACCTGTTCTCTCCCATTTGGTCTCATGGCATCAGATCTTTGCCTATAACCAGGAAAAAGAACTCACAATACTGCCATTCTACATTTGGCTCATAGCTCCTTTGGAAAAAAAATGTTGTGTTTCATGTATGGTTCTTTTGTAGTTATTGTTGGTTACTTTGAGCAGCCAGCTGCATATTCTGTGTTAAAGTTGGTTGTCAGCATTTATCTCTTTGCTATGATTTGACTGACTAGAATTTAATTAACCTTGAAAGACACCATATTAAGCTGAGCATCAGACTTCTTTGCTATTCAACAATCTCCTAACCCAAAGTCACATAAATAAACAAAATTACAAAATGATGCAAAGCAGCTTAGCTATTACATAAGGTCAAATGCAGCAGAAAGAACAATTCTAAGTAATAACAGCATAACAGCAAATGAAAACATTCCAATCTGCCTGCTCCAGGCCTCTCCTTCATCTCCCATCACTAGCAAACTGAGTGCATAAGTTGTTTGATCAGGTTCAAACACCTGACATATGCAGTATTAACAGTGTCAGGTTGCAGTGCTCATGTGTCTGCAGTTGGTTAATTTACAATACCTATGGCCTAATTCCACAGTCTATTAAATGTCTCACCTTGGCTTTCAAAAAAAATCACAGAATATAAGAGGCAGATTTGATGGTACCCACATTGCTGATGAGATGACAGTACAAGCAGGTACCTCCTCCTTGCTTTGAGCCTTCCAAAAGCCACCTTCCTGCACCTACATTCATATTTTTATATTATATTGATTGATATACTCCTTCCATAAAAGGAGTGAGTGTATGTGTAACCCAGTGGTCAGTGTGTGTTATGTGTCCCCTCTGTGCTGACCTGCAGCAGGTGACAAACCTGTTACACTCCCAGGCTCTTTCACTCAAGCTGCAACTGCTCATGTTAGCTCTGGTGGTCCCCAGTCCCATTTGCAGGGTGACAGCCAAGATGGTGGCCATCACATATGCATGATCTTTTTTCTAGACACTCCCTTGACCCATTTAAAAAATATAATTAGCAGCACAGACTACTTCATTAGCCCCCCTTTCCCAATAATTAACATTTATACTTACTGTAGTTGAGCCAGCTCCCTATAGATGTAGAGAAAGTTGTCCTTTCTTATTTGGAAATCCTGCAGCTATGGCTTGTTGTCCTCGGTCTCAGGAACAATCCTGTCATACTAGTCTGTGGTTAGAGTCCAGACCCAAAAGCAGGGTCAGGGTTCCCTCCCAACTCTGGGGTACAGATGTGGGGACCTGCATGAAAGACCCCCTAAATTTATTTCTACCAGCTTAGGTTAAAAACTCCCCAGGCACAAATTCTCCCTTGTACCTCGGGTTTAAGTAACACTGCCACCACCAAGTGATTTAACAAAGAACCAGGGAAAAGGACCACTTGGAGTTCTTCTTCCCCCAGCAATCTCCCCAAGGCTTTACACCCCCTTTCCCGAGGAGGCGTGAGAATAATATCCTAACCAATTGGTTACAAAATGATCAAAGACCCAAACCCTTGGGTCTTGGAACAATGGGAAAAAAATCAGTCAGGTTCTTAAAAGAAGGATTTTATTAAAAAAGGAAAGGTAAAAATCATCTCTGTAAAAATCAGGATGGAAAATACTTTACAGGGTATTCAGATTCAAAACAGAGGATTCCCCTCTGGACAAAACCTTAAAGTTACAGAAAACAGGAATAAGTCTCCCTCTTAGCACAGGGTAAATTCACAAGAAAAACAAAAGATGAACTAATCTGCCTTGCCTGGTTTACCTATACTGGTTGCAATATTGGAGACTTGGATTGGGATGGGTTGGAGAAGACGGATTTCTGTCTGCCCCTCTCAGTCCCAAGAGAGAGAACCCCCACACAAAACAGAGCACAAACAAAACCTTCCCCCCTCCCAAGATTTGAAAGTATCTTCTTTCCCCATTGGCACCTGACCAACAGGACCAACCAGGCTATTTGAGCTTCTGAACCCCTTGCAGGTAAGAAGGAATTCTAGGCTACCCTTAGCAGTATGTTTATGACAGCAGTACTTGTAAAATTAGTCTTCCACTAGCTCAGAGCCAAATAGGCTGTGGGGTTTGAATGGGGCCTCTCACTAAGCTGCAGTGCAAGTTCCATGAACTGCTGGTCTTGGTCTCTGGATCTCCACATGTACTGCCAGATCACCTTCCAGTGTTCCTCCTGAGCCACATGGAGTGTTTGGTGATTACTTTTCAGGATCTCCCAGAAAAAAGGTCACTGAGCAAAGACTGAACTCTGGGCATTCAACCTGGACTCCCTGCTGTGCAACCCTGGGAGTTTGATGCTCCCTCCCACAATTCCTTTGAGTTCCCAAAAGCCCTTTCCAAATCTCCCACCAGCCACTCCTTCAGGGAACTGTACCAAGGACAGGTACCCAGAGGGTTGTATGCCTGCAATGTCTGACTAGAGTACTGTGCATGGATGTGGGAGAGAACTGCACCTGAAATGGGATGGCTAGTGTGGACACTGAACCAATGTTGAACTAGTTCAGCCCCACTGCTTCAGTTCACAGAATAATTCTCCAGAATAGACACATCCATAGACAGTCACATTTGAACGAGTGGGTAGCACCTAATTAAGAAAAGGGAAGTTCTGAGCCCTTTATGGAGGTTTTGATAGTACTAAGGATATGTCTACACTACCTGCCGGATTGGCAGGCAGTGATCAATCCAGCGGGGAATTGATCTATTGTGTCTAGTCTAGATGTGATAAATCGATCCCTGAATGCTGTCCTGTCAACTCCTGTACTCCACTGCAGCAAGAGGCGCAGGCAGAGTCGACAGGGGAGTGGCAGTCAACTTAGAAGTTGCTTAACTTAGATCGACACCCCCCCCCCCCCCCTCCACAGTGTAGACCAGGGCTGAGTGTTTCTGTTCAGTAAAGACTATCTTTAACTGTGGTTTAGCAATGCTTTTTTCTTGAAGATAATATACTTTCACTGTGCCAATAAAGATGAGACATTTTAATATAAGTCTAGGTAAATTCACTGCCCCAGTAGAGAAGCTGCATGGTGTAGTGCACAGAGCGTAAAACTAGCAGGTAGAACGCCTGAGTTCTAGTCCCAGGTTTCTCACTCACCAGCTGTACAACCTTTGCCAGGTCATTCATGACAGTTTTCAAACTTTAGCTGCCTGAAATTAGGCACCTAAATAAAAGTCGCCTAATTTTCAAAGATGGTGATTACCTGCAGCTCCCAATGGTTTCAGTGCTTAGAACTTTGTTTTTTTTACAACAAACAAGGCCTCCTTTATTTAGGTCCCTAAATATGCTTTAGATGCCTAATTTAGGCACTTCGGGTAACATCTTGGTGCCACTGAAATCAATGGAAACCTTTAATTTTCAAAATTTTGGTCTAAATGTCTGCATTTTAGTTCCACCCTCACCCCAACCCATAAAATAGGGGTTAATGATACAAACTTTTGTAAAAGGTTTTGAGCTCTATGGATGAAAAGGAATATACAAATGCCAGCCATTCTTACTATTAGCATCAGGTGAAGGACTATATGCTACAGACAGTAGGTTTGCATTTACTGGATCCCTTGTTTTAGCTGGAGACGTGAATGTTACCAACACAAATTCCTAGTTGCATTTCAGCATCTAAATTTCACAACACATCTGTTGTGTCACTGATAAGGAAACTGTATGGATCTGGTCACTTAGCAGTAAGTCACTCATCTCTGTGTTATTACACTGGGTATAACAGGAGGAACTGAATTAAATAGGATTACCCATGATGTGTAGGGGCACAGTTTCAGATTTGTGTGGGCGAGGGGGGGCAATTTTAATTGTGATTCCAGGGGCTACTTAGGCACCTGAAAACTTTAGGGTTTTTTTTTTTTTTAAGATAAATAACTTAGATACAGTCTCCTGTCAGTTCATTTCTAATTCCTACATAAAGAAATAAAAATATACAAACACTAATTAAAGCCATATTTTAAGTTTATATGTACATTTAGAACAATCAGGAGATAATACAGAGAGATATTCCTAATCCCAAACCTTGAGATATCAGTTTTGGAGCCTTAACACAAGTTTGATATTTTGTATAGAATCATAGAAGATTAGAGTTGGAAGAGACCTCAGGCGGTCATCTAGTCCAACCCCCTGCTCAAAGCAGGACCAACCCCAACTAAATCATCTGAGCCAGGGCTTTGTACACTATATTTAGAAGAGAGAAAAAAAAATCTGCTTACTTTCTCTAACCACAGCACACCCTGTGTTACTACCATTATCTCTTCTTTAGTCAATTGTTTCACTCCACTAAAAAAACGTGTACTTAATTTTAACATATGTGATTAAGTTAGTTTCTCTTTTATTAAGAACAGGAATTTCTAATTATTTTGGTGTTTATGTTTACCGATCACAATCATGTATGTGACACCATTTGACCCCATCATTACTATTAGTATCAGACTTGGAACTACATTTATTTTCATACAAATTTTAAGTTATTTTACAGATACAACTAAAAATACAATTTGAAAATAAGCGACCTTTATCTGCACAGTGACTAAAGTTATGTGACAGGTTTCAGAGTAGCAGCTGTGTTAGTCTGTATTTGCAAAAAGAAAAGGAGGACTTGTGGCACCTTAGAGACTAACAAATTTATTGGAGCATAAATTTACATTGTAGCAGGATATTATTTGTTTGTACCACTTTAAATAATGACAAAGCACGATATGGTAATAAAGATAATTATGCCAGCTAGGCCAGGTAATGCATTTTAGAACTCACTACTCAAAGAATTAAATTTAACCATAAGAGTGAAATAAAATTATGAAATGCACAGACCAGTCAAAAAACTAGAACAGCACAGTAATCCTTAATGAACTTTGAAAGAATACAATTACAGAGAATATATGTGCCTTTTGAGAGGAAGTGCCAAGTAGTAACAAGAATACTACAAGTGTGTGGATGAAAGAGGGAGTTGGAGGAGTGAGTATGGGAGATGGTGTCAGTGCGCTGTGTCTCTTTAAGCCGAGCATGCAGGAGCCTGAACACTTGTTCAGTACAGCAGCAGCCACTCTTGAGCCAGAGGCAGCAGCAAAGACTGGCTCCCTGTCCTGCCACCCCAGTACCTGAGTGGGGGGAGGGAGATACTGTGACATCAGCCCTTGCCTGATGCTGCACAGAAGATGGAGGCAGGCTCCCAATCTGGAGGAGCTTGGCCAGTGGCGGTTCCATGTCAGTGCAGGGGGAGGGGCGGCCATTGCAATTACAGATGGCAGCAGAACCAGGCAGTGGGGGGAGGAGCAGCAGCATCTTCCCTCCTGCTTCAAACTTCATCCAAATGTGACTCAAAACTCGGGGGGGGGGTAGATGTCACCCCACACACACACTGCCCTCCCTAAATGGCAGCCCTAGGTATTTTTTGTAGATCAGTATGCACATTCATTTTCCCCCAATTCCATTTACTATTGAAGTGATACCTGAGGGTTAGAGGGAGGGTAGTGGGAGAAGAGGGTTATCAGTAGATTGGATTCTAATATATGTTCCAGCATTCCAGGTGTCATAATAGCTGCATTAGCATTAGATATATAAGGATTATTCATTTCTTCCAGTAGGAACCTCTAGAGGGAACACTTTGTTAAGCCATATTGTGAATGACTTATTCCATCAATTTATTTCTGAAGTTTAGCGTATGGAAAATGTTTTATTGGAGAACTGAAAAGAGGAACAGCAAGAGTTAAGGCAAAGGTGTACACACAAGGTGTGTTAGATAATAACTTTTTTTGTACCAATGTCTGTTGGCGAGAGAGAAGCTTTCGAGCTTACATGGAGCTCTTCTTCAGGTCTGGAATTGGCTTTGGTAGATATCTAGCCTGGCAATATTTGGACTCATAATTTTCCACTTGTGCAGCTCCAAGGGTGGATGCTATTGTGCAGGCATTTTTAACTCCAGGTCAGCTAAACCTACTAAAAACCTATTATGGTTAGATGACATAGCGGTAAAAAATAACTGTGTCCTGTCCACTCTACAGCCTCCGCTGTTGTACCAGGCTACACTGGTAGAGAGATTATAAGCCTGATCTTTCTTACTGTAGACAAGGCCAAAGCAAGCAGTGATGGAGTAATTTAAATCTAAAATTTTATTTTGACTGCATGTGTATAGCAACTACTTCAATAACAGCACCATATTAGCTCCTTAAAAAACATAACTGAGCCCACTGGGCATATATAATATTTTCTATCACTGTACAGGATACTAACTTTGATGCCTTTTGCTATACATGTACTGTGGCTGAGGGAACTATAATGCTGAATTTCTTGTATGAGCATGTCAGTTTTTAAGGTCACAGGTTTGAAGAGGGGTTTTTTTGCATTTAGTATCAAAGGGCCAAATCTTACAGCCCTTCTTTAGGCAATCTCTTATGTTTACCTGTGGAGTCATCTTGTGGGACAAAGAAACGTGAGCAGATTAAATTCCAGTAAGTTCACATCTATTGGGATAGCCTCTTTACATTTTCCAGTAATTTACTAATTAGTCTCACTGTATTTTTCTGAATACATTGGTTACAAATACAGTATAGGAAATGGAATAACAACTTGAATAGACCCAAGCTGAGAAGCGATCAAAACAGATATGGGGAGGGGTGTCAAGGGATAGAATGAAATTGACTACTACTTGTTTGGTTTGAAAAAAAAGATTTTGGGGCCCAAGTCATCCCTATTGTTTAGAGCCATGGAGAAGATTCAAGCTGGGTAGAACAACCCTGAGGACAGAGAAGGAGGAGTGCCACCTCTATGCCATTGACTTCATCTCCTGGGGACTCAGCAGAAGACCCTCCAAGTGAATCAGGTCGTGCTGATTTTAGGGGTGGGGACAGGAATGAAGCCAACGGCCAGCTGTTTTCTGCATTATTGTCCAGGATTGTTCCTGTAGACACTGCAGTGGGAGACGGTAATGCTATAATCAATATTGTCACCTATGGAGTTCCCTCAGCTGCTACTGCTCAGCCATCGATAGCTCAACTGATGGAAGCATGGGGGCAAATGCTCAGTTGCTGCACACACTATCTTAGCTCCATGAAGCTGTGACAAAGTACACCTGCTGAGGATATGCCCCATGGCAACTGCTGTAACAGGAGCCATCAGACAGGAAGCCAAAGCAGCAGCATGAAGAGACAGCTCCTACATGAGGCTGCCTGTTGCCTCCATGAATCTGGGGGTTCTTCATCTCAGAGTCCCAGGAACCATAGGGTTGGTCATATCCCCAACCCACCCTACCTCCTATGGGTTCCCTCTTATCCAAGGGGACAATTTCAGGAAACTCCTTCAGATCAGCCACATGGGGTTTTCAGGGTTCTTGCCAACCTCCCACAGGTTTCTCTGCAGGAGGGGGAAGAGCTAGCCTTGGAGCAGGAAGTTGAATAAAGCAAGCAATTCTTTAGAACAAAACATTACACATGCTGTATAACACCCAGAAACAATCCAGTCTCATGGCAATAGTAAGCCATTCTGTAAGGAGTAAATAATTCACTAAAGAAACCATCTTTCATTGCTGCTTTGCCTTCCTGCTTTGGGAGATCTCTAATTTCCATCAGTTGTTAATTGGCAAATTCTCACTAAAGGCTTGCCGTTGCTGGTTTCCAAACCCTGCATGATCCTTCGACAAAGGACAAAATACTATGGAAACGAAGTCTGTGCTTATGTGGGCAGCTGAATAACCTAACAAGCTGTGACACCTGGACAAAGATCGGGAACTAGAATTTTAGAGCTACTTTTATGTTCTCTCCCTTTTTAACTGGAAATTCAATAATTCCATGAATTTGGAATTATTTTTATAGCTGCAAACCAGAGAACAAGCCTTGACACATGCACTATTAAGAGCACAGCTTCAGTGAAATTAAATCATGTAATCAAATCAGGGTTAAAGCATTTGTGTTTATTTGAGATGGCTTTTAAATCTTTGAATGCAAGCCTAACTGGAAATGCTAACTTTTATAATAGGTCCCTGAAAAATTTAATTATGTAAGAGGAGGAGTTCCACAGCTATATTGTGTTAACCTACCTAATTACATCTTTATTGAGCTACATATAGAAACCCTTCAAATATTCCAGAATCTTTCAGCTGATTAATTATGGGAGATTACATATGCTGACTCATAGGTTAACATATTTCCAGAACCAGATATACAAGCATGTGGAAAACAGGCATCCTGTACAATTCCTGTTATCCAGGAACTGGATTAGAATCCCTGTGTCATACAAAAACAGCTTCTGATTGTAAATAAGCAGTCAGATATGCCATTTTAATGGAGTAAATGGAATAGCAAATGCTTTTGGACAAGCTCCTCTCCTGGTGTAAATTGTCATAGCTTCACTGACTTCGATTCTCTCTCTCATGTACAATAAATAAAGAAAAAAAGCATAAAATTGTATTGGGAAAGGATGAACTTCCTATCTCCACTCTCCGCATAGCCCTGCCCCCTGGTGGGCAGACTGATTTCTTATGTTTAGAAATGCCCTGCACAGAAATTAGAATCACAACTACAAATGCCACAGGCTCAAACCAAGATCCTGGAGATGAACAGTTGTCAAATTTTGGGGGGTTGAAACTGGGCTCTGGAGCAATGTATAAATGTAGGGCAGAGCAGGTAATGGGTTAAGTGTGCTTTCTTCAAAAGAATTTTTACTGAATTTAGACAAGTTCAATATATTTAACAATGGTCCGTGCTCATTAACTTACAGTATATAACTAAGCATATATAGTTTATACTCTGTTAGCATTTCATGTTTTCTAAATAGTTTCTTTATTCCAGGAACTTCTTCCAAGGTAACTCCAATCACCATATGTTTTTTTTTCCCCCCACTATTTTTTTTCCTTAGGCAGCCTAACATCAAGATGCAATCATCTAAGTTTCCCTGTTTTTCTTCACAATTTTTATATTATGACTACATCTGTTTACAATTTGTCACATTTAAAAAAATGTGTGCCTGATCCAACATCCTAAAGCTGAACACACCTGGAGTTTGAAAAAGTTTGTACCTAGATCCAAATACTGCAGCTGGCCCTTATCTCAATTACTGGAAGAACTGTACCTGAAGAACTTCAAACTCAGAAATATCAGAAGTGAACCTTACAGTCAAGGCCCATCTTTAGTTATACTAAAAACAGAAAAGCAGGACAGCAGGATGTAGAGTGTCAGACTGTAAACTATCCTGAAATAACTCATGATAATTCATTTGAGTAATCCTCTCTCACCTTTGTCAGCTAGTGTTTATGAAGCCTTATTACAAGTAAGCCACACAGAAGATTTCACAGAATGATACTTTCAATTGCTTTCAGCTCATTAAAGTCTAGAAATCCTCATTCTATTTTGTGTGTTGAGTGTCTGAAATTTCTGCTGCAGGAGTCATCCCTTCCCCCCCCCCCCTTTTCTATTAAATGCTGTTGATTTCATACCATGATGAAAAAAGCTCTGGGTTTAGAGGTAGAAAAATTCTTCCTCATGCATTCCTAAAGCCCTAGAACCCAGAGGCAGAGAAGTGCTTCCTCTTTATTTTTTTATTAAATAACTGATTGAATTTTGACTGCTTAGGTCCTGGTACCCTTTCACTTTAAGTGTAATCTCTCTTTTTTTAATCTATGATTTTTTTTTGAAAAATAAAATCAATGATCTGAAGTAGAACAGAGGAGATTTCACTTGTAGTCAGAAATCTCTAATCATCCCTGCTTTGGTGCTAGAGCTGACAAAGGGACAGAGAGCTTGTGCCTCCTCTATTCAGTATAGCTGCTGGGAATCAACTTTGACCCCTGATGCAGGCTACAGTACCCCTATAGTTGCCCTCACTTGTATCCTGACTGCAATGGCACCCAGGAACCTTCTCAGCCTCTCCCACTCCAACTTCCACCATACAAATCCAGCCCTTTTTAGATTGCCCCTATGCTCTGATCTCATTTGGGGGGTCTTCTTGCACTGGGGATATGCCCTATGGGGGGGGGTGCTGATGGTCTCACTTAGCAGGCATAAAGGGATCCCAGGACAGAAGATTTCCCTTCTTAATGCCTTGATAGAGGATTATGCCACCATCATTCTTAGCATCCATCTTGCCTTTGCTTAATGATGTAGCCTCCCTAATATATATGAATCAATGCTATTCTCATGCAATGCGAGATTCCTTTATTCAAGATTCCTATGCCAGCTTGCACCAGACACGAACACCTGAGACAGGCATTGGCACCATTTTGCCTGCACTTCATGTATTTCCCTCCTTTCTTACTAATATTCAATAGCCTATATAAATTGTGAGCTCACATCAAGTCCCTACAATGAGGGAACGAAAGCTGGTGCAGCAAAGCTCCACTGAATCCAATGGAGCTTGAATTCAATAGAGCTATGCCAGTTTCCACAAGCTGAGGACCTGGCCCCTGCATTTTAAGTGTCTGTGGAGCTTGGGTCTGTCTGTGCAAAAACTAGCAGGGCTCCTATATGATTCTTCTGATCAGCCAGGGCCGTTAGTATCTGGATTTTGTCTCTAGCCTTGACGGGCAGACAGTAGGCTTGACTCTCCTCTTGTCTTTACACTGATGTAAAGTAGGAGTAACTCCACTGCGGTCAATGAAGTTATAGCTGTAAAACTCTGTGAGAAGAGAATCAGGGCCCATATCTTCCTGTGTATCCTTTTTTAAAAACAGTGCCAAGTAAACTGTAAGCACTCAAATAATAATGACTGATGCTACATTTTTTTAAAAAAAGTGTGGCTAAATAAGAAATTATGATTACTGCTTTTTTCTTTATCCTCCATCTTATCTTACACACACACAAATCTCTTAGGTGAGCTGTGATCACAGATTGCTTCCAGGCTGTTTGCAAATTTATCAGAAGGGATACTAGGTGAAGGATCATATCACTCCATGTATTACAAGAACTTGCTTTAACTAGATACAAACAAGGCCACACCAAAATTGATGTAAGTTGTGCGTGCATACAGTGCCTAGCACAATGGGGCATGGCCTGCAAAGACCCTACGGCAATATAAGCATTAAATAATAATGGTTCCTGGCTGATTTTCAAAGCATAAGAACAGAAGTACTTTTGTCACATCACTGAGGAAATGCTTAAGATTTAACCATAGGGTAAAAGTACTCTACAGAAAGTCAGTTCATTTACAGAGCTCCTTCCTTCCAAGGCAAATGTAATTGCTCACAACAGAATAAAAATAGTGGTCTAATGCACTTCCCATAAGCTTTCTGCAGAAACAACTTCTGCTGCCGATTCTGGTTTGCATTCTGCATTAGCATATCATGGCCACACCACTTTTGAATCTCCTTTGTATCACAATGTAAGTGGATCCTTGCTAATTCAAAGGTCTTACTTCTCTATATGTTAAGCACATTTACATTTCATGTGGCAGGCCCAGGCCTGGGTGTTTCAAATCAATAACCAGAAGTTTAGTACTTTGCAGGATTGGGCCCTTAGAGAGCAGGGTCAGAAGACTGCAAGCAACTAACTTTTATATGTAAAGGAAAGCACATGCCATGCCTGTGGCTTGACAGATGTCAGCTTGCAGGACCCTGTTGGGGGAAGGTTAGGATATAATGCTCATTCATGGTGGTTTATGCTGAAAGTCAGACCATGGGGGCAGAGCTTGCTATTAGCTCCAATCAAGGGTGTGAAAAAGGTTAGCATGCTGTTCTGAGGGGGAATGATGGAACTGCAAGCAAGTGAAGCAGAGATGACTTATGCCTGGCAATAATGGGTGGGAGAGGGTGACAGATAGAGGGCAGCCATCTTCAGCAGTAGATGGAATATGTTCAGTAAATATGAGCATGCTCAGTACAAGCCAAGCAGCAAATCTTGGGCAGGGGGCACGTGACCCTGCATGCCCCTCTCCACATGGTTTTGAAAGTTTAGGCCATAATACTAACTGTTAATTTCCAAATAACTCCAGGGAGAGGAACAGCCAAGTTCTGTTGTACCACAGTAATTGCTGCCATAGTCAACCCAAGAAACTCTGAATGCCTTGCTGTCAGCTTTATTCCACTCAGTCCCTGATGGTGAATTACTGGGAACCTACTACAGAAAAACAATCCACATTATTCAGCTCACTTTGATTTCTTAAACCACCTTGCATGTTGTAGACATGGAAAAATTGCAGTTGTGTCCAAATTAATACCATACCAGGGCACATCTAATCTCACGTTAGTTTAAAGGAAGGGAGAGAGATTTCTAAGGTCTTGTTTATATCTGAAATAAAATTTTATTCCCAAGGTGATTTAGGCAGATTGGTGAGATTCCCATAATTTGTCTGATCAGTGCTGTAAAAATATAATGCAACATAATATAATGGGCCTGAGCCTGTCCATTTAAATCAAGGAGAATTTTGTCATTGACACCACTCAGTGTCAAAGTGGTCCAATGTACTCAATATTTACAAGCCCAATGCAATGTTGAACATGTAGTCCTGGCCTCACGTTGGCCACCGCACTCTGTTCTTAGGAGAAAGAGAAATACTGAAATCAACAATAGTGTATCCATGGCAACTTGCAGTTCTGTTATTGGCTTTTCAACATAAAAAAGCTGTGACCTAATTTGTGAATTTTTAAAAATATATATTTCTTCATTTATGACAAATGAGTTGGTGAGGGTGATATCATCAAAAACTGACTAATGAGGGAGCATCTACCATTTGCAACCCCGCTGCATAACACTGGACCTTTGTTACACCTGCACTGCTCTTGGAGGCTAACATAGCAATGTTAGCCAAAGAGGCATTTTTCCATTTCCAGCTGGCAAGAAGAAGGAGACTTTCTATCATCCATGCTTTTGCATATACCTACACTATGGAGAGTATACTGGCCTAACTACATTGTCGTAGCTATGCTGGCATAACCCTGTACTGTAGGTGCAGCTTATTTTGATGGAAGGGGCTTTTCAATCAGTCTAGAATGCCTCCATGTGTGACTGTAGTTATGTTGACAGAAGCATTCTTTCATTAACTTAGCTGGGTCTACACTTGGAGTTAGGTTGACATAACTATGTTGGTCAGGGGTGTGGATTTTTCACACCCCTGACCGACAGCTATATAAACCTAACTTTTAAGAGTAGGCCAAGTCATAATCCCCTGAAGATTGGATTACAGGCCTGTACTCAACATGGGGCTGCATTAGCTCAACTGCACTCAGCATGGGGCTGGTTGAAAAAATTGGAGGAGTTGGGGGAAGGTTCTGTTGAAAGTTTTGACATTTTTAAAAAGTTTGTCAAAATTTTCCAATAAATATTTAGATTTTTAGGCAGCAATTTGAAAAGCAAATATTTTGACTTGGAAATGCCACTATGGTGTCTCATAGGAGTTGTAGTTCAGGTGCCTCATACTCCCATTCTCTATATGCAGAGCTCTAGATGCTGGACTACATCTCCCATGATGCACTATGGTCTCTCCTCTTGGAGAAGGAAGATGGCACAACCAGAGATATAGTCTGGGCAGGGAACTTGGTCCATCGAAGAGAAGGGGGACATGAGGCAACCAAACATCAGCTCTCGTGAGGCCCCATGGCAGCATTTCCAAATTGAAATATTTTGGTTTTCAAACATTTTGTTCTTCAATTAAAAAAATTCAGACACTTTGTGAAAAAAATCCAATTTTCAGTTGAAAAACAGTTTTCAGAGTAGCAGCCGTGTTTTAACAGAAATTCTTTAAAAGCCCTAGGCTGCATGTGGGCACTTCTTATCTGACCTATTGTATTTATACTGGTGGTAGGGGAGAACACAGATGAGAAAAGAGCATGTAACATTAGGACTTTTTGCACCAGCCACAAGTCTGGGTGGAGTTCAGAGTGTCAGTTTTAACAGATAAATTTTAAAAAGTCACCTCCCAAACCAGAAAAGACTGCATCTAATATGGAGCTATATTTCTCTCACCCAAGCAGGAGTGTTGTATTTTCTAATCCTTTATCTTAGTACTATAACACCAAAGAATAGGTTAAATTAAAAAATGCTACCATATGTTGGTCTGTTTATTATTTTATTAAACGTTGCTGCATCTGGCTAACTCAGGTAAGAATAAACATCCCTTTATCAAGAATGTCCCAGTTATTGTTAAGAGCAACATTATATCTGCTTCCCTGCACATCAGATTTCTTTATAAGGGAAAGAATAGCAGGCTCCTTGAAGCAAAAACAATGTTTTAGTTTCTAGTATAGATTACTAATAAAACAAATAAATCATTAATAAATGTTGTGTAACATAAGCAAACCCCTTATTGCCACAGATGGTTAATGCTTAAGGAAACAGATGTACAAACAAGGTTAATGGGTACACTCAGCTAGAGACGTGAAGTGTTGCAACTGGGACTGTGCAATTCCATGTGTGTAACTTAAACAGTGCAGTGCCGCCTCATTCTGTTTTGGTTGCACTACTGCCTTGTATCTATACACAGCCCTCTCTGCAAGTGCTGCACTGGCAGGGTACTGTGGACCTCAAGCCTCCAGTTCCTAGTGCAGCTAACCACAGCCTGTGTGTAGCTGGTCCACGCGATAATTACTATCTTGTAATTGAAATAAAGCCAAAAGGAACCATTCTGATCATCTAGTCTGATCTTGTACAGACCATAGGCCAAAGCCTTCCCTGAATTCATTCCTGTTTGAACTCTGGCATATCTTTCAGAACAGTTTCTCATCCATTCAAACTTCTGATGGGATCTGAACCCAAGCGCTTTACTCCTAGGCCGCAAGCCACTTTTAATAGTAAGTCTCACCCTTGGGATGTGTATTTACATAGAATCATAGGACTGGAAGGGACCTTGAGAGGTCATCTAGTCCAGTACCCTGCACTCACGGCAGGATTAAGTATTATTTAGGCCAGACCTGAAAGGTGGTTCTCTAACCTGCTCTGAAAAAGTCTCCAATTGATGGAGATTCCACAACCTCCCCGGGCAATTTATTCTAGTGCTTAACCACCCTGACAGTTAGGAAGTTTTTCCTAATGTCCAACCTAAACCTCCCTTGCTGCAATTTAAGTCCATTGCTTCTTGTCCTGTCCTCAGAAGTTGAGGACAATTTTTCTCCCTCCTCCTGGTAACAACTTTTTATGTACTTGAAATCTGTTATATTCCCCCTTAGTCTTCTCTTCTCCAGAAGAAAGAAACCCGATCTTTTCAATCTTCCCTTGGTCATGTTTTCTAACCCTTTAATCATTTTTGTTGCTCTTCTCTGGATTTTCTCCAGTTTGTCCACATCTTTCCTGAAATGTAGTGCCCAGAACTGAACACAATATTCCAGTCGAGGCCTTGTCAGCATGGAGCTGAAGAATTATTTCTTGTCTTGCTTACAACACTCTTGGTAGTGCAGCCACAAATGTTTGGTTTTTTTGCAACAGTGTTACACTGTTGATTCATATTTAGCTTGTGATCCACTATGAAACCACAGATCTTTCTGCAGTACTCCTTCCTAGGCAAACATTTTCCATTTTGTATGTGCGCAACGGATTGTTCCTTCCTAAGTGGAGTACTTTGCATTTGTCTGTATTGAATTTCATCCTATTTACTTCAGGCCATTTCTCCAGTTTGTCTTGATCAATTTGAGTTATAATCCTATCCTCCAAAGGACTTGCAATCCCTCCCAACTTGGTATCATCTGCAAAACTTTATAAGTGTACTCTCTACGCCATTATGTAGATCATTGATGAAGATATTGATCAGAACCAGACCCAGGAACTGATCCCTGCAGGACCCCATTTGATATGCCCTTCTAGCTTCATTGTGAACTGTTGATAACTACTCTGGGAATGGTTTTCCAACCAGTTATGCACCCACCTTATAGTAGCTCCTTCTAGGTTGTATTTCCCTAGTTTTTTTAATGAGAATTCCATGCGAGACAGTATCAAAAGCCTCACTAAAGTCAAGATATACTACATCTACCACTCACCCCCCATATGCGCAAGTCTTGTTACTCTGTCAGAGAAAGCTATTAGGTTGGTTTGACATGATTTGTTCTTGACAAATCCATGATGACTGTTAATTATCACTTTAAGCAATCAATTTGCATACACCTAGAAGATAATAGTTATTCATTCCATTATCTTTCTGGGTACTGAAAGTAAGCTGACTGCTCTGTAATTCCCTGGGTTATCCTTATTTCCCTTTTTATATACAGGCACTATATTTGCTCTTTTCTGGTCCTCTGGAATCTCTCCTGTCTTCCATGACTTTTCAAAGATAATTGCTACCAGCTCAGCTATCTCCTCAGTCAGCTCCTTGAATATTCTAGGATTTATTTCATCACATCCTGGTGACATGAAGACATCTGATTTGTCTAAGTAATTTTTAACTTGTTCTTTCCCTATTTTAGCCTCTGATCCCACCTCATTTTCACTGGCATTCACTATGTAAGATGTCCAATCACTCCTAATCTTTTTAGTGAAAACTGGGAAAAAGTTATTTAGCACTTCTGCCATTTCCACATTTTCTGATATTGTTTCCTCCCCCCAAAGTAACAGGCCTACCCTGTCCTTGGTCTTCCTCTTGCTTCTAATATATTTGTAGAATGTTTTCTTGTTGTTGTGACAGGGCTTCACTCACCACACTGGTGTTTCCTGCTGGCCACCTGTAGATGGCAGCCATGTGCTGCATCCCCTCCAACTTCCCAGTACATTTCCCTGGGCCATTTCCCTGAAACCCCAGCACCTTCTTCACCCTTACCTCAGATGCCAGTCCTAGCAGCCAGCCAGGATCTCCCTCTTGCTCCCCAGCACTCCTCTGTCCATGGTGCTAACTTCTATCCATCTGCAAAGCACCCAGTCCTCCCTCCTTGAACTCCAGGGAGTAATTGACCCTGCTCTGTACCATGGCTCTTTTTATATGGACCTGCTGGGCCCTGATTGGCTGCTCCTCACAGCCCCTCGCCTATTGGCTGCTTCCTGCATAGCCTCCCTAGGGCCCTATTAACCCCTTGCATGCCAGTGTGGGGCAGACTTCCCTCACCATTACTCTTTATGTCTATAGCTACTTTAATCTTGGTTTGTGCCTTGGCCTTTCTAATTTTGTTCTTACATACTCGTGTTATTTGTTTATATTCATCCTTTGTAAATTGACCAAGATGTGGAAGCTGTGCAATGAGTCAGAGGAGAGGAGGCAGCTGGCCCCTCTGCTACTGAGGACTTTTGTAAAAAATAACCAGTACAATGAACTTTACATGGATTACACAGCATAGCTAGAACAGGCTCAGAAGCCTATCCCACTCACGAGGAAGAGAACTGATTTCTCCATGTTTCTTGCAGTTGTGGAGAAGGGACAATATTAACTTGAAACTGAGATTAAATATTATTATAGGAGTACTTGTGGCACCTTAGAGACTAACCAGTTTATTTGAGCATGAGCTCTATGCATCCGATGAAGTGAGCTGTAGCTCACGAAAGCTCATGCTCAAATAAACTGGTTAGTCTCTAAGGTGCCACAAGTACTCCTTTTCTTTTACGAATACAGACTAACACGGCTATTACTCTGAAACCTATTATTATAGGATAAGTGATAAGCGAAGTTGAATGATAGGGTGTGTTGTGGGGCGAGGACCAAAAAGAACTTAGGGTGCTGCATGAACAGAGGCTTGGACTCCTGGATGGACACTGCACCCAGGCTGCCTGTTTGTAACTTTGCGGGGGTTGAATTTGTAGGATCGCTGGCTGGCTCCTGGAGACAGGGAGCGGGATGACAGAGCAGGTCAGGGAGCTAGACTGACCATCAAGGGAAGCACTGCGAGGCTCCGATAAGACTAGCTTTTCCCCAGCTGAGTAAGAAGTAGAAGGGTTACTGAAAACTATTGTTATGGTTAACATATGAGTGGTTTTTCAAACACAGAAGTCAGAGGTGTAGTCAATCAGTGAGTTTTGAAGAGGCCCCTTGATACAGACTTAGGAAAAGCAGCCAGGATCACCTGAGGCAAGTGTCCTGAGATGAAGCTTAGAGTGGTAAAAAGGCTGTACTAGTGACCCAGAGGCACCAGTGTTGAATAAAATGCATGCCAAGGAATGGCAGGTCATGACAGCAACCTTTGCAGATAGCCAAGGTAAAGTGGGCTACAACTGTTCAGCCTAGAAGCAATACCAGAATGGATAAAGCGATGTCTTCTTCAGAGGGAAAAGGGCAGTCTTTTGGCCAGTCAAAGGAGGAAAGTGGCATTTCAAGTCACTGTTGGGATCGAGGACCAAAGAGACACATCTGGTAGGAAACCACATCTGAAGACCAGTGTGGCAGACATCAACTGATGAGCTCTTAGACATTTTCCAGCTCCTCAAGATGATTCCCTCTGTCATTCAGCATCACCTAGGTGTTATCTAGACTGAGCTTTAGCCAACTGAAGGATCATGTGACAACAAGACAATTGTCCAAATCAGGGTTTTGGAAAAGCATTCACATAGGCAAATGATACCATTTTGTAGTCATATATTCTAGTACACTATGCTGCTGGCCTGCTGCGTGAGCTTGGCCAAGCCACTTCCCTCCCTGTCCCTCAGTTTCCCCATCTGTAAAAAGGATGTAATGATAATGACCTTCCTTGTAAAGCACTTTGAGATTCATAAGAGCTGGGTTATCATCATTATGCAGATATACTATTGTAACTAATCATAGCAGTTTCTATCTCTGGAAAGCTAAGAGTGAGTTGACATGGAAGGGGTTCAGGATGAGGGGAAGCAAGTAGTGTATTAGCACAACGATCATCCTTAGGACCAATTTAATTCACTCTATGTTATGATTTAGAAGAATGAATATGCACTAAGATGATGAGTTTTTCTGACAAGATGAAAAGTGGAGCTGCCAGTCCACTGATAGTCAGATTTATGCAGATAGATTAGGAATGTAGGCAGATAAGTGGTTTATGCACATCAGTTCAGAGGAAGGAATTATTAGGTAATGAGGGTAGGTGAAAAAAATAGAAAGAAGTATGCTCTCAGTGGCCACATGTTTAAGGGTACCAAACAGGGAAAGCACCAGATTGTATGATTCAGAATTTAAAGTGAAATTGTTTGGGTTTATCTGCTTATGCTAACACAAGAAAGACAGAATAAAATACATTCAAGGAAAATTTCCTAATATATTTTATTAAAATGGCCAAGTTGTCTTCATTGCCTTCATTTTCTGCATCCTGGTTCTGGTTTCAATATTGGCTGTGTTTTGACATAGATTATGGACCTCAACCAGGAGCCAGCCTTTTGCTTAACAATTATCAAAGCTTGCTTAAAGAGATTAAGCTATTGCTCTGTCTGATCTCTGGGAAAAAGAAAAAACAACAACACTGGAGAGAGATGTCTGTGCTGGTACTTAGTTTCTCAGCCCTTTGAAATGCCAATCGCTTGTATTAACTCCTGTAGTCTCAAATCTCTCTCAGGTAATTTGGATTATCTGCAAATGCTTGGACATGTAGTATAAATGTACCTCTCTAATCCCTTAAATTGTTAAAGAACAGATTTATTGTCCATCTTTCAGGCTTGTCACCTCAGTCTTGCCTTTGGCCATATTTGAATACCTCAGCCGGCCAATACAGCTACTGAAGTTATGTAGAATCTGGTAAATGGACAGTGTTCATCCATTCAGGAAAGACAGTCACACAGGCATTTACAGAAAAGACGATATTAATATCCAGAGAGAAGGCTGTCAGAACCTCTGCCTAGCCATAACTGGAATGATCTGAAACAGTGTATCACCCCTAGGCTAACTGAGCTCACTAGGGTCCTGGGGGTACTAAGACATTTCAATGTTTCAGCCACAAGTGCACCAGCACAGCTAGTGTAAAAATGGTGCATTCTTGATAGTGGTAAAAATGCCTGTGCCCATTCACTTGAGCTTACACCACTGGAAGTGCAACTGCACCAGTGCTGAAAAATAGGTAAGAATTTTCCAAATATAGACATACCCTGTGACATCAGCTCCCAACCCTCCCCCTTTTAACAGTCAGTTAAAGAATCAATATTCACTGTATACTTAGGACTTCCATTAACAGTTAGAGATGGGTCTGAATCAAAACCCTGAATCCAAGCATCACCAGATCCTAATCTACTGTAGATTCTTTGGTGCAATCCTGTTTATTTACAAAGAATGGACCCAAAATTGTGTTTCCCTGAACACAGTAGGAACAAACATGAGGCAGTTTCCTTGCTCACAATTTCCAAGCCTGCCTTTCCAGACAGTACTCTGCCCCCAATAATAATTTATTACAGTAGTGACCAAGAATGGGGCCCCATTGTGTGTGGCACTGAACAGACTAGTAGCAAATGGTCCCTGCCCTGAAGAGTTTACAGTCTAAACAGACAAGACAGACACAAAATGGGGGAAGAAGTATAACACATAAGCAGAATAAACAATGGAATGACAGAAAATATCATGCTAGTTGCATGATTTTGTTTTTGTTTTCAGGGGAGTTTAATTAGGAAGGGGATTGGCTAGACCAGGGTGGCCAACCTAAGCCTGAGAAGGAGCCAGAATTTACCAATGTACATTGCCAAAGAGCCACAGTAATACGTCAGCAGCCCCCCATCAGCTCCCTCCCCCCTGCACTCCCAGAGCCTCCTGCCCACCAGCAGCCCTGCCTAACAGCGCCTTTCCCTGCCTCCCTGCACCTCCCGATCAGCTGTTTCATTGTGTGCAGGAGGTTCGGAGGGGTAGGGGGAGGAGCGAGGGCATAGCAGGCTCAGGGGAGGGTGCAGGAAGGGGTGGAGTGGGGGCAGGGCCTGTGGCAGAGCCAGAGGTTGAGCAGTGAGCACCCCCCAGCACATTGGAAAGTTGGTGCCTGTAGCTCCAGCCCCGGAGTCGGTGCCTATACAAGGAGCTGCATATTAACTTCTGAAGAGCCGCACGTGGCTCCGGAGCCACAGGTTGGCCACCCTTGGGCTAGATGGAAAGAAAAGGGAAGGGGGGTGATGAAGGCAGTGCAGGGAGAAGAGGGTAAAAGAGGCAGGTCTGAAGTGAAGAGACTTGAGTTGTACTATAAATTTCTCCTCCCAACACTAATAACCCACCAAGGACCCAAATAAGCAGTTGGATCAAGGGAGAACACTATTAAAAAGGAGACAGCTTCTGTATATCTGCAAATATTGTGCTGAGGGGATTATTGTCATTCAGACTTGATCTCCTCACAGTATCGGGGAAATAATGTTCATTGGCCCTCTCCCCACAAAGACCCCTGAACCCACAGACAGCCTCCCTGGTAGTGGGGGAAAGGGAAGGGAAATCCTGCCATGGAAATGACTGAGCCCCCCTCCAGGTGACCAGGTGTGTGATCCAATGGCAGAGGCTTCCCTTTGTTTTTACTGAGGCAAGTTCCAACTGAATGTCTGCTCATTGTGTATTGCAAATTTCATATGGTGCAGTTCATAGTCATACGCAAACAACTATGTTAAAAGAACATTATTAAGATTGAGTAGGTGACCTTAATCCTGGCATTCCCTAAATTTTGAGGGGTTAACTTTTGCAATCTTAATGTTCTTTCAGCTAAGTGTGTTGGGAGGAGGGGAAGGTGTGCATCTGTGCGCGCGCATGCATGTGTGATTTCTTACGTTTTTAAAAAGCAAACTGATAAAACAAAAATGCCATAATATCAAATGGCATCACATGAACACCCACATGGTTCAACAACAGAGCTGAAACCTTTAGCTCCACTGCACACACCTCTGCCACTTGAGCTAATGGAGTAACTCCTGTATTTTCAGTGAGTTTTAGGGAACCCCTTTTTATTCTCCCCGAGTTAGTACATGCGAAGGCCTTCCCATGCAGCCCAGTGCCTTGTGCAGTGGCGTCTATCATTTCAGCTGTGGAATGCCACAAACGACCTCAAGTGCTTCTTCCATTTAGCCTGAATGAGAAGTGACTGTCACCCATCATGCTCACCAGTTTCAACCAAGTCTATGATTTCCTATAGATCAAAGACTCATCTACTGGCAGCATCAACACTCCCCAGCACAGCATTTAACTTCTTCCTCCCTCCAGCCTCAGGGTTAGTCTACACTTGAAATGTCACAGTGGCACACCTGCAGCACTGCAGCATCACCCCTGTAGTGATTCAATGTAGACACTACCTATGCCAACAAGGGGGGGTTCTTCCGTCAGCATAGCATAAGCGTCCTTGAGAGCTGGTAGCTAGGGAGACTATACCCAGGGTTAGATCGGTTTAACTATGTCACTCAGGAGCGTGGATTTTTCACACCCCTGAGCTATGTAGGTGGGTTAACTTAACTTTCAGTCTAGCAATGATAGCATAATCCAGCATTTGTAACATTAACATTCATAACCACGGAAGGGGAGGTAATGTCATAAGCATGGATTGGGATGTCAATGAGTGGCTCAGGCAGGATGTGCCTGCAAGGCAATATAGAGATGCTTTAGCAATACGATAATCTAAGGATGAGATAGGACTTTGGTGATAAAAACCCTTATATCCAGTGACCTTTTTTCAAGATATTACCTTTGGGATGAAAGGTAGAGTTTGTTCTCCATTTATATGTTTAAACTGCACCAATTGCTATGACCTTGGATACATGTCTAATATTGCATATATGCGGTGTGATCAGTATACTGCATTTACACAAAAAGGGCATGTCTGACTTTGGTTGGATTAGCATATCAAAATGTAAAGCTATTTACTTCTCATTCATGACATAAATGTTTTTCTTCTTTGAGTTCAGTATTTTTTTTCCTGCAGCTTTTTTACATTAAAAATATCAGCAATGAATTCTAGCCCTGACAAAAGCTGGTTGAAAAAGGGAAAATATTTTAACAAACCTTTTTGCAAAAATAAAGTCTCCCTCCTCACCTCAATCAAAATATGTCAAAATTATTGAAGCAGCTCCAGTTCTAACTTCTATGGAGCACTTTAGCAGTCTGCAGAGCTCAATCACAGCAAGCTGAAACCAAGAACTGCAGCTCTCCCAATACTAACTAAGAAGATAAGGGGTGCTGCCTTTTATGTAGAGGTAATATTTCTAGGTAGTCTAGCTATATCTAATGTAAAAAAAAACAAACTAAAAAGCTTGCTAAAAGTCCTTTGATACCTTCTGAAGAATTCATAAAGCAGTAAAGGGCAAGCACACAATTTTTTGTTTGTTTTCTTCTTTAATTAAAAGCATCAAGTGGCTGAAGATAGAAGGAAAAAAGTGGACCAAGAACAGAGCCCTAGACAATATGTACTAGAAAAATTATCATGAAGAGAAGATAGATTAGAGACATAAGCCACCCAGAACAGTCTATTTTTTGAGATAAGAATCACATGAGAGCATGAAGAGTGGTATTTTTAAGTGTTCATAGTAAAACTTCCCATTGACCAGTGGGAGTAAAGTTAGATGAATGCCAAGCACTTTTGAAAATCCCACTTCAGTGTAGCCGAGACAATAGACGAGATAACAGTACTTTTTGTTCTAGTCTATTGAACCCTGATGACAGATCCAGTAAAATCAAGACAGATGATAGGCAACTAGGCAGTAGCCACAGCAAGTCCATTGTGAGCCATCCGTAGAGTGCTTTCTATCAGGTGACCTGTTCTGACCCCTAACTGACAATGAATAAAACGGGGGGTGGGGTGGGGGGGGGACTCGGTTCAGGACAATGCACTCCAACAGTTTGCAGACAAAAGGAGACAAAGAGACAGAAAAATATTAATTATAAAAGGGTCAAAACTGATTTTTTTTAAAGAACAAGAATAGTTAATGAACATTTGAATTCTGGTGGGTGGGGGGAAAGAACTTGATACAACCAGTTTGGATGTGTTGAGCAACGGGGTGGCCTAACAGAGGAAGCCAGTGTCACAATATCCTAGAAGAAACTGAAGAAAAGGAAGGAGAGACGGAGGTGTTAAAATTCCTTCTCGTCTCATTAAAAGACAGAACAAAGTGTACACCTCAGGCATAGACACTCTCTAATCTGAAGAACAAAATTCAGGAGGTTTGGAAAAAGGAAGAACATAAGTAACACTACGTTGCCTTCTTAGCTGGTTTACAAAAGCCAGTTGTAAGTGGGCAAGTAAGTTGGTTTAACAGGCTCTCTCACCTAGCAGCACTAGCAAACTCTTGCTCAGCATCAACACCAACCCCCTCCGGTATCCTGCATAGCAACCCCCACAACTTCCCTCTAGCACAGTGGTTAAAATAGGGTGAAACAAGAGGGAAACTCTCAGCACACTATCTGGGTAGGAGCTCTCCTTATGGTTTTAGCAGCACAGGCCATCCAGGAAGGGAAACGGTACCTCTGTTTTTAGCAGAACTGCACTCTTGTGTGATTTCCCATACTTTTAATCTTTGATGCAAAACCAACACACTCTTCAGCTACACCCATCATCACCATATCCCCTACCAACAATTACAGTTAGAGCATTTAAACATCACATTCATTTTCATTATATTTTATGTATGGTGGGAAACTCTTCAGTATAGTGGCCTATTCTTTAAGCTGATGGCTTAAGCTATACGACTTATCTTCTACCTCGTGCTTAATTTTCATCTTTGCTTGGCTCTGCGATAATTACTACGTTAGTGTTCTCCTATTAAAAGATACTACAGTAGTTGCCCCAAGCACAGAAGTATCACGAATAAAGGCTGCAGTGTTCCAGAAATGGCTTTGAGTATCCTTTCTAACCATCGTAAACAACTTGTGTGTTTTTCTTCCAAATCTAATGTTTTGGAGCATTTCAGCTTCCTTTTCCCTCTCTCCTCATTCTCTTTGCACCAGGTACCTTAAAAAGATAGCTCTTGGGCCTAGCACAAGCCAACTATATGGGATGAAGAACTCATTAGAGAGCAGGTTTCACAGGATTTCCAATCTGTGAAGAAGGAGAAAGGGGGTTCGAGGAGGAGATACCATAATAAACTGGAAATGAGACTCATTTTAGGAGGCCAAAGAAGCTGGACACCCCCTTTTTCAACTTCCTAAGCCTTAATTAATTGTTATGTTTTTCATAGGCAAAGAGCAAAACATGAACATTTAACCTGGATGACTTTTACTTCAGATTAGATATAGCAAAAGCCAATACAGTGTGAGTGTGAGAGTCAGTGAGAAAACAGAGGCATGAAACTTACACTGTAAGAGCAGCCATCTTGAGTTCCCCGATTCCTACTCCTCTGAGCCAGCAGACGGGAAGTGAGACTTTACATTTAAGTATGCGTGTAGTGTGGTGTGGGACTCTGTGGCTGACTCATCTGGCTAGCAGGGGTAGGAGCTCTAAAGGGGGATGCTGATTGATTCCTGCTGAGTCCCTAAGGCAGGCCTGATTATTACTGTTTATTGCTGGTGACACCCACAGTTGTGCTACTAGCCTTCCAAACAAAGACAGCTAATAGGCATGATTAGCTATCTCGGAAGTCACATAATCTAACGGCAGACAACCAAATAATCTGAAAACAGGTAAGGAGAAGCTCAACCACAACAATATGTCATATTCACAAATATATGTAAATAGGAAAGGTAAATTATACCCTGTGTACTACTCTGGCATGACATTGGCAGGTAGCAAGTTTCCCATTGGGATCACAGTAGAGATGGGGCTTCTGGAGAGACCAAAATGCATGGAGAGTCAGGAAGGTTGTTCCATACATAAGGGTCAGCACAGAGATGTTTGTGTGAAAAGCAGGTTTTGTTCATTAGTCCAAATGTGATAGATGGGAGGTGAGGGTGGTTCTTAAGGGACAGGGAATGAGGACACAAGAAATCCTGGAGGAAAACCCTTGAAACACCAGCAAACAGGAAGATTGTACTGAGGTTTCTGTTGTATTAAAACGTGTAACTAAAGCCAAACACCAGGAAGGGTGCAGCTCAATCAGTGACTCGAGGTCTGAGGACAGGGAGCAACCGTGCCTACCTATGGAGTGGAACTCAGAGAAATAGGATTGTGACATCTACCCTGCACTCAGAGCTACATGCACCACAAATTTGAAATCTGACAGCATATATTCATTGGAGCAGATTCTCAGCTAGTGTAAATTGTCACAGGTCCATTTATTTGGCGCTATGAAAATGTACATCTGCTAAAGATCTGCCCCACTGATCCCTAATTTCATGGACATTTTAGAGAATGACCTGAACTCAAACGCCAGCAGGGATGAACACCTTAGTGCTTGCTGGGCATTCAGAATTTGGAGATGGACCTAATTTCTGCAGCTGAGGTCCATATATAATCATAGCAAAGAACTGGAGGAGTTCAAGGACACAAGCTCTTGTACAGACTGGAAAAAAAAGTACAGGATGTGGGAGGAATTTATGCAGATCTCACAGGAAAGCCCACATGTTAACGCACGCACGTTTATAGTGTTGGGGAAAAGGTTTATTTTGTTTATTAAAGGTTTATTATTTGTAAGTTAATTCTTTTGCTCTGTTCCAAAAGCAAGCAAAGGAAAACAGCAGTGTAGTAATCCAGTCCCAACCCTTTCAAATATTCTAGGGTCAGTGCGGCTGAAGGCAACTGGCATAGTGCCTGCGGCAGGTGCACTGCAGTAACTGGCATATCCAGGTAGTATGAAAGAAATATGTATAAAATATAAACAATGCTAGGAGGATGATCAAGCACAGTAAAAGTTTGAAATCGAGCTCCTGAGGTTTCCTGCGGTGGGTGAGAGAGAGAGAGAGAGGGATAAAAAACATTCAGGTAAAGCAACACAGGATCCTAGAAATAAAGGTCTACTAAATTATCTAGTCTCTTCCTTCACTCTCACCCCACCTGGCTAATGAAGGATTCTTTCTTCCTATTATTATTTGTATTACAGTAGATCCTCTTGCTGAGATCAGGGCTGTACTGTGCTGGGTGTTGTCCAACACATAAGAGACAGTCCTTGTCCGCAAAGAGTTTGTAATCAAAATATATGAGACAGCGCAAGTGGGAGGAAGTAAGTGGTATACACATTTTACAGATGGGGAACTGAGGCATAGAGAGATTATGTGACTTGTCCAATGTGACACAGGAAGCCAGGAGACTAGTGCATCTTTCTGGGAAGAAGAGGATGCTCGCCTTTGTGCAAGGGTGATTGCAAAGGGGAGTACTGCATTGGCAGTGGCAGCATCTTAGGAGAATCTTGAAGGAACCTACCCAGCCTTGGCAAGGAAAGCATGTACTGTAAACATTTTATCAATGGGTAAACTGAGGCATAGCACTGTTACGTGATTTTTGCAAGGTTACACAGCAAACCCAGTGGAAGAACTGGGACAAGAACTCAGGCATCCCAAGTCCCAACCCCTTATTATCTCGGCCCCTCACTGCTCTAATTTTAGATACAATTTTATTTTCTCGGCTGTATGTATTATCCCACATTGGCTCTCCAAAGAGGTTTCAGTGTCAGTCAGGATAGCCTCAACCCCACGGCTCCCAAACAAAAGCTAAACCGAACTGGATATAATCAAAACATTTCACCCACCTGAGCAAAGAGAGCCTTTTGCTTAGGCAGTTATTCACTAACTTCTCAAGCTGCAAAGGAAGAAAACAGAATAAGGGAAAGAGGAGGTGTAAATTGCTTTGAAATCATGTTTTCTCCTTTTAAGGAGAACAAATAAATAACTAAACACTGCAGAGTTATAAATCTCAGCCATCCTAGAGCAATTAGCAATTGGGCAAGTTTAAATGCAGTAATTCCAACACTGGGGGATTAAAATAATAAATAAATCAATTCAATAGCACAGATATAGGTGTGAGGTTTTTTTGTAGGAGTGGTGGGTGAAATTCTGTGGCCTGCATTGTGCAGGAGGTCAGACTAGATGATCATAATGGTCCCTTCTGACCTAAATATCTATGAATCTATGAATCTAAATCAAATTATATTTATTATCATATAAATTTGTCTCTGTGCTTAAAGGTATTTGAGCAAGAAAATAAGCAAGTGAGTGCTAACAGGCAACACTCAAGCCCTAGTTTTATTGAACTCACTGGACTTATTTTTGTGCTGCATGATGAGCAAAGGGTGGGTGGGGCAATAAGTCACAAGAGTTAAAAAAAAGAGTCACATGAAAGAGTTTGCTTTGCATTTTCTCCAGGCTAGGGCACAGGAGCAGCAAGAGGGACATTAGCATAGTCCAGCCTTACCAAGTTTGCTTTGGCCACCTCATGCACCGGTGATTCCGAGTGGACCTCCTTCTGTTCCATTGGCTGGCTGTGAAAAACAAAGACACCAAAAGAGAATCCAGCTGACTCTTCTGCAGCTGCATCAGCTCAGATCAGCAGTGCTAATGGGAACAAAAACTATGCCTCAGTAAAGAAAGAAGCTATGACCCAATGATGCACAGGCACAAATATATAGATTGTGAAGGGGGTGTTTTTACACAATCACTTTTGAACATATCTGTGCCATTTTAGGCAAAACAAGAAAGCGGAGAGGAGGTATGGGTGGCTGAGTCTGTCATGAGCCTCCTTATTACAGGATTTCATATTGGATATGTAATTTTATTTTATTCCCCTCCAGGGGCATGCACAGGAATTTAAATTTGACTGGTTTTGGAGTGGCACGGTACAGCAGCGGGCGGAGGTTGTTTCAGCAGCTGGGCACTGGAACAGCAGCCGTGGGTGGGGCTGGGGCAGAAATACATATTTTTAAATGAATGTGTGCACACTCCTGTTCCCCTCCCCCTCAATTTCTCTCCCTCTGGAATCTCAAGATATTGTTTTTATATTTACAAGCATTTGGCTTAGCAGCAGGGTGGGGAAAGAATCATCCATTGACCCACAGGCCTAGACATGAGTAGGGAAACCCTTATGCAAGACACTCCACCTCTCAAAGAGCACCAAGCCCCAAGTTCAAGCCCATCCCTCAGCCACGTAGACTGTGGGGGAGCAGACAGGAGCTCCCAGGTTGAAGCCAGCTTCCAAAAGCAGCAGTGGAGCAAGGAGAGGCCCATATACTGCACCTTCATGAACACCAATGATGTCAGCAGACCACACTGTACAAGTAGAACTCTGGACATTCTTTTCTGTCTGCTGATTGGTTGTCTAATGTACACAAGGTCCCAAGGACATCCCTGAGTTCATTCCATGTGTTCTTTTCATCCCTCCAAGTGACCTTGTCCCCTGGTGCTGGGAATCGCTGGCTTTCATGTGCTGCCTACCCAATGGTGCTGCACATACTCTAAACTTCCACTCACTGAAACATGACAGAGCAACAGTGAACCAGGAAAAAACACTGTTTTACTGGGGAAAAAACACTTGAGAAGGGACCCTTCAAGAGGGGCTAATGTTCACTGCAGATACATACACAAATGCGTAAATTTCTCTGTGCTTAAAGGTATTTGAGCAAGAAAAGAAGCAAGTGAGTGCTAACAGGCAACACGCAAGCCCTGGTTTTATTGAACTCACGGGACTTATTTTTGTGCTGCATGATGAGCAAAGGGTGGGTGGGGCGATAAGTCCAATGCTTAGAATCACATGGCTAAGACTGTGTATTTAGAACCAAAGATGGCCATGAAATGATTGCTTGGTGTCTTAGACCTTGGAGATTTTGAACGTGTATGTGTGTGAAAAATTACAGTATGAACGCGAGAACTGGGAGGCAGCTTATATGAGACACTGGTGGCTAAAAGAGACACAGCCGTTTTATGGGTGCTGTAAAAGTGACACTACCTGTCTGACAGCTTTGCTGCTGCTTTTTCTATTTTTATCCATCCTTCTTCAAAGTACTAATATGAATTAGGTGCACAGTGTAAATGAAAGAGACTAGAAAACTGTATCCTGAGTCTGTCCCACAGATTTCTCTCCTCAGAAGGAGACAGTCCACAGTTGGAGTCCAAATCTTTCCTGACCACCCACATACTGAGAAAGTGTAAATCGAAACTTCTGTTCTGTTAGTGTTTAAGCTTTTTTTGGTTAGGGATCAAGTTTGTCTATGCTTTATAAATGCCAGGTACCTGCACGATGCTATGTAAATGCATAATAATAATAATTAAAAACAACGAATGGCAGCTAATTCAGGAAAGAACTACCTGAAAGTATTTTGGATACTATTTTTTTTAAGTAGTCATAGAATCATATAAAAGTAGGGCTGGAAGGGGCCTTGAGATGGCATCAAGTCCAGCCCCCTGTGCTGAGGCAAGGCCAAATAAACCTAGACCATCCCTGACAGGTATTTGTCCAACCTGCTCTTAAAAACTTCCACTAATGAGGATTCCATAACCTCCTTTGGAAGCCTATTCCAGAGCTTAACTATCCTTATAGTTAGAAAGTTTTTCCTAATATCTAACCTAAATCTTCCTTGCTGCAGGTTAAGCCTGTTATGTTTTGTCCCACCTCCAGTGGACATAAAGAACAATTGATCACTGTCTTCTTTATAACAACTCTTCAGTGACTTGAAGACTGTTATCAGGTCCCTCTCAGTCTTCCTTTCTCAAGACTAAAGATGCCCAGTTTTTTTAATCTTTCTTCATGGGTCAGGTTTTCTAAACCTTTTGTCATTATTGTTGCTCTCTTCTGGACTCTCTCAAATTTCTCCACATCTTTCCTAAACTGTGGTGCCCAGAAATGGACACAGTACTCCAGCTGAGGCCTCACCGGTGCAGGGTAGAGCAGGACAATTACCTCCTGTGTCTTACATACAACACTCCTGTTAACACACCCTAAAATATTAGTCTTTTTTCAACTGCATCCCATTGCTGACTCATATTCAATTTGTGATCCACTATAACCCCCAGATCTTTTTCTGCATTATGACTGCCGCCACAGTTATTCCCCATTTTGTACCTGTGCATTTGATTTTCCCTTCCTAAGTGAAGTACTTTGCACTTATCTCTATTGAATTTCACCTTGTTGAACTCAGACCAGTTCTCCAATTTGTCAAGGTTGTTTTGAATTCTAATCCTGTCCTCCAAAGTGCTTGCAACCTCTCTAAGTATGGTATCATCTTCAAATTTTATAAGCACACTCTCCACTCCATTATCCCAATCATTAATGAAAATATTGAATAGTACCTTCCCAGGACTAACCCCTGCAGGACCCCACTAGATACACTCTCCTAATTTAACAGCAAACTGTTGATGACTGCTCTTTGAATATGGTCTTTTAACCAGTTGTGCACCCACCTTATAGTAATTTCATCTAGACCACATTTCCCTCATTTGCTTATGAGACTGCCATATGTGACTGTGTTAAAAGCATTACTAAAATACAGCTATATCACATCTACTGCTTCCCCCCATCCACTAGGCTAGTAACCTTGTCAAAGGAGGAAATTAGGTAGGTTTGGCACAATTTGTTCTTGAAAAATCCATGTTGGCTATTCCTTATAATCTTATTGTCCTCCAGGCACTTACACATTGATTGCTTAATAATGGATTGCCAATACTTACAATGCAATTAGTTCAGAATTTTTGAGCTCCTCTTGCAGGTGGTTTATTTGTATCTGAAGATCCTTAAGAGTTAAAAAGAAACCAAACACACACAATTGTGCCTTTTTCGCATTTGGAAATTCACCAGTCTAGTGCTCAAGACAAGTCAAGTCTCCGTTCATTAGCAAAACACTGACAACAATATGATCCTTGTAAATATTCATGTCTCAAACAGACTATGATAAACAAACTTCTAGGAACTCCCATCCTTGATCCCCTGTGCTCACCACATCACCATGCATTTCTGGGGCCGCACACTTTAAAGGTAAAGTTACTGCTTTCTGCGTGATGGTGATGGATAAAAGTGCTCTCTATTGTATGCCTTTGGGGCCCTACAGAGGTTATTGTGATGCAAATTCCCTTACAATAAAATTTGCATTACGTTTTACCCTGTTGCTTCATCGTTTGTCATTCTTGTTACTCATTTTGGGAAGGGCTGAGATGCTATAGGGATAAGGGTCTTGTAACTACCTAGACAGACAGACAGAGGGAGATCTTATATTTTGACTGATAGTAGGATTTTACACCTCTATAATTTTGCCCTGTTCTGCCACTGTTCCTCTTGTTTCAGATATTTGGTGCTTTTCCTGAAAATAAACAAAAACAAATGCATGTTGCTGGAGGAAAAACCTCAGTTGCTTCTTTTGATCTTAAAACATTTATTATTCTTAATTATACATTTCTTAAAAGGAATGGCTATTAGCACAGCTCAAGTGTAGTAGTTTTCTACCTATAGTTCTTTAATAATTACAATTTACACTGAAATCATAACTATCACTCAAGGATCTCAAAGTATTTAAAGATTAATTAATCCTCACACTCCCACTGTGAGTATTACTAAACCCATTTCTCAGCTGGGTAAATGGAGACAGGTTAAGGTCACTAAGTCCCCCAAGGACTCCCTTGTCCAAAGTCATCCTAGTCAGTGCAGACCAGACAATAGAATGTAAGGTCCTGGTTCCTAGGGCCTACACTCACAAACACATGCATTCAGTGGCAGACAATGGAGAAATTGCATCAATCAGTCAGTCTTGTTCCTCCTCACTTTCTTGAAACACACAAGTAGATTTGGGACTCTGAGGGTATGTCTACTCTATACACATTTTGGTGGCTCAGCTGTAGCATGGCAACTATGCCACTGTAGCACTGCAGGGTAGACATTTACTACAGTGCTGGAAGGGGCTTTTCTATCACTGTAGTAAATCCACCCCCTTAAGAGGCAGTAGTTAGGTAAGTGGAAGAATTCTTCCATTGACCTAGCTGTGTCTACAGTGGGGGTTAGGCTGACCTAGTTATGTTGCAGAGGGTGTGAAATTTTTCACAGACCTGACAGAAGTAGCTAGATTGACTTAAATTTTAGGTGGATCCAGGCCCAGTTAGCATTAAATCCTTCCTACAGTACTACCCTGCAGACTTCTGAGCTTGGTTCTTGGTGACCAGAAGAATCAGTGTTGCCCTTTCTTAATGTGAAGAATTGAAACCACAGCCTGACGCACAAATTCACAACCTTGACAGAGACCTTGCTTTGGCAAGTACATAATTTTACTGTTTTGATATAAATAAATAAATAAATAAAAAAGCACTCTTCCTTACCAAAAACGAACATTAAAACCGACAAACTAGCCAAAGAGAGAATCTCCATCAGACCAAAATGCTCCATCTTAACATCGTGGTCAGGGGTGCTAGAACAATTTGCACAGTGGGGGGTGCCGAGAAACCTTGAAGCAAACTGTAAACACTGTATATGATGGAAACCACGTCACGCCAGGGGGTGCTGCAGCACCCCCAGCACAGCTAGTTCCAGCACCTATGATGGCGTTTATTCAAAGTAAATTATGAGGTAACTCGATGGGTTATAGAGTACAGAGATTTTCACATTATGTGACTCATTCAAATCCTGTGTCTAGAAAGTCAAGCCCAGATTTTCAAGGAGACCTCATTCTTTGTAAGAGGTACTAATATTTGTGCCTGCGATGAAATATGAGAGCAAAAACTGCGAGCTCAGTTTTTGCAGGTTCAAAGTGTGACTGCAAAATGGGTGGCCAGGCAGAAGCCTGGCTGAAAATATGTTGACACTGTACAGTTCCCAACGTGAAACTGGTGGTCCTAGTCCATTTCCAAATGGATAAGAGCACACGTCATAACAGCAACTTAATCTAATGATCCCTTGCTGATAGTATCAGAAAAAAGAATACGGAATCAGTGGGTCATGGAAACTGAACTCCCCTCTCATCCTAACGTCTTGTCAACACTAGCTTTGTCCTTATAATTTCCCACCACTGCAGCACGGTCAGCGCAGCTCCTCTAGTGGCAGCATTGGTGGGGGAGCGAGTTGCAGTCAGGTCAGTAATAACCACTGGTGTTTTGATCTCTGGGTTGTCTAGATCTGCTCTAAGCAGAGGTAAATAACATTGTGATTAAAAGTGGTGGCTGGTGCACGCTAGTGCTCCCACCGTGGCTACCACTGGTGGAGCTTTTCAGTGCTAGAGCAACAGTGGGTAATTTTGAGAAAACTGCTTGGTTGGAGGTGGTCCCTCCAGGGCAGGGGTAAGGTACATTGGCTGAGCAACAAGGAAGTTTATTGTGCTGCTGCTGTATGTGTTCTGTGGATAGAGGACTTCAGTCGCTAAAGCAGAGAGGCTGCCACTTTTACAAGCACTAACCTCACAATATAAGACTATTTTTAAGAGTCTTACTGCAAGTTATCATACTCAGAGATTTCTGCCACAAGAATTAATTTCCTCCTTCATAAGTAAAGGCATGTCTTGTTACCTTTATAATGTCCTCCTTCTTTTCTTCCATCTCCCTCTCGCACTGCTGCAAATACATCTAACAAAAAAAAAGGGGGGGGGCATGTGAGGTTGAGTAGGGTCAAGGACAGAGAGAAATCATTGGTTTATCGTAATGGCTCAGTTGGGAAAACACAATCCTATCTTCAATCTGTTCCTATAAACACCTACTGAGGAAAACTCTCTCCACAGTAATTCTTCATTGTAAGTATATCCTGTATTTTATTATTTTTTAAAAAATTATTAATTCCTTTCCATGTTAGTTGCTTGCCAAAGTCTTTTGTTCTGGAAGAAGGGAGATGCTCCGTATGTTTATAGTTCACAATAGCTCCTTTCACATTACAAGTATAGGTAGCAAATATATGTGACAGTCAGTGGGGTAGAAAACAGGGCTCCTCCTTGCTTTTACAGGTAGCAGCAACTAAAGTCTACATGCCTGCCACATACATGCCACAGATGAAATTCCTTAAAAACTTGTGCAATATATTACACTTACAAAGGAAAATTCAAATGCATAACTACAAAATGGGGAATACCTGGCTAGGCAGTCATACTGCAGAAAAGGATCTGGGGTTATAGTGGATCACAAATTGAATATGAGCCAACAAGCTGATGCAGTTGCAACAAAGTTAATATCATTCGGGGGGAGTATTGTACGTAAGACATGAAAGGTAATTATCCTGCTCTCCTCAGCACTGGTGAGGCCTCAGCTAGAGTACTGTGTCCGGTTTTGTGCACCACACTTTAACACAGATGTGGACAAATTGCGGAGAGTCCAGAAGAGTGATACAAAAATGATAAAAAGTTTACAAGACTTGACCTATTAGCAAAGGTTAAAAAAACTGGGTATGTTTACGCTTGAGGAAGGAAGACGAGGGGCGACTTAATAACAGTCTTCATATGTGTAAAAGATTGTTCTATGATCAATTGTCCTCCAAATCCACCGAGGGTAGCACAAGAAGTCATAGTTTGCAGCAAAGGAGATTTAGGCTGGATATTAGGAAAAGGTTGTTAACTCTAAGGATAGTTAAGTAGGTTACCAGGGAGGCTGGGGAATCCCCATCACTGGAGGTTTTTAAGAACAGGTTGGACAAACACCTGTCAGGGATGGTCTTGTTTTACTTGGTTCTGCCTCAGTGCATGGGGCTGGCCTAGATGACCTCTTGAGATCCCTTCCAGCCCTTCATTTCTTTGATTCTATGCTTAGATTGTAAGCTCTTTGAGGAAGAAACCACCTTTTCATTATAGATGTGCAGGGTGCCTACCACAACAAGCCCCAATCCCGATTAGAGCTTCTAGCTGCTATCATAATACAAATAAATAAAGATGAATAATTAATTAGTAATGCTTTATCAATAGCAAATGCGTCCTTTCAACTTCATGTGTGATTTTGCTCAGTGAAAACCCTTCACTGATGCCTCTTTATAGGTTAACTAGTCCTTATATTATGGAAATATCATGTCCTGGAAATGTCTATGCAGCAAGTCAGAATGTTATAGTTACTAATATATTGTGCATGAAGTGGGACTTTCCATGCCACCTGTAACTGTTTTGTTTTTTCACTGAGTTCTCTGTACAAGATGGGCCTGCACATTAATCCTGACCACACTTCTCTTTTTGTTGCAGTATTTTGCTGCCTAAACATCTAATCAGTTGATACAACCTACTTCACAAAGTGGATGAGACTATTCTTCCTATTGGGGGTTCTTCTCTTTTTAATTCATATAAACTGTCTGATTTCTCCTTCTCTTGCGTGATTCACTTTTGGTACCTTTCCAGATTTAGGAGTATTTTCTTATTTCTACTTTTGTTTTAAAGGATTGTTCTGACCAACTCCCCAAGCAGCAAATCATTCTCAGAACTGGAGAAAGGTTTAAAAAGACACAATTCTAGAATGTCTTAATGCATTTCCAAAAGCAACCTTCGATCTGAGTAATGTTATTCTTTTCTCTTTTTGTGTTTTAATTTGCTGAGCCAAATGTTACAACATTCAGCCATAATACCATTAAAACATCCCACTGTATGGTTAACAACATATTTCAGCAACTCATTTCTTCCCAAAGGATTCCAGAAACTTACAAACTACACATACAAGAATCGCTTCACCCACCAGTAAGTGCAGTCTCATCTGGTGTGGAACCTGGCAGCTGTTTAACACCATACAACTACTTAGGGCAAGAAGTGAAGGACATGTTGTCCCATCAAAATTCTAGGGAGAATTTAGGTAAGCAGCATATATTTACCCAAATCTGGAATTCTGCCAAGACACAGCGGCTAAACTAACACTTTATTCTTACTTAAATGGAAGACTTTACCTAAAGTGGCCAGAGCCCTGGGTTCGGGGCCGTCCTTAGGCATATGCAGCACACGTGGCTGCGCAGGGCACCTGAAAATTTGGGGCACCCCTGGGTCTTAGTGTCCACCCATCCGCTTCTTCCTATCCCTCTTCTGACCCTTCCTGCAGGCTCCCACAGCTAGCTGCTGCAGCCTGGTGAGTCTTCCTCAAGAGGGGATCTAGTAACTGAAAAGTGAAAAAGCCTTCCAGCCTGCCTGACCTATTAGCACAACACTGAAACTGTTAAAGAGTCATTCAAGTGGTAATGAAGCCATTAACAAATGAAGGCATTTGCAAACCCCCAGGTATATACTGTCAGTTTCTGAATTTACTGACAAAAACAGTCTTGCATTACTGTAATATTTATTCAGAACACGTGAGTCCACAGGACCTTAGTTTAAAATCTGCTTTAAAAATATTTCATTAGTGTGTTACTGAAGATGATAAAATCACATCTCTAAAAAATCCTTGCATAGATTTTTAGATGCACAATCTGAGTATTCCTCTTTAGCCTTAAATGCTTGGATCTTCAGTTTTTTAAATAAATCCTTCAAAAGACCACCCTTATCTAAAATACACATTTTAATTTTAATTACTACAGCACAAAAAACTTGCTTCCAGAGTCTTCCTGTCCTTTCTGTTCATCTCTTTCTCCCTTCACCCCCGCCCCTTGCCAGTTGAAGAGAGCCCTTAAAGGGACAACACCCCTTTCCGGCCAGATAGCTGGACAAACAAGTTTCCCTTTCTTTTCTTCTGACTGTTTGATGAACCAGTTTTAAGAGAACCATCTAGCAAAATCAGTACCTTAGTAAGATATAAAATCCTTTGTTATGCCTAAAATCTTTTGAAACATATTTTTTAAAGGTGGTGAAATTTCATAAACATGTCTATTGTTATGGAGATCACACAAAGTAAACTAGTGTTCCCTTTTTCTAAAAGTTATGAACACATTAAACCTCTGTGACTGATTAATTTAAAATAATGTCTTTGTTTCAGTGAGTTAAATATGTAGTAATCTGGAATGATTACTTTATGAAGGCTTAAGTGTACATTTAAAATATAAAATCAGCTTAGAAATACTGATTAAGAAAATGTAAAACCGAGAAGAGCTGTATCGTGTATTCCATAATATTTAATGTTGTATTCAGCATGACAGTTGACTTGCCCTTACTACAAAGTTTTTGGAAATAAATCTCTGACAAACTTCAGGGTATATCAAAAAACCCGTGACTGACATTTTTTATTCCAAAATTTAGTGCTTTTAATTAGGTACCTTCTGCATGTCCAGCCTTCACCTTCTGGCATGCAGTGGAAAACATGCTCCATTTTCTTTAGAAAGAAATTGCAGAAGAGCGGTTTTTTTCAAATGTCATTTGCTTCATTTGGGTTCAGGGATTTGGCTGGAAGGGGGTGATTAGGGAGTGGGAGGGAAGAGAGGAGGGAGACAGTGTGGAGAGGGTGGAACCTGGGCAGAGTGGGGGCAGGGCCTGGGGCACAGCAAGGGTGGAGTATGGGTGGGGCCACAGGCAGAAGAGGTGGGCTTGGGAGCTAGCCTCCCCAAATGGCAGCTTCACCCACTGCCCATGACATCAGGTAAGAGTGGGTCGGCTCCCGCACACCCAATGCACGCTGCAGTCTCCTTGGGCAGGGGCCGTATTCACAGAGCCAAATGTGTCAGCGCAGCGCATTCTGCGTGAGGGAGAGGGTACAGGGCTCTCCGCAGGGAACTGAGACTCTCCACCGGGCCAGCTGGCTCAGTATCCTTTGCTGCCTCGTCCCTAGTCCCCTCTGGGCTGCAAGCCCAGGCTGCGGTCGGGCATAGGAGCACCAGTTTAATAATACTGCATAGGGCCCCATAAGTCCTAAGGATGGCCCTGCCTGGGTTTATGTTTCATCTCAAAAAAGTGCACCGCTAGAAGCAGAGTGTTCCTCGTCACCATGCTGGGGTTCTTATTCAGCACTGACTCAGAAGCCACCCAATGAATATCCAGTACTACTTTCTACGGTACCTGGGTGTTGGTCTGGAAGTCCGCATGCAAATACTGACCAGGCCTAATGTGGCTTAGGAGGTGAAATGCAATGTGATCATATCCCACAGTGATATTGCTTCAGGCCCATCCATGTACTGCACTGATACATTAACAATATATATTATGTATCGTGTATTATTTTCCCACTTGCCTTTAAGCGATTTATCCTCTCTGTACTTAGAAATCCTCCATGCTTATGAACCTTACATTCATGGAATTCAGAAATCTGCAATTTAAAACCAAATATTACCTTAAAGAACAAATAAGAAGAACCCTATTCTGGCCAGCAGAAACTTCCTGAGCCTCCAGGTCTGTGGCTCAAAATAAGAGAGGTTCCACGTGAGGCCTGGAGATCTGAATCTATGTACTATGGAAATGTGAAAATGCCTTCAAGACCTTTCTCTGTGGGGACACCCAATTTAAATATGCTCCTCAGCAAGGACATAATCTGATGGTGGAAAGCAGGACTGAAGGAATCAGTTTTGTCATTCTAGAGCACTGGAAAGTTGAGCATTTCCAGGTTGTTATGAGGTAAGTCTTAAAACAGCTAAAATTATTTTGGTCAATTTGCTGGTTCGGTTTAATTGCTGTGAAGTTAAAAGAAATTGCTATTAAAATATATTAAAAAATGGGATTTTTTTCCTGTTATCAGAGCACTCCAACTTTGCATCAACAAATTGTCAACATGGCAACTTCCTTTCTGATTATTCTTTATTCTTCATTACATTTTAGTTCTGTGTAATTAGCCATAGTGATTAGAACTTCTTCTAGATTACACTGGAATTCTCTTTAATTAAGCTGTCCAACACCTACAGAAATACTGTCGGTAAATATTAGTAAAACCTTTTTTCCCATGGACAAACAATCAGAGAGTGAAATTCTGTCCCCATTAATGGGGAAAACTCCCACTGACTTCAATGCATCCAGGATTTAAAGAAGAGAATTTAAATTACTCTTCCCTAGTTACACAATGAATCAGTGGCAGAGACTGGAAAACAGCCCCTCTTCCTTGACACCAGATACAGATATTGATGTCAGTGGAATTACACTAGAGTTAAAACAGTGTAAGTGTGGGAAGACTCTGGACATAACTTTGCTTTTCCTTATGCTAACTTTTCTCACTGCAGCATTGAGGGAGTAGCTACACATCAGTGTTTCCCTTGCCCAATATAGTAACTCTATTCAGACTTCATTCTCCAACCTCTTCCACCTTCTGCCGCTCTAAATCTTGCAACTTCTTGACCTTGGTAAAGGTTGACTTCACCTCATCAATCTCTCCCACCACTCTTTTCCTAGGCACTGGAGAGCTCTGAAAACTGCAAGACACAATGACACAGCTAAGAGTACGTGACCAACTGCAGTTGGGAGATTGTGTCCTTGTTTCAGGAAAAATGTTAGGGCAAGAGAAAGAGGATTTAAAAAAATGTTTGACTATGTAAGATCATATTTCACACTAGAGTTTCCTCTCCCCACTTCCAAAAGTCATTTATAAAGCTGGTTAAATAAAATTAATATAAATTAAAAACTGAAATAAGGACTTAACCTCCAAAAAGAAAATTTGAGAAACTGTGGTTAACTTTCGGAAAAAAATTTTTTTTTCATAGTTGCCCATTTCTGCACTTTTCTATATTCTGACTTGGACCAAGAATTAGGCATAGCATAATACGACATGACTAGCCTTTCCCCACATTACTTCTAGCCCAACCACAACCAGGAAGTATTAATAATCTCAAGGTAGAAACTGCTGCATTATTTCCCAACTCAGGAGTTTGAAGTAGTTTGGGAAGCATCTAAACTTTTTAGGTGCAGTTCATTAACACCACTCATTCCCCACCCCACAAAGTTGTTATACATGATATCTTTGAGAGTGTTTACACTCGTCAGATTAAAACCAAGCCAGTTCTCACAGGTGAATGCATGAAGTGGGAGCTACATTAGAAATAACAATGAGAAAACCTACCTACACTGCTTTTACCTTGTGATCTTTTCTCGGAAATGCCTGTTTTCACCCAAGAGCTTCTGGTTCTCTTCAACAAGTTTGGTAACCATTTTACTGAGGTACTTCTTCTCAGTTTTTAGCCTCTCAGTGGCTAGTATCAGGTCTGAAATCATTGTGCTCCTACAAAAACATTTGCATGTCACAATCTGCTGATCTAAACTAAACGCTAGGTCATGAGCTGTCTCCTAGAGAGTTGGAACGAGACATTTGGATGAAATATATAATGGCCATTTGAAAGCTCTTCATGCCCGACAGTCCTCACGATGGGCACTTTCTTTTGTGCCTAGGAGCAGCTCCTTCTTGACCTTGGGAAAACCACTCCACATATCAAGTTCTAGCAAAGATGTAGCACATTAAATGTCATGACAATGACAGTAACATGTTTGCACAAAGTCCTTTTGTTGTTTTCTTTTAAATTATCACAAATAATTTATTTTTACCTTTAGTACCATAATCTCTGAGGGCGTCTCACACATTAATGAATTGATTTAATCTTCCCTAATGAAGTATTATTATCCTCATTTTCCAGATGGGGCACTAAGGCACAGAAAGGTCTAAGTGACTTGATACAGTCACACAGGAAGTCCATGACAGAGCCAGAAACAGAACCTAGAACTCCTGAGTCCCAGTCCTCTGCTTAACCCAATAATATCCATCTTTTCAGTGGTTTATGGCTATCTAGAAGGAGCTGTGGTACTTAAGTTATCACCTACTGTTCATAGAGGACCTTGCTCAACTGAGCCTCACTAGTACTTCTTGGGGTCTTTCTTGATTCTTCCCTACTGCTCTGAACTTGGACAAGCTTTCCAGGACAAAAGAATCTGTATTCAGGGAGAACTTGGAGTGGTTTCCTAGGGGCATTTTTAAAACCTGTATGAGCTACAAAAATGTGTGGTCTCAACCTCCAATATTCATTGCAAGTACTGTCAGATATGAACTGATGAAAAGGATGAGTAAGGTGACAGAAGGTGGCCAATCGACCTTCTGAACTCCACTTCTGCCTGACCAAGCTAACTATACCTAAAGGGTGGATATCTTGGGCTGGGCTGGTGGTTGGTTGACACTAGGTTACACAATTCAACTAAACAAAGGGAAAACATACCCACTCCTCTCTCCATAGAATTAATATTAAACTTACAGTTAATTATCAGGCTTTACTAATAATGAAATCTATTTTAAAAAGACATTAAGATCACTGCTTGTGACACAAATTTGAAATGGACAGTGATTTTCACTCAAAGTTACAAAATCAGATTTAAAAAATGTTACTCATTCCTTAAGCTCTTTTTTGTACCATACCTTACCATAGTGGGCTATAAAATTAAAAGCATGTGGACTCATGATATACTCAGAGTACAAAGAATGGCTGAGGGAAAAATCATATGAAGAAGGGAATTGTAAAGCTGCTCAGAGTCTGTGGTTATTGCTTGACATATGTATTAAGTGAAATAAGGCTGTGACTGCGTGTAACTTGAGGTCTCTGGTTATTCTGTAGCTCTGAGACAAAAACAGCTGTCAAATACAAGGCTAGCTGCATCTCTAGCCTCCCTCTGCGTGTAGCTGGAGGTCTGCAGTTATTCTATAGCGCTGAGACAAAAACAGCTGTCAAATAGCTGCATCTCTAGCCCCACTCTACATGTATCTCTGAGTGCTCCCTCTCCAGGCCTGTGGCCTTCACCCCCCCTAGGGTGCAACCTCATTATTTTCCCACTCTCAGACCAAGGTACTAGGCTACAGTCCCCTGCGTACCAACCATGACTGCTCAGTAGCCCCCACTGGATTGGTCTGCGCTGCAAGTCTTCCCTTTGGGAGCGGTGACCAGTCTGAACTGCAACATAAATTAGCTTTTTCCAAAGAAAATATCATTTAATCTCAACAGAAGGAACACAGCATAACAAGAGCAAAGAGGTATTAATACAATAAACATGCATAAGGACATGCATAAGTGCCTCACCCAAAACTTAGTAGGCCCAGCTTATGTAGACACCCCACTTCTGGGTCTGTGAGAGACAGTCTGTACCCCTATAGCCTGTGCTTCCCTCTCCCACCCCTGCTCTTCAAGGGTTGCTCTTTTTAACCTCTTTAAAGTTCCTATATCTGCCCTTGTGTCTCCTGAACCTAGCCAAACCAGTTTTGGTACCCCACCATGGGAAGTTGGGAAAAGACTTCACAACAGTTATTCTCAGAATTGTCTCTTATGTATTGGTAAATGGGAGGCTATCAGATGTGTTTGTCTGCTTTCCTGTTTATGGTCATATATCAATAAATAAATAATATGTGCATCCTCCACACCATCACGCCTCTAAGGATCATTCAGAGACATGTGCTCCAGCCTCACCCCGGCACCAAGCAAAAGGGAAAACAGTAAGATAATAAGGGAGGAATCATTGTGGTAAGAGAAATTTACCAACAGCAGTGCACTCCCCCACACACAGAAGAGCAAAAGTCATGAGATCCTTTCTACACAAGGCTATAGTTAGGTTACATCTACCACAGATGCCATTTCCTTAGCTCCTGGTGCACTGACCTTGTTTGTGAGGTGACATGAGATCATAATTTCTTAACTAAGATCAGTAAGCAGGGGATAGCTCATATTTTGCCTTAATCTTCCTACTTTAAGGCTCAGCCTTGCTCCCACTGAAGACAATACTTTCCTGCTGACTTCAGTGGGAAAAGAGCAGCGAAGACAAGCTTTAGCTTTTTTGGGGCGATGCTCAAACAGTGCTCTCAACAGTAATCACAGACAGGTCCACCACCATTGCAGTCAGCAGCCCACTCTACAATCAATATATGGGGACAGAGCAATAACCAGACGCTGCTCCTCTGTAGTGAGGGTGTAAGCCTGCTTCTCAGGGGAACAGAGATCTGAGGTTCTTTTGGATCCAATGCTGCAGACAGACTCACTGGTATCACCCTTCACTAACTAGGGCCTGCTAGGAAGGAGGATGCAACTATCCCTCTCTACTGTGGCTCTTGCATTGTTCATTCATAACCTTTGTTGTCTCCAGGCTAGATTACCTGCCTACTTAAGACATCCTCCCTTTGAGAATCCCAAAAGCTAAAGATAATGCAGAATGCAGCTAGCAGTTGCCTGAGAAGGGTGCATAACTGGGAACCCACAATATCTGCACTGATTTCCTGTTTCCTTTTGGTTGTAGATGTGAGTGATTATCTTTAACGCTTTTGAATAGTCTGGCAACCAGCTATCTGAGAGGCCAGTTTTCACATTATCCTTCTACAAGGAAGGTTGAAATAAGTGCAGAGGATCAGACTTGGTTCTTTCAGGCTTTGTTTACACTAGCACTTTTGTCAGTAAAACTTTTGTCGGTCCGGGGAGTGAAAAAAACACCCCCATGACCGACATAAGTTTCACCAACAAAAGCACCAGTGTGGACAGCGCTGTGTCGGTGGGAGACGCTCTCTTGCCAACATAGCTACCGCTGCTCATTGAGTGTGGTTTAATTAGCCTGCGGGACAGCTTTCTCCCACCGGCATAAAGTTGCTACGTGGGAGACCTTACAGCGGCGCAGCTGCAGTGGTACAGCTGTGCCGCTCTAAGGTCCATAGTGTAGACAAAGCCTCAGGTGCAGGAACTTGCCTCTGGTGGGTCACCAGAAGCTGAACTACCAGGCTCCAGAGCAAGGTGTAAAGCTCATTTATTTTGTTTGGTTCTCTGTGTTTTATTTTCAATTTCATTTGAATCTTTCAGTCCTAACAGATGTGCTTGAAGGCAATAGTCATGGCTGCAGTAGTTTTAATTCTATTTCTGCTTATCATTGTGAATGACTGTGACAGACTTCCCCGGGGTGCAACCTGGAACTGGGGTACTGCTGAGCTCTCTATCTGACCACCATGGGCTCCCTTACTCACTGTGATGCTGTGACAAGCTGCAGACCTCTGCTGGTCCGGCACTCACACAAATATTTACACAGGCAGGGACACACCAGCTACAGTTACACGAATGCCTTTGCCAGTCACTCAACAATAGAGAGCCTTCAGCCCCCAGCCTACAACCCCAGCACTGTATTGGTCTTGCCCTGGTCAAAACTCTGACCAGTGTAAGTTTATTATCCAGTCCACCCCTCCCTCAATGTGGAGAGGACAATGCACCAGTTTTTGTTCTTGAGCAGATTCCCTAAGCACTTCAAGCTAAACACACTGTTTTAGGTAAAAAAAATATAAAACAGATTTATTAACTACAAAAAGATAGATTTTAAGTAATTATAAGTGATAAGTGTGCAGATCAAAGTAGATTACCTAAGAAACAAAACAAAATGCCATCTAAATTCTATAAACTTGGATTTAAGTCAAGCAGTGTCTCACCCTGTTAGATATTACACACAGTTCACTAATCTTCCATACACAGGCTAGGATTCCTTCTGTCCTGCCTGGGACCACCTTCCCCAGTTCAGTCTTTGTTCTTAAGGTGTTTCCATGTGTTGTGTTGTAGGGGGAGTGAGGCCCAGTGGTGATGTCACTTCCACCTTTTATAGCTTCTTCCATGTGGAGGGAACTTCTTTGTTCCAAGCAAAGTCCCCAGCACAGTTTGTGGAAAAGTACAGGCACAAGATGGAGTCCAGTATCACATGATCTAGTCACATGCCCTTGCATGCTTCGATGAGTCATAGCAGTCATTACTCATATACTGACTGAAGCATCCACAGAAAAGCCCATCAGATGAGGATAAGCTTTTCCCATGGCCCATTGTGATCGCTGATGGGCCATTACCTTGAATAGTCCCTTCACAATGTGCTGGCTAGACTCGATGTAAATTAACTTGTGGGAGTTACCCAGAAGCAAGCACACATTTGAAATACAGATGCACAGTCAGTATTCATAACTCCAGATACAAAAATGATACCTGCATACAAATAGGATAATCATATTCAGCAAACAATAACTTTTCCATTGACACCTCACATGACATATTTTGTACGAGATTCATCATAATCATATCACTATGGTGAATATGAGGTGCGGAGTGTCACTTTGGGGCACAGAGTGTCACAATGATGAATGGAATTTATCTGTATTTCAGTTTTTTTGTTGGCAAAGCATCTAAGTTTTGCAAAAGAAATTAATTTCATGAGATGGATGGGGCTATTGCACTTCCAGGTCCCAGGTCAGCAAAGCATGTAAGCACGTGAATAATCACATTGACCTGTCTGGGATTTTTTGCTTAAATGCTTTCCTGGATTGGGGATTTATTTGAAAGCAAATCAGAAATCTACGAAATTACAAGCTCCAATAACGAATACATGCTACTATTTTATTTTATTGTGACTTTATTATTTGTGCTTATCTAACAGATGAAGTTTAGAGCCCTGGAAAATCCATAAAAGTCCAAAGGCCAGTGCAGCAAAGAGCAAAATTGTGTTGGCTCACCATGTACTACCTCCTTGTTACGTGACCATCCCTTTCGCTAAATTAAGCCAACACTGAATGGATAAATAACACATTTAGCAAAACCCAAAATTCTACAAAGCAGAGAAGCTTTTACTGATGCAGGGACAGTTAAAAATGCGTAGCTTGGGAAAGAAGAACATTTTTTTTTATCCCAAAGTAGTTTTAAGATGTCTATAATGCATCAAAATAGAACCAACCACTAGAACTACATCTGGGTGGCAAACAGTGGAAGTGGCGGCAAACCCTGTTGCTATCAGACAGCCTGTCTAAGCCTCCAGCGAGAGAGAGGGGTGGGAATAGGAAGGACATAGCACATACATATGGGTGTTGTCTCACTTCCCAGCCTAGACTGTTACCCAGGGGCATTAAAAAAAAATCAGGCTTGCTATTTAGCAGAAGGCATTTTACATTACAGCCATTTTACTGTGTATCTCTAGTTGGCAAAGATAAACACCCCTACCAAGTTGAACAAATAGACACAAAGATCTAATAGCCCAATTCTAAGAGAAAGAACTGTGACTTGGGAACTGTAAAATGGTTAAACACAAAAAAGGCCTTTGTCGTGAAGCGTAGACTTACCTATTGCTGTGGCTGAGATGCCTATCTTGGCAAACCTCTCTATCATGACTTTTTTGCCACACTAACGGAGGTGCAGAGCAGTGGAGTTGTCTAGGGGCAGTTTCTGAGGAGATGCAGATACTGCAGGTAGATGTGGTGTTGCACGTTGAGGTGTGGGGCAGGTTTGGCTGAACCAGGTTGTTGCTGGAGTCTGTGACTGAACAGCTGGAGCTGACATTATTTCCACTGGTCCATGAATGCACTTATATATGCCTCGGGTTTATTTTAAATGGAAGAGTGTACACTTTTTTGAACTATCATGTAGTCTACCTTTGTGATTCGTTTCCTCTACATTTTTAGGGGTTCTGCTCCTTGCCAGACTCTGGTAACTCTGGGAGTAAGGTGCCATGGTTTCCTCTTGAAGACAAAACCTGATAGTAACAAGAGAACTAGGCAACTTATGCCTAAAATAATTAGCACATCTTTTATATATGTAAAGAATAAGAATCTGTTCTTATAAAATCTAGGCTTTAATGACACTCCAAAACACTAGAGAATCTAAATGAAGACCCATTTAAAGAGTATATATCTCTATATAGAGATATATACTGATACTGAGGGGGAACATAATATCTACACAAGACTAAATGTTTCTGGCTCTGCACTCACTTCCATGGAGCTCCAAAGGTAGAGGAGAGGCCATGACAGTCCTGATCCCACACAAAAGGGATATTAGACACAGAAGTCTCCTGGACGCAGGAGCCATGCCTGGAGTATAAAGGGGCAGGAGAAGCTACAGTGACATATGTGGCAATTTCCTGCAACATCCCTGTGTGACGCTCTGTACCTTGGGGGAACACCCCTATGTTTAGATTCATAGATTCATAGACACTAAGGTCAGAAGGGACCATTATGATCATCTAGTCCGACCTCCTGCACACCGCAAGCCACAGAATCTCACCCACCCACTCCTGCGATAAACCTCTCAACATGTTAATCTTTGTAAAATGATTGTGTGGTATCCAATGCAAAGTTTGTCACGTTGGGTGTCTTCGGAAGGCTCATGATGCACTGAGCATTATTGTTATAGTGATGTTATAGTAATTGTTGTTACAGTAATGTTATAGTAATGTTATAAGTTATAATTTCATGTATATAGCTATGAGGCTGAAAATGTGTCTTCATGACTTAAAATAAGCCCAGACAAAAACTCTCCAAGAGCAGAGAGGCAGTTCACACCTCATCAGGGAGTGTATGGGACAAACCCAGCCCAGCCTCACAGGAACAAAGGACGCTGGCCTAGGCAGCAACAAAAGGATCTGTTGGACTCTCGAGTGAGTCACCCCGCTTCCTTTGGTCAGTTTGGGACTGCGATGAGGTAATGCTTACCTGACTCTGGGGCGGGGGGGGGGAAAGCCAAGAGGGAAGAAAGAACATGATAAAAGGGAGAGACGTTTGCCATGCTCTTCCTCTCTCTTCCACCTACATCTACAGACACCACACCAAGTGACTGAAGCGCTGATTAAAGGGGAGAGCCTGGCTGAAGAGCAACCAGTTAGCCTGTGGTGAGACGCGTCTAAATTTGTAAGGACATTGAAAGCGTTAAGATCAGCTTGGAATGCGTTTTGCTTTTATTCCACTTGACCAAATCCAACTTGTTATGCTTTGACTTATCATAACTTAAAATCTATCTTTATAGTGAATAAATTTGTTTATTTTATCTGAAGCAGTGCATTTCGTTTGAAGAGTGTCAGAGACTCCCCTTGGGATAACAAGCCTGGTACATATCAATTTCCTTTTTAAATTGACAAACTCATATAAGCTACTACTTAGCAAGTTAGAGAACTTCATTCAGGTGTCCAGCTTTGAAATGAACTTGAGGAGGCAGAATTAATGTTATATATTTAACCTAAACTTTCAATTTCCTGATTTTTTGAGTGCTTAACTCTGCTACCTCAGTGTTGCACTGACATACACCCTATGCCTTTAAATTATGCTTAACTTGTCTAATTCTTGTTCAGCTTATCCCCTTCCTCTCCTTGCTACACACATAAACCTTTTCTACCATCTTTCTTTGGGATATCAGATATAGTCTATAGCTCTTCACAATGTATTGGACTCCTTGCAATGAAAGAAAATTGACTGAGTGCATACATTTTTTTTTGCACACCTGCAGTATGCTTATAGAACGAAAAGAAAAGGAGTACTTGTGGCACCTTAGAGACTAACAAATTTATTTGAGCATAAGCTTTCGTGAACTACAGCTCACTTCATCGGATGCATGCAGTGGAAAATACAGTGGGGAGATTTTATATACACAGAGAAGATGAAACAATGGGTGTTACCATACACACTGTAATGAGAGTGATCGGGTAAGGTGAGCTAATACCAGCAGAAGAGAAAAAAAACCTTTTGTAGTGATAATCAAGGTGGGCCATTTCCAGCAGTTGACAAGAACTTGTGGGGAACAGTAGAGGGGGGGAAATAAACATGGGGAATAGAACAGTTATTCCTTCTCACATTGCCCTCAACCTGCTGGTAGAGCTGGTGGAGTTGATATACTCCATGGCCTGGGTGGGTCATCTAAACAATGTATGGAGTAGTGTTTGAGTGTTATATGGTACACCTGTCATGTGAACATAGCATTAGAATAGCTAAAATGTATGATCTCTTCAGGTTACCAAAAGAGTTTGTGCTGCTTATGAGAAGCAGCTCACCGATTTCAGCACTGCTCTGTGCCTTTCATTAATTTGGAGGAGATTTTGAACTTGCAGTTTGATTGTTTATCAGACTGGTTTATAGTTTACCAGACTATAACATTACTTAAGTTTTCTATTTCTGTTACTTGCTCATACAGCTAGCCAATGCCTGGATCTTGTTTTTAGTAGATATTGTTTATTTAAAAAGTTCTATTCTGTTGTCCCGCTCATTATTTGAATTAATTTATTATTCCTTGTTTTAAGCTAAACTCAGCAACCATGACAAGCACTTGCCTGAATCTGAGCAGTCTGAATAAGGATATTTTTATGTCAGCCTTGGATAAATCTTTTCATCTGAGCCCTAACACCTGAGGATATTGACTGTTTGCTTAGGGCTAACAGGTGCTGAGGGAGAAGTCAACTTCTGCTAACTGCCGAGCAACTTACAGGGGAACGAACCAACAAAGTTGGTTCAACTGTGGAAAACTTGAATCAAGCAAACTTGAATCAGTTATGTTTCCAGCTTACCTTACAAAAGTAAGCCACCCAAAGTTAGAGCTGAAGAGTTACTAAAACAGTCTAATCCTCTGATGCTCACAGTTGACTCTAAGCTGCCCCACCTTCCCACACTGACCAACAATATCAGCATGGTTCACCAGTGAACAACGTCAGAAGAACCACTCAGGCAGAAAACAGAATGTAGGTGGTACAACATCTGCTCAAATCTAGCCTCCAGCATGAAGATTTCTTGTAGGACACCGCCAGTGCGGCTACAAAACCACACCACAAAGTCAACTAGCTGCATTATTCAAACATCAGACCCAAGCATCATCTGCTGCGAGGAACTCTCATTATATTCTGCAGAAAAGATCAAATAGCTGCACGAGAAACTCAGTGAGGCAGAATACTCAGAACCAGACTGGGTGCCTTTAACTGCTCTCTGCTCCACCACTGCAGTGGCGTTTAGCACACTCATGCACAGTGGAGACTTGAGAAACATTTGTTCCTTCACGTTTCAGAGTAGTAGCTGTGTTAGTCTGTATCCGCAAAAAGAAAAGGAGTACTTGTGGCACCTTAGAGACTAACAAATGTATTTGAGCACAAGCTTTCGTGAGCTACAGCTCATTTCCTCGGATGGATGCAGTAGAAAATTCAGTGTTCCTTCTGGCTGGTGTAGGCTAGCAAAGAGCAACTGTGTCGTCTGCTAATGGAAATTATCAACAACGTCCTCAGAAAAGTAAACCTGCAGCCTTTTCAAAAAACAACACCACCACTTGCCCCCAATTATCTGGTTTGATGTGTAAACATTTGATGCATAACATTCTCTAAATTATCACCCTGTCTCTCATCTGCCATTCCTAGCAGAATTCCTGGAGTAGTCTGAAATCAATACAGTGAAATTCAATAAAGACAACTGCAAGTATTGGCCTTCAGAAGGAAAAATCACAGAAATCACACAGGTTTCAGAGTAGCAGCCGTGTTCGTCTGTATTCGCAAAAAGAAAAGGAGTACTTGTGGCACCTTAGAGACTAACCAATTTTGTGAGCTTATCCTCAAATAAATTGGTTAGTCTCTAAGGTGCCACAAGTACTCCTTTTCTTTTTAGAAACCACACAAATACACAGTGGGGAATAATTCTCTAGCCAGCAGTATTGGAGAAAGGGATCTGGGGGTTATAGCAGATCACAAACTGAATATGAGTCAACAGTGTGATACTGCTAGGGAAAAGGCAAATGTCATTCTGATGTAGCAATGGGAGTGTCATATGTAAGACACAGGAGGTAGTTCTGCTCTACTCAGCAATGAGGGGGCCTCAGCTGGAGTCCTATATCCAGTTTTAGGCCCCGTACTTTAAGAAAGATGTGAACAAATTGGAGAGAGTCCAGAGGAGAACAACAAAAATGATATAACATTTAGAAAACGTGACCTATGAGGAAAAGCTGAAAGACCTGGGCATATTTAGTCTAGAGAAAAGACTAAAGCGGTACATGATAACAGTTTTTAAATAGGTAAAAGGTTAAATAGGTAAAAGGTTATTATATAAAGAGGAGGGTGATCAATTGTTTGCCATATCCACTGAAAGCAGGATAAGAAGTCATGGGCTTAATCTGCAGCAAGGGAGACCTAGGCTAGATATTAGGAAAAACTTTCTCACTATACTGATAGTTAAGTACTGAAATAGGCTTCCAACAGAGGTTGTGGAATCTCCATCATTGGAGGTTTTTAAGAACAGGTTAGACAAACACCTGTCACGGATGGTCTAGGCATGCTCAAAGCTGCCTTAGCACAGGGGGCTGGACTAGATAACCTCCCTTCTAGCCCTACATTTCTATGATTCTTTTAAAACAACTGGAAAATGTTTTTTAGTGAAAACTAAGCTCTAACAACATGGGATATGTACCAACTTACTGAATGTCTCAGACCAGGACACAGCACAGAGACACAGCCCTACTAGCACTAACAAATGACCTCCCCATGGCAACAGAGGCCATATCTTAATGCTTATACTACTCAACATCTCTGTTGCCTTTGAGGAGTTGGACCACAGAGTGCTGTTGACGCACCTGCACAGCATACCTGGAATGGTACAGTACTGCAGAGGCTCCAACTTCTCCTCTAACAGAACACAGTGACAGTGGACAATTTCTGCTCACCTCAGGGAGCCCCCAATAATGGAATCTCTTGAAGAATTATGACATTCCTCCTTTCTCTTCAATATACATCAAACTATTTCGAGTTTGTGGGGAGATGCCATGAACTCCGCTGCCAACAACATGCCAAGGACATTCATTTGTGTATCATTTTCAACAGATGCAGTCATGGCCACCACAAGGATGTCACAATGCCTACAGGAGAGCAGCACCTAGAGGAAAACCAGCTGGCTCAAACTCAACCCATGCAAGACCAAAGTGATGCTGGTTGGAAGGGCTGCTTTGAAAAACTAGCAAGACACCAACCTCCCTTTCCATTGAAGAACTCTGCCCCATTTTAACAAAGGGTTGAGAAACCTCTAGGTTCTGTTCAACTTAGCACTAAGCACAGGTTATCAAGTAGTATGGATGGCAAAAAAGCCACCTTCTGCTGTCAGGTAGATAGGAAACTTCACTCTTTTTTTTTCTTGGATGATCTACCCAAAGTGATTCATGCATTCACCTCCTCAACTGGATTACTGTAACTAGCTATTACTAAAGATGAAAGCAATGCAGAAGCTCCTACTTGTGCAGAATGAGGGTACCTGTAGCCTCAATAGGACAGACTACTATGAACACAATGCCACAGTTCTCAGATTCCTCCACTGATTCCTACCGCTGGTTCGAGGCGTCAGTAGTGAGCATCAAAGCCACCAACAATTCAGGACCTAGCTACATCTGCAATTGAATCTTCATCTGCAATCCACAAAGACTGCTGTGCTCCTACAGGACAGTGCAACCAACAAACACCAAGATGAAACACATGAGAACAAGAGAGAAAGTGTTCTCAGTCAAAGTGGCTGAATTTTATTTTTAATAAGTATCTTTGCCAACTGAATCAATATACCTACGGAATGATAGGTGTGAGTTAAAAGCTACACTCAAATTTATAAACCGGAAAAACAGGATAGCGTTTAGGATAGAAACATAGGATAGAGTTTATCTCAAATGAGCGAGTTAAAAAATCTCTCTTACCCATATTTACCTAAGAGACTAGCGTGTGTTCCATACAGAGAGATCCACAAGTAAAAATCTGGATGGTGCACTGTATAGGAACAACAATCCCTTTCTAAGCAGTTGGTGTCTGGGAGAGATGCCACTAATGTTTCAGTGTCCTGTGATGGTATGTTTTTGGTCCTCCAAAGGTTGCCAGGATTTTGGAGTCAAAAAAGAAAGCATCAGATTCTATTTCTAATTTTAAAAAAACAATAGACGTGTAACCCTTCTGCCAGGTAGAGTCAGCAGCAACAAAGGCCAGGTTCAATATCTATTTTAGGGGTTCCTCTTAAAAACAGAAAACAGAATCGTCTTGAGCCACCAACCAGTAATCTGAGAAAACTAAACACCACCCCTGGGAGCCTCTATGGGCTTGTCTCTCACTACCACGTTTTGTTGACAAAACTTACATCGACACCCAAAAGTCGACAAAACAAACATCGCCAAGGGTTGTTCACACTTGCTCTCTCTGTCGAGAGATCATGTCCACATTGGGGACACCATCATCGACAGGGTGAGCAATGCACCATGGGTATGTATCCCACAGTGCAGTGTTGTGGGAAGGAAGAGCTGATCGCTGTGCATCTTGGGATTCTCTCCGAGTTCTCCCACAGTCCCCTCAGCTGCTGAGAGCAGCATTATGAGTAGCTCTGTGAGCTCTCCGTGCTGAGGAATGGCAAAACAGCGCAGCAGTTTGGCCCCCTCCCCGTGCAGCAGCTGCTGTGTTCCTAGTGCTGGGCAGAACAGGAGCATGCCAATGATTTGCTCTTTGTTTGTTCCCCAAATGGAGCAGCACACAGATACTTCCTGCTTTGAAAGGGGAGGGGCGCATGCCTGCAGGGCAGCAGAGATCAAAACACTCAGCAGAGCAATCAGGGCAGGGCATTGTGGGATACTGGTGGAAGACAGTTCAGTTGACAAAACAATCAACAGTGTCTACATTGGCTCTTTGTCGACAATAAAGAGAGGGGAAAAGACAAAAGTCTCTCGTGGGGTGGAAGTTTTTTGTCGCCAAAACTGGGCGTTTTTCGTGACAAAAGTCCCATTGTAGGGTGTACGCTCTTGCTGGTTTGTCGCCAAAAGGCAGTTTTTGGTGACAAAACTTGGTAGTGTAGACAAGGCCTAAGAAGCAATACTTCCCCTCTCGCAAGCACTGAGTCTGTGTACAACAAAATAAGAGGAACAATGTGGGTGAGATAATCTCTTTTGTTGGGCCAACTTTTGTTGGGGAGAGAGACAAGCTTGCAAGCTACCCAGAGCTCTTCCTCAGGCCTGGGACAGGTCCTCAGCGTTTCACTGCTAACTACAAGGTGGAACAGATAGTTCAGCCTAAGTAGTCAGCACATATTCTAAAGGGACACGTATTCCAGGCACGACCCGTAAACACTCCCATGGTCAAAAAGGGAGGTTAGTGGGTTAAAGATTGTTGTTGCCAACTAACCCTCTTTTTGTCTTCAGACTACAGGGGCGTTAACACCTTTCACTCATACAATAAGGATAACAACATTTCATTACCCCTGCATTGACATACTGGAGTGATTTGTAATTCAAACCAGCCAACATTGATCATTTTGGCAAAGCAGCTCCATCATGCTGATCACTCAGGCAAAGTAGACATATCTAAGCAAACATAATCTGCTTCAGTAGTCTTTTCCCCTCCATGCATTCCTAGATGTCAGGGGAGAGCTCATTCAGACCCTGCTTACAGTAGAAAAAAACTTTTCTTTTTAAAAAAAAATGAGGAAACTAAAACTTTTGCACACACACTTATCAGTTCATCTTCATTGTCCTGCTCTCCTGTAGTTTCACACAGACAGGACAGGAAATACAGAACAAGAACAAGATAGCTGAAGGGTATACTGGTAAACAATTCTGTTTTAAAGATAGCTTTTGATACAAATGTTGTGGTTGGGGCTGTGCTCTTTAAATAGTTTTGTGGCTCTTAACTTTAACTGATGATACACAGGTTGCAATCTATTAGAACATGTGATCTTTTAACCAGTGTGCAGATACTTCTGCTTCTAGTGAGAGCAAACATTCAGAATTTGCCATAAAAGTAATGTAGAACATTCCTGACATCACAGTCAAGAATATTGCAAACAGTTCCAAGTCAGAGAAGTCTGATTCCAAGGCTCCTCTCTCTCAGCTCTCCTTCCTTTACTTCTCCAAGCAGCCAAAGTGTTTAATACTCAATATACATTCAGAGACAGTTTATGTATTTTCAACTTTAAGTAAATATTTAGTGAGGTCATTAGCTTTCACAAGTTCAGATGAGAAGTTTAATATTGTGACTGGTTATGGCACAAGAATGGGAATCAGGCGACCAGAGTTCTAATCCTGGCTTTTTTTCCACATTTGCTATGTAACGCTGAACAAATCCTCTAAATGCACTGTGTCTGAGTTTCCTTATCTGTAAAATGGGGATAATAGTACATCACAGAGTTATTAAGAGGAATTCATCTGTGCTTTCAAAGAACTTTAGCTCCTCAGATGGATATCAGGGGATGTAAGCAAAATAATAAAGTATTATTGTTATCGTTTGGAAAGTATGATTGTGCCATTTGAGGATTAAAGTGATTGTAAGTTTTAAATCCAGGATGATTACAATTTTATAGAAAAGGTTTCAGAACCAAAACCTACCAGTAATTGGAGGAATAATTTTCTTATTAAATTAAAAAAAAAAACAACTGTCTAGTCATCATAGGAGCATTCATATTTTTTGTCATTATTGCTCTTTATCTTGTAAGATCTTTACACTGGACTAGAACAAAGAATTAAGTGACCTTTCTGGTTTCTCTAGTTTTAAAAAATATATATCCTCATAATTTTGTGGAAAATGAATATTCTTGTTTTGCATATGCCTTTGAAAATATCATCACCTTTTATTATTCATATTACTTACTACTTTTGGGTATAGATAGCACTTATCTGCAGCTCTAAAAGTACTTTACAACAGATAGGTATTTTACCTATTTTACATATGTGTAAAATAAGGGAAAAGCAAAGTGATCGTCCCATAGTGATACAGTCTTTTCTGGTATAGTAGGGAACAGAACAAGTCATCTGAAACCATTCTATGGCATTCACTCTTAATGCTACTCCTTCTCTCTCTTCCTTGTAAACTGGTTAAAGAAAATGTGAAGGATTCAACTTCTTCAACCTGGTCTAATATTATAAAATAAACTGCCATAAGATACCATAGAAACAGGGATAATTCAAGTGTTGCCCTTTTGCTCTGTTTAGTAACTGGATAATGAGCTGTAATAAGAACATGTCTGTCTGTATATTAAATTAAACACTATACTAAAGAATATAATATGGATAATATAGTCCGAAGAGTTAAAATATTTAAGAATAATCACATGGTTGCATCTGCTGAACTGACCTATGGGGCAGTTAACATAAGTGAAATAATGATAGCCATAATGTAAAATTATATATTCCAAATGTTACCATGTGCAGTGCAGCAACATACTTTAAACAAGCAGAGGAAGTGGAGTAATATTTCTATATTTCTTGCCAGATTACAATAGCTAACCCTAAACTATACAAAAAGGCTGTTAGACTAACATGTGCTCACCATAAGAACTGGACAAACTTGACTGTGTTCATGCCCTTCCTGTGGGCACTTCCTGTGGCTATTCTAGCAAATGGGTTTACTGGCAGGAGGATTCACAGAAAAAGCACATTTTATACAAATATTGGAGAGTTCTTGGAGAAGGAATTATAACAACTCTCTAGCTCACCCCCAGAAGTCCCCATCGTGACAGGGGCTCCTTTAGCACTCTGCAATACACAGGGATTTGAAGGCATTCTGTTGCGTCTCTATACAACAATAAGAATAAGAGGAAACTGCATGGACATAGATGGGTTCCAAATAACTGTGTTTATTAACTATATCTAAACATACAAGGCCTAGCTACATTTATATACTGGCACTCAGGGTTCTGGTGGATTCTCCAGTAGAAGAGAGGGAGGCACATATGAGGACTCAAAGAGAGAGAGGCACTCACCAGAGAAGAGGCACTGCAGGGTTTAAGTTTTGCAAAAGACCTTGCACAGGTCAGTTAGATCCCCGAGTGACTTGTATACACCATGCTTATTGGTAACCGCACAACCTCTGGGATGTGTGGACTCTAATCCTAATTACAAAAATGTTTTCTTTCTATATAATCTTATGTATATGAGACTATGTGTGGCAACTGAAAATATTTTACAAAAGGATTCCTTTGATAAGTTTTATTTGTACGAGCCTGAAGCAACAGAATGAGCCAAATCCCCAAATTCTCTTTACCATACTCATATGAGTAATAACACAGAATTTAAATTCCACTGACTTCAAATCCCCCTTAATTTACTTATGGCAGCAGTCCCATTCAAATCAGACACAGATGATAAAAAAAAGCAAATTCAACTTTACACCACTTTACGCATATTGACTCTGACAAAAACCAAAGACCAACAGGAGTCCTGATGAGCTGTTTAACCAGGACCACAGAATGAAGAACAGCCACAAGCGATACACTAAGCTCAGATCTCACTCAAGCACTGAATCAAATTTTGAATGCTGGCTTGCACCCCAAGCTACAGATCAGAACTTGTTCACTCTCTCACATGCATACTTTCACACACAATTTTTTCCCCTTTCTATTACTTTGAATTCCTTTTTATGCAGGTGCAACTGTTTTCAAACAGTTGTCTTTTATAATAATTGGAAATATTTAATGTATGTTAAAATATAATAAGACACTTAGAAATTTTACATCAGGTCACTGGATCAGGCACAGAGTGAGTTTGTCAGACATCCGTTTGTGGTTTAGTGGTTGTTCGTGACGTTTCAGGAACCATAAACATTTGGTCTCAGTTCTTCAGTAGTAGCTGTTTGTACAGTGCTGAATTCCCAATAAACTCTGTGATTATCCTGATAAATATCTGCATTCTTCTTCATAATGAATGTGAGGTAAGCACTTTTAATTGTATTTAACAGTGATACTGAAGTTAGGATCTCGTTCTCAGGAACAAGAACACAGAGCAACTGAGCTGACCTCTTAGACTCAAAAGAGAACGCTTCAGCTTTGAACTGAATTTACTAGATCCTGCCAGGAGATAAAACTTAAAAAAAAAAAAGCTATCAGGAAAATCTTTAGGATAAAGCTTAGAAAAAGTCACATTTTTACTTAGGCTGCAGTAACTGAGGTGAATATTGTGCTCTGTGAAGTTTATGTAAGATAAGTACAATAATGTTAAAAATGTTTACTTAGTGGTCAGGGATGCATGTACAGGAATGCTGACCTGCTTGTATCATAGCGTCTACTGTGACCCAAAGGGTGCTGGAACAATGTGTATGGTGGGGGTGCTCAGAGCCATTGAACTAAACTGTAAACTCTGTATATGATGGAAACTGCTTCACGCCACAGGCTGCTGCTGCACTCCCAGCACCCCTGGTTCCAGCACCTGTGCTGTGACCACCAAAACCTCTTAATGCCAATTGGCAAGGTGGTTACAGGAATATCCTGATTCTGATGTATACATTCCGGTTCACCAAAGAATATCATGCAAGGTCTTAAATTAAAAGCTGGTGTCACACTAGTCATCCATACCATTGTGAAATGTATGTACAGACACTATGTAAGGAGCTATGTATATGTATGGAAAACATGTCCTTAGAGTCTGTATCAAGGTATTAGTCACCAGCAAAGGTAAAAAACAGGTTTTCTCTTAGACAAAAAATGTTTTTCTCTCTGTCAGGATGTAAATTAAGCATTGTAAGCTAACACAATGGATGTTTATTTACATATGAAGTCAAATGTTAATGAAGAGATGTGAAAGCAACATGAAAAGAACACACAGGAAAAAGCAAGCCATGGGGGGTTATCCTGTTTATGAGTAAAGACAATGGGCGCTTTGGGGTTATTTCTAGAAGGCAAGGAAGACACCCAGGCGCCCTTCGCCAAGGAAGAAAACAAGGGCTTTTGCATTCATGAAGGTGGGGGTCTCATTCTGTCTTGGCTGAAAATGCTGAAGAGAACTTTAGGTGACAGAAAACTTCTTTAGACATGAGGTTAACATTAGTTTAGTCTCTAGAATGTGTGTTATTATTTTGTTTTACATGTAGCCATTTGTTTCCAATATTCTTTCTCACGGTTCCTTGAATCTCTGATCATAAATATGTTCTTGTTTTCCCCATAAATATATCTGAGTGCTGTAGAGTTAAGCAAAGTGCTAGTCCTAAATTGAATCTTGCAGTCTGGTGCGTGCTGTTCCCTTGGGAATAGCAGACCTGGTAATTCTGGGAGTGTTCAGTAGATAGGGGGCTGGATTTGCACGGAAGGCTCAGAGTATTCAGGGGTTGATGTGTGCCTCTCGCTACCTACATAGAATGTGTGAGGCCTGCAGAGGCCTGGGAGACAGTGCTTGTATTGCCAGACACTGTTGGTTTCAGGGAGCTGACCCACAGCAAGCACAGATAATACTCCTTCATGCTAAGGGCAGATAGTGGTGAGATGACTCACAACCCTAGGTACCCCTGGGGAGCATCACATCTACACCTGAGAAATCCTTTCTAGCATTTAATACACATTTCTGGAAAGAGAATGCAAAACAGAAACATTAACATTATGAGTGGAGCTGGTGACTGGTCTCATCCTAACGATGGATGAAGAGCAAATATCCAACTACCCAAAACCTGAGTGCCACTGCCACCCCATATGCCACATCATACTGTCACTTAGTTTAGGGGAACTCTCAAACAGGGGGCCCAGGGCAAACTGCCTATATTGCCCCCACTATTCCCCCGCCACTGACTGTAGTCATGTCTTTGCTGATAATTACTTATGTTTCTGCAACTAAGGAGTCTAGCTAGATTCTCAAATATTATTGTATGATTGTCTTTCAACAGGAGCCAAGCTGGCTTGTTTTCATTTCATTTCAAGGTAGAAGGTTGTAGCTTTCTTTCTGTTGTGAACCTCACCAGTATAATTCAGGCCTTTGTCACCTCGAAACTAGACTTTTGTATTTAGGACTACCCCTTAAAGCTAGTGAAGAATATGTCAGTCTCCTTGCTAAGAGACGATTCTTGCCACAAGCATATTTAAGCAGTGCTCAAAGTTCTGTACTGGCTGCCAGTAGTTTGTGGATAGTTTAAAGGTGTTGGTTCTGACATTTAAAGCCCCAAATGGCTCAACACCTTTCCACCTGAGAGACTGTCTCTTTCCCTGGGATATTTTGCCACAATTAAGATCTGCAGAGGCACTTGAGCCAGAGCGCCCTCATGAAAAGCCAGGGAACAAAGAGGATATTCTCAATGAGGGCTCCTTTCCTTTGAAATATACAGCTGCCCCTTGGTCCAAAATAGCCCGGATCTGCTGATGTTCGGGGCATGCTCCAAGGCACATCTTTTTAAGAGGGCTGCTGAAGATGCACATGTTGTTCACGATTAACGTGTAGGGAAGTGGGAACATGTAGGGAAGTGGCTGTTTATTTTGCTTTGTCTTGCTGCACGGTTATTTAGTATGATCATGTGCTGCAGGGGGGCTGTTTATTTTGCTGTACTGACGTGATGCTTTCTTGGAGTACCTAGTACTGTGAGTCACCTTGTTACCCCCCGCCTACCAGCATGAAGGGGACTTTCTTGTGGTTGCTGTGAGGCAGCATCCTACGACAATCAGCCTCACTGCGGCTCAAGCATTCTCCGCAGAACTCTGCCAGCCCTTCCTTTGCCTGGAAGGGAGCACAAGGTATACCCCATCCCAAAGTCCCTCTGGCAGTGTTCCTTGCAGGGTCCAGCCCCCGTCACTGGACACACAGAAATAACCAGGTTCACTGTCCCCAAAGGGAACAGTATACACATCAGCTTATTTGGTTCAACTGAGGATTCATACTTGGCTCAATACCATAGCACTGAGATGCATTTATAATAAAAACAAGGATAAGTTTATTAACAAAGAACAGAGATTCAAAGATTCAGATAAGTATTGAGTAAACATATTGGAAACAGAATGGTTACACAGAAAACAAAACCTAAACCACAATCCTAGGTCCACACTTATTAATGGCTACCTTTCCTATTTAATAAAGCAGATTTTCTCCCAAGGATTCAGTCTTTGCCAGAGCTGCTGGTTTCCAGTCAGACCAGGATCCAAGTTTTCGTGAATACCCTATGCCCTTCAAGGGTGTTTCCTCAGTAAATGGATATCAAAATGGACTTTTGTTCCTCTTTATATTTCCCCAAACTCATTGCTTTGACCCCAGTGACAGCATGACGTCCTGTGTTTCCCTTCCTGGTGTGCTCTTCCAAGATGTCTTCATATCCACATGTTGACTTGAAATGAAAATGTAGCTCCAGTTGTGTCTGGCTTAAAATATTTAATCTACATATGAACCTAGGCAGATGTATGAATATACAATCCTTTGTCTGTCAAAACCAGATTTTCACCTCTGCTGGGGAATAATACCTTGATACAAACTATAAGGACATATTTTCAGCATATAGACATAACTTTTAAAATATAATCAGTACATACATTTCATAACAGTGTAAATGACCATCATAATCCTGGCTTTCATTTAAGATCTCACATGAAATTCTTTATACATAAATACTATCACAGCAATGTGTTACGTGTAGTGAATTTGTCAGGTCTGGTAGAAGTTGCTGTTACTGAACAGGCCTTTTGCCAGCTGGCATTGAGGCATTCTTAGGGTCACAACTGAATTACTATATTTTAAAATAAATTGTCAGAGACTCTCATAAAAGTGCCTCTTGTCAGAAAGAAAAATATAAACAGATGAAATACTTGGAATTCTAAAGTGACATCGGTTACTCAGTCTGGGAAACTTCTTGTTCTTTCATTTGCCATCAATAAGGTCATATAAAATACAAGAAAATATTAATTAAGAATGAGGATCTTGCTGGAAACAAGTCTTCCTTGGGGAAAACAAACAAAAAAAAAATCAATCCATTGTTGGATTTTAGCTCAGCAGCTAAGACTATTTTGGGGCTGTACGAGGGGTGTCAGTATTGCAATCGTCATTCTTCAGAAGGAATATCTGAGACAGGGAATTAATTGGGAGGGAATGAAGAGATTGACATTGTCAAGAGATGGTTTCTTGAGCATGGATCTGAAAAATCACTTCTTTAAGAAAAGCTGGCATTATGCCCTTCTGTAGGGAAGTATTGTATTCTCTCTGCTAGCTATCAACTGCCATGAACAGCAGGGATTTAACTCATGCGGCAGCATGAACATCTCTTTCTGTCAGTGCTACTAGCTGAAGATGAAGCAGAGAAGATGTTCCAGTGCTCCACCCTTAGCCTCAGACCAGGGCCGGCTCTACCATTTTTACTGCCCCAGGCAGACAGAAGCTGCTGCCGAATTGCCGCCGTGGCAGCCTGCAGAGTAAAGTTGCCGCTGAATTGCCACCGCGGCAGCCTGAGGAAAGAAGCTGCCGCCGAATTGCCGCTGCCACGGAAAGACGAGACACCGCCCTGATGGCACACGGACTGCCGCCCCTTTCACAGTGCCGCCCCAAGCACCTGCTTGGAATGCTGGTGCCTGGAGCCGGCCCTGCCTCAGACACAACTTTGCAACGACAGATGCAGACAGCTAAGTCTGAATCAGAGCAATCTTACCTACAAAATAATGTGAAAGTTCCTGAAAGGGTGTAACAGTTGACACTGTCATCGGATGCAAATAACATGATTTCATCAAGTTGTTTAACACCCAGTAGAGCTCCCACAGTTCAAACATGAATTCAAGATGGAAATGATTTCCCATCATGTTAAGTGCTGGATAAGGAACGATGTAGGCAGGGCCGGTGCAACGATATTTTACGCCCTAGACGAAACTTTTACCTTGCGCCCCCCGCACATTGTTTTATTGTGGGAAAATTTTAATGAGCCTTTATAGACTCCAGGGGTCAGCCCTTCCCAGAGCTGCTTCCCAGACCAGGTTTCCCTCTTCCCGCCCCCTGAGTTTAATATAGACAATGAAATCTCTCCCCCGCGCCGCACCGAATCAAATTAAGAAAAAAAATCTGGGTTTGAGCTAATCTCGCCGGCTCCCTCAGGGGCTGGGGCCACAGGACCAGGGAGCATGTGCTTCTGGGCTGGGCTGGGGCTAGTCCCAGCTTGGGGAGACTCACAGCATTAGTGTCTCCTCAGAGCTCACAGACACCTCAGAAGGGGAGGTGCAGGCAATGCCCCTACCTCCAGCTGAGCAGAGACCAAGGAACCTGCTCCCAGTGCCTTCCCTAGCGAGCCCCCACCCTGTGCCCAGCCTGGGGCTGCCACGCTCTCCCAATCCCACCAGAGTTACCTGCAGGGGAGGGGCTCTGTCCCAGGGCCGGTGCAAGGATATTTTACGACCTAGACTAAACTTTTACCTTGCGCCCCCCGCACACTGTTTTATTGTGGGGCAAATTTTAACGAGCCTTTATAAACTCCAGGGGTCAGCCATGCCCAGGGCTGCTTTCCAGACCAGGTTTCCCCCTTCCCGCCCCCTGAGTTTTCCTGGAGGGTGCACAGCCCCCCTGCGAGCCCTTTCCACCCCACCCAACCCCGGTGGCCCCTCACCCCGAGTTTACTTACTGGCTTTGCCTGGCTTGGGCCGCTGCAGCAGCTTTTGCACCGTGCCGACGTTTTTTGCTTTTACCGCCAGCATTAGCTTTTGGTTTTTGCCCATGGCGAGCAGCTAGGTGTGGCGGAAGCGGGCTGCCCTTAGAGACCGAGCATTTCCCAGCCACGGCGCGAGGCCCCGAGCCTGCTTCGGAAGGGGCAGCGGTGGCGGCTTACACGCCCAGGAGCCGCAGAGCCCGAGTGAGGCGAGGGAAGAGCCGGGGGGCGCACAGGGGCCAGGGCCCACGATGCATTTGCTGCAGGAGCCCCTGGGGGCGGGGGGTGGGCGCGCCGGGCCACATCCCAGGCAGGAGGGGCGGGGGGCGCGCCTGTTTTTTGCTAGCAGCACCGCCACCTTTGCAGGGCTGCTGCCCCTCTGCACCGCGCCGGCTTTTTTATGGCTGGGGCTTGCCCCCGGGCAAGCACGAGGCTTCGGTTTTTTGGTGCCTTTGGAAGCCAGCTTTTTTTTGCTGAGCCAGGCAGCGGGGCTGGCCGCCTGGGAAGCCCCAATGCAGCAGGGGCCACTTGGCACCCCGGACAGGGGCAGGGAGGCCGGGACCAGCCCCCTGGGCAGGGCACCGATTTATGGTGCCCCCAAATTTTGGTGCCCTAGGCACCCGCCTAGTTGGCCTAGTGGTTGCACCGGCCCTGCTTTGTCCTTCTCCCGCTGTGCCACTCCACTGGCATATTCGGTCCCTATCCCTGGCAGCCGGGCCCAGGAGGGGAGTGGGAGTGAGACACATCTCACCTCGGCTGAAGGTGGCTGCTCTGGGTCACTGTCTCTGTGCAGCGCAGCAGCTTCTTGAGAGAGAGCCCAGCCAGGGTGGCAGCAGTGGCCCACCCTTTCTGCTCTCCGCCCAGGCTGGCTGCCAGGGACAGGGGCCAAGCAAGCCGGAAACGTCCTGGGGGTGAGAGGGAGCTCTGGCTCGCTAGGCCTCTGTCCCTGGCAGCCAGGCCTGAGTGGAGGGGGCGGGCTGCCGCCTCCTTCCCAGCCAGGTTCTCGCAGGCAGCTGCAGCACTGCACGGAGCAGCGACCTGGAGCGGCTGGCATGAGACGGGGCTGGTCCCACCCCCTCCACTCCCTGCCAGGGACAGGGGCCAAGCATGCTGGCGGGCAGGCGCAGCAGGCGAAGGACAGAGTCCCTCTCCCTCTCCCAGCAGGCCAAGCAGATATCTGGAGGTGTACTTGAGCCCACATGCCCTCCCTAGCTGTCACCTATAAGCAACAACCCTTAGCAACTAGGTGCTCAGACAGGAACATAAAGCTTTATGCCCGATGATATCAAATCAGCAGTCTGCTGCTGGTCACCTGACCCTGCTGAGTTGCAGCGGTAGTCTCCGGTGGTGGGATGTTAGCTGCAGTACCCAGAACTGAGGTAGCACAGTGGTGCAGAGGGTGAGGCTCTCATTTAGCAACCCCCTAGGCCGGGTTTCATGATTGTAGTGCCTGCTACTAAGGTCTTAAATGTAGTGCTTCTCATATCAGACACAGTATGCTGCCAATCCGGCTTCAGCATGAGGAGGCTGGGGAATTAACACCCTCCTGGACTGGTCCACTTGTAAGCTCCCCAGGGTGAAGGCTGAAAAAAAAGGAAGGACAAGAATCCAGGCTTCGATTCCTAAAATGTTCCTGCTGCCGCAAAAATGCACACGGATTTCTAAGAAAGGCTGGTAATGAGATTATTGTTAAAGCAATTAGTTTCACAGTTTTGCAAATGCTCACATTAAGGCGCTTAATGTAACATGCACACACAGATACTTACCATTAGCCTGGAATAGAAATCTCAGAGTTTATCATTTTCCTGCAACACACACCGTGTCAGGCCAAACAATTTGTCTGTAATGGAGCAGTCAGATACTTACAGTGCCTTGTTTAATTATGCATTCTTTAGCTTCTCTAATTAGGAAAGGCTACTGCACACCACTGTACTTTTAAAATACAACACAGAGCTATTCCTGTGCTGTAACTCCCCTGAAAGAGGTACAAGGAGGAAACCTTTCATCCATGCCCCTGTTTATCCCAAATGCTTTCCCTACTGTAGTGATATAATAGTGTATTTAATATTTATTAATGTTGAAGTAGGAAAGAATCTTCCGTATCTATTCTGTTTACCAATGGTATTTCTACAAGGCTATTCCCATGGTATTTTTAATACTGATACTTGAGTGTAATGGAGATAGATCAGGGGGATTGATACAGCAGACTTTATTATATTATGCTTCATATATATTATGTTTTTGCAGCATGAAAGAGATGTTTACTACTAAAATTAAAATTTGCTGCCCATCTTATAGCCATTGTATTCACCTCTCTAAACAGACAGCAAAGGAAAAAAAATGTGGGAATAAGAGCATGAGAGCAGTGGTTTCAATAACAGTTTTGATAGACAATAGTGTGAGACCTGCTATTTTGACAGAACTTTTTCTTCTTTTGAAAGAAACTTCTTCAAAATATGATACCTGCTGTGGCATGCAGGTAATGATGAACCCACATGTATTTGAAACAAATGTTAGGGTGGATACCATCTTTCTGAAAACACAAGTGCTTTATTTTCTTGAAATGGCTTGTAAGATAGAAGTGAGTCTATTCTCTGCAATCTAATCTCACCTTTAAGATGGGAGCAAGTGTCTTTCCCTGTCAATCACTCTTCCCTCAAGGATTTTTATCATGCTGCTGTGAACAAGTTCTGATAACAAGTGAATGGTTGTACTGGATTTTTGATGAAAAGCACGTCTATTGAAAATCTAGTGGTATGTGACAGATGTGAACCAGCAAAAACCTGCAGGAAGAGATAAAATTAAGCAGGTGATATATTGCTGGAAGTGTGCCGTTATTAAAAATAAATAACAGCCTTTCTGAAAATATCAGCGTCTAGATTGGTGTTTGAGTTGGCATTTTGTGTAAATTGTTCTGGATGCTTCAAATGCTCTCAGTAATAAGTGACTGAGGGCAAAGCAGAATGTCAGTTGAGAATGTCAATAGAGACAGGAAACGTTAGGGTGGTTGTTAGAGTCAGAGCTGTTATTTTTATAGATTTGTGAATTTAAAAAATTTCATTGTTCATTGGAAAGGAGAAGCACAATGGATTGTGATGTGTTTTAGTGGGTAACCATCTACAGTATTGCCCTTATGAAAGTTCTGGTATAGGGAACAGCTACCATGAAACTTTATGTGGGTGTTTTTGGTACTTCATTCTTTAACAAAAAATTGTGAGTGACTTTCGTGCTTGTGTAAGTGAGGCATTACCAACACTGGTTTGGCCCAGACATATTGCTGCTGGCTACCATATAAACTTTCTCCAAATAATCCTGCCTATTCTCCTCACTCTTGATCTGCAAGACCCTAGGCATTTCTGTCGTGGGCCTCCTGAACAGAGACAGCCAATCATGATGAATTGTCTCGTGGTTTTGTGAAGTAGGAAAAGGGAACTAGCACGAGACCACCAAATTTAGTTCATATGTGATATCAGCCAGAATTTGAACACTTGCTATGATAAGATGTATGCTGGTGTAAAGCCATGGTAGAGGAGAGCAGAATCATGATCATGGGTTATTATTGTGGGTTTGTCTACATGGCGAATTACACTGCAGTAAACCTGGGTGCTACAACACACAATGAAAGTGCCATAAAAGCACTGTATCACTGCGGATGGTCGTGCAGTAATTCACTGTGTAGACAAGCCCCGTGTCTAACATGAAATGAGAGGCCAGTCTGAAATGGATTAGCCACTGGGCCGACAGGGCCTGTACCCTGGGCTCCAGCCAACTGGGGGGTTCTGGAAAAAATCCACAGCTGGAGCCCTGGCTGCTGGGTGGGGTGGGTTGCGGGAAGCCCCCGCATCCCGACTCCACTCTGCAGCAGCAGCACAGGGCGGGCAGGGTGGGGGAACCCTTCCCTGGCACCCTCTGACCCTGACCCTGGCAGAAGCCGCAGGACGGAGGAAGCCCCCTCCAGCGGCCCCCGACCCCTTCCCCATCACAAGCTCCTAGGCAGGGGTAGCCTCAGCACCCCCTACCTGTCCCTGGAAGAAGCCGCAGGCAGTGGGGGAAGCCCCCGCGCCCGACCCCACTCTCTGGCAGAAGCGCTGGGCACACAGGGCAGGAGATGCCCCAGTGCCCTGACCCTGGTCTCTCCCAAAAGCACGAGGGTGGTGGGGGAAGCTCCAGCACCCGGACCCCTGCTGCGGCCGTTGGAGCTCTCACTCCCCTGGGTGCCATGGCACGGGGACAGAGATTCTCCTGTCTTGGGGCCACAGTGAGGAGGGGGGAGCAGAAAGGAGCAAAAGGGGTCGTGGGGCTGAAGTGGGGGAATCTGATGGGGGGGACCCTAGGTGGTTTGGATTCTGTAGTTCTGCATCGGAGTGTTGCTCTTTTAAGACTTCTGAAAGCATGTTCCACACCTCATCCCTCTTCGATTTTGGAACACACTTCAGATTCTTAAACCCTGGGTCAAACACTGTATCTATCTTTAAAAATCTCACATTTGTGTTTTGTCAAATCTACAGAGAAAGTGTTCTTAAAATGATTAACATGTCTGAGTCATCAGCTGAGACTGCTATAACATGAAATATATGGCAGAATGCGGGTAAAACAGAGCAGGAGACATATAATTCTCCCCCAGGGAGTTCAGTCACAAATATAATTAATTTATTATTTTTTTAATGGGTGCCATCAGCATAGAAGCATGTTCTCTGGAATGGTGGCTGAAGCGTGAAGGGGCATACAAATGTTTAGCATATCTGGCACATAAATCCCTTTCAGTGCCAGCTACAAAAGTGCCATGCCGATGCCTGTTCTCACTTTCAGGTGGCAATGTAAATAAGAAGCGGACAACATTATGTCAACAAACTTGTTTGAGCAATTGGCTGAACAAGAAATAGGACTGAGTGGACTTGTAGGGTCTAAAGTTTTACATCGTTTTGTTTTTGAGTGCAGTTATATAACAAAAAAATGTACATAGGTAACTTGCACTTTCATGATAGAGATTGCACTACAGTATTTGTATGAGGTAAATTGAAAAATACAATTTCTTTCGTTTATCATTTTTACAGTGCAAATATTTGTAATAAAAAATAATATAAAGTGAGTGTTAGGGGGCTTATTCCTTCACCCACTTACTTCCCTGGTCCTTCTCGCATGAACAGAGAGCAACAATACCCAAAATCCAAAGGTGCAAACAATTCGATGTTTACTGGGGTGAACTTCCAGCAAGTATGATTCCAGTTTCCTTCCTTAGTGTCCCCCTTCCCAGCTCTGACACCCCAGAGGCTTACCTGTGTCCCTGTTCCCATTTCCCCCTTTAGCTAAACACGATTCCAATTTCCCCACCCCCATTCCCTGTTCCCATTTCCCCCTTTAGCTAAACATGATTCCAATTTTCCCCACCCCCATTCCCTGTTCCCGTTCCCCCCACACACACTCCCACTTCCTGATTGACTGCAGACTATATAGTAAAACTTGAGTTCTGCTTTGCTATACCTTAACCAATCATTTTCCTGAAATTTAACTAACCTATCCTAACATATTGTAACATGATTATTTAACCAATTATATCCCACCACCTTAATTAGTTTACACCCAGCAAAATTAATTATACAGCAGACAGAAACAATCACAGAACCAGACAGAGATTATACAGACAAACAATGGGGAAATGGGGACTACAGTGATAGAACAAACACAGAAATGAGGATTTCACATCCCAGCTATTGATAAGTTAGTTCTTGCCAGACAGGATGCTATCAAACTAAGTTTCCTTTTACATCCTCTAGGCATTTCCTTTTCTCTGGAGGCGATAGGCACTATCAGGACAGGATTATATTCCTAACAGCCCAATAGCACCTTATTTCAGTGTGACTAGTTTGGAATGTGAGGATGAGACCGGTCGCTTCCCAGCTTATGGCTGCCTCTGCTGTTTAGCCAAAGGCCTTAGCCTAAGAACAGGGCCTCAGACTGTCACAGTAAGAGAAGGACCTTACACCGGAAGACAGTGATTTTTATTCTTTCTTTTATACCTCTAACTAGCCAAGTGATAAGAATACACCTAAATTCTTAGAGTGTAGGCCTTTACAGACAGACCTGAATATCTATATCCTAACAGTGAGCACTGTGCATTTTGTATTCTGTGTTGTAATTGAAATCGATATACTTGAAAATATAGAAAAACATCCAAAAGTTTCAATTGGTATTCTATTGTTTAACAGAAACAATGAACATGCAATTAAAACGGTGATGAATCGCGATTAATTTTTATGAGTTAATCACGTGAGTTAGTTGCGATTAATTGACAGCCCTAATTAGAAGTGTTGCCGGCACCCAGCGCCGAGAGGCTAAACAACAGCTGGAGCTGGTTTGCTACCCGGTGTGCTACACCCAATAATCACAACGGGGTGGAGAAGCAGAAAAGTTTATTTGCAGCTGCAAAAAGGTACAGGGAGAATAAAATCTCAAATCCTGCACACAGAGCAGGAAGTTACACAGGCTTTTATACATCCTTTTTCCCAGCAAACTTATCCAATAGCAAGCTGCCCTAAGTATCCATATAGCCAGCCAATCCAGTTCCCAGCTAGTGCCCTTGTTCTCTGTATCATTTCTTAAACCATACATAAAGCTGCTTTATTCAGCATTGTTCTTCCATATCTGCCCTGTTTGGCCTTGCTTAGTTTCAGGCAGTCTGACTCTGCAGCATATTGTTGCAGATTCTCAGCATAACTGCTGCGAGTGCCTCCAGGCGGGGGCGGCCAAGGACACTTGGGCCTAGTACGCAGAGCTGCTGCGAGTGCCTCCAAGCAGGAGGGGGGGCCAAGGACACTTGGGCCTAGTGCGAGGGGGCTTCATCGACACTCGTGGTCTTCCATCCCCTCGAGTTACCCAGTGGCCATGCCCCAGTGTCCCCAACAACTCCCTCCTTTGAGAACACTCAACATCCTTGGCTCTGAGTTTTCTCACTTGGGCTACTTATTTCTTTACAATAGGACTTTGCCTAAGCACTTTGTGATAGCCCTGAAGAGAATGACTTATTAACTTTTGCAAAAGGGCCCTAACACATGATACTGCACAGCATAATACCAGTAATACAAGCAATACAGGAAAGAGACGTTTCAATAGCAGGCTAAATAAACCACCAAGCCAAAACTACAAACCCCAGCCTGAAAACAAGGTTTGCAACCAATCATTCTCTGGGGCAGTATAGGCAACCTGTGCTCCGGCTCGGGCATGGGCCTCAGCCTGTACCACCTTTTCATAGATTTCATAACTGCTATCATTTACATATACACAACATCGGGGCCCGACGAGGGCACAAACCCCTCCTTGGGATGCCAAGAGATAGTCCAAAGCCAGCCTGTTTTGGAGGGAAAACGTCCTGAGCTGCTGTACCTCTTTATTTAATGTTTTTACTGCTGATCCTAAATCACTAACCGAGTCCTCTAACTCTAAGACAACTTTCTCAAGTACCATTTGCAGCCTTACAGTATAGTGGCCTATGCATGCCATGGCTGGCCCGGTAAACAGTGGCGCTATTCCTAGTACAGAGCACCCTACAAGCTTCTCGGTTGTGAGGGAATTCTTCATATTGCCCTCCAATGCTGTAGTCAGTCGCCGCAGAGTCTTTTCTCGTGACTCAACAGAAGTGTCTCGGGCATTTCTAATCTTTCCTTTGGGCAGTGTGGCAGTTATGGAAAGATGAGGAACTCCACGAGCTATATAACAGCTACCTGTCCAGTTGGCTGGCAGCACCTTGTAAGCCTTTCGGCATACACATACAAAATAGTGACCCTGTAGGGCCCAGTAAGGACTGTTTCTTAAGGGATTCCTGGGATATTTAAGGCTGCTTTGGCTGCTTTTCCAAACAGTTCATATGCCCCTAAGGGGGCATCCCATCCTCCTGATTGGGTACAAGTGGGGGCGTTTCTAATTGTGCCGTTCAAATTACACTCGCCATAGGGACTACTACAAACCCACCATTGGCTTGCTAAATTGGAGATATTAACTGGACGGCAAGTTATATTTCCAAACCCCTCTTTTGTGGTAAGAGTATTTGTAAGAGTTTCCCTAAAAGGGGAGGCACCATTACACCCACACTGTTGGCCTCCCCTTTCGGTCTTTATCCAATACCCATCAGCCCACTGTGTAATAACACAGGAGCTTTTTCCCACAGGACGCCCATAGTGATCAGATTGGTTTCGGGTAAAACATAACATTCCCTCAGTGAGTATTGCAACTGAATATTCCTGGTCCTGATAGGTGGCTTGCTGTAAAGAGGTCTTATTCCAGAACGGCGAGTCCGTTCTTTCCTGCTCTTTGGTGGCGGCTAATTCTGCTAGGGTCAAGGGCAGCATGTCAAGGCATTCCCGTTTTGGGGGACAGTGGAGTTGGAGCACATACCCAGCAATCAGTCTGGTTTGTTAAAATAGCAGCATGGTGCACAAGCGAAACAAAGGAGTTATGCTCCCGATATGCAAGGTTTGGAAATACTAATACAGAGAATAACAATGTTACCCAATTAATTATCACCAGAGTCTTTTTAACCCAGGGTCTCCAGTACCTGGGTGCGCCCATTTTGGTGTTAAGGTGCCCGCTATTTGTGTCTTTTAAACAGTAGCTTTAGCCCGAGATCGTCACTAGATGAGGAGTCAGCAGGTTGGACGGTACACTGTTCTGCTGACGAGGGGGCGGGTACTGCCTTCAGACAAGAGTGATGGAGCCAGTTCTTGTGTCCCTCGATCTTTGCCGTTGTATGGGAGATCAGCAGGACGGTATAGGATCCTTTCCACTTTTCCTGGAAAGGCTCGTCTTTCCAGGTACGAACAAGCACGGAGTCACTGGGCTGTAAGGAGTGGACGGGAGAGTCCAAGGGGAGAGGCTGGGAATCCTTGGTATACCTGTGAAGAGACAAAAGAACAGCAGACAGGGAACACATATACTGTGACAAAAAAACATTACCCAACTCCCATTCCCCTGACAGAACCGGGGTACCATTCATAGGCCATGCCCTTCCAAACATAATTTCAAAGGGACTAAGCCCTAATCTACCCTTAGGGAGAACGCGGATACGGAGTAGGACGAGGGGCAAAGCATCAGGCCATCGCAGTGAGGCTTCTTGGCACACTTTTGAGAGATGCTGTTTAAGGGTCTGATTGGTACGCTCCACTACACCACTGGCTTGCGGTCTCCAGGGCGTATGGAGTTTCCAGGGGATCTGTAAGGCATGTGAGATTCTTTGAATGATTTTTGATGTGAAATGTGTCCCGTTGTCAGATTCCATCCACAGGGGGAGTCCAAAGCGAGGAATGATCTCCTTAACAAACTTGAGGGCCACTGTTCTGGCAGTGCAATTACGGCATGGGAAGGCTTCTGGCCATCCGCTGAACCGATCCACTATGACAAGGAGATATTTGAACCCTTGGGTCCAGGGAAACTCAGTAAAGTCTATTTGCCACACTTGTCTGGGGCCCGGAGTGGGTTCTAGGGCAGCTGGTGGCACAGGATGTCCCGGTCGGGGGTTATTCTTTTGGCAGACTAAGCAGTCCGCTTGTACCTTGGCAGCCAGGGGTCGGAGTCCGGAAGTGATAAAGTATTTTCCCATTAGCTGGATAAGTGCTTCCCTGCCAGCATAAGTGGTTTGATGTGGTTTCTGCAGCACTGGCCGGATCAGGCCCTTTGGTAAGAGGACCTTCCCTTCTGGGGAATGGAGCCATCCCTCCTTTTCCCAGAGACCGAGTTTGTCAGTTAGCTGTCTCTCCTCCCCAGAGTACTGAGGGGTTGGAAGCTCCCCTACTGATGGGATAAGGGCATGCATATGGGCGTTCTCAGTCTTAGGGGATGGCAGGGTGGCAGCATGCTTAGCCTCTCTATCTGCCCGGGCGTTACCTCTGGCCACATCTTGATCCTCCCTTTGATGGGCTTTACAGTGTACCACCGCCACTTCCGAGGGAAGTTGTACGGCTTCTAGGAGCCGGATGATTTGGGGCCCGTACTTGACTGGGGAGCCTTGGGCTGTCAGCATTCCCCTTTGCTTCCATAGGCCAGCATGAGCATGTAGCACACCAAAAGCATACTTTGAATCAGTAAAAATGTTGACCCGCTTTCCTTTTGACAGTTCAAGTGCACGGGTCAGGGCTATTAGTACGGCAAGCTGGGCAGAGGTCCCAGCAGGCAAACCTTCAGCTTCCACAGTGTCATGGAGGGTCACAACAGCATAACCCGCCCTCCTTTGCCCATCTATTACAGTACTGCTACCATCAGTGTACCACTCATAATCTGCATTTGGGAGGGGTACATCCTTTAAATCCGGACGGCTGGAGTACTGGGCATCTGTGATCTCTAAACAGTCATGTTTTTGTTCCTCTGTTTCTGGCAAGAGGGTGGCTGGGTTAAGGGAGCAGCAAGGCTGTAAGGTGACTTCAGAGTTCTCTAACAGCTTAGCCTGGTACCGAGCGATCCGAGCCTGGGTGAGCCAAAGCCCTCCCTTTGCATCCAATAAGGCTCGGACCATATGGGGAGTATAGATTTGCATAACCCCTCCCAATGTTAGCTTCTCGGCTTCCTCAAGCACTAGGGCAGTAGCTGCGACCGCCCGTAAACATGCCGGCCAACCCTTTGCAACCTGATCCAGTTGCTTAGAAAAATAAGCCATGGGACGTCTCCATGCTCCTAACAGTTGTGTGAGCACTCCTAGGGCCACCCCCCTTCGTTCATGTACATACAACGGCTTAGAAAGATCCGGCAGGCCCAGTGCCTGGGCTTCCATCAATTTTCTTTTCAGGATTTTAAATGCCCTGTCAGCCTCTGGGGTCCAATAGAAGTTTCGGGTCATGATCTGCTCCTTTTACACAGTCGTACAGGGGTTTAGCCCACAGTCCAAACTCTGGGATCCATATCCTGCAAAAGCCTGCCATACCCAGAAATGCCCTGAGCTGCTTACGATTGCTTGGGGTAGGAACTTGACAGATAGCTTCCTTTCCTTTTTTTTTTTTTTGCTTGAACGCTGACGCTCCCCTTGCCTTAGCTGTAACCTGATTCCTTTACCTCAGACAACAGAGTTATTAGGACGATATTACAGTCGTCTCAATCCAGCTTGTGACTACTGAGGCACCCCTCAAAGACTGATATAAACCTGCTTGGGTTCATTGAGAATTCCCCAGCCTGTGTTTTAAAAGCTGCTAAGTCTATGGGATTGAATGGCACATGGGTGTAAACTTGCATAGCGGTAGCCTGACGTCCCTCTGCCCCTGGGCAAGCCACAACAGTCTCGGTAAGCAAAGGATAGAGTCCCACCGAGGGGGCAATCTCTGTAACCTGAGGCATCTTACCCTTATAAGGTGGGGGTGTGGGGGCCGAAGGGGACACCGGCTCTGCCATTACAGTGGGGGTGGGGGTCTGGGGACTAACATTAGCTACTACCGAACCAGTCGGAGTCAGATTACAGTGCTGTAAAATATCTGGTCGAGTACATAAAGTCAGAAACAAATGCGCATACATATGTTCATTCCATTTCCTTGTTCTCTGACAGAACAGGAGTAACTGAAGGATCGTGTTGTAATTAATTGACCCTCCTGGTGGCCACCACTCCTGGTCCTCTAGTTGATATTGAGGCCAGTCAACTGTACAGAATCGTTTTAATTGGCTCTTAGTCATCAAATCCGCACCAAATACCTTCCAGTTTGCTAGAATGCATTCTAGGGGCGTACACCGTGCCCTAACCCCCGAGCTCTGTCCCTGTCCCATACCTACAGGGTAACTCTGGGCGTCCCCAGGTTCCAACAGAGCATACAATCCGGATTTCAAAAGGTTCCTACCTTATCCAAGGGACCGGTTCTTCATCGTCGTCCACAACTGCTCCTCCCCTATGTCCAAGGGACCGGTTCTTCACCGTCGTCCACCACAACTGCTTCTCCACTATATGGGTGCGTTGCACCGTTGTGCCCTCCTGGGTCGATCAAATCGCGTCTCCTCCGAGGCCCCGGTGAACTCACCGGTGCACACTGGGCGTCGGTTCTCGCCGCAATCCTCGACCTCCAGGAGGGGTCCGGGCAAGGCTCAGTTGCAGCCTCGTCAGCCCACCCAGCGACGCCAAAAGCTGTTGCCGGCACCCAGTGCCGAGAGGCTAAACAACAGCTGGAGCTGGTTCACTACCCGGTGTGCTACACCCAATAATCACAACGGGGTGGAGAAGCAGAAAAGTTTATTTGCAGCTGCAAAAAGGTACAGGGAGAATAAAATCTCAGATCCTGCACACAGAGCAGGAAGTTACACAGGCTTTTATACATCCTTTTTCCCAGCATACTTATCCAATAGCAAGCTGCCCTAAGTATCCATATAGCCAGCCAATCCAGTTCCCAGCTAGTGCCCTTGTTCTCTGTATCATTTCTTAAACCATACATAAAGCTGCTTTATTCAGCATTGTTCTTCCATATCTGCCCTGTTTGGCCTTGCTTAGTTTCAGGCAGTCTGACTCTGCAGCATATTGTTGCAGATTCTCAGCATAACTGCTGTGAGTGCCTCCAGGCCGGGGGGGCCAAGGACACTTGGGCCTAGTATGCAGAGCTGCTGCGAGTGCCTCCAGGCGGGAGGGGGGGCCAAGGACACTTGGGCCTAGTGTGAGGGGGGCTTCATCGACACTCGTGTCTTCCATCCCCTCGAGTTACCCAGTGGCCATGCCCCAGTGTCCCCAACAGAAGTAATCACTAACAATACAGCATGTATTATGCTTGAACATAAAGGGCCTGCTTCTCATTTTACACCATTCAAACAGTGGAAAGGGGCCTTACTGCAACAGAGAAGTCAGGCCATGAAGATTTAGTAATCTGGGTCAGATCCTCAACTGGTGTAAATTAGTGTAGTCTATTGGAGTCAATGAAGTAATACTGATTTATACCAACTGAGTATCTGACCCAAATGCCCAAAGAACAGAAATAGTGATTCTGTAACCTACTACCTATTTGCATTTGTTTTATTTGGCATTTTATTAAGGCACTTCCCTGTTAGTCACAAGTTTAAAATAATGTAACTTTCTAACACCTGCATTATAACACAGCTGGAGTTGTGTAGTAAAGCTTTGCTAAAATAATCACATTCTGTTTGCTGCTCCGTATGTTGCTGATGGAAATGTAAACTTTCCCTCCAATAAACTATTCTCTGCAAGGTGGTATGCAACACTTTGGGGTTTTTTTAATGTCCAAAGAAAAAAATAGATATATACTGTAGCAAAATCTTGGCCATTAGTTGAGTGAGCATGACTGAATTTCAGTGAGGTGTACCCAAATCTTCCGTACCTATCGAGGGCTTGAAACTAGACACCAGTTAGGGCTTGTAAAAATCAGATTTTCTGTACCAAATTCCATGGTATCAACATATGTTTTAATCCAAAATCCGAATGAAAAATTAAATATCAAAATTTTTAGCAGAACGGAAATTTCTGAAGAATTTCAGTGTAGAAATTTTGAGACACGGTAATGTAATCCATCCAGGGAGTGCAGCCCATAAGGAATGATGGGGGCATGATGCAACCAGTTCCCATGAGGCACTTTAGCCAGATGCTGTTCAGTGTCTAACTGGTTTGAAACAAAATGTTTCGTTTCAGTTCAACAAACCAAAATGTTTTAATTCACATTGCTTGAGTCCAACAGCAAACATTTTGTTTTTATTTTCGTACATGGAAAATCAATTTTTTTTAGCAAAATTGCAACATTCCCATGGAAAATTTTGATTGTGCAGAATTTGCATTTTCTATTGAAAATCAGAGAAAATTTCCACCAGCTCTAATACCAACCAAAGCAATATTATATAGGCTTGTTAAGGGCTGGCCTGAGTGTGGCTCTGCATCTCTGTTCTCACAGAATCCTAGAGATAAGTGACCAGTAGCTCATCTAGTCTATCCTCCTGTATATCACAGGCCATCAACTGCAACCTTCAACAACCAAAATTAAACTATTTCTCCTATGCCCTCACCAATTTCTTTAGAATTTATGCACTCGCTTAAAACAAAGTTTACTCCCCATAACCTTGTGGATATAGCATTATCTGAGTCTGTAGATATTCAAAGGTATGGACTGCTCCCATTAAGCATAGTGGCACATTAACCCTGAAGGCTAATGAAAACAATTGAAAATGTCAACGTTGTTGCATAATTTTCATAAAAAACAGTCAGCTATGTGGGTTTATGTGCTGATCTTGAGAATACCATGACTATTTCCCCCATCCGTACTCTGATCCCTGGATACACAAACATTCTAGAACCACCCAATGCAGAAGACAAGGCAGAGTGGCCTAGCCGCATAGAGCACTCAACTGGGACTGAAGAGACTTGGGTTCTATTTGCATCTCTACGATTGGCCTGCTGGGTGACCTCGGGCAAATCACTTCTCATCCCTGTGCCTCAGTTTCTCCATCTCTAAAATGGAGATAATGATACTAACCTCCTATGTAAAGTGCATTGAGATCTACTGCTGAAAAAGAGCTAGGGATTTTTTTTATTACCATTATCTGATACCTGAACATCTCTATAGTCATTACCCATTACCGAAATTACTAGGACTATGTAATCCAAAAAACCTTTAATGCCGCTGTTTAGTGTCTCATTGTGTAATACCACAGAACTACATTGCATCCTGTGTGCTAACTTACTGTGAAACAACGGATGTAATAATGTAAGATGGTATCTAAATGGTGAAAGCTTTGCACGCTTGCTTTCAGATCCAGTATTCTATATTCTAACAAACAACAACTGCATTAGAAACCTGCAAAAGGCTCCTTACAGGCAAAACCCACTCATAACAAACCCATATAAGTAAGGAAATCCAAAGCTGAGCCACACCTCTTAACACACATGCATTATTACACTTTCTATTGTCACTGACAGGCTCTGAACCTCCACCCTCCAGCGAGAGGGTGCACATAACACACTGACATAGCCCAGGCTCTATTGCAAAACCTCATATTTCTGTACACACACTGGATATGAGACATTTACTATGCTCCACGTAATAGTGGCATGGGGCAGGGGAGGATGCCTTGCTTTTCTGTTGGCCTCCCTTGCTTTTTGATAGTATTGTTGTAGTTCCTTCCCCGTGGCCTGACATTGCTGCTTGTTCCTGTTGCACCCCAGCTTCGGCAGCTCCTTTGAAACATCTGCAAAAATGTTTTTATTTCTGTGGAATTCCACGCTGGGCTGCTCCTTCTCACCAAGCCAAGGAAAGCCAGGACTAGGCAGCAGCACAAGGCTTCCCTGCAGCTTTATAGGATGCCATATCCTGTGTCCTCACAAAGGGGGTGTAGCAGGACGAGAGGCATGTCCAGAACATCCTGGGCATTTTAAAGGAGGTGGGGGGTAGGTTTACGGTCAATGTGACCTCTATGCAGCAGAGTTCAACATTGTGACCAGAGCAGTCCCTGTCATGGGGCATTGGGGAACTGTTGCTGGTGCACAGTTTTACTGGTACAGGTGATACACAGGTCCTGTACCTGTGGAATGGTGCTGCTAGAGGGATTAAATCATTCAGGAGGTGGTTTAACTTAACTGACAGAAAGTCACGGTTTTACTGACAGGACTCAAAACTGAGTATGGACTCACACAAGGATGTGCAGAAATAAGGCAAGTTTTACTGGTAAAACTTTTTAGCATAGACCAGGCCTGAGTCACTGCACATATAACAGCACACAACATGGGCTAATCACAGTGAGGTCATGTTACAGGTCTTTGTGTTGTAGTGTGAGCTACTTTCACTTTTTTCAACTGATCAAGCAGCAGAGACAGAACAGGAAGAAGGGAAGAGTGTCAACTCCCACAGAGCAGAACTGAGAGCTTCATCCCTGAGGTGGCCTCTGTTTGAAAAAAACCTTCATCGTTACCAGAGAGGCAGAGGGGGTGGAGAAGCTACATACACGGGACATACATGTGGGAGTGAGAAACCCAACGCAAGAGAAATTGGAGGGATGGCTTTAATAAAGATGGATGTGCAGGTAGAGGAGAAGGATGTGTGGGGGATAAATGAGGGTCAATGCAGCGAGGCAGCACAAAAGATGGAGCTCATCAAAGCCTTCTCAAAGCCCTTCCTACAAATGTCCTCCCAGATCCCAAGAAATAATCTCTCAGGCAGTCTCAGTTTGGAAAGCCAGGTGTAGCTCTTCAGAGTGTCAGCCCGTGATCCATCGAGAGGGCACCAACTATAACTGTTTGGGTAGCAGTAGATCTTAGAGCTCTGATCTGTACTGCTCATCTCCTCTCTCTAACCCCAGCAAAGTCCTTTGTCTGGAGGAGGATGAAGAGTGGGGAGCTGCTAATTAAGAAGCTAAGAGGACTGTAGCTCCAAGGTCCACTACTGTCCAAGCAGCCTCAACCAGCCACATATTCGTGGATTGCTGGTTGAGATTCTCACTTCTCACTGTAGCTTCCCCAGCCAGTGAAGCATGGTTAAGGCTAAGATTTTGTCACAGGTATTTTTAGTAAAAGTCATGGACGAGTCACAGGCAATAAACAAAAATTCACGGCCCGTGACCTGTCCATGAATTTTACTATATAAATACCCCTGACTAAAACTTAGCAGCACCTGGGGCCGCTGGCACTGCTGCTAGGACACCAGGCAGTGAGGGCCAGAGGGCCAACAGCTAGCCCCTGCACTGGCCACAGGGGCTGACTGCCCCCAGCCATCCCTGCTCCGAGGCACCGGGGACCGCTGCTCAAGTGCTCCCTGAGGCTGCCCCGGGACTGCTGCTCAGGTTCTCAGGCAGCTGGCCCCAAGGCAGCCCCTGGGACGGCTGCTCGGCACTCCTCAGGGCTGCCCCTGGGACCGCTATCACGGGGCCAGCTGCTCTGGGACTGCTGCTTGGGTGTTTCCCCTGGGCCAGCTGCCCAAGCAGCGACCAAGTGGCTGGCCCCGGGCCAGCCCCTGGGACCACTGCTCAGGTGCTCCCTGGAGCCAGTCACCCTGGGACTACCTAAGCAGCGGCCGGTGCGGCTGGCCCCGGGGCCACTCCAGCAGCGCTTGGTGCGGCTGGCTGCAGGGTGCCTGAGAAGCTGGCCCTAGGGATCAGACGCACTGGCCATTGGAGCTGCGAAAGTCACGGAGGTCGCGGAAAGTCATGGAATCTGTGACATCCACAACTTCTGTGACAGAATCACAGCCTTAATCGTGGTTTGCTGGCTTCTCTCACTGCTCTATTTCACACACACACACACCCCTCAATCGCTTCAGCATTGGGGAATGTATAATTTACGGAATTTTCTGTAACAATGTATAAATGATACTTTTATATTTTTGATGATTGTAACTAAATCAAAATTATATGGATTGAGGGCTCCAACATGCAAACCGCTACTCACATGGGTAGACCTCATTCACATGAGAAACCCTGTTGACTTCAGAGTAAATATGTCCTTTTGGCATAATGTGCATAATGGCTTTAAAGCAAAACATTATTTTGTACAGCGTTTTTTCCCCTGAAACAGCACAAAGGATTCTGAGATATAGAACACAAAGGATTCTGGGATATGGATCACAAAGGATTCTGGGACATAAAGATCACAGGATAAAAGACCAGGTGTCTTGGGAGCCACAGAAGGAAAAAGAGCATTGTTCAGATTTTAAATCTGAGAGTACATTGTGGCATACAAAGGGCATATGACGGAAAACATTATGCTGACTGACTACCAGTTGCTACGTAAACCCATAGCATGCCGATTTTAAAAGTTTTCCAGAGGAAAAAGAAAAGCCAGTTGGGTAGTAAGGTTGGATCCTTTGCTTAGAGTGGAAATGAAATCCAAGGGTCATCTGAGGAATGGACAGAAGGGGTTAGTACTGTAGTTAGCTTAGAGGCTCCCTGGGAGTGAAGACTAATAGGTCAAGCTTCAGAAGTCTGACTGATGAATGGGGGAAGGGGAAGCATCTCTAAAATTTCTAGACTGAGATTGAGTGACAAAGAATCTTATTATAAGATTTTATTATGGTTCTTCTTGCAATTTTTTCTTGCTGTTTTCAAGCCTCGTTTGATTTCTCCTTCAGTTTTCTAGCATAATTTAAAGGAACTTGTGGTTTACTCTAAATTGTGCTGAATGCCGTTACACCAAAGGGCAGGGCCGGATTAACTTTTTGTGGGCCCGGCACCAAACATATTTGTGGGCCCCCCTGGGGAATGAAAGGGCCAGGGGCAAGAGCACAGTGGGCAGGGTGGATTTGATTTAAATCATGAGTTAAATCACAAGTCAGGAAGACTCGATTTAATCATGGTTTTCTACATAAAAGTGAGTTCTTGTTGGTTGTTATAACCTTAATACATATTCTTCAAAACTCAGAGATAGATGTAGGTTTCATTTTTAGAAGGTACACACTATACTTTTTTAAACAGTGGTTTATTTTGAAAACTTTTCAGATGAGTTTTACAGCTATATCAGAAAATTAATGATTGTTTGGTTATTTCATTTACCAAAGATAATTGAAGCAGATATTTATGAAGTCATTGGGAGGTGAACTATCTCCAATTGAACAGGTTAATCTTTAATATTTGAAGGATTTTCTTGCCATGCTGTATTAGGAGAGCATCACCAGACAGACATTTAAATTGTTTTATTTAACTAAAACAACAACGTTAAGTATTCTGGATTTTTTTCTTCAACATCAAACATAATATTTTAACAAAAAAGCACATGTCCCTCGCTTCTCACATTTATCTCCAGACTTCTTCTCCTTGTCCAGATCTGCCCCCAACAATCTTCTATTCATTGAACTTTTTGAAACTTTTCACTTTTAGAGAGAGGTAAAGGATTGACTCTGTGAACACAAATTTGCAGAGGGACAATAGAGTTGAGGTCAGTTATTTCTCACCTCTATATATTATTTATTTATTTATTTAAAAACATCTTTGCTGTTAACAAGCATGTTACCGCTAGAGACACAAACCCACAGTCTGAGAACTGCAAAATTAAGCATCTCTGATGGTGTCTTCTAGACTGAGCACTGAGTCCCATTGGGTAGATAGAAAGATTAACCTAAATAATCTATACAGAAGCCCGTGGAACCCCATAAAATTGGGTCTCTAATCCATGAACTATTAGAACTCATTTACAACACTTTTCTTAAACATTACATCAATATATTGTCTCATACTATAGAATTAGAATTTATAATCCCTATTCCATGATAAGATATAATGTATCTTAATTAAAACTATCTTTAGATAGGTTTTTCCCCTCACAAATCCAATTTAAATTTAAAAAATCCGATTTTTTTATTTTTTAAAAAAAATCATTGATTTTTATCCACCCTGACAGCAGGGTATGGGGGGATGTGACGAAGCGGGACTGTTCTTCATGTTTCCTCTGAATAGTGTGGGGGTGTCTCAGTTTCCCCTAGGCAGTTCTTAAGTATGTAGGGGGTGGGATAAGGGTGTATGATCGTTGCAGAGCCCTAGAGGGCAGGTGTGTGCAGGGGTCTGGACACAGAGAATGGCCGACACCCTGTTTCCTGGCAACTGATGGCCTGGCCCTTCTCCCTGCAAGGTGAGAGCTAAAGGGTTGGAGAACAAAGGAATCAGGTGATCTCCTGGCCCGGGAAAGGGACAAAGCCCAGAGGAGGACGGGCTGGAGGGAGGTTCAGTTTGGG